>NC_046983.1:7556100-8200266 GCF_009769545.1 Cyclopterus lumpus | reverse complement strand
CCTGGGACACACACTGCATCGAGGAAGGAGCTTCTAATGGGGAGACCCATGAATATTCATTGTGTCAAATTTAGCCTCGCTCCATTTGGAAACATTGTTGTTGTTCACAGAAGTGGAAATGTTGACATTTGTTTACTCTTGGCTAATTGGAAAAGTCATGCATAACTGACCAAATGGATCTACAGTAGCTACACTGTACATATGCATTGGTTAAACTATTATATATTATTTGTATTACAATTACAAAGCCCTGTCAAAATATATGTATATAAAATACAAGAACTCCCAATAATACCCAAATGACAACTGAAATTGAACTTTAACGACATAGAACAAGATCTTTACTGACGCTGACCCTGCCAGCAGCATGTAGTTTTATTGGCCTGGTTGGCAGCTGGCTGCTACCTCCTCAAAGTCCCGGGTCATGTGTGCCAGGAAGAGGTAAACATACTTAAAGTCATTCAGTGTGTAACTCACACACAGCCAAGTCCTTTTTAGCAACCGAGTCCTGTCCACCATTGGCATTAAAAGTGGCGTGTAATTCCCTCCCATTCGCTCCGTCTCTCTGTCTGTCTGAGGGAGCGCTTCTCTGTAAATGTTGGAAATGGAATTATAAAGATTTGGAAAAAAAAGGATGTAAAGGATAATTCAGGCTTATTACAACTGGGCCTTGGTATCACTTAACATTGTACCCACCAAAGTACTCAACTAAAGTGATTACCAACAAAAGAAGCAGTCGGATGATCCGACTCAGTAAAGAGGCCAACTTGTCTCTCTAAACCACTGAATTTGGTGTGAAAACTGACAGTGAGTGTACTGGATACTTCATTCATGAGCTATGCTACTCATAGTTAATGCTAAAAGATGGACTTCACCTTTTTTATTATTATTTTTTTTACCTCCAAATAAGTTTCTATCTGATAGTAAGAAAAACATTACAACATCTCAGCAATGAATTAATTATAACCAATAGAAATGATTTGTATTTGATATTTTAATCATTAAACAAGCTATGTATATATAGACTGAGTACATGTTGTAACAAAACACACACACACATGCATTCCTCAACAACAAAAAACACAGTTTTCTTTATGCAGGTGACAGACTTTTATTTTATTGCTGGGTGTGTAATCTAGGGCAACACTAGGTTAGACTAACAACACTAGTAGTGTTATGTAAAACACACCCACGTGGATGGGACATGACCCCCAATAGGGTGAGGCTCAGGGCAGATTGTGTGAATGTGCGTTCATCTGCTGCTTTTAACTTGGTTTGTGCAGGAACCTGACGGCAGCACAGCGACACACAGCTCTGCTTATGTTCATGCTTATATGCAATGCATGTAAAGCTAGATAAAAGCAACTTCATGATATCATATTTGAACGAGTTATTCGCCTCCCAGACTTCTGTACTCGGTTGTTGGTATAATCAACTGTATGGATATGAAAAACAGTACAAGATGAGAGGTACACTCCGTTTCCTTCTGATTACATAATCCAATATGAAGATGGAAATTAGCTCCAATTTCTCTGCATTGCAACGTTCCTTCATAGCCTAATTAAAGCGTTACCCAAACCGTTCCCCCCCCCCCCCCCCCCCCCCCCCCCCCCCCCCCCCCCCGAGGGGAAGATGCAGGACAACCTGGGAGTTTACTTTTGGACAGCAGAGAAGTCTGGATCCAGTTCCTCCTTTAGTAAATAAAAAACGCATTTCTGTGTTTGTTTAATATTTTCACCTCACATTTTAGATAGGTTCCTTTTGGAAAATATCACAAAATGGAGGACGGTCTCCTTTTTTTTATTTCTTTTGGGCTAGTTTGTTTCTGTTCACGTCAAGGACGTTTAGTTTTCTGAAGTCCGGTCTGCTTTGTTTGGGTGGTCTGTTCAGGGAGTCACCGAACTCACACCGCACATAGCAACAACTCTCCTCTGTTTGGGTTTTTCGGGAGTGTTGAAGGTTGTGTGTCCGTCACCACAACACAGACACACACAGGCACGCACTTTTATTAGGCATGAAGGCTGAGACGTTTTTTCCCTCTGACTTCAAGCACAGGCCGTGTGATGAGGTCATCTGCGTGCGCCGCTCGGGCAGTATGGACTCATTACCGGCCCTCGCCTCTGTGCAATTATGCGAAACTGAGGACTAGAGGAGTAATCAGAGTTGAACACTGACACACACACACAGATTTGTGACGGATGATCGAGCCGTCGCACACGCCGCTCCGGGACGGCACACGGAGCGGCTCTTAAATATTGAAAGATCCTGGTTTCTCACTGGATTCACTCTTTATTAAACATTTTAAGGAACCGTTTGATTTTTAGCGAAAGCCTATAAAGCATAATCTTTCATAAAGCATGTCCTCTGACTTACCGTACCTTTTTTTTTTTTTTTATGGGGTGTGTCAGAACAGTTTTTCTTTTGGTGCGTCCTCGCCTTGGGAATTAACTCGCTGTACGACAGGAAACTGAACACACTGTTGAATTCCGACGTGGATGTTCAGGCTCATACTGAAAGCATGCGTCCGCTTCCCATGACTGTTGCTGATCTTGACTTGTAGCGCGAGCGGTTGCATTGGTGTGGGCATGTTACTTCAGGTGAATTAGGATCGAGGAGGACTGGTTTGAGTACTATGTTAATGAATTTATCCGAGGCCACGAGGCGGTTTATGTTATCACGAGGGAGTGTGTGTTACCATGGCATTCATTCCCCCGATGAAGAGCGTATCTACGGCCGTTATGAAATGTGCACTTGCATGCTTGTGCCCGAACCTGATTTCCCCAGAGCCCTTTCTCTGTATCAGCTCATCATTTGAAGTGAATGAAAAGGTTGCGTCGATTCGTGCAGTTTAAAACGCGATCGGATGCGTCTTTGGGGGAATATCAGTTTCCTGACAGAAACTGCATATTTTAAGATGGACCAGTGTTATATTTAATATTACTATCGTTCACTCTGTTCGGGAAATCCAAACTCCAAGAACTCAACCAAACAGTGGGGTCAAGTAGTAACTGTGTGTGTGTGTGTGTGTGTGTGTGTGTGAATATCTGTGTTTTTTGTTTCAGATATTGCCTGAGGTCCACTCTGCCACAGACATACTGTAATCTTTCATTCACTAAGGGGGAACAGGAAATGAGTGGTTTTGTTCTTCTCAATGAATAGAGACTACATCTTGTGTGTGTGTTCTCATGCAGTCTTTCATACTTGTTGAACCTTCATACACCATCTGTAATCAACAGTTGAACTAAGCAGTTTATCTCTTTCTCTCTTTTGCGTAATATTTACTGTCCCTTCTGTGTATATTTGCTGCATCAAAGGGCCTTTTTTCACAAAGCCTTGTTGACACTTGAACTTTGAAGCTGGACACGCCGGAAAGCATCGATAAGGGATGAGAATGCTTTTCACTGCTTTTCATCCAGCAAAGTGACGAGTCATTGGGGCAGCGCGGAGGCTCGAGGTGAGGTCAATTTGAAGGTAAAGTGGAGAAGATAAGGATGTCGGTAATGATTCATTTGAATTAAGGTGGTATAAGAAAAAGCCTGAATGAAAGGTTAAACGCGGAGGTTTAAATATGAAGGTATAACTAAACATAATTCAGAAGAAAAGTCCCATATGTTTACAGTCTTGATGGCTGGCAGTTGGAGCCTGTATTGGGCATTAGACTCTATTTATTGTATCACCAGTCCAAAAGCTGAGTCAACTAAAATTCTGCCGCAGTTGGAACAAACAATAAGCGACGACTAAAGTGTGTGGAATTACTGGAACGACGCATACATGCATACACACACACGTACACACACACACACACACACACACACACGTACACACACTTACCTGATCCATCAATGTTTTATCACTTGCTGTGTTCGAACTAAAACTTAAAAACGACGGACACAACAAGGCATTTGAGGCGTCATCCGAACTGGAGTTTCTTTCGAAGAACCACGAGGATAAAGATAACCACTGCTCTTTGAGCCCATATTGGATCGTTAAGGCTGATAACAATATACGTATTTAAAGGTTTAAGAGGTTCATCTGCTGATTACTTTATCGGTTCTTTGTAGTTGTTTGGTCTCTGAAGGTGACGTCTTCAGATTGCTTGTTTTGTCCTAAACCCCAAAAATACATTCTGGAAAAAAACAGGATCACTTATATTTTAATATTAGACTAAGGTGCG
This sequence comes from Cyclopterus lumpus, assembly GCF_009769545.1. Taxonomy (NCBI): domain Eukaryota; kingdom Metazoa; phylum Chordata; class Actinopteri; order Perciformes; family Cyclopteridae; genus Cyclopterus; species Cyclopterus lumpus. The sequence continues at coordinate 8,196,092 of NC_046983.1, read as the reverse complement.
TACTGAGTGGGACGTTATACAGATTAAAAATAAACACAATTAACATGAGCAGCAAATGCAACAGTACATTTCCCTGGAAGATAAATAAGTATCACAAAGCCCAAACAACAGAAATAAGCTTAAATTGTGATGAGGAACAATTAGACTCCATGTAAAAAAGACACCATATAAAACTAATAGAAAATAGAACTATATAATATTACACAGTAAAATATAGAGTGTACCTCCTCTAGTATAATCCTAGCTGTCTGACACTGAGATTTATTAAAACGATTATATGTATTTGTGGGCATTTTAAGCAGGCGAACTGTAATAAAATGTTATTGTGAAGACATTTGAGCTGCTTTTCGTAAATAGATGGACTAGCACGAGGCAAAATGTACCCGAGTCTTTAAGGATTTTTTTGCATATTTTCAAAATTCCTGTCGGCTGTAGATTTACTTCTTTTTTTCTCTGGCTTTATAAAATAAATAAAAAGTAGTTAGATTAGTTTGGTATGATCTTTGTTTAATTTATTCACAGATTAATGGCTCTTTTTCACCAATAAATCCCTCACTTACCCATGAGCCTATTAAGGGTTTAAGCACCTTGCTCAAGGGCTTCTCAAGAGGAGCTGTGTGTGTGTCTCTGTGTGTTTCTGGTGAGCTGCCCGGCTGAGCGAATGATAATTAGGTAGTAAAACCGCGGCTAATGACTCAGTACTCTAGTCATGTTTTGACTGACTGACTACTGCCTTATTTACATGCATTTGGCTCTCACACACACACACACGCACACACACACACAGAATGAACTGTATTGGCAGCTTAGTCAGGCAAAGAGGTGGCGCCGGACAGACTGTGTGTGTGTGTGTGTGTGTGTGTGTATGCGCGCCTTGGAGACTGTAACCATTGGACTTGTCATTGGATGTGACAGAAAAGCATTTGATTACCTGTGCACGCTTGTGTTTCAAGTCTGAGCTCTTTACTTGCATTACAAAGTGATTTGTGTGCATGAACACACACACACACACACACAAACAAACGCTTAACACACACCCACAGCCTCGAAGCTGTGCTGCTCTAAATAAGAAAAGCTGAGACAGATCATCTAAGCCAATCACCTTTCAGGAAGCAGGGATCAGCCAAAAGCCCCTTAACTAATGGCCAAAGTTACCTTCACTGAGCTGGTTCTGGCCTACCGTGGCTACACACACACACACACACACACACACACACACACACACACACACACACCTCCTGTCCCTTTTGTCAATACTCTTTCTGTTTTAAACAAAGCCCCTCTGCCCCGCCATGCCTCTCTCCTCCGCTCTCCAAACCTCTCTTTCTTCTCCTCCTCTTCCTGTCTTTTCTCTCTCTCTGCAGACTTTTTGTTCGCTCTTCTTTACTTTCACACCAGACCTTTTCTCTTTCTCTCATCATCACGTTCCACACATTTATGGAGCTTTCAGCTGGTCGTGTGAGCCGGGTTTTTGTGTACAAGAGGTTTTCTGCTTGACTGAAATGAATGAAACTCTTGTTGGGTCGCTGTGAACCGAAAGATAACTCACAGGACATGTCTGCATTTACAGACGTCTTCCATGGTCTGTGCCTTCAGCATCCAGGTTAAGGAGAATGCAGCTCTCATTTCTGTATAATTAATACGCTGTGTACTTATCAGTTTGAATGATGGATGCCTTTGTGTCACTTTTGAAGTCTCTCTCAAAGGAATAGTTTGAAATTCTTTAGAAAATAGGCTCAAATAATTCCTTGTCGAGACTTGAAATGATTGATTCCACTCTCACGGCTGAAATGGTCCCGCATCAACCGACCCACCATACCTTGTTACAATCCTGAAGGGGAATATTCATTCATCCAACATTTTTTCAAGATTAATCCATAAAAAAAAAAAACACAAAACCGAATCTCGTGTTGTCGCAACATCCTCCGGTTACCATGGATATCGGGGCAAAATTTCATGGCAATCCATTCAGCCGTTGTTAGGATGTTTCAGTCTGGGCCGACAGGTTACTTGTACTGTGTGTGTGTGTGTGTGTGTGTGTGTGTGTGTGTGTGTGTGTGTGTGTGTGTTAGCTTGGCAGCGTGCCAGCTCCCTGTGCGAGTGTGATCCTGGCTACAGAGCGCTGATTGTGCGCTGTGGTATGGGATGTATGCCGGGTTTGGAGAGCCTAAAAGAACTGAGCAGCCACCCACCAACCTACTGGGGTTACTGAGGCCACAGAGGAGGAGCAGGAGGGAGTTTTTCGCACACACTCCTTCTTATTTGTCCGTTTCTTTCCCTCCTCCTTCCTCACACTCTCTCCCTGGAAAACAACCAAGTTTCTCTTTATTGCTTTCTGTTCTTCTCACTCCGTGTTTGTTTCCCGGCCTCTTGTTCTTCTCCTTCTGTCACCCCTATAAATGGACTTTGTTCCCCCCCCCTTGGTACACACGTCTCTGCTCTGTCTCAGGTGATTGTGTTGACACCGCCAACATGTTTCTCCCGACGTCTCCACCGTAATCTGTGTGCGTCTGACTGTGTGTGTTTCATTGGATTCGGGCTCTCTAACTGGGTTTGTCTGTAAAGAGTTTAGCGGCGGTTGCCGTAGGTGAGCACTAAGCTGATTACCGTCTACTAACGAGCCACTTCGCACATGGAGGCCATGTGTGTATTTGTGTGTGTGTGTGTCTGTATGCTCGCTCTCGTCTTTGTGTGTGTGTGTGTGTGTGTGTGTGTGTGTGTCTTGCATCTTGCATCTTGAGCCGGATGGTTCAGGTAGAGGAGGTTCACGGGATGACTGGAGGTCAGAGTTGATCCCGGGGTCAGTGTCAGAGCTGACGGCGACAACAGGGTGAGAATCCAGTTAAGACTCCTGCAGAGAGGTCACGTTATTTTCAGAGGAGCGGCCATCAAATCTCTTTCTTTCCCGCGTGTGCTTTTGGCCTGTGAATCCATGATCTCACTCGGTTGTATGAATTGTGTCCAATTAGGCAATTTTAGACCAGATGACTGTTGTTTAATAACCCCTGGCTTTTTGGGACGAGGGTGGCACTTTGGAATGAAATAAAGAAAGATCACAAAATAGCCGAGCTGTACTTTTGTTTTTTTAAGTCAAACTCCCAAGTTGTCAGTTTGGGCCGACGCTCCAGATATTGTCATCTGCTGCTTTACTTAGTTTTGTTTTTGAGTATTACTGGTGTTATTTTGATGAATTATTAGTATATTATTCATGGCTTCCTCCCAAGTATACTACAGCCCATCGCTCCCCAATACTAAACAACTGGACCAGCTAAGAACTGTCAAGTTTCATATCTTACCTACAAAAAATACTGTAATATTTACTTCTGATATGTACTATCTCTTCTTTGTTTACTGCTTCAAATTCTCCTCGAGTGTAACTAATACAGCTTGCAGACAGAACACCAACCAGATTAGAATTTGCTGCAGGCGATTACATTTGACAGTTGTAGGTCGCGGCTCGCAAAATTAACTCTTTAGCCTATTAAAATGGTATTATAACCAATATGAATGCTGACCAATCAGACCAGATTCTGGAACCACTTTAGTTTGCTTGCAGATGTTCATAATTACCAGTCATAATGGTTGTCAATTGGAGTCAAAGGTTTTGAGTTTATGATGGCAATAATCTGGTGTCAACATGCGGTTCCCTTATTTGTTCAAGTGTGAAGTAAGAAGTACAAATGCAAACGGGGACTTTCTGCAAAAGTAGAAGTTGACTTTATAAATTGTGTGTTTCTACTTAGAAAACAAAAAAACCTGCGGATCATGAGGACATCTTTTTACATATGGATTGCTCAACTCTGACTGCCTGGAGGGGAAACTGTAGACTAAACACACACAGCCCACATTTCAGTTACCTAATCCTGACACATCGACCAGGGTCCACGTTCTCTGCAGCTCTGTTCAGTGTGATCAGGAAGCCAAATTGACAAAGTCAAGATCATTGACATCGTCTACGTGGTGACTGAGAGAAAGAACAAACAGCTCCTCGACCCGCCTTATGGTACTCATCAGTGCACATCGGATGAAGGAGCCACGATGTTTGCTCACTGCTGCCATTATTGTCCCGAGAACGGTCGTTAACCTTTAGAGTGCCGCCTCACCTCTACGTCACCTCGGCGTCAGCACCCTTCACCGGGCCTCAGTGGCAGAACTAACAGCTTCCTGTGCTTACCAGGGCTTTCCTTGAATTGGCCGCATTGTGTAGAGTGGGTTACACGTAAGCACACAGGTTTTCTGACTGGAAATGGGTTTCTTGGGAGTTAATTGATTCATTGCATTAGGAGACACGTTTGTACCTTGTATTGCAGAACCAGTAGCACATTTAGTCAATAGTTCATTCGTGTTTGCTTTAGCATTTGTAGCGACTGAATACGTAATAAATACTTGACAGGATATTTGGTTGTTCGCTTATTGGTAATTTTGTGGTGATTTTATTTTAAACAATTGTTCTTCAATTTCTCACAAAAGTGAACAAAAGCAGGCTTCTCATTTCTGGCATTTGACCGGCAAACGTGACGCTAATGTTAGCCGATGTTTACGCTAAATCTTTTTCCCTCGATTGAAAACGTTGTTTCCAGCTATTGATGCCCCAAATATTAGCAGGGGGCATGTTCCAGTGTTGAACAAGTATTTTTCTAACTTAACCTAACAAAATATTATAGCTATCTTATAACACCCCCTGGTCTCGGGAAATAAAGCTAGGCCACTGCAGTTTGTAGTTAGCCAGGCATGCTAGCGTTTATAGCTTACGTTAAAATAGACACATATGTGGTTTAATACACTATTTACATTTTCTTTTGTGTTTTGCTAAGACCTAAAACAGACTTTTATTAGAGACCCACACACACCTTTTACAGCTAGTTCCAGTTAAACTGCTCATACTGAGTGCCGGCAGCTACGATTAACACGTTCAGGTAGCGCGACTGAATCTGTGGCGGATGAGACTAATAAATACCAATAGCCGCAACATATGAATTAACCCCTTGTCTCCTGTTGCATTATTATCATTATTAAGGCCAAACTTGAACTCCATCTAAAAACAACTTTCAGAAGGCAACAACAAAATAATCTTTTGGATTCAGCAGCCGCGCTAAGCTTTTACCATGTGTGCCAGGATTTATTTCTGCGCTTGCCACTCATGGGCCAAAATGAAAATGATGTGGAAACCACACCCGCCCGACACACGTGTTTCATATTCCGCTACACATGAGCATCGCCGACAGTGTTCTCAAGCTTGTGTTTGCAGGTCTGTGCGTGCGTTTGCCAGCAGCGAAGACTTGGCTGCGTGTTTGTGTGGTGTTCATGAGCACATGGTACCTCCTTTTTCCTTTTTCTTTTTATGCTTCACGGAAACTGGATGTTCTGTTTCTGATGTCTGACACACAGCATCTCTGGAATCTACAATTACATCTCCCACACTGCACCTCTCCACAGCCGTTAACACGATGTTCTTCTCCGCTGCTGGCGTCACAGCACCTAACCAGAGCATTAAAAGGCCCCGAATCAACGGAGAGAGGAAATGAAATGCGCCCGACTCTCCTGCCTGCTCATTAGTCGTACGTGGTCAATAACAAACAAGTAGGAAATAACATGTGGAAGAGGTTTGGGGGGGGGAGGGTGGCATCTGTGCATGCACCCTCTGCGTCAACTGTTCATGTCCCCGTTGAATTTCATTTGCCATTAATGAAATTGTTTGTATTCATGACCAGAGGAGTTGAAAGAAACATGAGTTTTTGCGTGCACATGTTCCCCAGTGTGTGTGTGTGTGTGGGGGGGGGGGGGGGGGGGGGGTTGGTAGGTGTGTAGTTGTCTTCAGCACATGTTGGTCGTTCTAGGATGGCGTATTCCGCTCTGAGCTGATGATGATAATGATGAGGGCTTTTTGGAGTCCAGCCGAATATGAATATGAATATGAATCATCGACTCCTGTCCAAAACAACAAACACACACACACACACACACACACACGGCCCTGCGTCACCATGCTGCTCATTTACGTGCCGTGGGGACGTCATATTTACGTGGGATCTTACTTAGATGGAAAAAGGGGAAACACGTGTGTGTTCATGAGACTGTTTTGCTTTTGTGTCTCTTGTCCAGTCATAAGCCGTCGGGATGTGCTTGTGCAGTCGTTACCCGAGCCGCGTGTCCTGTTATTGTGCCATCTGATACTCCACTTAGGTCGCTTTAACTGCTCCTATTTTTTTAATCTGACGTTATTTTCTTGTTTCCAGCCGTCTTACAAGCACACATACAGAGCAGTCCTTAAAGGAGCCCACCTGCTGCAAGCCATGCTGGTGGGATGACACTTAGCATTTGGCCCTCCATAGTTTTTTTTCTTCTCGTATTGCCAGAGTAAAGAAGGAGAAAAAAAGGACAACAGATTTGTCACGGGTCCGAAAAGTCCTGTAATATACAGTTTAGGGCCAACTTCAAACTCGATCTAGTAAATGAAGAAGAGGGATCGAGTACGGCAAAGAGGCCAAAAACAGGTTGGAGATGAAGACTAAGAAGGAGAAGACTCTTGTTAAATGTTTGTTCCTCCTGTGGAGATGAAGTGAGGCATGTTGGCTCTGGCTGTCAGCCACACATTGACTTGTGCACACACACACATACAGACACCCATCTACTACTCCACTCATAGTAGTCGATAGATGGATAGATACAGTGTGAGCACACATACAGTCACAATTACTGTAGCAACTTAAAACGATTGGGGAAGATTCAGTGATGTGCGGTTGTGGTATGAAGGGCCAGAGGTGTCTCTATTAATAATTACACAATTTATCATCAGACTGGAGCAGAGGCCAGAAGCTGGCACGAGGACACACACACACACACACACACACAGAGGCGCTGTGAAACGCAGATTGGCATCGGTTTGTAAACACACGGGAAAAGATTTCCAAATGCAAACTAGATTTCACATCGTCAGCCCCGCTTCGTTCTAATGATCCAGAGGTTCTCCAGTTGCTCTTTGCACCCTCTGAGGCTGCATTTGGTTTAGTAGGTAAGGTGACGGCCACATGTATTATTTACAGTCACGTCTTAGCAAAGAAAAAAGAAGGAAGCTTTTAATTGATCTTGTGAAAGACTCTAAGACCCACGACTGAGCCGATACAAGCATGAAGCCGATGTGACTGAAATCTACTTTTGTTCAGAGTTGGTGGAGTTTTGAATTAGTAATGACCCTGAAACGACAACAGGACCATAAGAAATGCATTATTAAACATTGTTATATATATATATATATATATATATATATATATATATATATATATATATATATATATATAATGTTGTTTGGGGGAAGCAGATCGTAATAATATGAAGGGGAAATTAGCTTTGAGCTAACTCTAAAACGATACATCAAATGGCAACATTTATGTTTTGCATTACATTACAATTAAAATAAATGAATATGATATCGGTTTGTGTGATCATTTGACAAATTCTGTGATCATATTGAATGATCGTTTCAAGCACATAGTAATTAATAACCGACTACATTGATAGTATAATATAATATAGTATTGCATTGAATATCAATGGGTTTCTGTAAAAACAGTAACAAGTGAATGGCGGACTCCGCCACTTACAATGAAAACTGCTATTTAGAGAGTTAATTACAGTACAACGTAAATACAAAGTACGGCTACTTCAGAAGACATGTTGACCGTAAATGGGATCCAGAGTTTGATTTAAAAATACATACATCTTGAGGAATGTGACTTTCTGACTATAGTGCAGAACTTTATGTTAAGTATAACTTTAGAAGATCCCTATGTGCAGTTACGCTCGGGAACATTGCCATTAGCCCCAGAGGCCGGGAGGTTGAATTCCACACCAGAGGACAGAATCAATTTGCTCTGTGAGCTCGGGGAAATTGAGAATGAGGTGCAATTCTTGTTTTACTCTTTAGTCAAATTATTTCCATTTATGTTGATTTCGTTTTGACTGGATGATTATGAAAAACGTGTTGTGCTTAAGGAAAGGAGCCTTTTTTTTTAAGCACATTTGATTTGCACTCGAGACGCCGTGTGTGTGTGTGTGTGTGTGAGAAAGTGGCAGAACTGGTGGAGCGACACAACACACGGGGAGGCGAAGAGAAATCGGTGGTCTGAGTCAGCAGACAATGACAATGTGTGCATGAGACAGAGATTGAATGAGATGACATTCCACAAAATCCTTTAGTCCTCTTGGCGTTCGGTCCATGTGTCCTGTCTAGGGACAGGACGTCCCATGTCAGATTACAGTACAGTAGCCAGTTTCTGTTCCACAAGGTCACCCTCGTTTTATACGCTATATTTACAACAACCAAAGGAAGTTTCTTCTCAAACGAGGCTCAACTTTTACACAATTGCAATGTTTTTGTTTTTTTTGTTCAAACGTCAAATAAGCACCTTGATGTTTTCCACCTCAAAGTGCTTGTTTGACTTTTGGACCGAGATTAGAAATCTTTTGCCTACAAGACACTCAGTCAGAAATTTGATGGACTTTAAATGTTTTTACTGGCACTTTAAACCCAACTGCCGTCCTATCTGAGGTATATTTAGGTTAATATGCAGCCACGAGGCGACTCACTGTTGTTTCATGAACCTGATTGCAAGTGACACGTTTTCTATGCTGTGCTAAATTCATTTTCATACAGGTAAGGGAAAAAATGGGAATACGGCTGAGGACTACATTAAAAAATAATATGAAGATTTTTTTATTATTGCCGAACTGTCTTCTCATCCAAATAGTTGGCAATTAATTTTCTGACGGCTGACTAATCGTTTCAGGTCTAATTAATAGGGTTGTACCTGCAGACAGCGCACACACACACACACACACACACACACACACACACACACACACACACACACACACACACACACACACACACACACACACACACACACACACAGACAGACGGAGGGCCCAATGTAGGGTTCAGCAAACTCAGCTTTGGGTCATTGTTCTTTAAAATTACAAAAAAGTCTTCTGGCTGTCGATGGCCAGGTACGTAAAGCCCAACATGCGTCGCCAGGATTACGAACGCAAACGGCATGTTCATAACCGAGGGTGGTCTAAAAATCCTCCGACGTGAGGCTGCACGTGGGCCGTGAACGTGGTTCTCCCACATATGTGCTCTTTCTCCCCCACTCAGCACTGCTGCTCTGTGTCGGCCTCTTCCTGTCCCCACACATTCCAGCTCTGTGTGCCACTCCACCCCCCCCCCCCCACCCCCCCCCCCCCCCCCCACACACACACACACACACACACACACACACACACACACTTGGAATAATTATACCATCGTGTCAAACAATCAGACAAAACACAGACAGAAATTACATCATTTAACGAGTTATAGCGTTTAATGTGTCGTGCAAAACTTTCTTTTGGACTCCCTGACTTTTTCCACCTCTCTAGAGATTGCATAACACCTTGTCACCGTCTCTACTATGTATCCTTTGCAACCTCACACACCTGAACACACTGTCGTATGTCTAAATAAATGACACACTCGCACGTGCGCGCGCACACACACACACACACATACCTGGATAACAGGTTGTCGCGGAGCAGTTGTAGCTGCAGCGAGTTTGATTGACAGCAGCAGCGTTTAAGACGGATAGAGTGTGTGTGTGTGTGTGTGTGTGTGTGTGTGTGTGTGCGCAGACGCATTAAGCACACACAGCACTCGTCTTTCAAACGCCACACTACATGCTCTCCGCTGCCAACTGCGTAGAGTAATGTATGGAACGGCTCGGCATAAAGGGGGGAAAAGTGCTGCGTTCACGGTTCTCATAATGGGGGCATTTGAAACTTCCTGTCGGACAATTCGTCGGTGGTATTAAGGGGTTGTTGTTGCCACACTTCTCCGTCGAGGATAACATTATCAAAGCGAGCATGTTCAAGGATTCAAGAATAATGTATTGTCATTATGCAACCTGGGTAAAAACATGTTGAACAACAAAACAATAATCAGTAGTGCAGTCCTGTGCATTTTGTTTTACTTAGAAAACAACCCAACTATTATCTCTGCAATATGGCCGACATGTTAGCATTAACAATTTGGCACTGTCCATCAACTTTGACTATGTTTGAGCACAATAATGCAACAATGGAGCCACCATTTTTAGCCAGGAGCAGACTGGGTGGTGGAATAGATCCTAGTAGGTTATTTAAGTCTCCAGCTCAGCTCTCCTCCCTCTTCACTCTGCTTTCAGTGGCGTTTAGTCCGGCCTTGTCTGGCTGAGTGGTCGGTCAGTTATCAAGTGTAAGTGCTGCGTAATGAAGACGAAAAAACTACAAATTAAAACAAAAAAGTATCGATATGAATGGGAGCTACTGTGAATGCTTCGTTGTTGCCATAACAATAAAAATCACTTGTCGGTCCAGCATGGTGGGCGGTACCGCAAAGCTCTTCTGCCTTTTTGATTTTCTGTTAATGCATTTATTTATAGTCCAAACAAACTGCTGCTGGACAGACGCGTCTGATCCATGTTTGTTGAGGGCAGCGTGTCACAGATTCAATTAATTAGAGGTTGACTAGGCATTGGTGTAGACGGTGGAGACGCATGCCTACAAGAGTTATTTGCAAATTTGTCGCCGGTTATTGAAACTACAAAACATGCATTCGTAATGTGGGATGGCCCACTTAGTTGCTATGTCTTCCTGAATTGTAACAGCTGTCTACAGATCTGTCATAGCATCAGTGGAACTCCATCAAACTGGTTGAATGTATTCTGTCTGAATCAGCGTCCTTGATAGTCGAAAAGAGACAATGTGAAAGTTGCCCCCCCCCCCCCCCCAAAATCTGTCATCTGAGTACCAAACCCATATTCACTGCAGATTTTAAAGAGGTTGCAGCTTCCTTTTTTTTTGGGAGGAGGCTGCAGATTCATACATTCTTTTTTCATTGCAGATTATTTTCTGGTGAAAAGTCTCTTTTATGGTCAAGTCGATTGTATCACAAACCACAAAATCGGGGAACTTCATAATCAGTGCAGCATACGACACCTTCTGTCCTTATAGGTCAGAGGTCAGGGTTGGCGTCAGAGCTGCAGCCTCGGCGCCGGCAGGAATTTGGTATCTTGCACAAAGACGTCTCTCTGCAGGTTAGACGGCGGCTCTCATGGAGCTTGAGGAGAAATCTCTCAAATCACACATTTCTTTGTGCCTGAATGCAAAGCACAGATTGATGAGTCCAATGAGTAGCGAAAAGAGGAGATGTAGTGATAAACACAGTGAGGATTTCCAGTCATTCATCTTTTTCCTGTCAAGTCAAGTCAAGTAAAACCACGGAGGTTGATTGAGTATTCTGCAGTTCTCTCTGCGGCTTCTGTTTCCATTTACTGAAACTGATGAATCTAATAAATCCAGCATCGGTGTCTCCTTTTAAAATAAAATATGATTTAAACTTTTAAACTGAGGGAGCAGTGGACTCAGTGACTCACATCGTGTTGCAAAGACCGACTCCGTGTCTTGTGGGAGCCGGGGCGGCATGAAAATGACAGACTGACACTCGATTTACGACCAGAGAACAGGGTGGCTTTCAATTTTAGACTACTCGATTGAGACATCACATAGACCTAGACTCTCCTAATTACACACACGCACGCACACACACACACACACACACACACACACACACACACAGGCGGCTAGAGAACAGTTATTGGCTAGACACAGCCCTGCCTAACCTCTTGATTTAAACAGCCTGGCAGGGAAAAGGGACGTACAAGATCCTCACCACGGTCGTCATTACATCGATCGGCCCGCAGATGAAGAAACGATGCAAGGAAATGAACGAGATCGATAGGCAACCCCCCCTCCCCTGTGGGAGGGTCAGACTCGTGGAAAGCGAAGCAGGGAAAATAAGAAAGCATTATTTGATTAGAGTGGAAACATTTGTAGTTGCATATAAGCGGGCGCATGTGCATTAGGATGAGGCATTGGAGAGTTGTTTCCCTGTATAATTTCCCATGTCTGTGTTTGGTGAAAGGTCATCATTAAGTGAATGTCATCCGCATAATTATAGTCTCTTGCTCTTTGTGTCCTTTTGTGTGCGTGTGTGGTTTCATGTGTGTCCATGGCAGTGCATCAGTGCGTGTCCAGGCTCTGGTTGGCTGGCTTGATTGTTTGTGTTGCTGTTTTTTCGAGCGCTCGTTCGACTGAACGGGTGAGCCGCTCCGCTCTGGTTTGGGCCGTCATGGCTTGGCTGGCTGGCGGGCACCGTCTGTGCCGAGGGGGGCTAAATATAGCTCACTGCACCAGGAAGAGGACCAACTGGAGAGAGAGGGAGGGGCATAAATATAGAGTACCCTCATGCAATTAGAGAGTCAAGCGCTGCTGGGAAATTTTGGGGCAGGAGACACCGGGAACTCTCTCAAGCGGCTCTCTTTACTAGCTTTTCATGCATTCGTTATTTTTTTATTTTTTTGATCCCGCAAACTCTAGATGAACTCCACTATTTTGCATTTTTTTATTTAAACATTGTAATATGACTCAACAGGCGAGACAAAGCAATTACACTGTGTGCAATAATCATTATTAACCATGGCCTAACCAGAACAACAACGTCACCATTATCAATGGCCACCCATCTCGCAGGTTAATTGCGTGTCACACCGGGTAAAATAGGTCTAATAAAATGTGTGTCCCTCTGTGTGGTATCAGTATCAAGGCATGTCAGACTTTGCACAAAGTCGGATCAACCAGTTCATTCTGCATAATTTAATTTTGTATTCTGATTGGTCGGTCGGGTCGTAGCAACACAGAATCATAAATCCTCGTTGGGACTCATGGCACCCTGCACGCTGCTCCAATCCGAGCTTGTCATAGGTGATTTGAGATGGAGGTGTCAACACTAACATCGGTCTTGTGCTTTGGCATGTTTATAGTCCTGCATGGAAGAAGCGCACAGATGCTCTTAGTTGATCTCACTTAAAGTCCAAGTTGTTGAACCACATGTGACGAGGCAAAACAACAAACATCACGAGGTTGTCCTCCATGACACACTACATAGCGTAAATATGTCTGGAAATATTATGTCATATGATCACAATGCAATCTAGCGCCATTATTTTGAAATTGAAGACCAAAAATAGTTGATGGGTGGGGGGGGGGGGCTTTCACGGCCGGGTCAAATTGCTAATGCGTTTAAAGCACGTTGAGCTCTGTAATCAGCTGGTCGGCTCTCACGGTGCCACCATTTAGATTTCACCAGGTTTTCTCTCACATTTGTTAACTTTCGCCGGGGACAGCCCCAAAATCAAGCCGCGCATTAAAGAAAGGAGCAGATGGCAGCCATGTGATTCGTCTGCTCTCGCTACTCCGGAGCAGAATTATCATTAAGTCTGCATTCCCGCTAATCCTATCAACTGTGCAAACAAGGCCAGGAAAGACCCTTATTTGCTGCTGGCACACAGTAGTGATATTATCCCGGCGATGCACGCCTGTGTCACACACCTCACATGTCTGATGTGATGTGAGGAGCTGAAATTGCCACAAAAAAAACCTGACAGGATCTCTGGGTCTGTTTCCCTTCGCTGCGCCTGCAGCAATGGGTGTCCTCACTTTCTCCTTCCCAGCTGTTCCCTTTTTATTGCTTTCTTCCTTTCTAAATCTGAGTCTTTTTCCAGCTCGTTCTTCTTCATTGTTTATTCCTGTTGTTTGTTTTAGGGTCACTGTGTTCCTCGGATGATATGCAGACATTGATAACTTACATTCAATATTATAATTACCTTGATAAGCAAGAGACACTGTATATACATGTCATAATATTTATATCTTCATCATATCTGGATTATTGTTTATTCTGCATCTAACCGAACAATTCCCTCTTTCTGTGTGTGTCTCCTTTTTTCTTTCTTCAGAGTGCTGATGTCAGTGCATCGTCCTTTGGGAAACAATCTTGTGCCACTCAGAGAGCTTCAAAGCTTTGCCTGTTCCTTCTGTGACGACCAATCACATTGAGGGAGCGGCTGGATCGGACACGCCCCTGAAGCACTTTGACAGACTGATGGAAAACTTTCTTTGCTCTTTGCTTTTATCTTGTTGGCTGTGGGAACCAAGAGATGTGTGCCAAATGACATTCTTGAAAAGCTATTTGCTGCTCTCATTCAAGAGTAAAAATCTAATAATTACGGTGGATATTTAGTTTATGGATAAGAAAATTAATAGAATTATATATCTGCTCAAAAAGTGCCTCATTTTCAGATTGTAGCCATTTTACAAAAAACTTCAACTTATTGAGACTAACTGACTTTGAGGTTTTTCGGGAGGGTTTTTTGTGCTTGATTTGATGTAGTTACAAAAAAATGCAGCAGAAGATAAAGCTAAAAGGAGGGGAAGCGTTGGTGTGAGCTTTTGCTGCGTTCATGTCATGGTATGATTCTGGTGTTTACAACTTGCTAACGACAGTTAAAGAGTTGTTCCTATGAGGGCTGAAACTACTGTGCATGGTCAATACAACACTATATCCGTAAAAATGTACCTCTGTGTCAGTGGGTTTAACATTCATAAGTACGACTTGGGTGAAGTTGGAAACTGGAAAAGACAATCAAACTGATTCGACATGAATGCAGCATTTCCGCTAACATTAATAATGATAAAGGTACGAGCTGATCTGCTGGCCTTCCCGTCTACTGTGAGAAATATTAGCGTAGCCTGTGTTAGCATTCGTCTCGTTGTGACCTGTGCTGCTCTGATTCTGTCTTTTTATCTCTCTGTTAACTTTTTTTAACAAAGCCATACACCTAAAGTATTAAACACACAGGATTGAAACAAAGGCCACTTGTAGCAGGGGATGTAGTAGCTTGCTAGTTAGCTTAAGCCAGCGAGGTCAAATTAACATAAGCATCGTGCCAGGCCGAAGATTCAGCATCCTGCTGAGCACAGCTCAGGTTGAGACCCCTGATACAGAGCCACGGTATCCCATTAGTGCTATTAGCTCCAGACACTTGTGTCTCATCTAATCCACTTCGTCTCAGGATGCGAAATAACTTTAGGTACAAACAGCGGAGGATAGAGACCCTATCAATAGCCATGCTAATCCTAGCTCTGTAGCGATCAGCACACAGCTTTTAGCACAGGAAAAGGGGTCTTTTCAATTCTGTCCGTAATTCTGTTCTCAGTTATTTTATACATTAAGGTACCAAACTGTTTCAAATTATACACTTTTACATTTTTAAACTGGTCGAATTGAAAGTGCTCTGACCGGAAATCCTTCTTTAAGACTCTCTCCCCCCTCTTTTCTGTCTTTTGCTTAGCTCTTTCTTTAATCTCCGCTATGCATCAGCACTTAAGTGCCTGTCTGTCCCTTTATCTGTCTGTCTCTCTACCTTCTTAGCAGCTAGTACTATTAGGGCTGTCCTAGCAGAATATATTATTAAGTCTATTTTTGTGTCTATTTTTGTCTCTTTTGGCTGTACAGTTCTCATGAAATGACTTGTTTATGTTTGTTCGGTGTGACAATGATCTGTCAGACGACTTGACTGAAAGCCATGGCCCTAATCGGAGGAGATTTGGACTGTTTCTCTTTGCCGGTAATGGAGGATTTAATTGTCGCAGGGCCATCAGTGCCAAAACACCACAACAACAACAACAACAACAACAAAAAGCTCCAACAGCACCTCAAGAAGCAACCTTCAGCTCTCAAGACTGGACGTATTGCTTTGTTTTGTTTAACAAATGTGTAACTTTTTGTGTTCCCCTGTTGTTGTTTTCTGCAGCAAGGGGTTGTGGGAGGGAGGGGAGGACTGTGTCATATCCAGCCTCGCAGTCTGCTTATGTGACACTTGGAGATAAAGGTCATTGTGTGGACTTGCGTGCGCTTTAACCTTGAATTTGCCTACAACTTTGACCAGAGGATGAAAAAGAAAAGGCAACCACAAAAAAAAAGAATACTTGTGCATCTACGTAGCTCCAAATTGTACCCGTGTGTTTGTCTGCCTCTCTCGGGAAGTTCATGAACTCGCTCACTCTGGTCACGTGACTCTGGGGGCCTAGAGCATAACAATGCAGCTTTATTATGAGCAGATTGGGATCTGTGGTTGGAATTGGCTCTAATAGCGGTTACTAACGCAGAAGTGGGGGAACAAAACAATTGGGCTTCAAGTCCGATTCAACACATAAATCCCAGACTTTCATGCAGACTCGCAGGCAAAACACATCGTGATATATTTCTATTGTCTTTTGGAGATGTTCTCATATTGAAACTCAGCAGTTTTCAGCCTACATGCTCGAGGGTGCTTTAGTTTAGAGAGAGAGTGCAAAAACAGGCTTTCAATCCTGACAAATGGGCTTCATCATCCTGCCATTTAGAGCCCACTTTGAGCTCTGAGCATCTCATGAACTTTTGAATGAAGTTTTTCTTTCTTTTTTCTCGTCAAACTGCCTGCAGTTTGGAGATGTTTCCTCTGACTGCCAGTGGGGAAGCCAGCCACATATCACGGAGTAAAGTTTCTGCTCCCACGAACAGGGTTCAAAAGTTTAAATGGCTGTATGGTTTCATTCATTGCATCGGTTTGCGAGATATTCATCAAATGTGCAGGAAAGTGCTGCTGCTGTTCTAAATTGTCTTATCTCTTCCTCCTGTTGCCCAGAGGGATGTTACTGAGTGGGAATATTGTGAAATTTGCCATTGATGTAGACAGTTTTACTTGCTTTAGAAAAAAGAAAAAACTCAAACAACCAACTTGTGGTTTCTTTTGTTTCTGTGACTGGCTTCCTTTTGAGCGATATAATGGGGACGATTGTGAGAACGTGTCAGGTTTAAGACAAAACAACAGTGCCACTGATTTAGGGGGCGGAAGACAAGTGTGAACATCTGCACCAAAGGCCACGACACGGGCGTGCTCACGGCCCTCACGCACTCGCCGTCTTTGACTCGGAGGCGCTGGAAGAGGCTCGCGACCGTAGCAGATGTCACACTGTAATGTGGAAAAGACAACGGCCTGATTGTTATCCACACAGCCTCTTTAGCTGCGTTAGTCACATTCACCACTCCCATTGATAGGATCTTTTGCAGTCCTATTTGGCGGGTTGCCAGCGGAGTTAATCACTCGTCTTACTGGTAATTTGACCAATGTGGCTTTGCTGGGTGAGCTCCCTCTCATGTCTTCATTAGACACCTCCCTCTCACTCCGCACTCGGTATAATTAAATCAGCGTTTTTAGGTGTGGTGAATCTGTGCTTCTTTCTCGCCTCGTTAACATGTATGCACTCTTGTATCATCCTCGTCCACAGATGGCCAAGTAACTCAATCCAGACAGAGGCACCGTAGGAATTAATATAAATGAGAACACACACACAAACAGAGTTAGGCCTGCACCTGCAGATCCTCTCACTTACCTTGTTGAGCGCAATTAAGGTTAGTGTGGACAACAAAAAGCTTGGTCGCACCTCTATGAGAGAAGAAAAAGCCCCCACACACCCTCACCGGAAGGTTTACTGAAACCTACACTCTTCACACTCACTTACATCCTTAACACGGAGGGGGGGGGGGGTTGAGCCCTACTTCAGATCCGTTAGAGACGTTTCCCCTTTTCTGCAATAGACTTGCACAAGCAATGCTCCTGATGCAGTGTCTGACTTTTACCCCCCCCCCCCCCCCTCGTGATGCAGTGGAGCACCTTCGAAAGTCGAACAAGCTCGATTCTCATCCCAGGCGGCAGAGACGGTCAGCAGCGCTCTCGGATGAGGAGAGAACGGAGGCGGACG
Source organism: Cyclopterus lumpus (assembly GCF_009769545.1). Taxonomy (NCBI): domain Eukaryota; kingdom Metazoa; phylum Chordata; class Actinopteri; order Perciformes; family Cyclopteridae; genus Cyclopterus; species Cyclopterus lumpus. The sequence continues at coordinate 8,178,374 of NC_046983.1, read as the reverse complement.
AATGAGCGCAGCTGCCATCTGGTTGTCGTGGCGACGGGCAGCCACAATGCCTGCCTCGGCCCGTGGTGGCAACATCTCTGGTCAAGAAGACAGAGTGAAAGAGGGTGAGGAGGAGGATGGGGGGGGGGGGGGGGGGGTGGAGACTGGCTGGGGGCCAAGGCAAGAGGACACAGAGTTCAGTCGCAGTGAGGTACACTGGATGGAGGCCAACAGGTGGACCGGTTGTGTCTGAGATGGCGTGTGATACTGTATCTACATGCACACAGCAGCACAAATGGACTCAATAACCTCACTTGTTTGTACAAGACAAGGTAAATGAGCGTATACGGTGCACTGCGTGAGATTATATGGAGTACACAGATAACACTCGTGTTTGTCATCGTGGTTTATTTTATTTTATAGGGGGATGCTTTACACGTCTGCTGAGCACAGTAAAAACAAATGGTATACAAGGCAGATGTATGACTTGGCCTCTTTGATGGGGCCGAGAGTGCTTTCTTTTTTTTACGGTGCATGTTTACACCTTTGGTCCCCCGGCCTTACGGAGCGTGAACAGTCCGTACCGCTCCATGTTGGCAACAATACAGGAAGTCTTCCCGTCTTTATGACTTCCTCCACGGCGCAGAATACAGGAAGCTCTCTGGATGTGAGACACGGAAATAGCTTTAGCTCCCATAGCAGATGTGGGAATGTTAACGCCGGCGCTATTCCACGCTCCTAAATTGCTTCCTTCCCATCAGTCAAACTTTTTTTTTCCCTCAAATATATAGCCGAGGATGGACGTGAGTGAAGGTACAGAAAGTGTTTCTACAGAATTTGAAATGTGTAAAGGGACATATTTTTTTTTTTTTTTCTTCCGTTTCTCCCTTCGAGTTGCCATAATAAATAAACTAAGTAATCGTGTTTTAGCTTAAGTAAACTGACTGTACGTTGACTGAGCCAAAAAAGCTCTGGATTATAGTCAGTATACTGAAAACTGCCTCTGCTAATCCTCCAAACGTTCCCTCTTCTTTCCCCCTCTGCAGTCCGTTCATGTGGGTTTTAGGGCAAAGTTAATCACCGTAGACTCAATAAAGTTAGTTTACACACACACACACACACACACACAGTCATGGTCGGACCAAGAGGATCCGATGGTTGGGTCCATCCTCTGCATGGCATGTGATGTAATCTGAGCCACAAATACCCAAGCCGATGCAACCATTTTATAATGTATTTCTAGCTCTCTTTCCTCACCGCCCCCTCTTTCACATAGTGTACTTAGCCAAACAAAAAGCCTTTCTCTGTCTTTCCCTCCCTCCCGCCAACCCCCCCCCCCCCCCCCCCCCCCCCCCCCAGCAACCGACACCCCCCCCCCCCCTCTCCTCATAAGAGCCATGATTATGGATTTGTCTCTGCATGCGAAATTAGCTCTGTCACTGTAGCTTGTCTGAGAAAAAGTGAGGTTTGAACTGTTAAAAAGTGCCACATGGAGTGAGGGAAAATGGGAAAGGGGAGGAGGAGATGAGGAAGGGTGTTGTATGGGGGAGGGAGGGGGGGGGACTGTGAGGCCTCTGTACTTTTTTTTTCTTTCCTTGAAAGCTCCCTGAAAACCGCAGACACATAGTATAGAATTCCCCTCACAGTAAGAGGGGGGGGGGGCATACACACACACACACATACAGGGAATACTCCGGGCCAGAACACACACTCTGAACGATAGGGAGTGTGTGAACCAGAAACACAAAAGGCAGCCCAGAAAGAGGGAACTTTGAAGGAGCCGGCCGGCCAACGCCTTGGCAACATAACATCATATCACCTTAATACTCTCAGTCCAATGGGAAAGGGGATGGTCCCGCTTTCCACGGGTATTGGTAGGGGGCGGCGGTGTTAATCCAAAGTACAATTTGTTTAGTTTTGACAGATCCCTCAAACCCTCCCACATTCTCTCTTTGGGGCCCCTTTGATCTCGCAGATTGAGGACAAGCGTAGAACTGGTATTTAGGTGGTGCTGGCTGACTGGGAAAAAGGTGAAGGGTCAGGTGTCGTGAATAGACCTTTTATGATCTGTGATGTGAGCTTACTGCGGACCCAATGCCCTTGAAACTGAAGGCCTGGTTGGCTGATTGATAAGGGTGGAAGCAAAAACATCAATTTTGCTCTTAATTGTAAGCTTCTTTTTTTTAAAGCTTAAAAAGACCAAAACATCCATAACAGTAATTCTGCAATTCATCTGATCCTCTTTAAAGTCTTCTTGCTTCACGGTGCAGCCCAAAAGGAGACCGCAGCATGAGAACTACAACACCAGGTACTTCATGCCACGTGTGGACAATGAAATGAATGAGGACCGCCATCTAGTGGCACATCTTACATCTGCTCTCAATTTGGCTGGGGGGTGGGGGTTGTCATCTCACGGGAAAGGGCCACTGCAACGTTCAAGTCCGACAAGAAAGCGCAATATATTTAGAAAATTGACTTTTTTTAAAAACATATTTTCATCATACTCAACCAAATAAATTCAACCAGCAGTTTCTATACTTTTTTCATGTTGTTTTTTAACAAGGCAAATATATATTTTTCGTATATTTTCTGTTTGAAACGTATTGAAACATTGCACCGAACCAACAAATGCAATACATTTGTACTTTATTCTCTTTATGCCCGACACCTGGCAGCGCTTCTGCTCACACAGCTGAGCCTCATTTGCCCTGATTGAGGTCCCAGTTAAAACCCTGAGTACAGCAACAACAACAAAAGAAGAAGTATAACTACAACATAACAAATGTAACTTTTCATATTCCTGAACTAAATGTATAATTACATGATATTATGTTTTCTGGTGATGGATACCGAGAACAAAGCCTACCACACACTGGCATTACTGCACTTTATATGGAACCGCCATGAGCACCAGTGAGTGAAAAGGGATGCAGGGTCCTAAAACAGTGTTCAAATAAACAAGCCATTTACTTACAGTTAAATTCAGAAAGTAATATTATGCTACTGAATTTGACTAAAACATATAACAAAATGAAATATAACATTGTATTTTTCACTGCTTATCTCAAACAACTTCTGCCTGTAAACACAATAACACTTATCACATAACAGGTTCACATTACATGTCACTCAGTACGTTACAATATTTTTAACAATTGAAATGTTCTTACAGTTGTGGCCCACTATCGTGCAAGCACAAATATTAATGTCTGCTTTTCTGGAAGCAAATACTACGTCCTCTTCCCTTTTCAGGCCTCTAAAAGTTATTTTCAAGGGGTCACATGCCAACATGTTGGGACCCAATGGTTAGATTGTGGATGACTTTCAGGGATTTTCTTTGTCATCCAATTGTATCTTTCTGTTTGCAGTGCAGAGGACGCGGCCAAAGTTGATCTGATGTCAACGTTTCCTGATCTCTTTGGGTGTGTTTATACATTTGCCAAAAGCAAAGAGAGGAATTTCAAGAGAACAGAGGTGTGTCCAAGAGACGGCTTCACCACCCAAAAAGTGTGGAGCGCATCTCAGTTCAACAATCTCAAAGCATTTGAACTCAGCCAGCTGCTAATTGCCACCAGGCTTGTCGCTGCCGTCTTTCACTTCCAGGGCATCTTTATTTAAATGTAAATGAGGCCTGCCACCACTGAACAGCAACAATGAACAGCAGCTCATGCAAAAAGACCTGGTAGTGTGTGGTTGTAAACGAGTGCCGTACATTCACTTGCTTCCTTAATCTGGCTATTCAAAGTGCACTTCCTCTTTGACTCTGATGAAGACACGGTGGTGTTAAATGTTATTTAAGTGAATGGTATTGTAAGTATACAAAACATAATATAATATGCCAGCTTTACGAAATGCTGATCCTTTTATTACTTTTTTAATTTGTTGACATATTGAATATTCTCAGAATATAACTTACTTCATCAATGACAGGGATGATGTCTTAAAAGTGCTCGTTTCTGCTGGGGCACTGCTAACATTGTTACCGGTCACTGATCCTGAACATATTAACAATAAGAAAAATATCTCAGATGATTCATAATCTTGCATCCAAAGGAGAACAATTGTGCTCAAAAATCAGATACTTTCTGGATATGGAAATTGAGGGCAATCGCCTAAATAAGTGTAGCCGGGTGGACCCATCAGACCATGATTAAAACACCTTTTAATGTAACTGGGAAACATGCAGAAAAACACCTTCAGGGAAGTGTTAATTGGCTGAAAGACACTGAAGAACGGACCTCCTCCATTGCAGGTGCAGTCCGACGCTTTCCAAACATTCCTCAGGCAAATGTAAAGACGGCCATTGATAGTTTAGATGCAGTATTCTGTAAGTGGAAGATATAAGCACTAGCTATAATAATCCCTGTACTTGCATTTATTAAAGTTCAGTCGATTAGCTGACCAGGGCCCTGGAGCGTCAGGTTAAGGATGTTCAGCTGCTTTGTTATGTCCACTAGGAATGCAAGATCCATAACCACCGCTGCCTTATTGTATATGTAGATATGCTCACTTTAGGTATAATGCATAGACAATTCAGTTTCCACTAACAACATATAGGACTACAGCAACTTAATGACAAGCACATCTATCAAATTCCATTAAAGGCACATATTTCCTTTATGGGTTAAATCAATAGAATCAAACCACTCAATAACTTGTATTCCTTATCAACCTTTTATTAATGGCTTGGCAAAGTCATTAAAAGACCTTCAAACAAAAAGGGGGAGGACCAGGTTTTTTCCATCTCTGACGTGTTAACCCAGAGACCAGCATGTTGAAACTCCTTGTAAGCTAGAAAGAGGAGGTGGAAAATGTGTGTCAGCACACTGAATAGCCACTGCCTGTCTGGGAATGAGGACACAAGGAATGGGAATACAATCAATTTATAAAAAGCCTCAAGTATGACCTTCTTCTGCTTCCCCTCCTCACACTCACACTCACACTCACACACACACACACACACTACATTATGCAAAGCATTTGCCAAATGAAGCAAATGTTATGCTCAGAAAACCACGTTTGACCTCGATCGATTTTTCCACTTAGAAGCTTTCTTCCAGAGAGAATATTTTTTAGGTTTTATTAAAAATGTTTGCGGTCATGATTTATAGAACATAATACTTTTGAGAATTCCTAGTATCTTGTAATGAATGAAACAATGGGGAAACTATTTCAAAGGCCATTTATTTCCTAAAGTCTAAAAAGGTGTCTTCAGATACATCGTGTTGTCCAACAAACTGCAAAAACTCAAAACATATTGACTTTTATATCATATATTAAAGCAGGCACAAGTTGCCATATACAGTTTAATTATCTTGATTGAATAATCGGTAGATTAACTAATAAATTATAAAGACGCTCCAGGAAACTAACCCTCAGAAAATGTCAAACAAGGTAAACAAATAACACTTTGATAATTAAAAAAAATCATAAATTCCGTAATTTTAATTTGATCTTTTATTGGGATTTTTACACACATGATAACGTAAACAGTTTTCCCTCATGTCTCTGTGCGGGACAGATTCATTGACTTGAAGGAGAAGTTCCCGGGTGATATTCGTAGATACTCCAGCTCCCGACTCTCACTCTCTGTGGGAGCGGTTGTAAAAACATCCGGTGCATCAAAATCCCCGCTTACGCTGCCTTCATCATCCAGGAATAAATCTGACGTTTTCATGTCATTGTCAACGTCTTTGCCTCCAACAGCCAGCTTGTTTTGCCCAGCTCCTTCAGGACCTCTGTCGGCGTCGTCTCCACTCCGCACGGCCTCCTCAGAGTTCACGGCCCCGTAAACCGCTCCTTCTTTTTGCTTGGGCGCAGCAGAGGTGGTTGGGAAGTCATCCTTATCGGCCGGTGTGATCGGGGCCTGTGTTGTAGCTGTGACATCACTTAACGAGGCGCTTGCAATGTCAGCGTAGTTGACAGCTCGGAACCTGGCGGGCCGCCAGATGATGGCTTCATATCCAGTGTAATTGAAGGCAGTGGATTCATTGAGCTTCTTTGCTCCTCCTCTCACACGTTTGCCTCTCACGGTGCTGCTGGTGTGCAGGTGCGCCTTCGTTGCGGGAAGCTTGGACTCAGATTTTGGTCTGGTTTCAATGTCGAGTATCGCTGGCGATCTAAAATAAGCTAAGGAGGGTCTTATAAGTGGTGTATGGTCTTCACTGCTTGGCTCAGTTGGGCTCATCGGGTTTACATGGCTGCTGTTTGGTTCCCACATCTGTGAGCTGGGGAGTTCAAAACCCCGCTGGACTCTGGCCGACTCATCCGGCTCACCGACTAAAGTTGTGTCTCCCTCGAGTGATTGAGTGCCAACTACTTTGAGACCATCTATTCTTTTGTTGGTTCTGAACTGTCCGTGATGTGAGTCGCTGTCCACACCGGCATCACTTGGAGGTAGCCCCGGCCGGGCTTCCTTAAATCCTGACGTGAAATCCTGACGTGTGCCAGGAGAAGGTGAAGCGTCGTCTTCAAGTGCGCCCTCTGGTTTTGCCACCGTAGCAGATGCACTTCTCTGGCCGAAGCTGTACTTTGGTGACAAAGGAGGGTTCATGTTTGTGCTTTTAAAGCCCTTTCCTTTGTCGAAGCTGTATCCTCTAGAGTTGGTCCTTTTATTGGAGCCACTGGCAGAGAGAATAGGCACCTCCTTCATCGCTCTCCATTTAGGATCATCAAAGCCTCTGAAGACATAGTCTTGGACATGTCCAGGTGTGGAAGCATGCGTTGATCTTCTTGTGGTTGCATTACTGAAGCTACGAACTACAGATGTAATGCTGCCAGCAGCAGAGTTACCCGGGACGTCTGCGTGAGGTACAGGGACGAAACGTCCCACGAAGGCGTCTGTCCATGGAGCATAGATCTGAGCTGCGGGTTGATACTTAGTGAAACCATCTCTCCAAGCACCATAATAGGTCACATTGGCATTATGATGCAGTGGATTGGCATCATCAGAGCGCTGTTGCAATTCCTTGGTTGGGTCTTTTCTTTGCGATTGTTGGAATGGTTTACCATTTGAAGAAAACCCGCTTATGAATTCAGAGGCCCTTCGCTTATGTGACGTCATGGGTAAAGCACTGGGTGCCTCGTCAGTGACTGTTTGAACCGTCTCACGTCCACCAAAAGCAGTTTGGGAGTCCTTGAACCAATATGACCGGGTATTTTTGTGTAGCGGTGTCTCGCTGCCAGACACCGAGTGCAGCCCCAGAGAGAAATCTGTGATGGATGGTGTCAGTTTTTCTCGGCTTGGGACGCTTTTAATAACAGAGGCGTCTGAGCTGCTGCTGATTGATCGGGCATGAGGGGCAGTTTGACTTGCTGGGCCGAAAGATTTGCTTGATTGAATCCCACTAGATTTACTCCGTGTCCCAGCCGACATGAGCTCTTTTGTCTCTTTATAGCCACTATAAAGCCCTCTTGAAGTTGGCAGTGAAGTACTCCGATATCTACCAGTCTGAGACAAAAAAAGAGAAGCAAAGTCATTTCTGGGAACTCTTTCTTTGATGGAGGTTTTCTGAGCTTCCTTGGCGTTGCGAACTTCTGAAGGATGAAAGGGACTGGCAGCCTCCTTGTAAGATGATTTTTTAATGATAACTGGGTGTGAATTATAAGAGAGAAGGCGGTAGCCGCTTGCTGGGCTCGTTCCGCTCTGCACACTAGTTGTTCCTGCTCGGGACGGTCTGTTATCTGGACTGTTGTTATTGGAACTAAAGCTACCTTTAGTTAACCGTAACGGATTTAAATGATGGTGAATGGTTGACAATGCTTTTCTGTAATTCCCACTCTTCTCAGTTTCACTGTTAGCTCCAGTTTGGAGCGATGGCAGGCCTGTAGAGAAGGGCTGGTGTTGTCTGTGTGGAGTATACGGTCGTCTCAGGACAGTGTGCCTCACTCCATTGTCCACTTGGGTTGTTATGGAACTGGCTGAAAGAGGACAATGAAATAACAAGTTATTCTTTCAAAAGGCTGTTTTTAGGAGGCAAATAATTGCTGCAACACTTTAATATTGCATGTTCATTTTTGTTAAATATAACCTGAAATCGCCATGCCTCATAATCAAATACACTTACAAATATGTTTACATAAGTTGCTAAGAATATCTACATAAAAAATAAGAACCTCATCTCAGAGAGAAAGCTTAGTGGCTCCACCTAACCAAATAATCCTTGTGACATTTGTATTCATAAAAATGAGGATTAGGTCACTCCAGATACCGGCCTGCTTGTGTTGCTCACCTCTTGCAGCATCTGAACACAGGGTGAACGGGATGACGGCTGCACAGACCAGCGCAAAGACAAACAAGAGTCTGCAGGAGAAAAGAAAGAAAGAGAAAACACCCGCAGGAATATTGTTGGAATGTAATGAGACTCATAACGCCGTCAAACAATAATCACCAACCCCTTTTTCAAATGTTCCGATTACATTTGCAAAAGGCTTGTTAAATTGATATCTACCTTGAGTAGAGCACATAGGTTCCTGACATGATGGACAGCTTTTCCCCAGGGCTTCCGTGTTCCGTAGTGTTGTCGTTTCATGCGTTTTACTTGTCAAACAAGTGATTCACATCGAGCTCTGACGCTCTGCTGCTGCTCGTGAGGCTGATTGGAAGCAATGCTGTTCACCTGGCCTCAAGAAATCCACTTTCCAGATTGGTCTGGTCTGCCAAGGATGGGTTCCAGTTTTTGGCCCATTTCATGTAAAATACTTCTGAATTTATTTAACCCCTTGTTGTGTATGCCTCTTACTTTCTTTGAACAAAATAAAACATTTGCCTCCTCTGAGAATTGTACTTTCTAACATCAGCTTAGGCCTATAGAGACTTAATGCATTGTTTTATTTTAGATGTATTTGCACACACAGACACACACTTTCTCATATAAAAAAAAAGCTTTGAATTGAGTTGAAACCAGAACTCATTTATTTTTCCTTAAATATGTAACAATATTTACAAATTAAATACATTCATAAAAATAAATATAAAAAAATCAGTGCATTGGCAATTCACAAGTTTTCCATTTTGTTCTCATTTGAGTGCAACAGCTACATAGTGGTCATCATTTAAACATGCAATCAGAAAGTGGAAAAGCTGACAAATCAATGCGGAATGTGTCTCGCCAGCATGGTTGCATCACCATCATAATCATCACAAGTCAATGTTGCAAAGGAGAACCATTGCACATAAATAAAGTATCACATTAGTCTGGGTATCTGAAGTTGTGGACTCTTTAAAACATGTAGCAGGCCATCATGGCGAAGTTCCTCAAGTCATCGTTGTTCATATAGACTGTAAAAGGAAAACAGGACACATTAGAAACACATCTACATTTATCCACTATTTATTTATCAATATAACGTGTTCTTCTGGTGTTTAACTGCTATAGCTATAGTTACTTTGATTTGAAAAACAAAACATATGACCAACTGAGGAAATAAGAGTCAGTGTTATCCCCTGGATTAAAAGGCCCCACAACCTCACAGGTGCTGCTGATTAGACCTGTTGGCATTTAGGTGACGTCATAATGTACTAAAAGCAACGACGAAGTTGTAAATTGCCCCACAATAAAACCTAAAGTCCCGGAAGATATTTTATCTTAATAATACGTTGTGTGTACTAGTATATAGTGTAGATTACATAACATAAAGAAACTAAATGCTGGAGCTTATATCATCTTTCAGGACCTTGAAGAGTCCATCATTTGAAATTCTGAAAGAAACCATTTTGCATGGACGACTATCGTCTATTTTTTTACTATTGATACTTTAAGTAGGCTACGTGTTGCTGGTAATAGTCTAATTGTGTACTTTTACTTAAGTAGTAATTTAAAGGAGTGTGTAAGTTATACATTTTAGCTTGAAAACTTGTTATGAACCACAAACAGCGGCCGACTTACTTTCTCCGCCCCTCCGCCATGAGCCCTTCCCACTAATCAACCGGCAAACTTTCCGACAAGACCGCCGTAGCCTCTCGCCTCTGGAGCCCATGGAGAAGTCTCTCTCCTCGGCTGGAGTCTCGGGAGGCGCCGGCTCCTCGTTGTCGTCAGGACGGTCGTCCGGGTCGTCCTCCTCCTCCTCCTCCTCCTGTCGGTCGAGGACTCCCGAGACTAGAAGCCGCTCCAGGATGCACTCGTCCACCCTCAGCTCGGCTCTGACCTTCCTCCCCTCCCCGGAGATGGACGTGTGGTGTCGGCACAGCGGGCAGACGATGAGCCTGTCGGCTCCCAGGGGTCGTGAAAGGGCCAGCAGGCAGCTCTCACAGAAACTGTGCTTGCAGTGGAGCTCCCTGGGACACCGGCGACCTGCGTTGTAGGTCCGGTAACAAATTCCGCACTCGTGCTCGTGCTCTGAGTCCATCCTGCTGTCTGGTTCCGACTCTCTCAGCTAGTGTTACCCTCGGAGTCTCAATGATTCAAGAGGTGAGCTCTCCGGAGTTTATAACTCAGGGTGTGAGGAAGTGTGTGTGGGAGGAGGTCGGGAGAAACCGTAGTGGATGCGAGCCAAATCAACATATGAGTCATAAAGCTCCAAATAAGCTACAAGTGATGCAATGGAATTAAACCAACACCCAGCACTTCACACACACCCCGAAACTTCGTGTGTATCTTGTTTATATATATATATATATATATATATATATATATATATATATATATATATATATATATATATATATATATATATATATATATATATATATATATGTATGTTTATGGACACAATAGTGACTCACAAAGCTGTTATATTAAGTAACAATTTGCTTTATAAATACTTTAGGATTCCCCCCTTATTGTGTCTCTCCACGCCTTCAGTGTGCGTGGGTGTAGTGACGTCAGCTCTTCCTCTCCATGGTAATCCCCAAACAAGTCCCTTTTTATCAGTACTTCCAGCATGAACTCCTTTCATGGTGATATCCGCTGAAATCCTGGCCAATAATCACAAGCTCGCCCCCTCTATGTGTGTGTGTGTGTGTGTGTGTTTTGTTAACTTTCTTCTTCTTCTTTGTAGCACTTTCTGCTTTTTGACCCCCCCAGCTTTGAATTTCCTGTTAAGGTGACATATTTTATTTTTTTGACCCAATGACAAAAGAGAACTTTTCCCGTAAACTAAGTGTTCAAATGGAAATGTCTATATTCTAAAGAAACCTTAATGAAGTTATATCAATGATTATGAACATTTCACAGTAAAAGCCTGTTTTGGCTCTGAGCTCTAGGCTAGTAAATTAAATGCACAAGTGATATACGTTGTACTACTGTACACATCTGAATTAATTTTGCGTCTCATCCCGAAACGATAATGTTGACATGTCACTTTCAGTCTGAAAATGATGTTGGGCCTGCTAAGGCTAGCTAAAAGTGAAATCTCGACTTTGATGTGGATCACCTTGTAATCACCATCTACGGTGGCTGTAAAGCGATGCTAGTGTGAGTGAATGATGGGGAACGAAATGAAGTTATTGGTCAAAGCAAAACTGTATTTTAGACTTAATCCGAGGCTGTCAACAGACTGAGTGACACATCAGGTAACATTAATTCTTTGTGCTTTCCCAGACCGTGTTTCTTTACTGAGACAACACAACGCAGGAATGTGGTATAACATGAAGAACTATCATTTTAGCCTCCGCTGAACTTTAGAGTTTACAGAACGAAGACTGTGTCAGAACAAATTTTGTCGACAATCATTTACCGTCAAATGTTTAAAAGAAGGATTTCTTTATAAACAGGAAGAACACTATTCCTGTTTTCCGCTTAGTGACCTATTTCAGGATTGTTATCTCAACTGAAGGAAAACTGAATTTTTTTAATTTATTTTTCGCTTATTCGAAAATTCCTACCTTTCAGTAAAACTTAAAAATGTTATATAAATAATATTTTAAATCTGGTGGTTGTAACACATTCAATTCACCGTGTCTGGTCTACTAAAGATCTGCCACAAAGTCTTCACCTCACCACAGTGTATCAGGCCGACAGTAACCTCAGAGGAACTTGAGCTAAGTACATTTACTTTGTCCTATTTATCAGTTTTAAAACTCGTGAAAGTCAATTTCCTTTTTGTTTACAGAGTTTAGTCAGACTGACGGTGTGACGTTGAAATGAACTGAGTCATCAAAGAAGCCATGCAGGCAAACTGGCTACAAGGAAATCATTCAGGTTATCATGTGTATTAGTTAATAATTCTCCCACCATGCTCTGGATTTGCACACAATGTGTCCCTGCAACTTATTTCCTCAGTTTTTTAGTAATTGACTCCAACTGGACTGGGCCATTGTTTTTAAATATGGAAAACAAATGTTCTTTTTAAGGTGACTTTCGAGGTAGAAACATGTAAGGATGTTAATAATTGCACCCTAATTCACGCAGCTATTTTAAATATCCTACATGCTGACTGTGTGGAAGCATAATAACAAAACTAAAGTAGAGTCGAGTAAGTAGAGTCCAAATCTGTCATTTTCTGTCTTGTCCTGGTTACCTTCACATCACCAAGGGTTTAATTACTGCTGAGCAAACCGCAGAGATGCCTCACGGGGGACTCGGCGGAGAGAGGAGGACGAGTGAAATCAAGTTAGACGGAGCCAAAACAGAAGGGTTGCCAGTGAGCCAGGCCTCAGCCACATAGCTACGGGATATTAAGATAGACATTCGAGTGGTTCGTGTGCACACAGAAGATGGGAGAGAGACACCATGCCAGGATGAGATCCGTACCAACATGAGGAGAAGTGTGTACGGTGAGAGGGGCCGGAGGCGAGCATCAAAGTGTGCACTGATCAAAGGGCTGAGCGCTGGGTAAGTGGCTCTCTTATTTGCTTCTTAGGTGTAAAGATGGAGGTGCCGGTTTCTCTCAATGTAATCTCACTGAACCTGATGGCCTAGATACAAGAGAGCTCATTTATTTATACAGAGACACCACTCGGTGCTGGTTTAACCATTACCCTTTCCCAACAGGTTGTCATTACATATATTGGGATTTTTGGAGGAGAGTAGCACGTTTATTGTTGGAGTAAATTATATTTTAACTCCTATTTTTGCTCTGATTCTTTAGTAGACTTATGAAAGAAAAGGTTTCCGGCCATGTGCTTCCATGGATCAATTCAAAGGAGACCCCATCTGCTAAGCAACAATCCCCCGATGAGTGATCTTGGGTTGTTGTTCCATGTGAGCAACTGAAAAAAAAAAGAAAAATGTGTCAGTATAAAGCAATTATAACGCTTTGTTTAAAAAAGAAGAAGAAAAAAAAAAAAAAAAACGGCAGTAATTTAGCTTAGCATGAAACGAGGGTAAACGGGCCTAATATGTACAAACACTGAAGAATAAAAACAAGTTCTGAGGTTTAGGCGTGGTAGGTGGATTTTGTTACCTTCAAACTGAGCCTGGCTAACTTTCTCACCCGTTTCCTTTCATTATGCTAAGCTAAGCTAACTGGCAGTAGCCCTCTCGTGAATGAAGTAGCATCAATCATTTGAAACTCTTTGTCTACCAGGCGCAGCTGTTTCCAGTTAGTCAATGTCCTCATTTCCAGTGTTCCTTCATGTAAAAGGGCCATGGCAACCATTTTTTGGCAGCATTAAAAAAAAAAAAAAGAACGGTCTAAATTGACACAGCATGAAGCCAAGATTCATACTTTTAGTCTCGGGTAAAGACAAAGCTACCGAGAACTTTGGGGTCATGCATTTTACATGACCCTCCATGCCTAGTAGACATCTTTCAAACTCCATGCTGTCAGTTTCTATCACAAGCTGACTTCAAACATTCTCTAAGTCTAAGCCGAGATAAATGACATCATCTGGGTTATTTTCTCGAACATATAACAGTTTTTTTCAGACTGAATAATACTCGCTAAACTCAGGGAAGTGGCCTTTAAAAAAAATCAAAATCAAAAAACAATGTGAGTGGAGAAAAGTGGACATGCACACACATGCAGATAGCGTCATTATAGTGACTTATTACTTCCTTTTACAGCTTTTCTGGGTTTTTTTTATGACATGATCTGAGCGTGCAGGCCAGCACACACTCCATGTGCTCGGGGTGATCGTGAGGAGGTTGAGAGGGAATGGTTAGACGGTGGATGGCTGTGTGGTTAAATGGCTGAATGCTATGACTCATAGGCTGTGGAATCTGTTCATAAAACTTAGAAGAAACAAAGCGGCATCCCACAGAGAGCAGATCCTGGCATTTAAAAAGCCACATAAGCCTCCCAGGGTTCTATTAGGCTTAGTTAAGGTTATTTTCTCTTCACAGATTTTACCGTCTTCTGAAGATTCCTCCACAAGTTGCATCTTGCCATCACTGAGCACCCAACTCCACTCCACTCGCTCTCCCTCCCACCATGACGGGGGGTGTTGTCCCAGCTCCCCAGCAGGGGAACCCAGCTGCTGCAGCGCCCAGCCTCAGCACCACCCCTGGGGAGCCCATGGATGTGGAGTGTCCCATCTGCTACCAGGAGTACAACCAGTACAACAAATGCCCCCGGATGCTGGATTGCCTCCATGTTTTCTGCACCGAGTGCCTCCAAAGGATCCAGCTCTGTCCCTGTGAGCCCCTCGACACCACCAGCACACCAGCCATCCCCTGCCCCCTGTGCCGCCACCTCACCCCTCTGGAGACCGGCGATGCCCTCTCCTTGCCTTGCAACTCCCGGATCATGGCCAGGCTTCCCCCCGTGGCCTTCCGCCTGCCCGTGACCATGGCAGCGCGCCTGGCCACCGTCACCCAGAGAGTGGTGCTCTCTCTGGAGGGCGACAGGAGAGACGCCCGCTTCATTATCCTGCCCACCGTAAGCCTCCGGGTGCAGCAGATAAACCCGGACAGGCCGTACGGCACGGCGCCGGGCCTGGTGGGTGACGAGGAAGTCTTACAGCAGAGCAAGAAGACGCTGTTCTGTGTGCAGCTGCTGGCCGTCACCTTCTGGGTGCTGTTTGTGATCACCTGCTTGGTCGTGGTGGTGTTCGGGCCGAATTTCTTGAAGAGGAAACTTTAAAAAGGAACAGGATTTTTCTCCCTTTTTCTTAAAATAGCAGATATGGTTGTTCATCTAGAGTCCCGCTATAGTCACAGTGTAAAAAGTAAAGGTTGACGAGTCACATTTTAGAGAATATAAAACACAAATAGTTTTTTCAATGATATTTTAATAAAGATGTTTTAACCACCGTGGTGGCTGTTCACCCTGTAGTTATGGGACCAACTCAAATTATACTTACCACCACGTACACCAATCCTGACTCACTGTACTGTATATGTGCTGCTCTTTCATTAATGATAGATTGATGAAGAGTTCCCTCTAGTGGTTTTTCTGGTAACTGTAAATAAAAGATTACACCCTAAATATGCTGTCTTCTCTAAGGTGTCATGAAGTTTCACTCTCTGTGCTTGTTATTATGCAGCTGAAGACTGTCCTGCCTATGCATACATTGAATAAAGCTACTTTACGTAACACATTTATTCTGTTTTGGGTGCTTACCTTTTTTTAAATCACCAAAGATTGGCATCGGTAAATAATAGCGCTTATTTCTTTCATCATATATGGATTGATTTATCTCTTTTGTGGTGGACATTACAGCACACATATATTCTGTTATACCAAAGTTTCAACCGTATGTGATACAGAAAGTATGCCCCTTTGCTAAATTGTTGTGGGTCTCTTAAGTGCTTGTTTGTAGTCATTTAGATAAATAAAAGGATTTGATGTAATGTTGATACAGGGCCCCAATCCAAGATAGGTAATAATGGACAACCTGCCTTAAGACCTTTATTATTTCAGTTTATATGTATTTGCTATATCCCAAATATATTTGCAGGTCATTGAAGTACTACAAACCAGCTGTTTGCAATACTCATAGGACCTCTGGGACCTCTAAGGCTCTGGGACCCGAGGCTGCCCGGTTGATAACTTATCCTTGGCTAATACTTTAACCTACTTTCGTACTTTTTACTCAATTGTATCTAACTAAAAGCTGTAGTTACACACGTTTGAACATAAAACACAGCATGTCTGGGTAACAGAAGTGTTTAATGTACAGTATAAAAACTAGGTGGCTATGTTATATGTAATAATAGGTGTGGACATAATTTTGATTATTCATGGTTAACTATATTTTTTTACATTCATTTTCAGTAGTGAAAAGTAACTAATACATTCACTCAAGTACCGTACCAAAGTACAATTTGTAGGTTATTTTAGTATTTTCATTTTGATGATGATGATACTTTAATCTTCTACTATACAACAAATTCGCAAATATTGTACATTTTACTCCATTCCATTTATTGTTAAGCTTAAGTAACTGGTTACTTTGCGAATTTAGATTATCAAAGCAAAACATACCTTATAAATGATGTTTATTAGGTGAATCAATAATATATGATCCAGCCATATAATATATTATGAAATAAACCATTCAGCATGAGTACTTTTGCTGTTGTATATTATAATGCAGGACTTTTACTTATAAGAGAGTATTTGTTTACACTATAGTATATCTAAATATCTCATACTTGTTCCACCTCTCCGTGAAACAAACGTTGAGGGTAGAGGTGGTAGAAAGAGTACGTAAAAAAAAAGGGGGTGGGGGTTTAACGTGATTACGTCACACGCCGCGTTGGCTCGCAAAAAGTGGTGAAAAGTTTTTAGACCCCCCTCCCCTGTGTGTTTTTGTTGGGGGGAAAGAAAAAAAAAATAGAAGTTTGTAGGTAGTTAACTCGGTCGTGTGAATGTGGCGAGCTCGTCGTGTTTCGGCCCCTCGGTGACAATGCGGGGCAACGAGCCGTGTTTACTCGTCTAAAGTCGGGACAGCGAGCAGGCGTTTCAAGCTTCGTTACGTCCTCTGGCTCGGACCGAAAAAAAATCTCAGTGGCCATCATCGTTTCACCTCTGCCGTCTCTCGTTAGCCACCGAGCAGCTAGCTCCGCCGCGGGCCAGCTACACACAACGGTAACGCTCCCTCGCCTCACGGTGCGTTCCCTCGCGGGGACTTCCAGCTTTATTTTTTTTTTTTGGGGTGGGGGGTGTGGAGGGAGAGAAAAGCGACCGCGGAGATGGCGGAAACTAAAATAATTTATCACATCGACGAAGAGGAGACGCCGTATTTGGTGAAGATACCCATCGCTGCCGAAAATATCACCCTGCTGGATTTTAAACAGGTCTTGAACAAGCCGAACTACAAATTCTTCTTCAAGTCTATGGACCAGGACTTCGGGTGAGCAGCTGTGGTTTTGTCTACCTTTTTTCTTTTTAAAGTTTTTTTTAAAGTGAAGAGCTTTGTGTTTTCCATGCAACACGAGTAGGGATACAAGCTGGTAAAAAAAAAAGTGACTTTTAAAAAAGTTGGAAAACAATACTTTAATGTGGCTTTTTTTTAATTGTCTGAGTGGAGGAGCATTGACATCGCACAAGATGACACTGAAATGCTCCGCTAATTTAAAAATAAACGTTCATTAAAAGTTCATAAAAAGTCGTGCAATCCGGCTGTCGTGTATTTGTCCCAGAAGGAATAACTCGTGGAGGAGGGATACCACTTGAATGAAGCCAGGTCGCCATTCAACCAACACATCCATAATCAGAAAGTGGGAAGCTATCTCGACCAGTGATGAATATTCAAGTGTTTCTATAAATAATAAGTGTTTTGGAGGCTGGGACGTTTCTCAGAAAACATCATCATTACAAAGGGGAGGCATTCCCTGTCCATGCTACTTTTTTTCTCCTTTTTCTTCTTCCCCTAATCCTCATCCCTCCCTCCCTCCTTCAGTCCATCATCTTGTGAAATCCTCGCCTTTTCTTTCTCTCGGGACTGAAGCCAGGGTTTTGTCTCCCCTCTTTAACACTTTGGCCTGCCAGCCATCCTTTCATTCCCTTGCTTCCTCTCCCCCTTTTCTCCACTCCTCCCAGAAAGAGCCGTCTCCTCTCCTCCAATCAATTAATCTTGTTTTCTTTCTTTCTTCTCTCCAACTGCTGTGCATTTTCCTGCAGAAGAATGCATGTTTGTGGTTTATTCGCCCAGCGAGACCCTCCGGGCTTCTGTTAAATGCATTGTAGTCTTGGATGAGTATTAAGGCTGGGCTATTTGCCTCTTTTCCTCTTTGGATGGCACCACCGGAGCCTGTGCCAAGGAAGCTGCAATATCAGCTCCAAACACCGAGATGAAATGGAGCAGACTGCTTTTCATTAGGCCTCCACAGAGCTGGCAGGCTAAAGCTCTCCTTCAGAGGCAGACCTTTTTGAATAAATAACAACAACACCAGTAACTGACTTGTAGGGATGTTCCCTTTGAGAAGATCTGTGTTGAGCGAGTGACCTATAAAGACACTCGACATCTGGTTGTTGAAATGATTAGTTGTGTAATCATTCAGTACGACCGCTGGCTATTTTGATCATTTCAGTTATTTATCAAGTGAAAATGCAGTTTCCCAAATACGGCTTGCTTTTTATTATTTGGTTTCACTGTAATTGATACGTGGTCTCAGTATGCAAGCAATGTTCTTACATGACTTTGGGCTCTGAGAGTTTTGTGTTTTGGCTGCTGCCGTAAGTCTGACAGTTTTTCCCCATTTCCTAGAAAGGGTAGTTGGTACATAGTGGAAATGTTCATTTGTGGCCCTAAAGAACATCATGAGCGTTAAGTAAACTCTTCTTGTGTAAATGAATTCAATTGAGTGCATGTCTACTGTGATTGCACAGAATTATTCTTTAGGGCTGGAACTTTTAAATTTATTTTCGTGCCTGATTAATCTATTTCCTTGATTTGTTGTTTGGGCTGATGGAGTGTCAGGAAAATTGTGACGAATGTACATTTCTAATCATTTGACCAACAATGTTTCCACGGCTAGACACTCTGCCTGTGTCTCTATGATGCCATAGAGTTCAACACCACAAACCACAACCTCCAAAATGACCGCACAACTAAAAGTGAACATGATAAATGTTTGATTTGATAAGAGTACCTGATAAACCGGCAACTGTGTGTGTGTCTTGAGTAGTAGTCTTCCCACAATCACCAGTGTAGTTTCCCAGTTGGCTGTCTCATTAAGAGCTTGGCCCTGTGTAACCGGACAGGACATGTTTAGACGTTGTTGGTGTTTTTCCAAAGGCGAAATCTCCTCTTCTGAAAAGAGCCACCCACTCGGCAAGGAAAGTCTTTCAAAGAGGCAGACAAATTCCCACTTCTGAACTTTATATTCCGCAACCTGGCATCTCACACACACACTTTCATTTGAATATCTCCAGTTCAGATGAAAAAACATTCAAACATAGCTCTGAGTCAGCTGTCCAATCAAAGCAGGGACGTTCCCCCCCCCCTCTACCCAAGAGAGGAGTGTGTAATAGTGTGTGTTTTCATTTGCCCTGGTATGAGGCCAGCTGTCGAGCTGAGCTGTGTGTGTGTGTGGCAGTGGGGGAGATCCATGTAGCAGAGCAGGCCAGGACCGGTGCTGGGAACCTGGGGCTGGACAGAGGCCATTTGCTGGGTGTCAGGGGTTTCCACGGGGAGAGGAAAGGGTTGAAAGAGTGGGGTTGTGTTTACTCAGGGTTGTTGGATATACTTCTGTGTATGTCTGCTGGAAAGGTGGATGAGGGAGCTGTATAAGTAAGATTTATTGTTAGAAAGGTGATGCTGTGTCGGCTGTGAAGAATTTCATATTAGCAAGAGACTGAGGGGAGGGGGGATGTGGGGAAGTGCAGGGGAAGAACTTCAGTATTAAATCCAACAGGTCTCTGCCTATTTCAGGGTTGTTTGTGCATTATTCGAGGCATCTTGGAGTGTGTGTGAAATGAATCTCGCCTGGTCACTTGTTTGTTTGGCCGAGGAATGAAGACGACTACACTCTCGGCAGAATAATGTTGCATCTGTTCATCTGTTGTCTAGAAGCAGTTTCTCGCAGCGCGAGGAAACGTTGAATAAATACAATATCATAATTTTTTATTAAACTAGTTTAACTAACATTTGGTAGCCACACACAGCTCTTAAATGCTAAATCTTCATGTAACGGGTCCCCACCAGTGCACTCAACAATCTTGCCCACAAAACCAGCGCTCAACAGCTGCTTACTTAAGCCCAGCGGAGCCTGACCAGGTCTCGCACACTAAAGAGGAGGCGCGCTGGCAGATGAAGCTGGAAAAGGGAACACTTTTGAAGGAGTTGGAGCAGTCAAGTGTCCCCCTCTGTATCACTGTTGCCCATCCTCTGTCCCAGTAAACTACTGTAATAACGTAGTGGCAGGCTGCTGAGGGCCAAATGTTTGTCTTTCTGACAAACATGGAGGAAAGCTACAGAGCAGGAAAGGCTAGCCAGATGGATCTGTGGCCTCTCAGGAGCTTTGGCCATGTGGACACTGAGATGTTGTTGTTGTTGTGTGTATCTGATTTGCGAAGCATATTTAGTTGACAAGGCTGTGTAATTTGTCAAGGAGGCACAAAAACAGAAAGTGTGTGTTTTTAGCTTAATGCTGTGTAGGAAGAGATTCCATCTGTCACTTGATGGTGGAAGAAAGATGTGTGTGTGTGTGTTCTTTTCTTATATTTGCTGTGCTAATTCATAGTTTCATGGTTTTCGGGGGTGTTTTGGTTAGATTTAGACTACAGCATAATCCCTGTGATATAATTGTACTTTCATTACGAGTGGATTTAGTTTTTGGTGATGCAAATTGAATGTGAATGAGCGGTTGCATGAAATGGTCAGTTAAGCGTGACCTAAAGCTGAAGTTTACATTAGCGTCAGTGTTGCTCAACTGGAGCCTCTTCAGTCGATTGTGTTGGCCACAGGCTGATCCATAAAACACCCGGTCACACGTATGAAAGGAATATGGCGAGCGAACAAGAACAGCTTGTCAAAGCATTTATCACATTTTAGAATTGAGCCCAGCATTTGATTTAGTTCAGCTTTGTAGTTGTCAGACTACTCTGTTATGTAATGTGCCAGGAGGGTAAACTCTTTAATATCCCTGCAGTTTCACTTGTTGTCTTTATGTCCAGACTGAAACCTGTGTGTTGTGTTCAGCCCTCATTCCTTCATCCCACGGTACCATTCAGACGCCACACACTGTGCCATAATGTTATGGTGGTGGAACAATGTATACCTGCTGAGCCTCACTGTGTCTCTCTGTTTTTCAGGGTGGTGAAGGAAGAGATTTCCGATGACAGTGCCAAGTTGCCATGTTTCAACGGGAGAGTGGTTTCGTGGGTAAGAAACGAATAAACCTGTTGCATATGTGAATGGTGGTGTATCCAGATTTCCCCTTACTCTACATCTGTAAATTACCTAATTTCAACTAATGTTAAAACCTGACTTTTTATCTTGAAAGTCAGCCAACCTCGGCAGCCAGAGGCGGTTCTCAGAAACCACGTTTCCTCTTCCTGTGCTTTCCCCCAGAACCCCCTCGGACTAATGATCTTGTCTAAAGAGCAGCAATAAAATGAAATGAAATGATTAATTTCAAATTGGAGCCATTAACGTTGAGGAATTATGTATCGTATTGCAACATCATAAACTCTTTCCTTGTTAAAGAGTGTTTGGTAAGAAAATCGGCGAAGATCAACTCTAAAGAGTGGGAAAGCTGAAACCAGCCAGACTAAACACGAGGAAACGACTTCCATGAGAGAAATAAATCTTCTTGGAGCTTAAGCCACAGTCTGAGTCACTGTAGCCAACAGCATGTCCTGGTAGTTTCGCTAGACCATTAACATGTTTGCTTCCATTTAACTTATGGTCTGGTCCCTTCTTTTAGTTTGATTAATTCCTTTACAGCGTTACTAAACTATTTTTTTGTATGATCTTGATAGTAGTCTAATTTCGTGATGTCATTTTCTCTCTTTTTATTGATACCATTGAATATATTTTACAAAAGACAAGAAAAAACAAACAAATCTAAATTGCACAAGATCCAAGTGGGCTATACATTTCTCACTCTTGTCAACATTGTCCTATGATTCATCAATACTTCCCCAATCACAATACGACTTTACTTAAGATTCCCCTCAAAAAAGTGAAATGACTGTAAAGACACTTTTACCAGTAAATGTAAATCAGGACTGTTTGCTCGGCGTTGCTGTTTGAGCCATTTGAGCGTTAGCTTTTCTGAACAGATCACAAATGTGCATGTTGCCAGGCACCGCTTTCATACTCTCCCTTTCGCCACCAGAAGGCCCAGTCGTCGTACCCCACCCCGTACATTTGAATAGAGACAAAACATCGGTACTGGGCCGAGATAAGCAGGTTTGCGGCTGAAGCATCTGTTAAGTGCATAAGAAGGAGGAGAGGCATTAAAAGAGGGGGAACAAAGCTCAGAGACCAGAGGGACTGATATGTGATCTGCAGGCCATGATGGATGAAGGGATCCCAGAAGACAAGTGTTTCATAGTCTCATAGCTATTAATGGAGGGGGGGGGGAGCAGGCTGAAAGACTCCATTGGGTTGAGTTATTTTGACGGGGAATGCAAAGCTTGATTCGGTGCACCAAATGTCCCGGACGCTATGCATTTAGCAATGTGTGTGCAGGCATTTCCGAATGCTGTGGTGCTAAAATGCACAGATCCTGAACAATTCACAGCATTAAAAGACTATTTCTTTGTTATATTTTAACCCAATACGCCCTTTTTTTGTGGAGGGGAGGGGTTATAACTACATTTCGTCCCCTTCCTGCGTATGTTTTCATAGTTCATGTAATTGGATGCTGTCTGGTATTCATCCTAATTGTTGCTGTGTGTTACCTCTGTGTGTGTCTGCACAGTTGTAGGCACTTTTGTTGTATAAATGAGGAGAGACAGGTTAAGTGTAGGATAATGTTTCAGTATGCCCTTGAGACGTCCATCTGAAACGAGTGCAGTGTTTATGTGTCAAAGTAGTTGACATCTTACCCGCTTTTCCTCCCTACTCCTCCCTTCGATCCTCTCGTTTTCTCACCCTCTCTTCCCCCTGTCCTCAGTTTCTTTTGCAAATTTCTCTCCACATCTCCTCTCTGCCTTTTTTTCCAGATTGGATTCTCTCTGTTTTTGTCTCCTGATTTTGTTGTTGTTGTCCTTTCCTTCCAGTTGGTGTCTTCAGACACTCCGACAGCAGAGCCTCCAGTGGCAGTGGTTCCTCCTGTGGAAACGACTACCCAGCCTTCGCCCCCTCCTCCGCCCCTCCCACCCCCACCTGCAGAGAGGACCGGGGGCATCGGGGATTCCAGACCGCCCTCCTTCCAGTAAGCAAAGCGCACACTCATTTGAAACGTATATAATGCACCGTATATTTACCTAAAGAGGGGCATCACAAGGCCAAGAACCGTCTCAAAAACTTCCGAACTTAAATATACACTTGAGCTTCTCCCTCAGCTGTAATGTAGATACCTTATCTTTTCCTGAATATCTCCCACACTCCCAGTATCACGTTGCTACAAGAATAGCAAGAATATACTACAGCTCATTTGAACCCGATCTCAGCTGAGGCCACCCTTGTCATTACTGTGGTGTGGTCTGGGAGAAGCTTTCAGTAGTCTTTTCTTTTTAATATCTCAATGTTGAGTATTTAGAATATTGTTTTACTGCGCAATACATTTTAACCACATTTGGGTAATGTTTCTTTTAGACGCTAAATGCTCCACTATGTTCACCAGCTTGTTGCTAACTTTGTCTGTCTGTAAAGTGCTTAACAGGTAGCCGTGTTGAATAGAACTTTTACATTGAAATGACACAAATGAGAATGTTGAGACCGAATCAAAATCATAAATCTGTGGACTCTAAAACCAAAACAATTTATTGAGCGAAAGGTTACTGCAGAGTCGGAGGTATAGTTTTCTACTACAAACTATCCCTTTCACATTACACACAGCCATTTGATCCATCGTTCATATACAAATGGTGAACAGCTGTAAAGAGTATGAAACCACAAGGCAGTCTAGTCACCTCGTCCTTTAGCATCCATGCTAACCTCCTAAAATGAGAGGAAACTATTACTGTAATCTGAATGGAGCTTGTGGTGTCCAAAACAAATGAAGTAAGTATTGTAATTATCATAGGATCTTACCATCACTCTTACCTTGGAGAGAAGGATGTTGTCTGGGGCTCTTTAAGTTTGGATTAGGGTCAGATGGAGTTCACACAACTTCCCATTGCGGCTGCAGCGCTCTCATTCATTTCTTGTGTTTGGACCTCGTCCCTTTTGTCTCCGGCGGCTTCAGGAGGGTTCGCTGATGGATTTTTAATCCAATTTAATTCCACCAAATGTGTGGTTTGCAGCCGGTGGAGAATTAACCGCTTCGCTTTCTTTCCATGCTGCGTTTTGGAGCTGGAACCACGCCATCGCTCATCCTGGAAAATGAAAGGTCATTCAAATTGTAGGGTCTTTTTTCTTTTCATCTTGCTTTCATCGTGAACCACAAGCCGTGCGCTGTCTTCCTATGTAATCAGCATATTTGTCAGTGTGCTAATGGTACTGAAGTCTGCTGCCCTGCGTAGGCTTACTGGGCCATTTGCTTGTTGCTACATGCGTATTGGTCCGTTACCAGCTGTGGATGTGACGACTGTTCTCACGGCCAAAAGTTGCTTTTCCTTCATTCGAGCTCGACCAAATATCTGCTGATGCTAGCTTGTTATGAGTATGAATCTAGGTTTACGGTAATAACTAAAACTGACAATACAAAGTTTGTTATAAGCCATTTATTGTTCAGTTTAATATCTATCTTAGAAAATAAAGAAGATGTTTCTCTTAAATATTAATATCAGTTGGGCTACACCGTTACCTGCAAACCTTTTTTTGTATTTATAATTCACTATCTGGGGACAGCTAAGCATCTCCTCAATTAATCAGTAGATTTCTGTGCATTATAAACATACAATCTGACTTTTTTTCAACAAACAAGAGATAATGGAGACTTAAGTGTGCAGTTCCATACATGGAGGACAGAAATCTGGCAACTAAACAAAAAGAATGAACAAATAAGGTGCAAACAAGATGCAGTGCAATAACAAACATGTAGTGCAATAATATAAATATAAAAATAGTGTAACTATAAAAACGGTTTGTGTAAATATGTCAACAAATCTAAAGTGATAAACAGTAATATGTGTTTTATGTTATGTAGTAAGATTCAAGTAGTCCAAGTCAATTGAGGGAGGCTATGAAGTGACAAGCACTAGAAACTTTAGTTTAGTCTGTTAGACAATAAATCACACACAACTACATAAATGTGACGGATGACGAGGTGAAGACTGTTCCATTGTGCTCCAAGATGTAGCAACACAATTACCTGCTACACCAAACTAAAGTGTGTACGATATACAGACTTTAAGTGCCATTGAGCACAGTATGGTGTACTTCCTGCTCTTGCAGTACGCGGCTCGATGTGACCGAGCTCATACCTGACGGGCCGATAGGTCTCCTGTCACCTGATCTGGTTCCTGTAAATTTCAGTACGGCTTAAAGCGTCAGCTTCAAATAGTATCTGGATACAATTTAGTTTGATCTCATATTTTATTATCTTGTCTGCAAGAACTCTATGGAAGTGACAAGTGGATGTGGATCATATTGTTATAAAGTGTACTGTATACCTTTTAACATTCTGTAATATTTCCTATTTATTGTGCATTTACTCCCAATGCGTGCGTTTGTCTGCAGCATATACTTTTTAATTGACCCTCCTTTTAGATGAAAAAAGTTCTTTTGAATTAAGTGATCACAGCCTGCTAAATGTATTCATCGAGTTTACAGTTCACGTGACAAATAATCCATAACCTCAATCTAGAGTACAGGAGTCATATTTTCAAACTCACTGAATAATTTGAATCCACCTCAAGTTTTATGTGGAATAAAAAAAGCTGCTTTTTTTTTTTTTCTTCTCTAAACTGTCCATGAGCATTTTATAGGAGTGCAATGCTAAATATTTTTGTATTTTTTTAGAGTCCTAAAACACATTTATTGGTTATTACATGAATACCCCGTCTGTAAAAAGAGATGTAACTTTGGTGCATTAACACCGTTGACGTTCCCTGCTGCTCTATTGCTTACTGTGCTGCTGCCTCGTCGTTTACAGCCCCAACGCGACGGGCAGCGTGGAGACCTTGGACGACCAGACTGAAACCGAGTCTGTAGTTTCCTTCAGGAGGGAGAGGCCTCGGCACAGAGAGAGCATGGAGCCACACGGTAAGACCCCGCAGCTCACAGCGGCAATGCATACATGCTCTTTTTAATGATCACGGTTTGGCACGCTCCCAACATCCTAACAATGAATGTGTGATCTAATCGTCAATGTCAAGAAGTGAGGAACGTGTGTAATCTACGAAGAAAAGGAAGACAAAACGCCGACTTGAGCAAACATGAGAATTCACGGTGAACTTCTTCCCTCTTGTCCGTCGGGTTGTCTTCCGTGGCGTCCCAGGGCCTCGCATGAACGGCCAGACCCGACTGGAGCGCCACCTGGCTGGATACGAGAGCTCCAGCACGGTGATGAGCAGCGAGCTGGAGACCACCAGCTTCTGCGACTCTGAGGACGACGACACCATGAGCAGGTGAGAGATCCACGGAGGAGAGCAG
Organism: Cyclopterus lumpus; assembly: GCF_009769545.1. Lineage (NCBI taxonomy): Eukaryota > Metazoa > Chordata > Actinopteri > Perciformes > Cyclopteridae > Cyclopterus > Cyclopterus lumpus. Next base: position 8,151,913 of record NC_046983.1, on the reverse strand, counting down.
AGTGGGCCGGAACAGAGTCTGGGTCGTTTGTGAGAGCGAGGAGACGTTCTGCTCGGCTGCGTTCAAAATAATCATCGTGCTGCGCATTAAAGCCATGCAAAAAAAAAAGGCATATTCAGCAATTTTGGACACTCAATTTATATTGGATATGTTCATGTCTTTGCTTTCAATTCATGCATCCATTTTATAGAGAAGACAATGCAGTTTTTGTTGGTTTGATGTATTTATGCTTTTATGTGAAAGTCCTGGCGGCCTTGTTTGTGTGTTGTTATTTCTGCGGGTGCTAACGGTGTGTGACGGCACGTTTCTATTCTTACTCGTCACCGTTTGTTGACCCTTGACCTTGTAGGTTCAGCAGTGCGACGGAGCAGAGCACAGCCTCTCGGCTTCTGAAACGCCACCGCAGACGCAGGAAACAGCGCCCCCCACGCTTGGAGAGGGTTTGTACCATCCGACTGTTCTGACTTGTTTTTCTCTTCACTGCGTTTCTTTGCTGAATCACAAGTTTAAAGAGGCATTGAAGGGATTTGCTCGGACATGGTATTTTTGTACACGCGCAAATCTGATGGTCATTTTGTGTTTTTCCACTCCAGGCCTCCTCCTTCAGCAGCGTGACCGACTCCACGATGTCCTTGAACATCATCACCGTCACTCTTAACATGGGTCTGTAAACTCCTGACGTGTTCTTGTGTTGACTGTCAGTTTGGAAAATATTAAACTTATGAATCAGAACTACAGCCTTGATTCCAATACTGTACTTCACCTTTTTAACTCCGTTGTGATTTCTCGACAATACAGAGAAGTACAATTTCCTGGGCATCAGCATCGTGGGCCAGAGTAATGAAAGGGGGGATGGAGGCATCTACATCGGCTCCATCATGAAGGGAGGAGCTGTGGCTGCAGACGGACGCATCGAACCTGGTGACATGCTGCTGCAGGTGAGGAAGCGTACAGGGTTGATCCTAGATCAAAGTGTGATGTGCAATCATGTTTTTCTGAATTCTGGTCTAGCTTTCAGTCGTTATGCCTTGTGAGGCCCATTTGGGGATCTTTTCCAGCTTAGTTGTAATGTAGATACACGAGATGCAAATAAATTAAATCAGGGCTTATGTGTGTGACTGCAGCAAAGGTTTATTTTCACTTCTTGATTTAATTGATTAGGTCTCTAAAATGACACAAATAGTGAACATTGCCATTCATCTTCTCCTTAAAAATATAAAGCTGAAACAAGGGAATGACTTCAGTGATTAATCGATTATCAATCTATTATCTGTCAATCAGCTAATCATTTTAGCTGTACTTGAATAACATCTTTTGTCTATTTCTTTAAAAGGTGAATGACATCAACTTTGAGAATATGAGTAACGACGATGCAGTGCGGGTGCTGCGGGAGATTGTACACAAGCCAGGGTGAGTTTAATATAATCAGACAAGCTCTTTCAAGTTGTGTCTGTACACAAGTGGGTAACGTGGTTCTCATGACTCTTGGTGTTTGCCAGGCCCATCATCCTGACGGTGGCTAAGTGCTGGGACCCGTCTCCTCAGGGCTACTTCACTCTGCCTCGCAGTGAGTACAGAGCTGCCGTTTATGCCCCCGTTTGGTAGTGCACTGCCGTCGGTAACGGTTTCCTTTTCTCTCCTCCACCTGTGCAGATGAACCAATCCGACCCATTGACCCAGCAGCGTGGGTGAGCCACTCTGTCGCTATGACCGGGGTGTACCCGCCCTTCCCAGGCAGCTCCTCCCTCAGTACCATCACCTCCTCCTCCTCCGTCACCGAGACCGAACGTGAGAGCTTCTTCCGGCGTCTCACTAATCATCTCCCTCTCGTGTGCTGTAACCCACCTCTCCTCTTCATTCTCAGTTCTTTCACATCCACCCAAAACTCGTAAAACTACATCCTCCACAGTTTCTTTGTCAGCGTCGATGTTCAAGGCCTGAATAATGTTTGTTATTCTAAAGTGTTTCCTTCTGTCTCTTCTCTTCTGGCAACGTCAACGCAGGAATCCTCTTTCCCATCTGTCTTTCTGCCTTTGTTGCTGTTGTGTGATGTGATGAATGGTGTCTGTGGCTTTTCTGCCTTTTGATCTCCACTTCAAAGTTACATTCCTGGCCTTCTGGTTTTGACCCAGATTTCACCTCTTTGGTAATCTTTCATTCATCCTTGCGTGTCTACATTTCCTAAAATGCCCGTCTGCCTCTTTCCAGGTTTTGATGACTTCAACTTATCACTGCACTCTGACATGGCATCTGTTGCCAAGGCCATGGCCTCACCCGAGTCTGGTCTGGAGGTCAGGGACCGCATGTGGCTTAAAATCACCATCCCCAACGCTTTCCTCGGTAAGACTATTCAGTGGAGTCAAAGTACATTAGTTACATGGACGTTCTGGGCCTCACAGGTCTTTACAGGGCGTCCATTATGTTCTCAGAATTAAAGCCGTGTGACTGGTTACCAGGGAAAACCCCTAAAGTGCATCTGTTTAATTGGAATCACCTGCAACTGAATCACAAGGAGCGATTACATAATCTATGTTTGTCAATGTTGTGCTTCTTGAAATGAAAGGTTTTTTTTGGGTGTTTTTTCAATTTCTGGTTCCAACATCCATTTCACAATACTTTAGTAATAATCGAGCTTCTTGCAGGTCATGTAATTGCTGAGCTGCACTAGTACTTCAGATTTCAGGCCACCAACGCTATCCACTAATTCCCAAAAGCCAGGAAATCAAAAGATTTTGTTTTCCATAACTACGGAGGAAGAACAAAATAACACTTTTGTTTTGAGAATGTCAGAGGGAGGTGTTTAATGGACATTTTTGAAGCGGTTGTTTGTCTTTAAAATAGTAATGCTATTTTGTTGAAATCCCGTTCTTGGAACAGTAAAGTAAATGGATATTGATTGCATATTGATAATGCTGGTTTAAATAATTAAAATGCATTTGTCTTGTGTGCTTTGTGTTTTTTGTGTTTTTACACTTGCGCTCTGATTTGAACGTTATGATGAAAATACTCCAGCTTACCACTAATAGTTTCACTGTATGTGGAATATTATTGTATTTATCTATATAATATGAAAGTTATCGTCATCCCTTTTTTGTTTATCTATTTTAGTTTAATTTGAATTTTGTTATACTTTGTATATATAGATAGTATACATTTATTTTCCTTATTTCTTGTTAAGAATACAGTGAATCTTTGTCACAGATATTTCCTCTAGGACGAATTAAGCTCCGCCTTATCTCACGTGTCATGCATCCACCAGGCTCGGACGTAGTGGAGTGGCTCTTCCACCACATCGAGGGATTCCAGGACCGCCGCGAAGCCAGGAAGTACGCCAGCAACCTGCTGAAGGCCGGCTTCATCCGACACACCGTCAACAAGATCACCTTCTCCGAACAATGTTACTACGTCTTCGGAGATTTAAGCGACTGTGAGAACTGTGAGTAATGTCATCTGGATGTCATCCGCATCAAAGGCCGAGAATGTTACACTTAATCACATTTGCACACATGCCTTTTGTGGACACGCTGGTGGCTGTAATCACGTGAACACTTCAGTTATGGAAGGGTTTCTTTGATATGCCGCCAGCCCTAAACTCAGAACCTCCAGAAAGCATGTCGCAACAAGCGCAGAAAACCCCCCAACAGAGTGTCCACAAAGCGCAGCAGTTGTTACACGTTGAGTAGCATGTCTGTTCTGACTTTCTGAAGCATACGACTTCTAAACATTCGCGCCGAAGAGGAACGTTCCACTCCTTCTATTGTTCATCTCCTCTTATCTCCCGCCCAGACATGGCCAACCTTTCTCTGAATGACAACGATGGCTCCAGCGGGGCCTCGGACCAGGACACACTGGCCCCCCTGCCTCTCCCCGGGGCCTCTCCCTGGCCCATGATGCACACCTTCCCCTACCAGCCCTACCCGACACATGCCTTCTCCAGCCAGCCCCCTCCGTACCACGAGCTCACCAGCTACAGCTACGCCCCCGGCAGCACCGGCAGCCAGCACAGTGAAGGTGAGCACAGACACCCTGCTGAGAACCTGAGGGGACATTACACGACCACACACTGATTATTAAGCTTCATCCCAATAACTACAAATGATGTATACTTTAAAATCACTTCTGGCTTTTTGTGAATTGATCTCTCAAATTTGCTCTTTTATAGTCTACAGTTCATGCCACTCTAGGACAGAGTTGACAAGTGTCAATGTAGTGCTATTAATTAATTAATTAATTAATTAATTAATTAATTATTATTTATTTGTGGCTGTTTGGTAATGCATTTGTGAGCAAAGACTGTTGAGACGAGTATATTTCTCAGTTTACTCTTCGATGATGGCATCAGGATTATTAATAAAATACACTATTGACACGGTATTAAATATGTAAATCAAAGGATCATTGTTTTGGGAACCATATTACAGACAAAGAATAACGGCTGTTAGCTTTGCCTCTTGACAACGCTGTGCAGTGGAGGGCTGAAGTCATGACGTCCTGTGCTGACCAGCTGGAACTGGAACTCAGTCGTTTTTAAAATACCAACCATATCCACCATATACACATGATGCTACAGATGAGCGAGGCTCGGTTCCAGTTAGTGCAAAGGATGAACTATATAGTATTTAGTTTTATGCTGTTAAAAAAATGCAGTTCAGCATCTTTAAAGTAAAACAGTTTGACCAAATGCAACTGTATAGAAAAGAAGGATAAACGGTCTAAAAAGGACATTGAAGCTTTCTCGCTCAACTCCGCTTGCGTCTTATGTAACAGTGTTTTTCCCCCCAGGGAGTCGGAGCAGTGGGTCGACGAGAAGCGAGGGCGAGCGTCGTCGCAGCACTAAAGGCCCGGGCAGCACTGTGGGTGGAGGGGAGAAATCCCCCTCAGGCGTGGGTGTAGAAGGTGGCGGGGCAGACTCGCGCTCCGGCAGCGGCAGCGAATCCGAATACTCCACCCGCAGCAGCCTGAGGCGCGGCCACGGTTCAGCTGCCCCCAGCGAGCACAGCCACGCCTCCTCCCAGCGCTCCCACCATCACCGCATTCCCCAACCGCCCCACATGTCTCCCTACCCGCCCGGTATCCTTCCTTACAACCCCATGATGGTGATGATGGTACCCCAGCACCCACACCAGGCCATGGCAGCCGCTCACGCTCTTCCTCACGCGCAGCAGCTGATCACAGGCCCCATGCACCCGACTCTAGCCCCGCTCCCCTCCTCCACCCCAGGGGGGCCCCCTGGCGCCCCGCCCACTCGTGACCTGGGCGCCGTGCCCCCGGAGCTGACTGCATCCCGCCAGTCGTTCCACCTGGCCATGGGCAACCCCAGCGAGTTCTTTGTGGACGTCATGTAGTATCTCTGTCTTGGTGGAGCGGCCATTCATGTGAAGTTGGTGTTCGGTTCCCACTTGTTTTTAACGAGGATCTGGCGGTCGCTTTTTGAGCTCACAAGTGCCTATTGGATTCAGGGCACTTGTTACAAATTTGGTGAGAACAGGGTTTAACACTGACAAAGAGATAGATAACAGTTATTTTTTCAAACCTAAATCCAGAAAGACCAGTTCTACTTTCTCATCTCAGTGGTGAGCTAGTTTTTCCACAAAAAGAAGATTTCGATCGCCTATCGGAGCTGCTCAGCATCCTGGCTTTTAATATCCTCAAAACCAAAATACTATATTTTTAGGAAGGGATACACCTTCCCAAACCAGCTAAGAATGTCAGAGCTTTCGATCCAGGAAGCGCGCGGACCACAGTTTAACACTAGAGGGTGCCAGGTACACTGCGTACTTGAAAAGGATACAATCCTGTATACAAATCTGGTTCATCATGCCAGATTGGTTGGCAGCACAGGAGTATATTGAGTGCCTTACTCTCTGCAATTTTAGAGACATTTTCACACTCCAGGTACATAAAACAACTAATTTTGTTCCATCATTGTTTGACAATGACCTTCTCTGTATATACATCTACTTCTCCTATGTAAATGCAAGAATACACAACGGCAAGCTCTAATGTGAAAAAGAAAATAGGTCCAAAAATGTCAGGTGAACTTGTGTTTAGTAATCACTGTCTAGGCCTAGTCGTCAGTAACTCTAATTGTGAGGAGTTGTGGGTATGGACTGTAAAGGCTTAACGGTACTAATACGTGCAGACAAACAAGTGGTACTTTTTGATTACATACAGTGTATATCTTAAGTAACTGTGATCCAAATGCCCCATGCTTATTATTATGTAACTGACTTGCATTATTCAACCATTTCGTTTTTGTATGAGTGACTATATAAATCATGTATAACCGAACTATTAAGGTGCTAAATGAAGATTCAACATTTAAACAAAAATGACATTGACAGTGTCACATTGTTTGATTTCATATCGCCACCTTTGTTTGTGTACTTGATAATAAATTTGATACTTGCATACTGTCCAGACTTCATCATTTTAAGAGGGGGATTCAAATTCCTTGCAAGTGTGAGGCTGCTCAAGGCACCTTTTCTGCGAGCCGGATGTTGATGACGTCGTACGGGCGAACGAGCGAAATGATTTTGAGAAAATTGGTCAGTGTCGTCGGCAAAGAAGAGAATGAGAGCCTTGTTCTATAAGTAAGCTTTTGTTTCCTTGTGGTTTCATTGCAGAAAGCTGAAGACCAGTCTTCCTGTGGCTTTCCCTGATACATAAAGTGTTTACCACAGTGAGATCTTAGACAAAGTGACCTTAAATCCCATACGCTGATTACCCTGCACATCTACTGTAGCAGAGATGTTGCTGTATTTAAATCCGTATGGGAGCCTAGTTTTAGATGAGCAGCAGCTCAGGATCTTTATTTTTCTATCACAGAAAATATAATAATTTTTGACACATTATTTTGCTCCATTACAATTTTCTCTGCTTATAAACATATAGTGTGATTACAAAGAGAGGCGCCTGTGATCCACTGAAAGTCAGAGTGGTGGAGTGACACAGAGCTACTAGAGCGAAGACTCTTCCAATGTATAGAAAGGTCGCTGACTCAATGATAGATGACAGTTTATAGCTCATGCAACACAATCTGAAACCACTACAATATTTGAGTTGTACATACATACATACATACATAATAGGCACCTGAACCTAAGCTGATACACAGTTTGTACAGTGGGATTGCATTTCCTATATATGCATTTTAAATGACTTCTCATTGTACTTGGTTTCTGACTTGGGCGGTCTCAAGATAGGACTTTCCAGCAGCGGAAACCTGTTCACAGCAGACCACGCCATATTTAACCACAGCAGTCAGAACAAGAGAATGCGGAGAAGAGAGCGGGCTAGTTTAAAAGTTGCCCCCCCCCGCTTACATTTATGGTTAGAAGAAGTTATTAATAGACCAGAGGGGATTTTTTTAATGCATGTTCTGCTTATGTCTGCATCCAATGCTGTATGTCGCAGTTTATTTCCTTTTTTTTGTATGTCTTCACCCTAAAGAAATAGAAAATAAATAGTGGAGAATAAACAATATGGCATGTTTAAGGAATACAAGCACGTTATTATTTCCATTTTAGATAGTATGTACGATCGTCCATGGCCTTTTAATGTAGTCCCGAGGAAGGGTAAAGCTGACTTGTTCATATACATATACAGAGATGCATGTTTTAAACTTGTGTATGCGCCATTCAGTAGAAGATATGCATTTGATGGCATCAGTTCCTGCTCCATCAGTCTTCACTCTCCCTGGTTTGTCTGCATTCTCAAGATGAAACATCTCGGTTCCTTTGACAGTGTCTGATGTCAGAATAAACTACACACTCTCCACTGTGTTTCACTGTAGCTCGAGTGGGGGGAGGCTCCATAAATAGGTGCATCACCCATCTGTGAGAAAGAAGAATTATATCCAGCTGAAGAATGACGCTGTGGGTGCTGAGACGAACTCTTACCTGGTTGTCTTGGGAAGATCCATCAGTAGCCTCTGAAGAAACAAACCGTATTTTAATAATAATAATAATAATAATAATGCATTTAATTTATATAGCGCTTTTCATAATACTCAAAGACACTTCACATAATTAAAACATCCTAAAAGCTAAAAATAAATAAATAAGAATAGCTAAAATACAGGTAAAACAAATAAATAGGGACTTTGAGTCGCTCGGACCCTGATAAGAAAACAAAAACAAAAACAAACAATCACACATTAAAAGCAGTTCTGAACAGGTGGGTTTTGATTTGCGATTTGAATGAGGAAAGATCAGTGCAGTCTCGGATGAGTTTGGGGAGAGAGTTCCAGAGGGAGGGGGCAGATATGGAGAAGGCTCTATCACCCCATTTTCTGGAACGCGCACACAGAAAGACGTATCTAACCATGCAAATAGTTTTGGTATATTAATGATATCTTTCACCACCCAATACAGCATCTTCTCATAAGATTAAAATATATTCTGTCGTCTCAAGTTTGCTAATAAGGCTGTAAACAATGACCTGCAGGTTATTTTTTTCTATTAACGATTCTTTTCTACAAATTGTCAGTAAAACAGTGACAAATGTTGTTTTAGCATCTTTCGATTGAAATATGACAGATGAGCCAAACGCACTTTATTCGTTTTTCGTTAGTGTCGGCATTCTTTAAAATGCACAGCAACAAAGTACGAGAATCGTGGGATCAAATATCACGCGAAAATCCATCATGTCAGGCCTCAAGTAATACGTTTGTGTCCGGCTAGCCATTGACCGGTCCAATCAGCGTCCTGTGAGGAGCTCCTGACAGCTGTTGCCAGAGTTTAGGTGTGTGGAGGATGACACACACATGAGTGTTGAGGGTTGCACCCAAGTGGAAACCTTCGGTTCTGAAAAGTGGAGCCAATGCGGAAGTACCTTGAACTTGCATTATTCTAATGGCCACCAGGGGGCGACTCCTCTGGTTGCAAAAAAAGCCTGATTGTATAGAAGTCTATAAGAAAATGGGCCTACTTCTCACTTGATTATTACTTGAGTACACATTGTAAACAGGAGTTTATGGTCTCAATCTCTAGTTTTGAGTCTTCTTCAATACAACGTGATGTTCATTTAGTAAACAATGGTCTAATTTAAAGCAAAATAAACCATAAAGCATTTAGGGCATGGCTACCTTGTGATTGACAGGTTGCTACCACTGCGTTGTCTATGTTTTTGTCTTACAACTTTAACCTTTTCAAAGTCTGTTTTCAGTTAGATGACAGTACATTGTAACATTTTGATTGCCTAATAAAACAAGATGGTGACAACCAAATGCTAGCTCAAACCTCTGGGTCAGTGACTACGTCCAGCTCTTATTGATGTCTATTGATGTAACTCATTTCATCTCAAAACATACAGTAGATGACATCACCTCATGACATGCCAGAAGGTTTTGTTTATTATAAAAATTGTATATATAATAAGGCTCACACGCAGAAGGTTTTGCTTATTCATCATCTGCATTTATTACCACTGTACAAAATTAATGCAAGTTATTACACCACACTTGAACAACAGCCTCCTGAAACAGTGAGCATTCACTTCGCTCTTACATACAAGTATGAACATGAAGCATATATGTTGTACATTTATTTAGCGACTCATTTTTTCTCATGAAGAACGGAACCTTTTAAACCTTTTCAACACAGACAACGCCAAACCAAAGCCCTAAAGTAACAGTTTTAATCAACGCATCTCTTTCCAAAGGAGCAGGAAAGACCTCATGATAAGATGACCTCAGTGTCTCATGGGCTTGATGGAAACACTTAGAAGCATGTACACTTCTATTGCTTTATACTCGAGTATATACATTCAGTCTCGGCGTTGTTCCTTTGTCTTCTAGATCTGTTGACCTTGTTTCCCTTTACAACCGCGTAATGGATGTTTTCTTCATTTTGTTCACCCTGGCGACAAAGCATGAGCCACAATATTGTACTTGAGAGACATAAAAACTGTGGACAGAAACATTGCTGAGTCAGATTGTTTGAATGCTAATGCAGTAGTTAATCTGCACAATGAATACCTCGGCATTTGTTGTGAAGGGAGTTGGACATCTTTCATGAGACTCTGAAAAATAGAAAAAAGTGCCCCGCATTATAACACTGTAAAGTAAGTATACTCAAAGAATAGTTGTTACAGTACCTGTGCATTTGCAGCGGTTTCTCTTGTTCATCATGCACAGTAAGAAAACCAGTAAGACACTCAGGATGGTGGTGAACGTCAAAGCTCCACTTAAGAGAGTCACCCAGAGAACAGAGTGCAGCTCATCTGGAGAGAACCAGGAGACATGCAGGGCTTCAGCTTAAGTGAAAAGGTTAAATAGTTAACTAATAGATATACACATAAATCTTCCCCAGTTGATTCCTTACAATAAGACAATATATATATATATATATATATATATATATATATGTATATGTATGTGTATGTATATATATATATATATATGTGTGTGTATATATATCTATATTCATAGATATATATATGTATTAGTGTGTATATGTGTGTATATATATGTGCATATATATATGTGTGTATATAAATATATGTGTATGTATATGTATATATATATATATATGTGTGTACATATATGTGTTATATATGAGTATATATATATATATATATATATATATATATATATATATCCGTGTATAAAAAAAAACGGGATCAGTTTGCCATAAAAAAAAAATGTAAAAAAGAAAAGAAAAGAAAAACATTATCAAATTAAGTTTAAAAAAAACTCAAACTAAAAACAACCAGTGGTTCTCCTCCGTGTTGGTCACATGAAGCCCATGTTGCTTTTGGTTTCCCATCGTCTCTTAGCCTCAAACCCCCAGGGTATTTGGTATGTATTTGTATGTATATACTGTATATATATCTATATATATATATAGATATATATAGATATATATATTTGATACATTGGAAGTATTATACTGACTATGTGAATACCAATAAATACCAAAACCTACTCTACTACTAAAAAATGACTCACCCTCAAAGTCCAGCTTGGTCCCGTCTCCAAACAGCACGCGTCCACACGAGGCAACAGCACAGTAGTAGGTCCCAGCATCAGACAGAGTCATCGGCAGGTTGTAGAAACAGGTGTGTGTTTGTGTGCTGGGTTTCCTCTCACATTGATCGTTCCTTCCTCCGTGGGTGTAAATGAGTCCTGGATGAGACTCTTCAGAGTCTTTGAACCAGTACACACTGTGTTGCCCATCACAGGTCCCAGTGTGAACTGTACAGTTCAGAGTCACAGAGCCTCCTGGCTGGATGGTCTCAGATGCTGACTGATGGACCAGAACTGGGACGCTCAAACCTGAACCCTTTACACTGACAACAATGCCTTCGGCAAAAGTCAACACCAATAAAGTGCTACCGGCGCAGTAGTAAGTAGCTGAGTCTGAAATGTCCACATCAAAAACTGTCAAGTGATTTTGACCATTTCCAGTATCCAGTGTGAAGCGGGGATTGTTCTTGAATTCTTGATAAAAAGTGGCTTTTGTTTCATACACATAAACGCTGGAGATCAGCGTTGGTTTCTGTCCCAGTATTTGCTTGTACCAGTAAAGCCATGCTGGATCATCAATGGTATAACATGGCAAAGTAATGTTGTCTCCAACATTAGCTGATACAAAACCTCTCTCGTGACGCACAGTTGAGGACAACTTCAGATCAGTTGCATGAGCTGAAGATAAATAAGAGACAAAGCAAATACACAATTGATTAATTCAGCTTAATGAATACATTATATATATGTATAAAAAGATAAGCATTTCTACGAAAAGTTGCTAAAGAAAAGATTGAAACACAAAAACACAACTCACTCATTTTACACAAGAACAACCACGTCACAAAGGAGGAAATCCTTGGAGATGTCATCGTGTTTCAATTCTTGTGTTGAATGAAGAGATTCTTACTTTCTTCACTCTTCAGAGACAAGACTGTTTGATTGGCCGCCCTCATGTGACACTGTGCCATAGTGTCACATGAGGGCGGCCAATCAAACACAAGTCTTTCAGAAAAACAAGACCCCTGAAAGCTGTTTTCCGCACTCTGTGAGGTGATGGGAGCGGAGCCTTCAGCTGTTTCAGCTGTGTTGTCGCGAGTCTTTGAGCTCAGAGAAGAAATCCGTCACATGCATGCCAGATGTCATACAGGACAGTACAATATAATTGAAATTGTACACATATTATCCATACACATATTATTCTGCAAAGAGGAGGTGGACTCAGTTCGTCATCTATTTTATCTTTGTGACGTTCCACATGCATATACTTTTTGGAGTCAAATTTATTAATTCAATTATAATTATTAATTTGCTGATGAATAATTTCTAATGAAATTGGCCTATCTCAGTGACATGTTTGGAAAGCTGAATGAATTAAATCTTCATCTTCAAGGCAGAGAGCAGCACCTTCCTCAGGAAGCTGGAGATGTGGGACATGCGACTCGATCAAGGGAATATTGATTCCTTTAAGAATCTGAGTGAATTTAACCTAATACTGATACAATTTGATGGCTCACACATATCTGCACTAATTTTGTTTTTCACAGGTTGCACTTTGTTATTATCTTGAAAATATATTCAGTGCCAAACATGTAAATTGCAGCCACAATAATCTATTTGCCAAATATTATTTATTTTTTCCTTTATTTGTATTGTACTAACAAAGTCATTTGTATTTTTTTTTGTCTGATGGAGCAATCTGGTTTACCTGAAAGTGATTGCAATTTTCTTTATTCTATTATTTGAAAAAGCACAGATGGAGGAGTCACAAAAAGTTGTTATTTCAATAAAAATTCAGCATGGACCATTTTGTTGGGGCACGCACATTTTTCTTCCTCCGATGTGGGGCGCGACCACTGCAATATGCTGTATGTGTTATGTGTGCAGCTCGAAACACTGGACCCAAACGCCGTCAACGTGGGAAAAGCAACTTTATTGCTCAACAGGATTCAAAAACAGTCTCACACACAAGATCTTCCACGATCTAGACAAGACGAACCGACAAAGGGGAATGACATGAACAGGACTTAAATACAGAGGGCTGGTGCAGGTGATTGGACACAGGAGGAAACTATCAGGGACAGGGCAGACAATCACAGGGACAGGAAGTGCAGAGAAACAGAGGACACGAGAGACAAGGACTTCAAAATAAAACAGGAAACACGACAACACTACAGATCCTGACAGTATGCCCTACTGAAGAAATACTAGTTATAATAGTAACTAAATAATCCTCTTCTTTTTCTTGTTCTTCTTCTAAGAATTCCTATCAGTAGTATTGTTAGCTTCATTATTGGTATTAGCTTTTGACCTTATAAGCACTCCACTGTTCTTGGATATTTTAGTGGTCTTTGGCTAAATTGGCTACTAATTTCCAAACCATCGTAAGACCGTGTACGAAGGAACAAAACGACAATTATGTATTTTCTTACTCCACCGCAGTTTTTTGTCAACAATGTCTCCTGCTGCTGCCGCCTGCTCTCGTCTACTTTCCAGGCAAAGCGCAGTTCATCTCGAACGAACTGATGAACCTCGCCTGGAAAGTAGACGAGAGCAGGCGGCAGCAGCAGGGAGCTTTGACAGAAAATTGCGGTGAAGAGAGCCAGTAAGATACTCAGGATGGTGGTGAACGTCAAAGCTCCACTTCAGAGATACACCCAGACAAGAGAGTTAATACAACAATTATAGTTATTACAACATGAACTAACCTTGTGCCTCTACGAGGGGTGTAAATACCTTTTACTGTATCTATTGGCTTTAAAAACCTTTTACATTCCTTTTTAACTCGACGAGCGGCCTTCAAAATAAAAACATCTCCTCTTAAAACGGGAAACAAAGTAACATGCAACACAATTGATTCTCAAACCGTTTCTGAAGCCAGAAAACAAATTGGGTTACCTAAACTAAATGTGTTTCGCTCCACGTGCCAAACTGTGGACAGGAAGAGGAGGGGCAGGACACGCATGTCAATATATCTGGACAGCAGCGTGAAATGTCGTGGCAATAAAGCCTTATAAGAACAAGACAAATGTGGAGGAGGAATCCCAGAGATGGCGAGAGGGGACACATACTCTTCAGACAAAAAACCCTGCATGTGCACTCTGCTCTTTGGGACTGGATTAAAAAAAATAATAATAATTATTTGATTATTCTCTTCCTATGAATCGCCACCTTAATGTGGTGGAGGAGTTTGAGTGGCTCAGTGATCCTGGGAGCTATGTTGTCCGGGGCGTCAGCCCCTGGTAGGGTCTCCCAAGGCAAACAGGTCTCGGGGGAGAGCCCAGACTAAGAGCGGTTCAACAAACCCTGATGATAAGCAGCCCACGGATTGTAGCCACCTTGCCCGGACAAGGGAAACCGGGGCACCCTCCCGGAGCCAGACCCAGGAGGGGAGCTCGTCGGCGAGCGTCTGGTGGCCGGGCTTTCGCCCATGGGGCCCGGTCGGGCTCAGCCCGAAAGAACAACATGGAGCAGCAGTCACCCTGTGGACCCACCACCCGCAGGGAGAATTATCGGGGTCGGGTGCTATGTAGACCGGGCGGCGGGCCAGGCGGGAGACCTGGGCGGGCCGATCGCGGCAGCATAGACTAGCTCTAGGGACGTGGAACGTCACCTCACTAGCGGGGAAAGAGCCGGAGCTGGTGCAGGAGGTGGAGCGGTACCAGCTAGATATAGTTGGGCTCACCTCCACGCACAGCATGGGCTCTGGAACCAAGCTCCTGGAGAAGGGTTGGACTTTGTCCTTTTCTGGAGTTGCCCAGGGTGAGAGGCGCCGGGCGGGAGTGGGGATACTCACGAGCCCCCGGCTGAGCGCCGCTGTATTGGAGTTTTCCCCGGGGAACGAGAGGGTCGCCTCCCTGCGCCTACGGGTTGCGGGGAGTAAGGCTCTGACTGTTGTTTGTGCTTATGCACCGAACAGCATTTCAGAGTATCCGGCCTTCTTGGAGTCAATGGGAGGGGTCCTGGAAAGGGCGCCGCCTGCCGACTCCATAGTTCTCCTGGGAGACTTCAACGCTCACGTGGGCAATGACAGAGAAACCTGGCGGGGCGTGATTGGGAGGAACGGCTTGCCCGATCTGAACCCGAATGGTGTTTTGTTGTTGGACTTCTGTGCTAGCCACAGTTTGTCCATAACGAACACCATGTTCGAACATAAGGTGGCTCATAAGTGTACCTGGTACCAGAACACCTTAGGCCGGAGATCAATGATCGACTTTGTAATCGTATCATCTGATCTGCGGCCGTATGTCTTGGACACTCGGGTGAAGAGAGGAGCAGAGCTGTCAACTGATCACCACCTGGTGGTGAGTTGGATCAGATGGCGGGGGACTCGGCTAGAGAGACCTGGCAAGCCCAAACGTGTAGTGAGGGTGAACTGGGAATGTCTGGCAGAGGATCCTGTCCGGGAGGTCTTCAACTCCCACCTCCGGAAGAACTTCTCACAAATCCCGAGGGAGGCTGGGGACATGGAATCCGAGTGGACCTTGTTCAAAGCCTCTATTGTGGACGCGGCTGCTCGGGGCTGTGGCCGGAAGGTCATCGGTGCCTGTCGTGGCGGCAACCCTAGAACCCGGTGGTGGACACCGGGGGTGAGGGTAGCCGTCAAACTGAAGAAGGAGGCCTTTCGGGCCTGGCTGGCCCAGGGGTCTCCTGAAGCAGCTGACGGGTACCGGCGGGCCAAAAGGGCTGCAGCGACGATGGTCGCGGAGGCTAAAACTCGGGCATGGGAGGAGTTCGGGGAGGCCATGGAGAAGGACTTTCGGTTGGCCTCAAGGAAGTTCTGGCAAACCATCCGACGGCTCAGGAAGGGAAAGCAGGGTCTACCCCAGGCTGTTCCCAGCAGGGGGGGGGGAACTGCTGACCCGGACTGGGGACATCGTCGGGCGGTGGAAAGAGCACTTTGAGGAACTCCTAAACCCGGCCAACATGTCCCCCGGAGAGGGGGCAGCGCCGGAAGACTTTGGGGTGGATTCACCCATATCCCTGGCAGAGGTCGCTAAGGTAGTTAAAAAGCTCCTTGGCGGCAAGGCGCCAGGGGTGGATGAGATCCGCCCTGAGATGCTGAAAGCGCTGGACATTGTTGGGCTGTCTTGGTTGACACGCCTTTTCAGTGTCGCATGGGGGTCGGGAACAGTGCCCATGGACTGGCAGACCGGGGTGGTGGTTCCCATCTTCAAGAAGGGGGACCGGAGAGTGTGCTCGAACTATCGTGGTATCACACTGCTCAGCCTCCCGGGAAAAGCTTATGCCAGGGTGCTGGAGAGGAGGCTCCGACTGCTTGTCGAACCTCAGATTCAAGACGAACAGTGCGGATTCCGTCCCGGTCGTGGAACAGTGGACCAGCTCTTTACCCTCGCAAGATTACTGGAGGGGTCCTGGGAGTTTGCCCAACCAGTTTACATGTGCTTTGTAGACCTGGAGAAGGCTTTCGACCGGGTCCCTCGGGGGTTTTTGTGGGGGGTGCTGCGGGAGTATGGGGTGCCGGACCCGTTGGCACGGGCCATCCGGTCTCTGTATGCCTGCAGTAGGAGCTGTGTTCGTCTCCTCGGTAGTAAGTCAGACACGTTCCCGGTGGGTGTTGGCCTCCGCCAGGGCTGCCCTTTATCACCGGTCCTGTTCGTGACCTTCATGGACAGGATATCTAGGCGCAGCCAGGGGGCGGAGAGGATCCGGTTCGGGAGTCTCGGGATCGCCTCTCTGCTGTTTGCGGATGATGTGGTCCTGTTTGCCTCCTCGGACCGTGACCTCCAGCATTCACTGGGGCGTTTTGCAGCCGAGTGCGAAGCGGCAGGGATGAGAGTTAGCACCTCCAAATCTGAGGCCATGGTGCTCTGCCGGAAACCGGCGGATTGCTCCCTCCAGGTGGGGGCAAACTGCCTACCCCAAGCGAAGGAGTTCAAGTATCTCGGGGTCTTGTTCACGAGTGAGGGTAAGGTGGAGCGGGAGATCGACAGGCGGATCGGTGCGGCTGCAGCAGTAAAACAGGCGCTGTACCGGTCCGTCTTGGTGAAGAGGGAGCTGAGCCGGAAGGCAAAGCTCTCCATTTACTGGTCGGTCTACGTTCCAACCCTCACCTATGGTCACGAACTCTGGGTCGTGACCGAAAGAACGAGATCTCGGATACAAGCGGCCGAAATGAGCTTCCTCCGTAGGGTGGCCGGGCTCAGCCTTAGAGATAGGGTAAGGAGCTCGGACATCAGGGGGGAGCTTGGAGTCGAGTCGCTGCTCCTTCGTGTCGAAAGGAGTCAGCTGAGGTGGTTCGGGCATCTAGTTAGGATGCCTCCTGGACGCCTCCCAGACCGAGGACACGCTGGAGGGATTATATCTCCCGGCTGGCCTTGGAACGCCTCGGGATCCCCCAGAATGAGCTGGAAAGTGCTGCGGGTGAGAGGGAAGCCTGGGTCGGCCTGCTGAACCTGCTGCCACCGCGACCCGACCCCGGATAAGCGGGTGATAATGGATGGATGGATGGATGATTATTATTTTTAATGGAAAAGCATTTATAGACATAACATATTTAGAGAACCTTTACAATCTCTAGAAAATAACTGCTAATAACCATATTTGATCAGTTTATTGATTAAAGCTACAAAAACGAATAACTTGACATACTGTTGGACAAATGAATGGTTACTTAAAGGGATAGTATCATGTTCATTTTCAGACTCATTCTTGTAATCGGGTTGTTACTAGAACATGTTAACATTCTTTAATTTTCCACACAAACTTAATTTTTCCCTTACCGGCCATCTGAATATACCTGTTTTAGCATGTGTCTCTTTAAAGGACCAATATGTGGTTTTTGGTTGCATCCGGTTGTTTTAATGGTCTCAGATTGCAGTAATACACCTCTCTCTTCCCTTTTGAAGGCTGTGGTGGGGTGAACCTCCGATTGCCAAACCTTTGGTAATGCCTTCACATATAAACAATACATTAGGAGCAACGGAAGTCTCGGGGCTGGCGTTAACACGGTTTTGAACTTTGCTGTTCATTTTACAGCAGTTTCACAAGTTTTTCGGTAAACTACGGTGGCCTTCAGGTAATGTACAATTGTGAAAGCCTCTCCCTAGAGCCAGTGTTTAGTTTGTCTTTTCTGGGCTACTGTAGAAACAAAATGCCACACACTGTACCTTTAAGTCCTGTTCCTGAAAAGCCCAGTCTGCTCTGATTGGCTCATGAGGAAAATATGCAGCACCTTTGCTAAGGGAGTTCTCAGTGGGTTGAGATACTTCAGATATGTTCTACTGAACCTGCATGCGGAAGTGGAGTCAAATCTGAATGTCCTGTTGAATCACATGTTTTCTGATCTAGAAGGTCCACAAAGAAATGATTGGATGTCTTCTTTTATACTCCAGATACCCAAATGTTTTGGCACAGGCACTGAACAAGAGACTTTTTGATGATAAGTCCTCTTTCAGCTGCTGTTGACTCCAGCGTTTAAAAAGGTCTTTTACAGGTAACTGGCCAACAGCTCTATGACGTCTTTGGGTTTGCATGATTATGTTTTATGCTGCTTTGCTGAAAAGAGAATTTCCTCTTCGCTGTATTAGTCCCAATTTCTTAACTTAAGTTCATGAACTAGAGCATCATGCTTTTAGGTAATTAAGAAAGAAAACACCTTCCTGTGCTTGAACATCGAGTTTCACCACTTGTGTCTGTGGCGTCAACCACATTCTCTGTTAAACATATCCTGAGTTGAACATGCGCACACAAATAGTTTCAAGCTCAAAGTGCTCAACAGTTTCATTATGTTTATTTTCTTCAATTGATGACATGAATTTCACAAACAAAAACCCTCATGTGAGTTGGTTATAGGAAACAACAACGAGGATGAACACAAAAGGTACAAGCTGATCTTGAAGCTAGAAGCGTTTGAGTGACTTGAGTGACAACAAATGAGTATCCTAAATATGCACACGAGCGAAGCATAGAAACATGTAATATTGACTGCAAAAGAAGATATACAATCTGCTTATTTCCAACTGAGATATACATCTCCATTACACTTTAAAAAAGAAAACCCCTTTTAGCTCAAAAGTACAAATGTAGTGCGTCCAGTTCTACTGCTTCACGCTGTAGTACACACATTCACTCCAGGTCTGATCCTTCTGTCTTCTTGATCCGTTCTGCAGGTGGACACTTAAAGCCGCATGATACAGGATTTCTTTTGGTTGGTGACCCTGGTGAGAGATCATACATCAGTTGATCATTATTAGATCATTGTTATCCAGAAAACAATGCAGATGATTTAACAGTTTTTTTATTCACCATTGCATTTGCTGTGGAGGGAGCTGGACATCTTGCGTTAAACTCTGGTTGCAAAACAGAAAAAGTATTTTATTCAAAAGCCAAATTAAGTGAAAGCAAGTTGCCAGATACAAACAGAGAGAGTTACCTGTGCTCTGGCAGCTGTTCCCCTTGTTCATCATGCACACTGAGAGAGCCAGTAAGACACTCAGGATGGTGGTGAACGTCAAAGCTCCACTTAAGAGAGTCACCCAGAGAACAGAGTGCAGCTCATCTGGAGAGAACCAGACAGCAGAAACATGACGCTTTCAAGCACCAATGAGATGCAACAACCGTGGCAAAGAAAAGTCACTCACCCTCAAAGTCCAGCTTGGTCCCGTCTCCAAACAGCACGCGTCCACACGAGGCAACAGCACAGTAGTAGGTCCCAGCATCAGACAGAGTCATCGGCAGGTTGTAGGAACAGGTGTGTGTTTGTGTGCTGGGTTTCCTCTCACATTGATCGTTCCTTCCTCCGTGGGTGTAAATGAGTCCTGGATGAGACTCTTCAGAGTCTTTGAACCAGTACACACTGTGTTGCCCATCACAGGTCCCAGTGTGAACTGTACAGTTCAGAGTCACAGAGCCTCCTGGCTGGATGGTCTCAGATGCTGACTGATGGACCAGAACTGGGACGTTCAAACCTGAACCCTTTACACTGACAACAATGCCCTCCATGAAATCAAACTTGTATGAAGAGCTACTTGCGCAGTAGTAAGTCGCTGAGTCAGAAATTTGCAGATCTGTTATCCTCAAGTGATTTTTAATTGTTCCAACATCCAATGTGAAGCGTGGATTCTTGAATTCAGCATGAAAAGTTCTTTTTGCGCCGTACTTGTAGGAGGTAGACATGTGCCTCGGTTTCTCTCCCAGAGTCTGTTTATACCAGTAAAATGTTACTGCTACAACGTCGTCATGGAAACATAGCAACGTCAAGTTTCCCCCAGTTTGACCTGATAGAAATCTATTTACTTGATGAACAGATGAGGAGAAATTCTGATCGATCGCCTGAACTGAAATGATAGGAGAGACGAAGCACATACACTTCATGGTAACATGAATCAACACTTCAGAAGTAATGTCATGAGGAGCGGCCACACACTTTAAAAGATTCAAGCTGCAGTCACAAATACCACAACTCACCCATTTCCCCCCAGAACAAACATGTCAGATAGAAGATACACGTTGGAGATGTCATCGTGTTCAAATTCTCGTGCTGAATGAGAAAAAAATCTTGATCCCTTCGACACTTTTCACTCACAAGCCTGTTTGATTGGCCAACTAAAAGTGACACGACATCCTATTTAGGAAACTTGATCACATGCTCACTGCCAGCTACACAGCCAAATTTGCAGGCTGACATATTTAGAGATATATATGAGGAACAAAATTATTTAAATCACTTGAAAAAATCTTCGATCAGATATCTGATATAAACATATTTTAAACAGTTCCCTCCAAGCATCCACACTTGATACTATACTGATATACTCAGCTCTCTTTTCAAGCTGCATTAGGGAGACATAACACTGTACAGTGTGCAACATGAAAGAGGAATATTATTTTAAATATCACAATAAATCTAGGGTTGTACGATTAATCAAAACTAAATAACAATCTTGATTCAGGCCTCTTTTTTATGACCCCAAGTGTTTTTCGCACCACGTGGCAAACTGGAGCGGAAGAGGAGGGGCAGGACATGCATGTGGGAAACAATTATATACACAAATATATACAGTATATTTCCACCCCCCAGCAGCAAGGAATGAGGACACGTTGTGTGACGTTTGGCAATGTTCTTTATTTTGATCCTGCTCTGCCGGTCCCATGCTTCCTCCGCAACACACCTGATATAGGGGCAAGACACATTACCCCTGATCCAAAGCAGCTGAGGCTAATTAAGCCTCTTCCCGGCACCTGTTCCCTGAGCCACTCCCCCGCTCCCCCCCTGCAGGTGAGCCTAACCACGCCCCATGCCACCACACCTATCAACCAAATATATTTTGGCCACCAATATATTATGCACCACTGAGTAAAACCACCTAAAACACACATTAAAAGCAAGAAGAACTTCAGTGGAAAACTATATGAAAAAGGCAAAATTCAAAACATCTGCACCTTAATTGTGCAAAAAAGTGTTTACGTCTGCTTGAGGTGGTTTGTGCCTTTTTTGTGTCAAAAAAGAGTTGATGTGCAAATGGAATATGGAAACGCCTTTGCTAAATAAGTAGGGCAGGGTGGTTCAAGGTTAACCACATTCTCTGTTAAACATGTGTGAAGAAGCCCCTTAATTGAACATGCACACACCAATTGTTTCATGTTCAAAGTGGTAAAAATATTGATTATGTTTATTTTCTTTAATCGATGACATGAATTTCACAAACAAAAACCCTTATACGAGTTGGTTATAGGAAACACACACGCTATCAATTGTTTACACAGTGCAGGGTCGCTCTGCTCTCTGTGCATGAAGGGGTATCGGCTTTTCACCTGAAATCCTTAACTTTGCTAAATACTCTTTGCTTTTATAAGAAGGACCAACCTTAGCAACATTGGTTGCTCGACCACGACCAAAATGACTCTTCCATCCGGCCTCGGCTCAGTAGTAAATGTATGTTATGATCTATGGAAAAGGTAATCAAATAAAGTCAATAATTGAGCTGTTGCTATGCCCCTGCTAATAATCCATCCATTATCACCCGCTTATCCGGGGTCGGGTCGCGGTGGCAGCAGGTTCAGCAGGCCGACCCAGGCTTCCCTCTCACCCGCAACACTTTCCAGCTCATTCTGGGGGATCCCGAGGCGTTCCAAGGCCAGCCGGGAGATATAATCCCTCCAGCGTGTCCTCGGTCTTCCCCGGGGCCTCCTACCAGTTGGACGTGCCCGGAAAACCTCTAATGGGAGGCGTCCAGGAGGCATCCTGACTAGATGAACCACCTCAGCTGACTCCTTTCGACACGAAGGAGCAGCGACTCGACTCCAAGCTCCCCCCTGATGTCCGAGCTCCTTACCCTATCTCTAAGGCTGAGCCCGGCCACCCTACGGAGGAAGCTCATTTCGGCCGCTTGTATCCGAGATCTCGTTCTTTCGGTCACGACCCAGAGTTCGTGACCATAGGTGAGGGTTGGAACGTAGACCGACCAGTAAATGGAGAGTTTTGCCTTCCGGCTCAGCTCCCTCTTCACCAAGACGGACCGGTACAGCGCCTGTTTTACTGCTGCAGCCGCATCGATCCGCCTGCCGATCTCCCGCTCCACCTTACCCTCACTCGTGAACAAGACCCCGAGAACTCCTTCATTACATTACATTACATGACATTACATGTCATTTAGCTGACGCTTTTATCCAAAGCGACTTACAATAAGTGCATTAAACCATGAGTCCAAACTCAGAACAACAAGAATCAAGCAAGAACAACAAGAATCAAGCAGAACAACAAGAATCAAGAATCCTTCGCTTGGGGTAGGCAGTTTGCCCCCACCTGGAGGGAGCAATCCGCCGGTTTCCGGCAGAGCACCATGGCCTCAGATTTGGAGGTGCTAACTCTCATCCCTGCCGCTTTGCACTCGGCTGCAAAACGCCCCAGTGAATGCTGGAGGTCACGGTCCGAGGAGGCAAACAGGACCACATCATCCGCAAACAGCAAAGAGGCGATCCCGAGACTCCCGAACCGGATCCTCTCCGCCCCCTGGCTGCGCCTAGATATTCTGTCCATGAAGGTCACGAACAGGACCGGTGATAAAGGGCACCCCTGGCGGAGGCCAACACCCACCGGGAACGTGTCTGACTTACTACCGAGGAGACGAACACAGCTCCTACTCCCGCAGCACCCCCCACAAAACCCCCCGAGGGACCCGGTCGAAAGCCTTCTCCAGGTCTACAAAGCACATGTAAACTGGTTGGCCAAACTCCCAGGGCCCCTCCAGTAATCTTGCGAGGGTAAAGAGCTGGTCCACTGTTCCACGACCGGGACGGAATCCGCACATATTTTTTATTTCAGAATTATGTTTAGACCAGCATTCATATGTATAACATATTGAGAGAAACATGAGCATCTCTAGAATAGAAAATAACTGGCAACAAACTTACTTTATTATTCTGACATGTAGATTTATTAATGACAGACCATATCAGTTTATTGATTAGCATGTAATGCTACAAAAACGAATAACTTTACATACTGTTGGAGGGATAGTATGATGCTCATTTTCAGACTCATTCTTGTATTTGGGTTGTTACTCGAACATGTTAACATTCTTTAATGTTCCACACAAAATTTCACAAACCAAAACCCACATGTGAGTTGGTAGGAAACAACAAGGATAAACACAAAAGGTACAAGCTGATCTTAAAGTTAGAAGTGTTTGAGTGACTACCATAGTCGGTAAACTTGAGCTTCTAAATATACTGATTAAGTCGTAAAAACACATTTATTTGTTAAAATAATCTAGATACATGGTTTAAAGATAACCTGACCACACAGACAACAAATGATTATCCTAAATATGCACACGAGCGAAGCATATAAACATTTAATATTGGCTGCAAAAGAAGATATACAATCTGCTTATTTCCAACTGAGATATACATCTCCATTACACTTTAAAAAAGAAAACCCCTTTTAGCTCAAAAGTACAAATGTAGTGCGTCCAGTTCTACTGCTTCACGCTGTAGTACACACATTCACTCCAGGTCTGATCCTTCTGTCTTCTTGATCCGTTCTGCAGGTGGACACTTAAAGCCGCATGATACAGGATTTCTTTTGGTTGGTGACCCTGGTGAGAGATCATACATCAGTTGATCATTATTAGATCATTGTTATCCAGAAAACAATGCAGATAATTTAACAGTTTTTTTATTCACCATTGCATTTGCTGTGGAGGGAGCTGGACATCTTGCGTTAAACTCTGGTTGCAAAACAGAAAAAGTATTTTATTCAAAAGCCAAATTAAGTGAAAGCAAGTTGCCAGATACAAACAGAGAGAGTTACCTGTGCTCTGGCAGCTGTTCCCCTTGTTCATCATGCACACTGAGAGAGCCAGTAAGACACTCAGGATGGTGGTGAACGTCAAAGCTCCACTTAAGAGAGTCACCCAGAGAACAGAGTGCAGCTCATCTGGAGAGAACCAGACAGCAGAAACATGACGCTTTCAAGCACCAATGAGATGCAACAACCGTGGCAAAGAAAAGTCACTCACCCTCAAAGTCCAGCTTGGTCCCGTCTCCAAACAGCACGCGTCCACACGAGGCAACAGCACAGTAGTAGGTCCCAGCATCAGACAGAGTCAGGCTCTTCATCGGCAGGTTGTAGAAACAGGTGTGTGTTTGTGTGATGGGTTTCCTCTCACATTGATCATTCCTTCCTCCGTGGGTGTAAATGAGTCCTGGATGAGACTCTTCAGAGTCTTTGAACCAGTACACACTGTGTTGCCCATCACAGGTCCCAGTGTGAACTGTACAGTTCAGAGTCACAGAGCCTCCTGGCTGGATGGTCTCAGATGCTGACTGATGGACCAGAACTGGGACGTTCAAACCTGAACCCTTTACACTGACAGTGGTGCTCACCGAAATGTCCAATGTGTATAGATAGCAACTCATGCAGAAGTAGGTAGCTGAGTCTGAAATGTGCAAGTCTGCGATTGTCAGGTGATTGTTACCATTTTCAGTATTCAATGTATAGCGTGAAATGTTCTTGAATTCACCGTAAAAATATGTCTTTTGATCATACATGTAGAAGCTAGAGATGAGCTTTGGTTTTTCTCCCAGCTTTTGCTTATACCAGTAAAGCCTTGCAGCAACAATGCCTTCAAAGAAACACTGCAACGTCAATTCCTCCCCCGTTTTCCCCGACACAAAATGACTCTCTTGAATGGATGAAGAGAAAGCTGTCGTCTGAGCTGGAATGGAAGAATAAAGAGACGACGCAAATGTAGATTTAAATAAGTGGGGCCAGAACTCAGCGTTATTAAAATATGAGAAACATTTGTAGAAGGAGTGACCGCACATTTTTTTTATTTTTTTTATGAAATAATAACTCACCCATTTCCCCCCACAACAGACATGTGAGATAGAGAGCCAATGCTGGAGATGTCATCGTGTTCATTTTGCTGTGACAAATGAAAAGCCCGTCGACCTTTTCTCTACTCTTTAGAGACGAGACTGCGTTTGATTGGCCAACCAGAGGTGACACTGAACACTGTGTCCTACTTAAGAATGCAACACCATTTCACAGCCACATATACTGTGTGGCATTGAGGATTTGATGTTTTGAGCGCCATAATCAACCATTCAATTCCACTAATTCCACTGGACTGGCAGCAGAAGTGAAACAGAATCAGCTCTAACTGCATGAATAACTTCCGCTGGGCATAAAGCTGGACATGCTTTTAGCTTTTAAACAGACACCGTGTAAAGTTGACCTAATTGAGACGGTGCTGTTTTTAAGTAAAGTTAAGTAAATTATTTTTACATAGCCCAATATCACATTTACAACATTTCCTTCAAGTGGCTTAAGTGGTCTTTTACTGCAGAGATACTTTTATTTAAATGTTCACACCCTTATTTCCTGCTAAAAACCACAACAATTACCGAACAGACACAAAGTAAAACATTAAGGTCTAAGAGCAACGCCTGCTTCACTTCTTTTCTACGTATGTTCATCATTAATAGGGACGCAACATTTGAGCACACAGTAACTATTGTATCTCAATAAGGCTTTGCTCTTCTTACACCAGGCCTATACATCAGCTGTGCAGCTAAAGCCGCCAGTATCCTCCCTGACTGCTGCTGTGCACTCAGAGCGAGCGAAAGGATCAGGAAATGCAACCATGCGGTTCGATGGCTGGAATTGAACCGCGCGTTTGTTTGGCATGCTCTCTACCCATCTGGCTACCAAGACGCTCCTGGTGTATCTTGTGTTATAAAAAAAGTTTGAACTTATTTTGCAGGCAGCCGGATGCCGAAGAGATCACGCGAGGTTCACCGGATCACACATCGCACGCCAATCCATCTTGTCGGGCTTCAAGTGATGCGTTTGTGTCATTGAAAATGGATATTTATTGCAATTTTCAGTTGATCCACTTTACTTTACCATAATAATTTATTTTGACCACGCACCCCCTCAATAATGAATGAACCAGTGGGATTGCTCCCAGTGAGTGAACACACATGCACATAATACATTGTTCCAAGACCAAAGTGTCACATACACATATTTGCTTTATTTGATCACACATGACATATAATGGGCATGTAAAAGCACACACTTCCAAATTGCTTGCCATACTTAGCGCCTAACTACATAAAGGGCCCACTTCTTTTATCGGCACTGAATGTCGACATCGGTTGTAAATCGTGAGGTATAAATATGAACATCATTTCTAGTATTACTGGGTTGCATATTTGAATGTAGACCACAAGGAAAATGACTTTTATATCTACATCACATTTAAAATACGACATGTCCGGTTCTACTGCTTTACGCCGGAGTACACACATTCGACATTGGTGTTATTCCTCTGTCTCCTTGTTTCGTTGGGCGGGTTGATACTGAAAGCAGCATAATGGGGGCTGTCTGCGTTTTCGTAACCCTGTTAACAAAATATGAAGAGGTGGATTAGGATATTACAAAAATAAAACAAACAATATCCAAAGAAAAAAAAGATTAGATAAAGTTCACCTCTGTATTTGCTGTGGGGGGAGCTGATAATCTTCCATGAGACTCTGGTCGTGAAAAACAGAAATACTCCTTTATTCAAAAGATATATTCAGTGAATACAATTTATCAGATACAAACAGTAACACTTACCGGAATATTGACAGCTGTTTTTCTTGTTCACCTTGTAGACTGAAAAACCCAGTAAAACAACCAGGATGGCGGCGAATAGTAACGCTCCACTCAAGAAATACACCAGGAAAAGAGGGTCCTCCTCACCTGCAGAGGCCGACACCAGAAATGTAGCTTTCAGCTTTTATCTCTGTGTTCATGTTACATTTGATTGGGAAAAAAGCAACTATTCATCTGATTTCTTTATGATCATCTACCTTTTTCTATGTCGATAAATGTTGAAGATCTCCCAGCACTAACTAGCAATGAAATAAGTGTCTCAACTGAAAAAAAACTCAACTGGTCAACTCTCATAAAGAAGGACTTCTTAGCCTTTTATGCTCGTACAGACAAATCTCTAAGTAATATTCATCTACCTAGAGATGCAACGATGTGTACTGATTTTAACTGTAAGGATGTGGAGCATAAGAGCATAGAAGCTGAAAAGAAACAATGTTGTTGATTTCTGGAAAGAAGTGAGAGTTCTTAACAACTGTAGAACATCTTTGCACTGTTGTTGGAATCTCAGGAACAGACAATATTGCTGAGTTATGGCGACAGCATTATAGTACCTTATTCAACTGTATCAAACGTGACTTATATAAGGTGGACGATATTGAGAATAATGTGCCAATGACGATTATGCCACATGAGGTGTACCAAGCTATAAATAAGCTGGCTGATGGCAAAGCAAGTTTAGACCATATTACTGCTGAACATCTTAAATATGCTAGTCCGAAGATAGCTCCCCTTCTTGCCATTTGTTTTACCGGCTTTGTGACACACGGTGTGATAACTACCTCAGTGTCTGTGATAAGGTAAAATATCTTGGACATTTTATTACAGCACAGATGACCGATGATGAAGATATTTATAGGCAATGTCGGATGATGTATGCACAAGCAAATATTCTCTCACGCAGGTTTAGTGTGTGTACAGATGGAGTGAAGATGTCTCTGTTTAAAAGCATATTTCACACCTCTCTGCACACTTGTGGTCGAATTACAAAAAAAGAAAGCTTACAGAAACTTCAAGTAGCTCATAATGATGCTATGGGAATATTATTGAAGAGACCGAGATGGAGTGGTGCCAGTGAAATGTTTGTGGCTGCAGGAGTTAATACTTTCCAAGCTGTTTTAAGAAATCTAATGTAACAATTTATCTGCCGAGTTAATGACTCCGAAAATGAAATAATCATGGTTTTATCAAACATAAAGTTTAGCTCTACGCGCTACCAGTCCCAGCTGTGGAGACATTGGTACAGTTGTCTATTTATTAGGCATTCATAGTTCTATGTATTTTACTTGTGATTTTGTATGTATTTTATTCTATTTAACGTGTAATATTTAATGTTTTGTACTATCTGGATCTTGAGTCTGAAATAAAATGTTGATTGATGAGCTGGAGTGTTACTCACCCTCAAAGTCCAGCTTGGTCCCGTCTCCAAACAGCACGCGTCCACACGAGGCAACAACACAGTAGTAGGTCCCAGCATCAGACAGAGTCATCGGCAGGTTGTAGGAACAGGTGTGTGTTTGTGTGCTGGGTTTCCTCTCACATTGATCGTTCCTTCCTCCGTGGGTGTAAATGAGTCCTGGATGAGACTCTTCAGAGTCTTTGAACCAGTTCACACTGTGTTGCCCATCACAGGTCCCAGTGTGAACTGTACAGTTCAGAGTCACAGAGCCTCCTGGCTGGATGGTCTCAGATGCTGACTGATGGACCAGAACTGGGACGCTCAAACCTGAACCCTTTACACTGACAACAATGCCTTCGGCAAAAGTCAACACCAATAAAGTGCTACTGGCGCAGTAGTAAGTAGCTGAGTCTGAAATGTCCACATCAAAAACTGTCAAGTGATTTTGACCATTTCCAGTATCCAGTGTGAAGCGGGGATTGTTCTTGAATTCTTGATAAAAAGTGGCTTTTGTTTCATACACATAAACGCTGGAGATCAGCGTTGGTTTCTGTCCCAGTATTTGCTTGTACCAGTAAAGCCATGCTGGATCATCAATGGTATAACATGGCAAAGTAATGTTGTCTCCAACATTAGCTGATACAAAACCTCTCTCGTGACGCACAGTTGAGGACAACTTCAGATCAGTTGCATGAGCTGAAGATAAATAAGAGACAAAGCAAATACACAATTGATTAATTCAGCTTAATGAATACATTATATATATGTATAAAAAGATAAGCATTTCTACGAAAAGTTGCTAAAGAAAAGATTGAAACACAAAAACACAACTCACTCATTTTACACAAGAACAACCACGTCACAAAGGAGGAAATCCTTGGAGATGTCATCGTGTTTCAATTCTTGTGTTGAATGAAGAGATTCTTACTTTCTTCACTCTTCAGAGACAAGACTGTTTGATTGGCCGCCCTCATGTGACACTGTGCTGTACGTCCTACTAAGGAAACCTGAGAGCTTCCATCCATAGAGTCAAGTTTGGCTCATGGAAAGATTCACATGGTGAGAGACGTATACGTAGAAAACAACGGCTCTGTATCTTGGCATTACATTTCAAATAAAATCAGATCACAGGTATATACAGTAATGGACACCAGCAATGACTTACAATGGAGTCTAATTAGGCTCAACATGCTCAACATTTTCATCATAAGCCCTCTGAGGCAAATTTGGGATGTTGGGGTATACAACATAAATTGAATTGAATTATGAGCTGATATAGACACATTTAGTTTTGAGAATGTATTTGTAAAAAAACACCAACAAAAACAAACACATCAGCAATAGTAATGTGAGTATTTGTAAAATGAGCCGAGTAGACCGAGTAGTCAACTCTGAATATTATGGTTTTGCAGAATTCTGCTGTACTGAAGTTTAAAAGACTTATTATCACCTGCATACGAGCTCAGATCATATTTTTTTAATTCTCATGAATCAAAATAAAATTTGTTTTAAATGTCAGCTTATGCTATTCTGATGTTTCAAAATGCCCAGTGCAACTATCCATTGTTTATGTTGTAAGTAGTACACAAAATAGTATTTCAATCAGGAGAGACTGTTATTTAGAGTTTAACAATAATGTATTACAATTGCATATTGAAATGGTGCAATGTCTTTGGCGATTGGACTGAATTAGGATAAGCAAGGGGTCGTGATGCTGATATCTGTGAAGGCAGAATCTGCCCATGGAGTCCAGCCCATGGGGTGGAGGAGGGTCGCATCGGTTTGAGCTGAAATGACAACAGACAGCAGCAGAGAGAAGAATCTATTTTAAAAGTTTGCCAACAACGCTGTGATTGGCTTACAGAACGGCACTGCCTCCAATTGGTTCATTCATCGCACACGCCCCCAATCAGCTGATGGAGTAATCCCTGCACTAAGAGGCTGCTTATGAATGAACAAGAGTGTTAAGAGTGTCTTCCTTACTGAACTTCTTCTTCATCTTATTCTTCTTCTTCTTCTTCTAAGAATTCCTATCAGTAGTTTTGTTAGCTTTAGTATTATTGGTATTAGCTTTTGACTTCATAAGCACTCCACTGTTGTTGGATATTTGAGTGGTCTTTGGCTAAAGGGGCGTGCAGTGCAACCACATCGACATCCTGCTGAACACCACAGCTGCTGCACTGACAGAGATACAGGGCTGAAGCATTAAAAAGTCTCATTAATGCTTCATTCTGTTCTGCATTCTGCAGCAGCAGTGCCAAAAAGAAACGCTTTGCCATGCATAACTATTGTTGCACGTCCTCAAAGCTACTCTTCAAAGCCTTCTAGCGTCATCTCTTTCTTCACCGTGAGTTTTCAGTCAGTAATACAGTCACAACCGAGTGAGGTCTCATGTATTCAGAGGCCGTGGCCTTTATTCAAAGCGGCAATGTGACGCTCCACCACGCAACAAAGCACAAGTCTTTTAAGCAAACGGACCCACTCACATCCGAGATGACAGATAATAAACCAAATATAATAACCTAACCCAATAATAAGGGCCCAATATGATTGATACATTATAATAACCCATTAATTCACTGAACAACAATGCTGTAAACAGAGAGGGGAATGAGGCTGAACCTCTCCTTTCTAATATCCAAACCACTTATCCTATTAAGGGTCACAAGGGGCGCTGGAGCCGACCCCAGATGACATTGGGTGGCGGAGGCAGGGTTCACTGTGGACAGGTCGCAGGGCACACATATAGAGGAAGGAAGGAAGCCGGAGGGAAGCCGGAGGGAACCCGCGCAGCTATGGGGACAACACACAAACTCCACACAGAAGGACCCCCCCACACAGATAACCGGCCCCCGGCCCCTGGGAGGCGACTTTGCAAGCCACTACACCACAGTGTACTTAATAGAGTATGTATTATTTACAATTCATCCAGTTCAATATGAAAACTGACAATAAATATTGTTGAGATATTAAAATGTACTTTCTTTAGAAGTCAGTTGTTCACTACATACAGACGTTAATACAACTGCCAGGCCACTTTAATATATATGGGACTAAATCATCGCTCAAGTTAGACATTATTGTGATGTTCCAGACCTTTGAATGAGGACATTTTCTCTAAATGGGCCCTGTTGGATTTTAAATGGATACCCCTGAACTAGCATATTTTGCTAACACTGTAGCAAAAAAAATCCACAAAAAAAATTGTCACACGCAACTAACTCGCAGGTAGAGCTCGCCAGATGCGTGCAGCAGTCTCAGTGCAGCGATTTGCTTGATCTTGTGATCTTATTGCTTCAGAGTAGTGGAAAAAAACATTAAGAGACAAAATACAATGTGAAGACATCCTGCTCATAACCACACAGACACAATAACTAAGAGAGCGCAGGTTCGCAAACATGTCCGGCCTTCTCAAAGCATACATAGATCTCATCTTTGGACTGTAAACCACAAGAGAGATATACAAAGAATATGTAATATTACATTTACACAACAACATTAGGGATTAAAGACGGAACATGAAAACACATGAAATCAGAGGAATGCAAGCAGAGATTATATTCCACAGATTTATTTATCAAACATTTTGTTTTTTTTATTGAAACAGTTTTTTACAAAAAACAAGAAAATTATTCAAAATGACCTCATCTCGTGAAGAATGAGTCTGGACTAAAAAGTATAAAATAAATACCCCATTTCAAGCCCTTACAGTCCCTCAATCATTTAACAGGTGACATCAGTAAGTCCCCGAGGGTTCAGTGTTTGAGGCTTAAGGGGGGACATTGGAATTGAGACTATAACTCTTTCAACCTTGATAATGGACCAGATCCACTCCCTCCATTCTTACCTTTCACATTAAAAGCCCTACATATCTAATATTTGCAGCTGAGAATTTCTCGTTTTCATGTTGTTTATTCGTCACGCCCCTGCTTGTACAGAGAGGTCTTAAGGCATACAGTATTTCTCAGAACAGATTGGAGAAAAATATGTTGCTGATATCTGTGATGCTTTAACAAACATATGTGCACATGGTCAACATGCTCATCTCGTGAGAGGCCGATACAACAGGTATAGTGATAGCGGAATTACTGTAGATCACTGCCACCCAAGGCTTTTTCCAACGTATTTTGTATATGAAATGGTGACACAACTTGTATTGTTTTAACAAATATCTTCAGCACAAATGGTGTAAAGACATCTCACAAATAAATACATCTATGCAAATGAATCATGTCCGACTCTACTGCTTTACACTGGAGTAAACACATTGATCCTCGATGTTGTCTCTCTGTCTTCTTGATCCGTTGGCCCTGTAATACCTCACAGCAGTATAATGGAGGTTGTCTGCATCTCGGTAACCCTGGTAAGACAATGAATCAAAATTAATTGTTGCAATGTTTAAATGTGGCAGGATTGAACAGTTATTTAAAATAGATAATAGTCACCTCTACGTTTGTTGCGGTGGAAGCTGAAACTCTTTGAGACTCTGTTGTGAAACAGAAAAAGCTCATTATTTCAAAACCATCTTCAGTGGATGAAGACATTCCTCATTACCTGTGCATTGGCAGCTGTTTCTCTTCCTCATCTTGTACACTGAGAAAGCCAGTAAAACAACCAGGATGGTGGTGAACGCCAAAGCGGCACTCAGGAAATACACACGAGAGTCCACCTTATCTGCAGAGGGAGGGCCAGCCAGCATGAGATATTACAAACCTTTCAGTAGAGCTCGATTAAAACATCGTCCGATAACTTATTGCATATTTATCAGTATCGGTGTATATGTCGGATTCCAAACTCGGTCTAGAAATTGAGAAATGGTGTCTCTATTACCAAGTTGGTCCACCAGAGAGCCCTGACAAGTTCAGTAGGTATTTTTGTCACAATTAAAAACACAATCTAATCAAAGGTATACGCATCAAGATTGTGCCATGGTACTGTTGGACTCTTTTTTGCCTTTTAGCTGTTATCTCTGCGTCAATATTTGGAATATACGGGAATAGTCCTAATGATGTCTATGCTAGAATTTTACATCACTTACCCACTAAATCGGTCCTGTCTCCAAACAGCACGCGTCCACACGAGGCAACAGCACAGTAGTAGGTCCCAGCATCAGACAGATTCAGGCTCTTCATCGGCAGGTTGTAGGAACAGGTGTGTGTTTGTGTGATGGGTTTCCTCTCACATTGATCATTCCTTCCTCCGTGGGTGTAAATGAGTCCTGGATGAGACTCTTCAGAGTCTTTGAACCAGTAAACACTGTGTTGCCCATCACAGGTCCCAGTGTGAACTGTACAGTTCAGAGTCACAGAGCCTCCTGGCTGGATGGTCTCAGATGCTGACTGATGGACCAGAACTGGGACGTTCAAACCTGAACCCTTTACACTGACAGTGGTGCCCTCGCAAAATATCGTCTTGTATTTATAGTGACTCACGCAGAAGTAAGTAGCAGAATCTAAAATGCGCAGATTTGAGATTGTCAAGTGATTGCTCTTGTTATTAGTTTCCAGTGTAACGTTTGGATTGTTTTGAAATTCATCACTAAAACTTATATAAACATATTTAAATAAGGTGGAGATGAGCCTTGGTTTCATTCCCAGAGTTTGTTTGTACCAGAAAAACAAAGCTGAGATGTCGCCTTCATAGAAACAACGTAATGTCACGCTGTCACCAACACGAGCTGATACAAAACCACTTTCTTGACGCACAGACAAGTTGTCAGTAGTTGTCGGAGCTGAATAGAAAAGACACCAAAAAGAGTACAATTAATGCATATATAAGTTTTATAATGATTTGATCCAAAAATCCTCCAGCTTACCTATGCTCCACAAGCAAAGAAAGGTCAGATACGAAACAAAGTTCAGAGATGTCATCGTGATCCAAATGTCTTCATGAATGTGGAGAACCTCCAAACGTTCTCTACTCTTAGAGAGAGGACTGCGTTTGATTGGCTAACAAGAAGTGATACTGAATATCCTATTGAGTGAACGTGTGTCACGTGGCAAGGGGGCTAGAATGATGTATAAAATACCTAAGAACAGAAATAACTTGCTCTAACATGTTGACCGGTACTTTTAGAGGGATTTGAGAACCAATAGTCAAAGACACAATGCATTTTCAGACATTTCCCCTTATAATAGTGTTAAAAAGTAGTAAAGTAAAAGACTTGGTATTTAAAACTTTGTATTGTATCACTAGATCTTTGTAAGGATGTATTCCCTGTCATACCCGGTGATGTCCACACATTTGTAAAAAGTGTTAGTGTTCAATAAGCCTTTACCAAACAATGACCTATTAGGGTTACTAGGCTGTAGGAACAGTGACGCTGGGAGCTAAAAACAATTTTATTTTAGCTCTTTCTCACCCAAACT
This sequence comes from Cyclopterus lumpus, assembly GCF_009769545.1. NCBI lineage: Eukaryota > Metazoa > Chordata > Actinopteri > Perciformes > Cyclopteridae > Cyclopterus > Cyclopterus lumpus. The sequence continues at coordinate 8,117,048 of NC_046983.1, read as the reverse complement.
ATAGTTTGGGAATGTCATTGGTTTAGAAGTAATTTGGTCATAAATTGAACCCTTGAGTAAAAAATTATTTTCAAAAAAGCGACCCGATAACTGTGTTAAAGGAACGGTTGAGGGGCCATCAAAGTGATTACAATTCATCCTGTGGGGAATATGATTTGGCACTCCAAATTTCATGTCAATCCATCCAATACAATTTTGCTCACAACCCCCAAATGCGAACCTGAAGGTGGTGGTAGACATAAACACCGGGGATAACCAAAGTCAGAACAGTAGAATTCAGCTTCTGGGGACCATAAATGTCTGCACCAAATGTTGTGCAAATCCATGATGAGCAGTTTAGTCTTCCAGCAAAGTGCCACTCCCTTAGCCAATCGATAGTTACACTGCCCCCTAAAATATACAGATAAAAACAATGTCATACTTGACTGCATCTATGCCAATATACAGAGTTGGAATGTGTATATTACCAGTTATTATTTGATCAAAACCTAGTCATGCCTTTTGTCTACGATTTTTTTATTGATACAATCTACTAAAATAGTCAGAGGATTAGAGTTGTACTGTGTGGCTGCTGTGTATGAATGCAATGCAGAGACTTCCTGTCTGAAACCAAAAAGACAACGAGACCGAAGTATATTGAGGGTTAATCTTTGACTGCCGACCACACAGAGGCTAAAAGAGGATCCTTACGTCTCTGGCTTTGTCTGTTTTCAGTCTTGTTTCCACGCTGCTATGAAACGGCCAACACTTCTTATCCTGAACATGTAGTACAGAAGAAGTCACGTCCATATAATTCATGCCTGTTGTTTGCATAGGCTTGCAGAGTTCTGAATGTTAACAGTATGTTAAAAGCACTCTAAATATGACCATATTACCTACCTTATTGAATTTGTGTTGCTTTTTGGAACCACTCAGATGGGCCAGTTATACATAAATGTACTTTCTCTGCTCCTGTGCACTCCCTCCAGCACTATCTTTCTCTCACTCATTATTGTAAAGTAATTCCCTCCTCTAGTTTAAACTCGGGACCAAATGGACAAATGCATCTTTTTGTCTGGGTGAGCAAGAAATCACATGTGAATAACAAAAAACTTCCACGACAAACCCAGTTATTAAACCAGCATGTGAATGCATACATTTTATCTGCTAACGTGCTGCCCAAAGACTTAAGCTCATCTTCCTGTGTGCCCCCTGTACCAGCGGCAAGGTTTAAATGAAAGGAATTGAAACATAACGAGGACAAAGCGTCTCCCCGGCATTTGAGGGCAATAAATAGAGGGGTGTGGCCAGCTTCTGTGGTCGTGGACACACTCTCAATAATGAAGCTCCACCTGTTGAGCTCTTGAAAGCACTTGTTTTATTAGTTTACTGCAAGTAAAAGGATCCTATCTCAGAATAATAGACATTGTATAGCTTGATAGACACATTCCTCTTGAACAGAAATGACATAGACATGAAATATTCCCAGCTCTATGGCCTTACACTGGAGTACACACATTCACTTGTTGTGTCCTCCCTCTGTCTTGTTGATCTGTTGACCTTGTGTCCCCTTAAAGCGACGTAATGGAGGTTGTCGGAATCTTGGTAACCCTGGTCATCAAAATATAATTTAGAATGAACCTATCAATACACATCACTTATATGATACACACATAAACACGATAACAGCAACACGTATATGATGCAATGACACTTCTCCGTTCTGGTTGGAAATTCATGCGGTTGAACCAAGAACCAAAGATTCACAATTTAAGATATGACTAGGTAAGTTCAGGTAGTGGACAAGACCAGACATATATATATATTGTTGTATATATATTATATTATATTATATACTATATATTATAGTGGTGAAATACTTGAAAAGAACTCACCACTGCATTTAGAGTCAAGGTAGCTGAAGGTCTTGATTCTGGCAAAGAAAAAAAAATACCAAATTGATTTTATGTGTAATACTCAAATGAATTGATAAAGACCCAAACTAAAACCATTTTATACCGTAACACCAGCACCATTTAACAGTCTAAAGTCTCCTTCAATCATCTCACAGCCTCAATAGGTAATATTTGTGTTGTCAAAGTGATGACTAGAAACCATAAATATATCCCCATGGTATGTGGTAATCAGTATGGTGGAATACATGTATTGTAACTCTTGTCTTGATTAGGTTGACTTCATTCTTTGTATCAACCTGAAATAGTCGCCGCACCACTATCAAGTGCATGAATACACACTATCAAAAGTTACAAAGGACAGTGAGCCTACCTGTACATTGGCAGCGGTTTCTGTTGTTCATTGTAAAAGCTGCGTATGCCAGTAAGAAACTCAGGATGGTGGAGAATGCCAGAGCTCCACTCAAGAAATACACCAAGACAAAAGAGGAGACTTCCTCTGCAGATCAAGATGATAGGAGACATTACCGAGCTGTAGAACATCGAGGAAGCAATAATGACAACTACGGTGTATATGAAATGTTAATGCACTCTAAGTCTGACATTTTCTTTACAAAAAAAACCCAACTATTCATCTGATGAGCTAGAGTGTTACTCACCCTCAAAGTCCAGCTTGGTCCCGTCTCCAAACAGCACGCGTCCACACGAGGCAACAGCACAGTAGTAGGTCCCAGCATCAGACAGAGTCATCGGCAGGTTGTAGAAACAGGTGTGTGTTTGTGTGCTGGGTTTCCTCTCACATTGATCGTTCCTGTCTCCGTGGGTGTAAATGAGTCCTGGATGAGACTCTTCAGAGTCTTTGAACCAGTACACACTGTGTTGCCCATCACAGGTCCCAGTGTGAACTGTACAGTTCAGAGTCACAGAGCCTCCTGGCTGGATGGTCTCAGATGCTGACTGATGGACCAGAACTGGGACGCTCAAACCTGAACCCTTTACACTGACAGTAGCGCCCTCTACAAATTCAAAATCATACATATGATAACCTGCACAGTAGTAAGTAGCCGAGTCTGAAATGTGTAAATCAGAGAGTGTCAAGTGGTTTTTACCGTTTTCTGTGTCGAGTGTGAAACGAGGATTTTTCTTGAATTCGTTATGAAAGGTGCCATTTTTTTTATGTTTATGGAGTGTGGATACCAGCATTGGTTTCTGTCCCAAAGTTTGTTTGTACCAGTAAAAGATCACTGCGATACCTTTGTAGGAACATTGCAAAGTCAAGCTGTCGCCAACATCTGCCGAATAAAAACCACTGTCTTGAATCACATGTATGAACGATCCCACAGTGGTCATCTGAGCTGAAGACAAGAGAGATCCAGGAGGAGCACATTTAATTCAATGATATTTGTTTATGCCTGCATGCAACGTTTGTAATCATATTAAATATAGAAGTATGCGAATACATTCACAACAGCCGACTGACCTGTGGTTCCCAGGAATAGATAAGTCAGGTACAGAGCGAACCTCGAAGATGTCATCGTGTTCACAAGTCCAAGTTGAATGAAAGCATCTCACGACGTTCTCCACTCTTTAAGAAGAGAAGGCGTTGTCTGATTGGCCGATGAGAAGTAACACGTAATCCTGATTTGTAAACAATAAACAATAAACACATGTTCAGTTCTACATGCAATCATGAATGTGGGCAATGGCATGTATTTTAACTGTGACACGTAATAGTTACTTAGTGGATGTTCTGTAAGGGTTTTATTGAAAAAAAACTCAATCGGGTAGTTTCAGGTTATGCAACACTTTAGTTTACTTCAGTAATTTTTCTTTTTTTTAAAGAAATCATCTGTTTAAAAAAAGCACCAGCATTTGTGATGACACAATGTTGTGTCTATATTATATTTTAGTCAAACATTCTATGCATACATTTTCCCCCATGGGCCATACACTGACAGTGTGTGGCACAGCCGGAGGTTGGAACATTTGGTAAAAGATTAACTGAAAGAAGGAAGGTGATGGTGCACCGTAAATTATTGCCAGTATTGCACGAGATTTAGCTGTAATATTTCGTAATAATTTCCATTATTAGACCTTTAACTGTAACATTTTACAAAGTAAGACCATATTTAGAATTTTACAGTAAAACACATTCTACGGGAGCATACCGCCAAATCACACTAATATACTGGCATAACTACTGTAAGGGTCTGAATACACTGCTGTTATTTTACAGCAATTTACTGTGAAAATGATTCAGTAAGTTATTGTTAAAATAATACCTCTACTAGCCAGTAATGTATAGTGAAATATATAACAGGGATATGTCCATATTACATCAGCAATTTTAATTATATATGCATATATTTCTTTTTTGTATTGCTGGTAACAGTAACTTGATGTTTTCTGCAACATCAGCTCCTTCCAAAAACACACATGTCATAACCTTGGTTGATACATCAGTAGATGGAATACTTATGTGTTAGCACAGCTGTCTATCTGTTGGAAATACCAGACTGACTTTGATTAATCATAATAGAATATGTTTACACATTAATATGTAAGTTAGTGGAAATAGCCTGGGCTTTAGAGTTGTACTGTGTCGCTGCTGTGCATGAAAACACAGCACACTTCCTGTTTGAAGCCACAAAGACAACGAGAGCAGAGGGTCTTCGAGAAGTATGCGACCAAATGTATCGAGAAATTGTTTTTGACTGCCGACCACACCGGGGCTAAAAAAAGATCCTCACATCTCTGGGTGTCTGGTGTGCAATCGGCAACAACCTGTAAAAAATAACGTAGACATAAAAACACTCGGGATGGTTATTCACACATTAGTTTGTGCCTTATGCAAAAGTTCATTTTTAATAAAGTTCATGTTTCTGAAGAGTTAGAGGTGCTACAAGTGAAGGCGAGAGTGGAAAAATGACACCTTGATCACATCAAGGAGACGGTAAAGGAATGTGTTTAACTGTCGCTTTGCAAGGTCAATCTTTACATCATACAGAGGGGAAATCTGACAAAATGCCACCTGTAGTAACAGACTAATGAAACATATCCAGCTGTGCCTTACACTGGAGTACAGACATTCACTCAGGTGGCAACTCTCTGTCTTGTTGATCTGTTGGCCTTGCTCCTTCATAAAAGCAGCATAAAGGAGGTTGTCTGCGTCCTGGCAACCCGGGGGAATAAGACATGAAATAGGGAATTGCCATATTGGTTAATGTCTCATGACTGGTATAGTATCAGCATCACTTACATCTGTCCGGTCTAATTCATTATAAAATGTTGTTGTTGTTGAGACTGTCACACAGGTGTCCTGTTTATATTTCAAGGAGTGGACAAAATAAGAGAACCTCTGCATTCGGAGCTAAGGATCCAGGTTGCGAGTTATGAAATAAAATAACAAAAGCCTTCTTTAAAATGGACTACATTTTAGGTTCTTTCCTGCATAGAATAACTTGTTTGTCTTGTACACAATGTGTGCTGCTGAAGCCAGGGGAACAACCAGGATGGTGGTGAATGATGAAGCTCCACTCAAGAAACACAGTGAAAAACAGGAGCTAAATCTGATCAGAAAGTATCCGTCACCATTTAACAGACAGAATTTGCTAGTTTTACTAAGTCTCATATTCCAGCTTGGTCCCGTCTCCAAACAGTAGTTGTCCATCACAGGTCCCAGTGTGAACTGTACAGTTCAGAGTCACAGAACTTCCTGGCTGGTGGACCAAAGCTGGGACATGGAAAATAGCACTGTCTGCATATTCATACACGTATCATAAGCCACTTATGCAGAAGTAAGTAACTGAGTGCAGAGTGTTTTTTACCAGAAGAGGTTTCTACTTCTAAGCATCATTCTTAATCCACCATTCAGAGTGGCATTTTTGTGACGTTAAAGAATCTGCCGTGGTTTCTGTTCAAAGCCCTATTGATAATCTTCATAGAAACATTTCAATGTCACGTCTTCACCCTAGGAGCGGACATGACACATACAACGCAAACATCGTAGGGCTCATCTCATTGATATCTCTATATGTCCTCTACTGTGTTTGATTGGTCAGTCAGAGACGACTCTAAATGCAACACTGTGGTACCTTCAGCCGCCATCTTTGCTCCTGTGCTGGGGGCACAACAGTTAAAGTCAAGTATTCAAGGCTGAGCAGAGGGGTATTCAGTTGGTTGCAATCTGCTACCACACACGCTAGATGCCACCAAGTCCTACACACTGTCCCTTTAAGATAACGTTGTAAAAAATGGTTGTGGTTGGAATTAGTTGTGAAGAGGAGCAATAGAAGACAAGTGTTTCCCACATGCGTTAACTCCCTCTCACTATGATAATTAAAACATACATGCACACCGAAAGGGGTGTTTTCAGTTAGAATGTTATAAAAGACGCATTTTAGCAACTTAACATTGACCTCTGATCTCCTGATAGTTTGTTTTTACATTTCTTAGCGCTGGTATAGATGAAATTACAAGGAAGATATGTAGTGCAACTAGGAGACAGAACATTATTCTAATAGTAGTCTCTGTTGTTAATAGTGAAGAAAAATGTGGTTATTTAGCCTTTTTTTTTTTTGCTGGTTCACTCAGACCAGTGAGCTAAGACATACATCTGGACTGTTGGGAGTTATCGGTATGTAAACTTTATTTCTAATTTTGCACAGCATCTAAGACATGATGCCTGTTTCACAAAGGTCTGTGAGATGAAAGGCTGTGTGGCCTGAAGGCTACGGCCCGGTCTTCCTGTGTTCGTGCTCTGCTAGGACTCGTGTTTCCACCAATGGAAACTTATGCTGTAGTTCCATCCGCCTTCACCACAGGTGTGAGCGATAAACGGTGAGAGATTGAAAGGTGCAACATACGTATCTGCCAAAAGAAGATCTTAACAGACCGTAGGGGATTTTCACGAGCGTGCTCTGTCTGTATCCAGTATTAAACTTTATGTACGGAGGAAGAGCCATGTGACCGAGGCACAAATTGCATTCAAAACATCTTTTATTTTCTTTCAACATTATTTTAAGCTGTACATTTAGTCACATAAAGGGTTGCTTTCTTGCAAGTGATTGACAGGACGGACAGATAATTGGTTGTCAAGGCAAAGCCTACTGTTTTCTACTCTTTACTCTGGCGTATACACAAACGCTCTCCTCGGTGTGCCCGGTACGCCGTCGTTCACTTGTTCTGTTCAGACTCAGCGCAGCATAATAGATGTCTGCATCTTGGTTCTGGTAATGAGAAAATAACAAAACTATACGTGAGACATCTAGTACAAGAATAACACATGAAAATAGCGGTCATAATCTTCTGCAGTGATTCGATGGGTGTACATTTATTTGATCGTGCACCTACCATGACGTCAGAAGCTTCAGAACACGGCAGATGAGAAACGGTTCCTGAAAATCAAGACATGAATCATCGAGCCGGATCGATACCGAAAAGTCGAATACTTTTATTCTGAAGGTCTTACCTTTGCAGACGGCGCAAGACTTTGTTTTCAACTTGTACGCGACGAAAGCCAAGACAAGCAGCACGGCAATGAAAACGGCCAATGCTGCACTCAGGCAATACACCAGGAGAAAAGAACCTCCTAACATGCAGTGAAGAGTAAACATGTCATATCCTTTTCATTTGTTTATATTGATAGATATGCTGTTTTAGACATGAGCAGGATGGTACAAACAATCATCAGCTTTTATCACCTACCTGCAATCTCCACTCTCGTTCCATTGCCAAACACTATCTCCCCACACGAGGCCAGAGCGCAGTAGTACACCCCGGCATCGGGGGAGCTCACAGTCTTCAAAGAGAGGTATGAAGTGCAATTTTTCATGTGAGACTCATCGTCGGGGGGATGGTCACAAATTGTCTTGTGATGCATGATTGAAGGCTGAGCAGCACCAGGTCTGATCCAGTAGAGGTTCTTCTCCCCCGCACATGCTCCAGCAGACCCTATTGTACACATCAAATTCAAAGAGTCTCCCGTCCGAAGGCGCTCCAACGCTGGCTGATGGACAACAGCGCCAATGTTGGACGATGATGCTTTGACATGTAGGAAAGCTCCCTGTCCAAATTCAATTGTGTGGAATTCTAAAGTCCCACAGTAATATGTCGCTGAATCCGAGAGGAAAAGATCTTTGATTACGAGATGGTTTGAGCCTTCTTCTTTTTTCAAGATGCGAAACCTCTCTTTATACGCAGGGGAGATGTCCACCTCTGCGTTTTGCATCCCAGTTGATATAATGATAGGTTTGCCTCCCATTTTTTGCTTGTACCAAGAGAGATAAGTGGCAGAATAATCGTAACAAATGCACTTTAAAGTCACATCCTGCCCAACGTTAGCTGTTATGATCCCACTGTCCTGAGATACACCTGAGGTCTTGCTCACAGCTGGCACCTGACCTGCATAGGAGAAATGCATAATTATAGTATAGCCTTTAAAACCCTTATCTCTCTCTCTTCAAATTATAGCCATGCATATATAAAAAAGGTTTAAAATACTCACAGATTTGACTGAGAAGCAGAAGAAAAAAGCAAAGTGCCATCGTTGCTGAAGCTCTGCAGTCTGTCTCTTGTGTTTTGACCGACGCAGCCAACCCTTAAAGGAGACGAAGGCTGTTTGTGATTGGCTAAGCTGACTGGTTTCACTTAGAGTCCTGCTATTTGTCGCTCTGCTAAATATGAATCTGTTTAGGAGACCAGAGGTGTAATTTAGGTTGATTAAGTCTCTTTGGTCACATCATGGTTGGAGGACAGAAGTCGTGACAACATCTTTGTGTATCATGGAAAGGACCTTTTGTTTTTGGGTTGAGGCGTTGTGCACGTCAGTGTTTGTTCTCCACAATATTCAGTGCTAAGGCAGGATTTTATTTTCTTCACTTTGGTCGACCTAAATGTGCTTATACGATTACAGATAGGATTACGTGTGTACACATCATTAGTGGTCTGCAGTTTAGAAGAAACCACATATGAAAACTGACATAAATCATTTTTTTTTTTCCGTCCTCTTCTAGTGTTTCTAGTTGTGAATTGCGTCTGATTCAGTGTTGCAATTGCTGCTCTTGTGTACTTTAAAAAAAATTTCAGAAGTTGTTATGTTGTATGCCATGGTTAGCTGTCAATGCCAAGTGCATCTCGGATAAAAAGGAGAACATAGGTAGTATCTCAAAGCTATATTGCAGCTTAGTGTTGAGGACTGACATTTGTAGGAGACACCATCAACATCAATACAGTGGAGCACATCATAGACCTATATATAGCCGGTGATTGTTGATTCAAAACATGCCTTCCCCTTTTCCAATACACATGTTTGATTTACTAGTTGGGAGCAGCAATTGTGATGTAACGTTTTCATTGCACTCAGAGAGTGGAAGCTAGCTGGCTAGTTAGCCTAGCTTTCTAACATTAGCAGTGGTTGCACCCGTCAATGTATAAAGAGAGCTGGATACAGCATTGGAGGCGGGGCCTTGTTCATTCCTATAGAAGTTGCTCAGTTGCGCATGAAGCCAAACATGTTTGACTTCCCAGTTGAAAAGTACCGGGATCTTCTACATCCATGGGCCCATAGAGAAAGTGCACTAGAGTTTCCTTCTCAACCTCCGGAGTGAAGCCAATGCAGAAGTGTCTTGAACTTGCATTCTTTCTAATGGCCATCAGGGGGCAACTCCTCTGGTTACAAAAATAAGTCTGATTGTAAAAATGTGAAAATGACGCTTTTTCTCACTTGATTTACCTCAATAAACATGAGTTTATGTTTTCAATTGCTGCTTTCAAGTCTTCTTAGATACAGCATGATGGGCGGGTTTACTGTGATTGACAGGTCACTGCAGTTACCAGAGCCATATACAGCGTATCTCCATCATTGGTTTCCCGTTGCCCGCCCTGCCTGTTTGGACTCTTCCACCTTGCCTCTGTCCCGGTAAACCGCCATGGCCTTCTTCCCTTACCACGAGATTAGCCTCAGCTCCCTCCAGTCTCTGTCTGCCTTTTTTATTACATTAGTGGAGCCGAGACTGTTTTTCTGTTGAGATCTCTGCATGCTCTAAAAAAGCCTTGCACAACGATTCTGTGTCCGTCGTGCTGCTCGTGGGTCCATACCTCATCCGTTACACGTACATTATATTTAGCTTGTCACATTACACGCTGAGGAAGGTGATCTTACGAATGTAACGTGCGATAAAGTAATGAATAAGATGTATCTTTATGATTCATCATGCCTACTAATCACATACAAACTTTTGTAACCATTTCCGAGACCATACCATTTCATACAGACAGATGTTGGTTTCAGTACGACGAAATTGAATTGCAATTCTCAGAAGAAAACTCATGAAATATAACCCACCATAATGACAATAAAGCTACGACTTCTGCTATGGACTTAAACAAGCAGAGGAAGGCTACTGCGTCTGACTCGATACGTCTTGTGATGTTTGTGGTCTGGACATGCTTGAGCAAAACTGCGGTGAAAGCTTTACGGTTGTTGACACGATGAGTCCCGACTGACCAAGAGCCGAGAGCCGGAGCTACTTCCTGAGTCGTGCAAAGTGATAAGAATGTGAGTTAGACCACCAACGATGAGAAGTTAAAAAGCATTTGGCTGCTGTATTTGGAAATATAAATATATATTTTTTACCACATTTCTTTTCCATCACTAGACTGTCCCACATTGAAACCACGTGTGATTTCAAACTACTATACAACAGTGCATGTGCTACTTTAAATCAAGTTAGATTTTTCAGAAATCAAATTCTAGACATCATGCGGTCTCCAGGCTTCTTCCTACTGTATATGGAGTGAATACAACATCAATCTCATCTCCCTTCAACAGTTATCGCTCTTCAGACACCAGTGATGGAGCATCTTGACTGTGGTTTTGCACCATGTGGACACTGCTCTGTTGCCCCGTGTCAACAGGATACGGTACATTTTATGCTTGAGGTTTTCGTCATGAGTGTTGAAAATAGGTCAGAGCACCATCTTAAGCGGCAGAGAAACGTTTTGTTTTCACTGAGCTTTTGGCATTAAGAAGTAAATCAGGTCAGTTAGGGGCTTCTTTTGCACTTCTGCCCTGTAAAACACAAAGAACAAATACGATCTTTTTGGTGTCATTTTACTATTTACAACTTCAACGTGTCTCTTTTTACACCCAAAGATATACAAGAACTTTAAGGAAACCTTTAGCTAGAATTAAAATAACGCTCGGCCCCCAAAAAACCTTGTCTCCTCCCTCACAGCTCAAAGTACTGTATCAATGTCTCTTAAAAAAAGTGTGTTTGTTAAGTGTGACATTATGTATTCTATTTGTGGCTTTTAACCTGTTAATTCACATGCAAGTTCATAACTATATGCATGAGATGGAAAAGTGAACGAGCGGAGGCGTTATTGTGAAGCGACTGGGACAAACAAACAGCATCACACATAAGACCACAAAGACATCCTGTGAGGAGGGGAGGGGGGCGACAAAACCACAGGTTTGAACTCGATACGTGCGAGCTTGACCAGAGCGGGATCTCAGAGCTGAGAGGTTTCTTTTCTTTTCTTAGAAGTCGACTGCGGGACTTGTAAAGACATCACTGGCTTTGAGTGTTTGAGAAGATTACATTCAAAGTTGAACAAAACACCAAAGCTTTATTACATATTTCTCAACTTGATTGGGGATGAGAGAAGGACTTTCGTGTCAATGATACATGTATGTTTAATAAATGATCTTGTATTTAAGATGATTAAAAGCTGACCTTCTCAAAGCTGAAATTCTACAATTTCAAAATAAATGTATATTTTGACTAACACATCAAACTGAGCATTTCTAATTACTTTAGTGACATGGTATGTTGTTGTCATGGTACTGCCGGTGTTCAGGTGCTTTAACAAAATAAAAAAAATGCAGAAAAATAAAGGGCGGAGGTGAGATATTCACTCTCCGTCAGTCAACCACAACAACACCTCCAAACACATCACTCTAACAAGTGTCTCTGAGATGTTCTCATGCACTCTGCGGTGTGTCCACTTTAAATAACGCATATTTCCCATCTGGTGGCCATGGCAACGTGTTACTGGTGTGTGATGAGTTCAGCAAAATGTGTTGATCATTTAAAAAAGGTAAAACAGTACAAGCATCATGATGAACCACTTATGTGAGTGTCGGTTGACTGCTGCTCTCTACCGACCGGCAGCTTAAATGCACCCAACAAAGCAAGAACTGATGCTGAATTTAAAGGGGCGCTCGGTTTACTTACCAAGAGGAGAGCTACTAAGATAATGTCCTCTGAGAGAAGAGAGTTATGATAATGTCCTCTGAGAGAAGAGAGTTAGGATAATGTCCTCTAAAAGAAGAGTTAGGATGATGTCCTCTAAAAGAAGAGAGTTAGGATAATGTCCTCTAAAAGAAGAGTTAGGATGATGTCCTCTAAAAGAAGAGAGTTAGGATAATGTCCTCTGAGAGAAGAGCGTTAGGATATTGTCCTCTAAAAGAAGAGTTAGGATAATGTCCTCTAAAAGAAGAGAGTTAGAATATTGTCCTCTAAAAGAAGAGTTAGGATAATGTCCTCTAAAAGAAGAGTTAGGATAATGTCCTCTAAAAGAAGAGTTAGGATTATGTCCTCTAAAAGAAGAGAGTTAGAATATTGTCCTCTAAAAGAAGAGTTAGGATAATGTCCTCTAAAAGAAGAGTTAGGATAATGTCCTCTAAAAGAAAAGTTAGGATATTGTCCTCTAAAAGAAGAGTTAGGATAATGTCCTCTAAAAGAAGAAAGTTAGGATATTGTCCTCTAAAAGAAGAGTTAGGATAATGTCCTCTAAAAGAAGAGTTAGGATAATGTCCTCTAAAAGAAGAGTTAGGATATTGTCCTCTAAAAGAAGAGTTAGGATAATGTCCTCTAAAAGAAGAGTTAGGATAATGTCCTCTAAAAAAACGTTCCTGGCCATATCAGCAGAATTACATTCTGTGAAATGTAAAATCCAGTGTTTTTATTTATTTTAACCCACATTCTTTTGACCCATCTATCTCTCATGAGTAGCCTTCATTGAAGATCAATACTTAATATTAGGAATACCTTAAAGCCACCTTCAGAAATGTGGAAGAGGGTTAAACCACTGAAAGTCACGGTAGCCGTGATCACAGCAGGAAGATTTACAGTAAACACACGCAGGGTACATGAGGACGGAGGACTTTCTAGGAATGAAAATAAATGAATACATTTAATGAATACATATTTTCATATTGGTGAATGCTGCACGAGGTCATCACAAAGCAAATATCATTGATTTCAAGTGTAAGATGTAGAAACCACTGCCTTTAAGAAGAGATTATATAACATACATAGCTATTTCTGTTTTAACTTGGTTAAAGCTTGTGCACAAATAAAAGGAAGTTTAAAACCTGAAAGCTGATCTTGGTGCTGCGGGGAGACGGAGAATGGGCGCCATAGCGACGGCGTTATCGGCTATAACAGCCTGTGCAGTGCAGAGCGATTAGCTAGCCAGTGAATCATGATACATACAGTAACATGCACTATAAAGCACGCAGGGCCGGATGCTATTTCATATTTAGCACCTTTTTGAATAAAATATTTTAATAAGAACTGAAATTACAGGAGTCGGTGTGTGGTGTAGAAAGTGTGGTCACTTCATGTCTGACCGTCTAACTCCAGTGTAAATGGTCTCCTCCTCTGGGCTCCTGTGCCTCCTGCTCTTGCCTTGCCTCTTCTCGAAGTCCAGAGCTACGTAGTTCAACGCATCAAAATCCTCATTCTGCAGGAAATAAGAGTTGTTACTATTAATAACAGGTGCTAAACTTATTTAGAAATGGGATGTGTCTAAAAAAATAATAATACAGCTCGTATTGGAAAGATTTTTGAGCGAACCTGACTGTCTGAGGTGTCTTCTGGGACACTCAAAGGGGGGTTCAGTGCTATAGTAAAAAAAAAAAAAAAATCAGATTTTATAGTCATCACCATGATGATTTAAAAGTACCCTTGACATTAATAATAAGTTATCATTTAGTTATATCAAATAATATTTAGATTTAGACTTTTCAAATGCTGTCAACTCCACAAATGAATGTAGAGACAGAAACATCCAAATATAACCCAAACTGTCTGCATGGTGAGATACAGTCAGAACATGTGGTTCAGAAACGTGTGTGAATCAAATCCTTCCTTTTATCCCCATTGAAACAGGTAGAAAGACTTCGAAGACGTCTTCTCCGCTAAATAGGAATGAATTGCACCTTGAGAACGGAGATGTTTCCTCCTGGACATTTTGCAGAGGATGCCCACAAGCACGATGTTCAAGACACCAGACACAAGCAGAGCTGCGACCGAGCATTGCATCAAGAGAGGAAAAGTGTCACCCGGTTGCCCTGAGAAGACAAGAAAAAGCAATGTAGACACGCAAAGAAGAAAAAGAAAGAAAGAAGTGGCTTTCATTTAGATTTTGTTTCTCCCTCTAAACTTTGCTCACCTCCAACCTCCAGTCTCGTCCCGTTGCCGAACAGTATCTCTTCACATGTCGCCACGGCACAGTAATACATCCCGGCATCCGACTGGCTCACGTTCCTTTTCGATAAGCTGTGCACACAGCTCTGTGCGGGAGGCTCCAGGCTCTGTGCACACTGACTGCTGCTGCTGTGGATGTACATAATTCCCAAGTGGGAGTTTCTTGAATCCTCCTTTTTGAACCAGTACACACTGTGCCCTGCGCCACTGGTTCCAGCGTGCACGGTGCAGTTCAGAGTCACGGAGCCTCCTGGCTTCGCGGAGTCGGACGCCGGCTGCTGGAGGAAAGACCTGCGGCTGGACTCTGAGAAACACACGAGTATAGAAAGGGTTATGAAATGGACAAATCAAATGGGGAAAGAGAGTTCTGTGTGTCCTGAATCTAGAACGAAATATACCTTTCAAAACCAAAAATGTTCCATTATCAAATTCGGTGACTGCAACGCTGGTATATCCGCAGTAGTACATCGCTGAATCCCAGGCCCGGACATTGGAAATGTTCAGGTGGTAGAACCCTTCCCCGGTGTGAACTGAAAAGCGCTTGTTGCCTTTAAACTGGTTGTAGAAGCTGTTGCTGGCCGGTAGATGCTTGTAGACCGAGGAGACGATCTGAGGTTGCTCCCCCGCCACCTGCTTGTACCAACACAGATTGTTGGCCCTGGAGACACAGAAACACCGTAGAGTCACATCGTGTCCGGGCTCAGCGTAGAGCAGAGCGCCATCTGAAAACGCAGAGAAACAAAGAAATCGATGACACATCAAGTAGAAAAGCTTATTTTTTTCAGCACAGAGAAAGAATATTGTTTGTGACTTACATGCTCCAAAGAGAGGAACCACGAGCACATACAACTGGAACATCTCTGGCATTCCGAGCCGCCCAGTGCGATGGCGCTTTGAGTAAAGGGGTCGAAGACAACAGCTACGCCGTCAGTGGAAAAATGTCTGCAAGTGACCCAGCCGGCACACATTTTGTGGGTGTCAGTACTCCGACTAAAGGAAGTGAGAAGATATTTCCGACAGCTATTATAATTGTCCCGTTGACCCTATTAACCCCACATCTTTCTAGAGCGCTCTCAGCGGTTTTCTTCATTTGAATTTTGACACACGTTTTGTGGCTTTGATGTCTTTGTGCCGTCTGCCTACTTTTGTACATGCATACATGTTTTCCTATATTTGAACGTAACAGAATAACTTTTTTCTTCTTCTTCTCTTAAAAGGGGTAAGTTGATCTAAAAAGCACTTTTTCAACAATAATTCAATATATTAGACTGAAAAAAATTGGCTTTAAGAAAACACATAGGCAGTATAACAAGACACACATGAATAAGATTTTAACAGTAAAATAATAACAGATTAAAAAGCATAATGAAAATTACAGAGCAGTTGTTGGTGAGGGGTCAAGTTGTGAATGAGAGGTGGATAGAAGCATTTTTTAGATAAGATATTGTCTGTGAGTTTGTTCCAGATGAAATGATGCTTATCCATATTTACTGAACGTTACAGAAAGGTTTAGAGAACAGTGACCTGACAGTTCACAACAGAGCAGCAGATCAAAAAAGAATATGTTTATTCGATGCTTAAAACAACCAACAGAAGTTCTGTAAAATCCGTTATTTGACACAAAGAAATCCAGAGTAGAGACTTGTGTAAACTACAATGATCACGGTTACTAAAGATAGATTGGTATCTTAAAAGTCTTTGTAAATCCCCCTGAGACACAGCATGGGGTTTACGCAGTGTTTTAGACCTTTTTTCACTACATTTAACAAACAATGTCTTCCTCTGCTGTGATGACTCTGCTTATATATATCTCTATATGGCCCAAAACAAACAGTTTCGTGGTTTTGGCTTGTGACTGAACTGAACACACACACACACACACACACACACACACACACACACACACACACACACACACACACACACACACAGACAATACACAAAGCCGAGAGGCAAAAAGCAGAAGTAAGTGCTCGACACTTTATCTTTTGCTGCATCACTTCTTCATCATATCAATTTAAAAAAATGTCAGCTCAGAATAAGAGAACAAAAGAGGTGTATCATTAAAAGTGTGAGAACGGTGACTGTATCAGAACCCCAGTGAGCCAGCAGGTGTCAGTGTAGCCCAGAACACAATGAAAGTGAGGGTCGTATTTGCTCTGTGCTGACACACCACAGCCATTGATATCATCATAGTGGGGAAGAAAAGCAAATATGGGTCCATATCTCTCAGAAGTTATACAAGAGTGATTCTCTCCTGTGCTTACTGGAGTGAAGCACCTCCATAAATCATGAACAAACCTTGCATACTAAGTAAAAGCATTATTATAATTATTTTTTTTTTGGTGCAATTACCAAGACAAAAATACTTCTATAGTGACGAGTTATCAGTGATTTAGGAGAACTTGTCGCATTCACCAATTTTTCTAAAATTTGGAATTTTCTGCATTATCAACTGGTGCAGTCATGTGCAATTAGTATGCTGCTATCCAAACACAAGTATTTTTCCCAGTGGATTGTATATACAAAGTCATTTGAGTTTGAAAACACCTTTACAAATTACACCTCATAATTATGTTGACATTATCCTGATTGTGTAAATAAGATAAGTTCTGAGAAAATGCATTCACACAGACAATGCTTAGCTTCATGTGGGATTAAATAGTATTAGAACAAAATACATACAACTGTATTATATATATATGTATATATGTGTATATAAATCTATTTATATATACATATATATATATGAATATATATACTGTATATGTATTTATATATACATATATAGGAATATATATTTATGTATATATATATATGTGTATATATGTATATATATGTGTGTGTATATATATATGTATATATATGTACATATATATATATACACACACACATATATATAAATATATATATATATACACATATATATATATAAATATATATATGTGTGTGTATACAGTATATGAGTTTATATATATATATATGAAAATATGTGTGTATATATATATGTCTGTATATTAATATATATATATATATAGTACAAATTATGACGCGCCTTGTGGAGGGTAAGCGTATATACGGCTCAGAGTAGGAACTTCAAAGCTCTCTGTTACAGCAGTACAAGAAATAAACCAAATACATAGAAAACTGAGAAAAGGATAGAACAAAGAAAAATATTTTTCATAAAATATTTAAAGAAAAATCATAGTTGATGAATCATTAATTTCCATTTACCAAGTTGCGTTTATATATATATATGAGGCCTGACTCAAGGTAGAGTCAAATTAGGTTTGTGTGACACTCAGCTCTACTTGTTCTTTTGGAGGTTTGTGACTTCCTATTTCTGTGTTGTACTCACACGCCCAATGAGGCGAGGGCTGGGCACCGTTGGGTACAGAAACAGAGCCTGAAAGGATCTCTTCAGACCTGCCAGGGACAGAGGACAAGGTGAGGCATGATTTATTTCCCAGGAGAAGGTCTGTGTGCTTAGCACAAGGGGGTATGCGCATGTTACAAGTGTAAGAATCTCCCAATGAGATTATTCCACTTGTGTCATTTATTTTCTTACAAATTGCTTACAAATTAAATGTGCACTGGAAATGACTGAAATGCTTTTGATTATGAAGACATGACACAGCATTTCATTCCTTGTGTGTCTTTGCTTCGGCAGAGTTTGCAACTGAGAGGTGACCACAAATGGCTGAGATAAAATTGCTTCACTCTGGGCTGAAAACAAGTGATACCTTTTTCAGAATGACACTTTTTATTTAAAATGTGAAGGCCTCAGCTTTAATGGCACGCGCGTGCATTGTGTTTCATCAGAAATCATGTGAGCCTCTTGAGTCTATTACTGTACGATGAAAGTATTCAAATGCAGAGATATTTGACCTAGTGTGTAGCATGATCAGCTAGTCTAAAAGTGACACCAAACTAAACTATAGAGAGGATGTGGGAAATGTGAAAGATAAGACTGCAAAGACACAGGGTGGGTAGAACACAAATGTGTCATGTAATGAGCATTAATCTGTTTAGCATGAATTAAAACTAGTTATTGTTATAGAATGATCTAAATATCTTAATGGGCGTAGAGAAAAAATAAATCAAAGTATTCCCTCTGAGCCCTTAATTGGACATTCATTGATCATGTTCTAATCTCTGTTGTAGATCGCATCAGTGTGAAGCAAAAGGCCAAGTTAAAGTTCGACATTAAGACTTCTGCCCTCCAAGATGGTGCATTGTCCTGTCGGCCCGAGGGCAAATATCAGCATTTATCACCCATCAAACCAAACAGACAAGATGAGCCCTTTGAGCGTGTTCACCATTTTCCTCCACGGCTCGTTCTCCTCCATCGGAATCCTGGAGAACCTCTTCATCCTGGGGGTAGTGGGCTTCCATGTCCGCCGCTCTGTCATCAGCATCTGGATCCTGAACCTCGCAGCCTCAGACCTGCTGGCCACTGCCTCCCTGCCCTTCTTCACCCTCTACATGGCCCGCGGCAACACCTGGAACATGGGCACAACCTTCTGCCGCATCCATTCCTCCATCTTCTTTCTCAACATGTTTGTCAGTGGCTTCCTGCTGGCGGCCATTTCTATGGACCGCTGCCTGGTGGTGCTGAGACCTGTCTGGGCCCAGAACCACAGGAACGTCCAACTAGCGGGGAGGATATGTGGCGTGATCTGGGCATTGGCTGTGGTCTTCACCATCCCCTTCTACGTATTCCGTGACACCATTGTTCAACCTAACGGCAAGATCCAGTGTTACTACAATTATGCTCAATTCCTCCCTACTGAACCGTTTGACCTGGGATCTTTATGTAAGCAGCGCAAAGAGGCCTTTGCCTTCATGAAGCTCTTTCTGTCCTTCCTGATCCCTCTCCTGATCATCATCCTCAGCTACGTTGCAGTGAATATCGGCGTGGCGCGCAGAGGCTACCGGCGCCCTTTCCGTTTTGTTCGGCTCGTGGTGGCCGTGGTGGTGAGCTTCGTCCTCTGCTGGGCTCCGTACCACTTCTTCATCATCATGGAGGTGATCGCTCCCACGGGTCATCCTGCCCAGAGGCTTGCAGGCCAGGCCCTCCCAATTTCCGCAACTGTCGGCTTCCTTAACAGTGTCCTTAACCCCATTTTGTACGTGTTCAGCTGCCCTGACCTGTGCAAGAAGATCCGACATTCTCTGGGTGCGGTGATGGAGAGTGTCCTGGCTGAGGATCTGGCGGAGCTGGCCCGACGCCGCAGCACCACCCACAGCTCTATCTCCACCACCGAGATTGTGTTGAAGGAGAGGAGTTCGCTTACAGCCTTTTGTCTGAAAGGAGAGGCTCGGGAGAAGAATGAAAGTGACGCTAACCCTGCTGAGAACTGAACAAATACGTACTGCAATAATAGCCAGGCTATCTTTCACGACTTGGCTTAGCATCAGTACGTTCTAGCATCTAACGTTCACCTCCTGTCGCTTCCTGTAGGCCCTTTTCACAGCAGCCGTTGTGACAGGTGATTAATTACACTCGTGTGTACCCTACAATGACATGCCAACATGGCTGCTGTAAAAAGGGCCTATTGAAAGTGCGTAGAGTTGGGCAGGTAGGTCACGGTCAGATGGATGACTAGAGGCAGCTGAATAAATAAACAGGACAGTTAAATGAATATTGGTAATGAAGAAATATCCTCAACAGGCAACAAAAAAAGAAAAAAAGGTCAATAGATCGTTAAAACGTTTAACAGTTAATCTAAGACATGCTCCCAATCCACCCAACACCTACATAAAACCAAAACTATATTTGTCTTTTTCTAGGCTTTTAATTTGAAACATGGGCAGGATTTATTACATTTCATTGATGGAAAGATCCACTGGACTAGAATGTATGGTACTTAAACTGATTAATTATCTTAACTAGTATTTTTGGTTATATTCCCACGAACATTCAATGATTTCGTCAGCCTTACTCTGCAGTGTGTACTCCTAACCTCCAAATGAATGACAACTGCTGGAACAATCATACAGCATTTTGCATGATTTTCTTATGTTGACATGGATGCTTGGCTGATGTGTATATTTTGTTGAATGACCCATACATCATTGTTCCTTTTTAATTTCATGCTTTGTACACGTGAGGCTTCACTCACTAGATGTTATCAGCATGAGCTGACACAAGCAACATTTTGGAGATACATAATGCGCTTCTTATGTTTGGCCCATAATGCTTATAAAAGAGAATTGTTGTCTTAAATTTAAACTATTGTTATATTTTTCATTCTTGTGGCGTCTATATCTATTAATGCTCTGACATTTCTGAACATTAATAAACAAAAAGAAACATGGACGTGTGTCACTTACCTTGTATCCCCATGCAGTCATGTTTCCGTAGAGAGATTCACACCCACTCTATATTTTCAGAATGACTGTCAGCAAACACTGTCACATCTTTTAAACATTTTTTATTGTAATATGACAGTAAAAACATGGTTTGATTGTAATATGATTGATTAATTGCCATACACTACTCAGAAAACCAATCCGGTAAATAGATGGATCTTCCCGGCTTACATCGGGTATTTCACAAAAGAGTGGATTTTTGGCATATCTGTACAAAATGATGTAGCGTTGAGTTTACGGCAGCAACAGTTGCACTTTGAGATCTGTGTGCTGCACACAAATGCTTCTATTCTCTGAAACAGTTTTTAGATCATCACGAGTAACTGGAAACTGAACTAGTGGAAGTCTTTGAGCTGATGTGGTCGAAGCATAGTGAACACATTGTTCACGTGCACTTCCACTTGGTGGCACACTTGCTTTGACTAAATACCAGGAGCTCAGCTCTGAGGTCAAATCCAAGTTATATTTCTAAAAGAATATTATGTCCATTTTCCCTCTCCCTCTGGTCGTCTGAGGGAGCTCTGGTACTGAGGATAATCTTTTTGTCTGTGCCTTGCCCCCTTCCCAAACAGGGCAGGGATCTTTGCAGCTCCAGCCGGGCATCGGGGCACAGGAAGATATAGAAGAGGGGATCCAGCAGGGTGTTGAGGCTGGTCAGACCGTAGCACAGGCGATAGATGAGGAAAATGGAACGCTCCATTCCACACGGCTCGTCGGTCAGCAGCAAGGACACAAATCTGTATCCGCCCACGAGGTGATAGGGTCCAAACACAACGATGAAGTTGACGGTGATCACGACGAGGATGCCCACGATTTTGCGCCGCTCATGGTCAGAGAGAGACGGGGATCGTCGGAGTGTCACCCCAATGTGGGCTGAGGTGTAGCTGAGGGAGGAAGCAGAGTTGCGGATGAGAAGCCAGCCTGTCAGGCATCAGAATAAACTTGATTATATAATGTCCCCCAAGGACATTATAGCATTTCCCTTCGTCAAACTGTACCACTCATAAACAAGGAAAAGTAGCTCTGTATCATGGGGGCCCTGCATTATTTCTTAGTTCATGTTGCAATAGTCTTCATATATTTTATTGGATTATTTTAACGTGAGGTTGGTAAAAAGCATGCTCCCCTTCTGCTGAAGCACACTTTAGACCAATTGTATTATTTTAAGTCATTATTTAAGGTCGACTAATTTGATGTGAGTCCCCTCACATGGGGTCAACTCACCCGAGTATGGCGCATGGCAGCAGGAAGCCCAGGGCCACCGTTGTGATCTTGAATTGGGCGTATCTGGGGCTGACGGGGTACTGTTCCAAACACAGCAGTCTGTCAGGGTCAAACACTGACGGCAGCAGCCCGCTCAGACAGAACAGGAAGGTGAGGGTCCAAACTGCCACGCCGGACAACGCTGCCACCCGGACCGTCCGCACTCTGCGGCTGCTCAGCGGGTACACAATGGCCAGACAGCGGTCCAGCGCTATCAGGCACAAGAACATGACGCTGGCGTAGACATTTACGTAAAACACGTAGCCCACCAGCTCGCACGTTAGCTGGCTGTAGGGCCAGCGGTGACCGCCTTGGAGATAGAGAATCCACAGTGGCAGGGTGAGCAGCTGGAGGAGGTCTGACAGCAGCAGGTTGAGGATGTAGACCAGCTGGCAGCCTCCTCCCCCGGAGCGGCCCAGGTGGTACAGTCCCCAGAGAGACAGCAGGTTGCTAGGGAGACCCAAAGAGAAGATCAGGCCATAGATACACGTCAGGCCAAACGTGTCTGTGTCCAACGGAAGGTTGCAGCTGTCATTGGACATGTCTCTGTTGGTAAAAGCACCTGACACTACAGGTGACCCTACTCAGACATGGATTGACAGTTGCAGGATGATGAGTTGGTGTAGAAATACCCATTCATTCACTGAAAGCAAAACCCCAATGAGATTAATGCCTCTGTTTGATGCCTCCACTTGTCATTTGTCCATTGCATATTATTCATGAATGCATTCCCTTTCAGAAAAGGTCTGGCTCAGATGATGTGCCGTCAGTCAACCTCCAAAGCATCCAGGATCCATCAGGGGAGACAAACACCTGCAGAGCAGAGATCAAGAGCACATTCTCAGATGGTTTGGTATCAGCGGGTGAAACCCATGCAATCCCAAACGAGAAGTTTTCACTCACCACTCAAGGCTGTGAGTCCAACGTTGTCCCACAAACGTGTGCTGCCCGCTCGGCAGCTGGGTGACCTGTGCTCAAGAAATGTTGGGAACACGGTGTCTCGACCAAGCCTTGTCTATTCTGTGATCGTTTCCTCCACAGGAAACCCACTTCTTCAGCTTTAAAGGCAACATCCTGAGGCAGGAGCCTTTCTGGCCCAGAACAAAAACATATACTCTCTCTTTCTCTCTCTTACTCCAGTAGCAGACAGGATGATTGAGGTGGACAGAGGCTCTGAGGGAGGGAGCTACTGTAGTGTCCACTAATGCCCTTTATATTGTCGGCCGCTGGCAGCGTGCCATTAAACGCATTAACCCTCCTGCTATGATGTCTTTGATCATTCTTTTCAACACATTGCGAGGAGTGTTTTTACTATGTAAGTATTTAGAAATAGAATTTTGTAGATTTAGATTTTGTTTCCATAACTGAATAGAGACGTGTATTTCAGAGACCGAAGCAAGAATGCTTTTGAAGAACATTACCAAGCTTTAAAATGTGTGTGGGTGTATGGGGACTCAAAGAGTGAACCATCGACTTTTGTTTGGTTTGTCTCAGACAGTACAGTTGGGTTAGTCTCCAGAGAATGAATGTAAGGCAAAGCACTCTGCCGCTAAGAATATAGTTGATTAACGTACAAGATTAGAACCAGACAAAGAGAGAGCATACAAAAAGCCCAGTAGAACCATAACACATTCATTGCACTAACATTGGATGTATTCAATTAAATCCTTTAAAATGACTTATTTCATTCATCCACTTAATAGACAGTGAATGAGTGTAATTTACACGGGGTGAACTTTGCTTGTGCACCAGTGGGAAAAAAAAGCCCGTACACAATTGAAATTGTTTTGGGGAAGAATGGGCTTGTTGAGACAATGGGTGTTAGGCAGTATTTTTATCATGGCTTCAAGGGGAGGAGGGCCTAATCACTCACTCTGTTTCCCTTAAAAATGTCACCAATGCCTGATTTATTAAATAATAACTAATATACTGACCATGCCTCTGCGACGTTACTACCACTCTATGCTCTCCAGAGGGAAGGTCATCATGCCCATATATACACACTACATTGGACATGGAGCGACAGATATCAGCTGGTTGGTATTGTCATGGAACAGGGAGATAGATGTCCATAGAAAGACAGGGATGAAGCCATCTGAGGTATCGGGCTTATTAGAAGCTCACTTGAGCCAAACAAGGTCTAAACTTTCATTCTTAAGCCGTGGCGCCATAAGTGAGTTCTGCAAAAATAAAAAGATCACACAGGAAGCTGCAGTCAGCAAAAAAAAAAAACGAGTAACCTCATTGCGACATGCCACTCAAAAAGTCTGAATACTGATTACAATAACATAAAGCTCTTTCTTCTAATATCTACTTGATTAGTCCTCCCGGAAATGCATTATCACCATAGCACTACATCTGGGGCCTGTTGGTGGATCAGTGGACTAAGGTGTGAACAACAGTATCTGGGCATACTGTATATGTTAATATGCAGCCCAACATACCAATGATCAATCACTGAACAGAAACCTTTGACATGTTGTAAATAATCTGTGCAGGTGGGATACAAATTCCAAACGGGCTTGTAAAAGCCTTTTGCCATATTGTGTTGACTGACCTTCAGCTCTGCTACATTCTAGTGAAGTATTTCTTTCCCACCCAGTGTTTAGTCTCTCTGTTTGACCTGGACGAATTTAGCTTCTGCAAAAACAATTGTGAACACCACAACCTCACATTTTGTTTGTGTTGTGCGCTGAAGCGATCTCATGATAAGACTCCATGTGTGTTTGCAATTACAATCTGTTTAAAGGTACAGCATAGCATTCTTATAGTGTGGGACATTTCCCTTCATACATGCATTTTATATTCATGGAATGATGACAAAATGATGTGACTACCCAACTATTAAGTACAAAAATATGGTATTAAAAGAATAATATGGTGTCCTGTTTTTGTCTCCACAGTCCGTGATGTGAGCTCTAAGTAGGTTCCTCTTCAAAGTGTTTGTTTCAAACAGGAAGTGAGGAAACGGTGATCAGTCTGTCAGATGGCGGCTGTCAAACTTTCTCTCTGAGATCTCTGATAAACCACATGGTGGAATACTTATGTAGTTAAACAAATCCTTTGTTTTATTTAAATTTGATGTAAATTATCATTCGGGCATTCTGATAACACATCGTGGAGAAAAGTTATGTTGTTGTAGTTGTTTTTGAAAAACTGCTTAGAAAAGCTTGAAAAGAGCCGACTATGATTCACGTGTGAGACGAATTGTATGACATCAAAACAGTTCCAGATAAATCCTCAAAATTGACAAATCTCCTTGAAACAACCCGTGTCTTCTCAAAGGTATTTATTTTATGTTTGGCATATTACATGATTGTCTGTATCTCCAACAAACATGATTCATATTATTCATTAAATAGTTAAAATATGAGGCAGAAAGGTTACCGAACTGTACATGAGAATCAGACTCTGTTAAACTCTGCTTTTTTGTGGATGCTTGAGTTTTTATTCCCCCAACAAACATTGCATAAGCATGAGTTATGTTCCAATCAGCTACTCTGCTTTCATCTTCCTCCGGGACCTTCGGCAGCAGAACATCTTACACACTGAGACTGAAGCCCAGACAAAGACTCCAATAAGGGCCATAATTAAAATTGCCACATCCAGGCAGAAGTAGGAATACCAAGGCAGATTAAAACCTGCTGACTGCAGATGGGCTGCTCCTTTGTTCCGGATAACGTACTCAATCCAAAAGACGGCGGTGTCCATGGGAGACATTGGCCGATCGCGGTGTAGCTGTGAAAGACGCTGTATGTTTTCACGGTACGAGGGAGTCTCCAGGATGTCCTTTAGAGCCTCCAGGAAGTCTTCTTTGGTGATTGATTTGACCTCCACCACCCGGGCTGCCCCGCGTACCTTAAGCCGGAGTAGGTTGTCGAACTGGTCAAAGATCAGGGGCAGGCCCAGAACGGGAACGCCGTGGTAAATAGCCTCGTACATGCCGTTGGTGCCTCCGTGGGCTACAAAGGCGCGAGTCTTGGGGTGTCCCAGGAGGTCTTTTTGAGGCATCCAGTTCACCAGCAGGGTGTTGTTCCCCAGGGATGAAGGTTTTTCACCCGCAAACCTCCACACCACCTTCTGAGGGAGTTGAGCAAAAGCAGCAGCGATGGCCTCTGTGGCCTCCCGATGCAGGGCCGACACCAGCGTCCCCAGAGACATGACCACGACCCCGTGCTCCCCAGAGCTCTGCATGAAGGCCTCCAGATCAGCGGGGAGGGGACGGGACTGTTTGCACTGGAACCCCCCGATGTAGACCACGTTGGGCATGGTTGGTCGAGGGAACTCAAAGACAAAATCCGTCCTCACCAGCCAGATATCAGCTGCCCGCTCCAACGACAGCAGGTCAGTCCCAGGAGGGAAATGCCGCCGGAGCAGATCGGAGTAGGAAGGGTTAATGATAAAGTGCTGTTCAACAAAACTATAAATATAATGTAGCATATTCTTGGTTCGGTCCAGAAAATCCATCTGATCATGAAGTTCACTTCCTGACACAGGGACATAGGAGACAGGGGAGGGAGCTATGGTGAAATGGGCCTCCCCATTATTAATCCAGCGCACATTGAAAACCATCGTCAGCTTGAGGTAACTACCCAGAATGACCCCTAAAGTCAAAGCAGGGTCCGTTAACATTAAGTCGAACTTGGCATCTTGCAGCTTCTTCATAAAAACAGGGTCATCTAACATTGTAGCAGCTGCTCTAGCAAGGATCTCATGGCCCTTATCCAACATGGATGTGAGCACCTGTGGTTGGCAGAACATGCTTATAAAAGGCAGCGACCGGCGGCATTCCACAACGTCTTGTATCATTTTGTCGTAGAAGTTCCTGTTTGACTCATCCTCCAGCATGGTCACATTAATGGAGGTATAAATCGAAGAGGTACTAGGGATGTACCAGCTCTTGGCAGAGCGCAGCACAGTGATGTCGTGGCCTCTGGAGTGAAGCTCCTGGAGGATCAGCTCCATGTTGATCCAGTGGCTGCCATCGACAGGCACGACCAGAATCCTGCTGCCGCTGCAACAAGTGGGCCTGAGCAAAAGGAAGCAGAGCCCCGTCAGGAATATCTGGATCATGCCGGACATTTCCTGGGAAAAGACAAAAAATTGTAGTCCAAATCCAGTAACTTAAAAAAATTGTGTACGTCTAAACGAATGTATCCGTGCTTTAGTAACCGGATCTAATGTATCACACGGTATTATTATCACACAACAAGTAACACGAAGATGGAAGGGGTTGAAAGATGATTAATTTAAAATATGTAAAGCTGACGATTCATTAGAGGATCATTATTGTGGTTTGCTACCACTACTGCTACATGTGAACTGTCTACAGTTTTCTTAGCCACCTATTCAGTACAGGGCCACAGTGGATATTTCAGCACCATATGCCTGGTGTTTACACAGTTTGCCCTAAGTGAAATATAAACATACTATACCAGTTTATATTCCCATCATATTTATTGAGATAATTTCATGCATATGACAAAGGTATGTACATGGAATACTGAAACATATATATATATTGTTTATAGTCTAGTGACATGAAATGTATTTATTAAAAGTCTTTTTGTTGTTAAATTGTGAAAAGTTAAATCAAATGCCTCACTTGGTTCTTGTTGTATCAAAATCCAGAAGTTTGGCTTGAGCTCCGTGTCTTGTGAGAGCCCGGATACTATGTGAGACGACACACTCATTATAACTATTCTAAGAGGTCAAAGTCCAGTATGTCGGTTATAAGCCAATCCCAAAGGTATATGTGTATTGTTGTTAAGAGCAAAGGTCAATGTTAAAGGTATGATGTAAGTATGGTGAAGTGCATTTTAATGGATTTGTAATTTGAGTGAGCCAACATTTTGTATTATTTGTCAAGTCCTTTTCAGAAAGTACAAAGTAAAGCTCTTTTTCTTTTGCCGAATCAACATGTCTCAAAGAAAAGTGACTCATCTGTTTACTCCCACTGGGCTGCTGCTTGTTTCACATCTCTGGAGGACAGTTTCTCACACGCAAGTTCAAGGCGCCGACTTTACAATCGGCTTGTCGAGGAAACTTCGGGGCAGAACAGGGTAACAATCCAAACGTTGGACACAGCCGGAGTGTGTGAGACGGGGTGTGGCAGGGAACGAGGGAAGGAGGAAGCAGCAAGGTCACACAGCGGAGGGAATAATAAAGTGAGCATTGGCGATTACAACAACAGCAAGAGGCCCAGTTCAACAGTCATATCAGTGAGCCGCAGCCTTTCCCTCCTCTCAGTGGAGTTACATAACCCCGAGCCAGGGAACAATTCCAGTGAACGGCCCACCACAGAGATGCAGCTTGTGATCAGGGAGAAGTGTTGCATGTACTGTACAGTTGTTCATTTATGTATTAAATCTTAATCTCCATGAACATCTAACATTAAAAAAATGGAACTATAGGAAATTGTGTTATTTATAAAGAATGTCAGCCTGGAGCCAGGATGAAAGTCTAGTGCTGGTCCAGAAGGTAGATGAGAAAAAAACATATTATGTATGGAATGCTGTTCCATAAAAAAAAAGGTTTTGTTAGATCGTAGATACTTTTACAGGCTGACATGCTTTACTATGTCTCTTGTGTGCACTTTTCCTCATTTGCTGCTGTAATCCGGTAAATGTCTAATAAAGGATTATCTTATTGTATTATATCTCTTGCATCACAAATTAGACACATTTGTCATTCCCATTCATAAAAAAAAGAAAGAAAAAAAGACTGATTTACCCATTCCTTATGAACATTTTATTTTTTTGTTCAATAGACAGCTGATTAGCAAATAATCATTTTGTGTCAGGAGGGGGCGGGATGTCTGTGAATTTGCGAAATAAAGGCATCGTTATCTTTTCATCAGGAGTATATCCAACACCTTCAAGGGGTCAAATCTGATTTGCTGAAGGTAAAGTGAAGTTTAGCACAAACATTGCATAATGTATATGCATCAAGGCACACATTATACGCTGTCTAAAACTATTTGCATTTTCAACAGTTCGTTTGATAGCTCGCACCAGTTGACACGTTGTTCTTTTACATCTGAGTCTTGAAGTTGACCCAATTATGCATCACAATGAAAATTCTGGTTCCCCAGATTTTTAAAGGCAAAGTCCAGCAGGGGGAGGCAGAAACTCTGGATAAAGTTAAAGTCTAAACAAGTTGTTCTCAGGATGTGAGAATTTAATAAACGGTGAGTGTGTAAGCTCCTCATTACGGAAGCAAGGTCGTAAAGATTAGACTTGTTTAAGTGTTATAAGTGTGACATGTAATCATAACAGATTACTTAAGTCTAAGAGCTGAATTCACCACAGTCACATTTGTCTCGGAGCTGCTCGGTGTTGGACGATGACTTAAGTCTTGACTACAGTCCTTGTTTGAAGTTTAAAGTCAAGTGTCACTTTGACACCATTCGCATGCACCGGTGGAAAGGCAAACACACAGGAGGTGGAAAGAAAACACCCCAAAACAGACTCGGAGGCCTCTCCGCCGGTTGGGCTGGACGGAGCTCGGAGGCGCAGCCATGAAAACATGTATTGCCGTTTTTCCCTCATGGGAGTCTTTCTACATTCAGTGCACCTTTTCAAAGTTGACCTCAAGCCCAAATATCTGAACAATGCTCCTGGGATGCTCGCTGGTTCAAAACCTTTCCTTCCTTCAATTGTTCCATGTCGTGAAATGGCTCATTTCAGTCCTCATGACAGTGTTCACACCATTTACTCACATGCCTATGTACTATCACTATTAATCAAAACATCCTCCTCATCTGTAAGCCTATTGTTCTTAGAGTTCTTGTGCTACAGTGTTTACTTCTTTTCTTTTTATCTTTAATTTAATAAACACCGGTTTGATCACATGGCGCAAAGACTGGCATTTAACACTTATAGACATGTAATAACCTTGGAAAATATTATGCATGGAGCACACTGAGATTTATTGTGTTGAACTTCAAACAGACTGAGTTTTATTGCACTGTTGTCCAATAATTTCTGTCATAAAAATACTAGGAACAGAATGAAAGATTCAGGGACTTTGTATGTTTCATCGCAAACTCATCTAAAGCATTCATTGCAGTATATTCTAATAGTTAGTAATACAATATAACCGGTAACAGGTAAAGTGATCTTCACACACCTCTATAATGAGCAGGGAAGCCATGTTAGCACTTTGCCCCATCGCTGCTTTGAGCTTAACGCTAACATCAATGCTAACAGGCTGATTATTATTATTTTTTTACCATGTTCCCATTTGTTGCATGTTAACACAACGTAGGCCTGCAGCTGAGGCTGATGGGAAAGCTATTTGTTTTGCAGGTATTTGGTCAAAACTGTAGGATTAAATAAAAGTCAACCTTGTGGTGGCGCTAGAAAGTCAGAAGGATCCATCCTCTGGGGACCATGAAATTCATTACCACATTTCCATTGACTTGTTGAGAACTCTCTGTCTGGAGCAAAGTGGGAGACTGAATGAGAGTTCAACATTGTCACCCCTAGACCCACTAGCATGGCTGAACATCCAGAACTGCACATTATATCTTATGAAGAGAACTTTGCATTTCAGTCTGGTGGACATGTTTGTCTTTTGAAAAATGAGCCCATTTAAAAACATATACATACTTCTAAAGAATAACAACCAAGACAAAGGCAAAGCAATCAATTCATCCAAAAGGAACATATGATACAACAAACAGCTTGAAAACAAGTAAAAGTTAAAAAAATCCCTTATTTCATTTGAAAGATTTCAGTGTGAAATCTGTGTGTAATGTCAGTAACTCCCCCCCCCCCACATTGTTCTCATTAGGCGGCGGTGATGGGATTCGTCCTTGTTTTGATCTCCCTTGCTATTTGACACCAGGTGCAAGGCCAGCAGAACAAGGAGTACACACAGTCCCTGAAAACTGTACCCTGTGGAGACCGAGAGATAAGAGGGGTTAGACATGCAACAGTTGAGGGAACAAAACTAATGCTTTCCATGTGCAAGCAGCGATACCAGGATAATAATATTAACCTCATTGCCAGCACATACTTAGGCTTGGTCAGGACCCGTTTGCATCAGGGTAGTTCAGGGTGTCAAACAACAAAACCACTTAGTCCGGTTTCGGAACACATTGTGGTACGGGTTGAAATGACGGCGTTTGTGAGACGCAACGTTGCGAGCACAAAGACAGCAACACATTGTTGGTTTCTCACGTGACACGAACAGCGGCCTCCTGGGTCAAAGTCCTGTGTTTGTTTGTCCTGTGTGAGCATTATTTTGGTCTTCTACGTTACAGAACTCCCAAAGCCCTTGCTCTGAGCGTGTTGACGTGGATGAGTTTACATTGTAGTCTCATAAGAGACGCAAAAGGGGGCTTTGTGCATCGGTATCAGACACCGAGGGCCCTGACTAAGTCTTTGACGCCCTGGGACCAAGACCGGGCTGATACTGGAGCTAAAGACATTAATCCTGTTTGAGTATACCGAGACAAATCAGATAAACAGTGAAAGGCAACAGGGGCTTTTATGCTGGTAAACACGATACTTGTAAGTGCTCTATAAAGAATACACGTCGGTTGTGTCTGTACCTCAATGCCATAGCGTTGGCGTACTGACACCCTGAGGGCTGTGGCCACAGGAGGGATGAGTCCACAAAAGTCCAGCAGAGGTAGGCATAGACACTCCCCGGCCTCACGTGCTGTCTTACAGGCGAAGCAGGGAAGACACCAAAAGGCGAGGCAGCCTGAAATAAAAATCCCAATTGAGCTCAACAGTTGGAATGTGCTCTTCTAAAAGGTTTCACAGATGGACAACATCAGTCACTGAGGTCATAGCCAAACGTCTTGGGCTGTAAAGCCTCTTAAAGGTGCACACACACACACACATTCTCTTCAGTTTTAAAATGTGTTATCATCGTATGATCTGACTGCAACTGCATGAAAAGAAGTGCACTCACACTGCGGCAGGTCTTGGAAGCAATCACAGATGCCAGAGGTCCATTGGTTGGATGCACTGGTCTTGATGAAGGGCCTGGGTTGGGTTACGACGATCCGATGAGGCATGACTTAAGCTTCTGACCCAAAAAAACCTGCAGATTACAGTAACTGTCAAGACCAAATATTTGTGGTAAATGATACCATAAAGCACGGACGTTACTATTTCTGCCCCATAAGAAGGAGAATACATGAATGATGTCTGTGCCTCGTCCCGCATGTTCGATCTTCGATCTTGTTTGAAGGAAGAAAGAAAGATCTGAAGACTGTATTCTTTTGAGTGCAGCAACATTATATTTCAACATTATATTTACGCTTATTTTAAGATTGCATATCCGTAGCGAAAGTGCATGTTTGTGGTTCATTTTCATGATGATGAAGTCTTGGAGATCAGACATGAATTAATATGAGGGCTAGGGTTCCTCTCTGCTGAAGAAAATACAATAAATTAGAATGTAGTGGGTTGTCTTACCTTACTGTGAGCGGGGTGTCGTGAAAGTAAGGATTTGCAGGGCAGTGTGGCATCTTATAGGCCAGCACAGGATGCATACCACTGACCGGTCTGTCCAGTCGGACTTGTGTCTCTATCTTTGTGTCTCTTATTATAATACTCACTTCACTGGCTGCCTGTAGAGTACTTTAAATTCCTCACTCTCACTTTAAGGCCAGACTCCTGCTCTAGGCAGGTTTTGATTGGGTATTTTATTTATTTTAAAATGCGTTAAATGTTTTTTTAAATTTTTTTATCACTACTTTGTGACTTCAGTCTCTAAACAGTATACAAATACATTTTACTTGCTTACTTACTTGTACTTACATCAGATTATTTGACCGTCACGCATTCCTTTTCAAATCTCAGACGTCATTGTGACATTTTTCTATTTAAAATGTCTGAATTCTTGTCATTACTAATATTGTTTGTCTTAAATAAACATTTCAAGTAATGTTAAATAAAAAAAAATGTTTAGTTAAAAAAGAAAAAAAAAACACGTTCTTTGACCGCCTGTCATAATGCATATGGGATACAAGTTTCTATGAAAATCTCTCGTTGACAATATTTTACAATGTTGTCAACGTACGGCACACAAACGGTTCATACTATCTGATTCTGCTCGGACCAGTTACACGCTGCTGTACTCAACCTAAAATACTTTCACTTTTCAACTTTTCTAATGATGTCGCATAACCAATATTGTTAGAGTAAAATAAGATGAATAACACAAGATTAGCAGTACTGCACACTGATGGACAAATGCATATCTCTCCAATCAATACATCCATGTATTTCCAAAGGTTACATTTTGCAGTGAAAATCTAAATCAAACATATATTCTAAATTGAATATAGAACATAGAACAGAGCTAAACATTTGAGGAAACTATGAAGACGATGAACATGAATGCTGTTCACTTCCCTGCCTGAGGGGGGTGCTGTTCTATTGTTTTCCGTGCTTTGCTCTGCTTCGTTGCCGGTGACTGGACTGAGGGATTTAAGAGGTATGTTGGCTTCCATTGTTGTTATGAACAAGTTATTTCATGAACTACGAGTAACAATAAAACCCCATAATTACAAATAAAAGTCTTAAATTCAAACTACTCCACAAGTAAAAGTAAAGATGTATTATAAACTAAATGTATTATACCAAAGTATCAAAATTACATTAATAATTAAAATGTTTGCTGGGGTTGGGTCCCCACTCCCCAGCAAGTAGTCACAAGATGCATCTGCGAGGCCATGAGATGATTAATGTGAGTAGAAAGTACTAAATTATGCAAAACAAATCTTTATTAATTTATCAGACGTTTGTCTTATTTCAGACTTTTTTATGGACAATTGGATTTTCTCATAATTTATTTAAAAGTTCCATCCACCCTTTTTGGAACTACTGACAATTCATTTACATAATGTCCCCAACAAGACAATGCTTTATATGGTACAGGCAAAAAAAAAAGGTTGGGAATTACTGGATCATACAATGAATATTTTTATAAACGTATTGAATGTTCAGGGGAGTAGAAGTATAGACTAAAAGTACAGAACATGTAGTTCATTTCCACCATGAAAGAATATGCTCATTCTGCTACTAAAAAATATATGCAAAAGTAGCCCCGAGTCTAATATTCTAATGACATTTTCTTATCACTTAATTTGAGGAAAAACTGAACTTCCCTTTCTGGGGGACAGATATGGACCTGCTGAACTTTCTGAGGCAAAAGGGAGTGGCTGCAGATCAGAGGAAGTGTGATTAAATCAACTCCTGTACACTGGAGGGCAGGCTGCAGGAGTGCTGCATGCATGGTCTAGACCAAGTGCGCCCCCTGCAGGGAGGTCAGAGCACTGTATCTGGCCGAGGAAGAGAAAGAGGAAGAGGAAGAGGAGGAAGAGGCGTGGGATGCGGCTCTTCTCTTCAGCTCTCTGGAGATCTGGAGCCAAGAAAGCGTGTAGCAGCAGCATCCGTACAGGCAGTCGCTCCACACACTCCCCTGTAAGACACACACAGAGCGGCCTGAACACGGTGGGAGGCTCGAACAAAAGGTGAACATTTGCATTTAGGTGCAAAAAAAATACAAACATTTGTACTTATATACAATGCAGCAGATCTGTGTTTAATGTGCCTGTTGTACTATGATACACTTTGCCGCATCGCACAAAGTTAGTTCGAAGAGACTCTGCAGTATAATTTGGTAGCAGTTTAGTTGCAGTTTAAACACAGACCTTTTTTATCATTCAAAAGGACCACATAGTAATGCATAGCACGGCAGCTTGCACTTCAATGATGGCAGTGCATTTGTCAGTGTAACTGTCATAATTGAGCTCTTCTGCTTCAGTTAATATCCTCTCTCTGAGGACACGGTGTTTCTGGCAGCCACATCTTTGCTCTTAGCAACAGCAACCAGGATGAAGAGCTCGTCAGTAATGTGAAGATGTAAATGTTAGTGGGTGAGATTTGATGAATCGATAAAGTCTGAGAAACACCAAGAAGGCAGATCGACGTGCAGCCTCAGCATGTGACTTCTCAGCATTCTAACTTTGGTCACTTTGCATTTCTCTTTCTTACTTCTTACTTCATCGCTGTCAAGTCCAAACTTTATTCGTAAGTGATACGTAATATGCATATGATATCAATAACATCAATTGCTGCATCGCAATATGTGAATTTTAATGTTGGATGTGACATAACCTGCTAAATAATCTCTCCACCCGGCAAGCATCTTTACAGGTCTGAGGATCTGACTGCAACGTGTTGATTCCACTGTGCTAGAAGTGCTGACAAGGAGCAAAAAACAATCTTTATATTTACTTCCATGTCTTTCTGGAGCAACAGACCTGGGATCTGCTCAGCAGTACACATTCTCTTTGCTGCGCTGGCTCTCTCGTGGATTCAATGTGGGAGGGTGACATTAACAACAACTAAAATGATCACCACGCCCCCGGACATCATTACAGGTCTATTAATCTGAATGCAACATGCAATTTTGATGCAAAGTGGCACAATAAACATCATTTTTTTTTTTAAATCTATCGTCTCAAATATTAAATATTTGTTGGTTTATTTGGTGTGTTAAGATACCCTGACATATGCATCGGCTACTCGTAAAACAAAATGATCACACAGTCACTGACTTTGTAGTTAATTGTAGCTGACATGCTAACAGCTAAATGCTAACGACAGCAGGCTCAGAGATGATGCTAACAAGCTGGTGTAATAAGCAGGTGCAGTGTTGACCATGTTTAGCATGCTAACATTTGCTAATAGCACTAAACGTACTGCCGAGACTGATGGAGGATGGCATTCGTTTTCAGCTATTTGGTAAAATACTAAAGTATTAGACAAACGACAAGTTTGACCCGATGATGGCGTGATGACGAAAATTTAACGGATCACCAGAGTTGGACGTGGACGTTTGTGCCAAAGTTGATGGGAAGCAATCCAATGGTTGTTGAGAGCGCTATACAGACGTCAATCTCATGGTGGTGCTTGAGGAAAAGTCATCACTTAAGACTCTTCCTCTGAGGACCCTAAGTGCACCAAAGTGGCCGAGCGACCAGCTAACAATGCCATCCCACCAGCAGAAAAAATACCAAAGTCATGACAGCTACAGGAAATAAAGACTAGACGATGTAGAATTACTTCATGCACGGAGAGCACATCTTTTAATGAATATGCAAACGAGTGAAGCGATCTGACTGAATCCACAGTTTTATTCTTATGATATTCCACTGTTACAGCATTTTCTTCAGCCGTTGAGAGAGTTTGCGCTACAAACAGCCCACATGCTGCGACTTGTTTTCATAAGAACTTCTGGCACCTTCCTCGCTCGTGCTCTGCGCTATTGACAGCGATCCGCGGCCCACTCCGCCTCCAGAGGAGCCAACTTTACCAACCACCTCCTTCTCTCCGGTGGCAGCGCTCCAGCTTCTGCCTCCCTGGCCTACCAACCACTCCCACCCGCGGCCTTATCTCTTCTTCTCTTCACTGTCCCAGAAAAGGCTTATCCAACACCACACGCACACAGCGTGGCCCCGGCATGTGCTGTTTGCATGTCCAACATCTGTTCGGTTGTTTGTTATGTCCCCCGATCAGCGACCGTGATGTCTGTTGAGATGTGTGCAAGTGCTGGCAGGTGTGCGAGTGTTTGGCGTGCACCAGCAGTCGGCGAGCACGCTGAGCTGCCCGCTGTATCTTAAACGCACTAGTTGTTTATTCATCAAGCTATTTATGGCTTGATTTATTAATTTAATAAAAATGTCCTGATTTCACTGCATCCTCAGCATATAGCTAGGCTTCATCCGTTGCCACTGCGTAGACTCCAAACATTGTTTGCATTGGTTATGTAATAACCTGTGTTATTGGGCAGCTATTTCCCACGTGTGGCGTTTTCACGTCTTCTCGGCAGCAATCCTATAATTACCCCGACGCTCCGGCGTCTCTGTGTTATTGAGCTGGGTTCTCGTTTATTCAGCCGCTTCTTCTTCGGCCTCTGTGAAAGATCAGACGCGACATGAAGGCAGCGCCTGAGTTCAGTTTGGTTCATTGGCAACTCGCATCAAGTTTTGCTCAAACAAGGTGGCAGCGTCCCCATAAACATTGAGGACAAAGGGCTAGTTGCAGCAGGGGCGGAGCCAGACGTAGTTCACATTCAGGGCTCAGCCCCAGCCATGGTGGGGTCTAGGGGGCATCGTCACCCGCCGAGATTTTCCCATTCACGGCATGCACTATTGCATAAGCCATTTGATGATGTATGTGTACAGATTGTAAAGCCCTCTGAGGCAAATTTGTCATTTGTGATTTTGGGGCGATACAAAATAGATTGAATTGAATGATAGAATTTGGAAAAAAAACACAACAGGAAAAAAAACACTCTCAATCAAGAATGCATTCACCCACAAGATGTGAAATCCTATCTGTGCTGTTTACCGGTATGCCGTATCGTTCCCTGACAGACGCCCTCATGGCGAGGGAGGCCGGCGGGACGCAGCCGATACAGTCCAGCAGGGGCAGGCAGGGACAGGAGCCCACTGCACTGGTCACCTTACAGGTAAACACTGGGAGGCAGCACAGGGCAAAGCAGCCTGCACACACACACACACACACACACACACACACACACACACACACACACACACACACACACACACACACACACACACACACACACACACACACACACACACACACAGATCAACTCACAGTATACAACAACATGATGGTTCATCATTTGGGCATTCAGCCGTGACAGAAAAACTATATAACTCAACATATTTTATATTATAGTGTATACTGTATTATGTTTGGACACTTACAGTCTCCCACGTCTTTATGGCACTCACAGAGGCCAGTACTCCATTGACCTTTATCCTGAACCTTGTTCTCCGGCTGGACCTGGACCACCTGTCGAAACATAGCTGATCTGGCCATCCAGGACTGTGAAGGAGCGGTTACATTATGGTTGTGATGCCCCTCATGCTGGTTGTTCACACATCCATTATAAGCCAACGGCTTCCCCTCATATTTTGTACTTTTAACAAACAATGCTTATTCCACGTTGAGTTATTCACATTCATTGTGATTAGTAATGGAGGCTTATTGTGTGTCTTTTGAACCATGCAACCCGACACATCTAGTTTACGTTACCACATGTTTTCATAATAGCATAATGGCATTCAGATTGTTTAGTATGATTAACATATTTTTTATGGGAATCTAAAGGTACAGATTGATCAGTCATGGAAGTATTTTTATATATTATATAATAGCAATATCATAATTTTCCAATACTGTATTACAAGTAAAAGCTCTACATTCAAAATGTTAAATAAAAGTAGAGTGGTATAAGTAAAATTTACTTTTTAAAGTAAAGTAGACATTATGCTGCCAGATTGCGTGTCTTTCTTAAGCTATTGGTTTATTATTACTATGTGTGTGAGACTTTGAATTATAAATACTCATTTGTCAAGGAAAGGAGGTAAATATAAAGTAGAAGTAGAAAGTACAAAGAAATGTATTTACTCAAGTACAAAAAAGTACAAATACCTCACAATTGTACTATTTGCATTGAAAGCAACCACTTTGATTGTTTGATATCAACACTTCCTGATTTTGAAAAACCAGGTTGCCAAGACGAGGTGGTTATGTTCCCTCCAAAACATATCTGGCAAAATAAACAAGTTGTAAATACTACCAAGATTGAGTTGCTGTCTGATCTACTAGTTTACATCCAAATTGAAAATTATACGCATTAACACCAGTTTAAAAAAAAAAAAGAAGAGGTCACAAGTCTGCACAACTTTGTTACCGTGGACCATAACTCAGGAAACCACCATCCCAGTCAGAGGATAAGCTCAACACACCAGTGAGGTGCTCAGAGGAAACATCCACGCCCCTCACTCACTACGGATTAAACTCCGCTGGCTCCTGAGCCGAGTTATTCTTCAGCTCCAAACTCAGAGGAGAGAAGCATTCCTCCAGAGCTTTCCCTGTTTCTGGTACATGCGTGGCTCAGAGCCAGCCTGCTGTTCTCCGAAGAATGATTTACATCAATAAAGTACAACTGGAAATATGTAACCTGGCTTGTTTAGAAAAAAAATAAAGAATAGATGACTTACCCATGCAGGAAAAACAAGTACGGGCCCCTTTTGATAAGTCCTGTGAGACTTTACCTCTTTTTCTGTCTTCTCATTTTGACGTTAGTGTGTGTGTGTGTGTTGTGTGTTGTGTGTGTGTGTGTGTGTGTGTGTGTGTTTGTGTGCGGGCTCTTTGCTTGACTGCAGTGTTTTTGGTGTAAATATGAAAAGGTGGGTAAACAAGGCATTTTTTTGCTCCCATGACAGTTCATTCTGCTGACCTGTGGTATTTTGTTCAGAGACCTGTCTCTTTTTGAGGATTCTGCTCAGTTAACAATACATCAAATCAAATTATAATATTTATGCCTGCAGTGGAATTTCACCATAATAAATTGGTTTATAGGTAAGAGGTTTATTATTAAAGTAAATCCTCTAATGTAATAGCCGATGTCCTGAAACAGGAAAGGCCCAGTGGAGTGAATCCTGCCCCTATGGAGTAAAACCTGCCTCCTCTTCATGGGGGCTGCAGCTGAGACAGGTGATATTACAGAGGATTAACAAAGGGGACATTCATGGGGGGTGAGAGAGTATCGCATCCACCCAAAAGTACCTGATCATCGCCAGTCAAAACGGGCACTGACAATTATATTTCTACAGTATGTAAGAGGAGATAAAAGGAAAGGGTAAATTAGGTAATTTATTCTTATCATAACTTAATGTAACTGTACAGATGCCTGAAAATGTGATGAATGTTTCAACCAATGTTTCAAAACCGTATCAGCAAAGAAGACATTAGGGCAGTAGTTCAATATTTTGGGAAATATATATTTTTTTTGCCAAGAGTTAGATGAGAAGATTGATACCAAACTCACGTATGTTTGGTCAATTTAAATCGTGGCAAGCAGAAAGTTCGCTTGGCTCATCATTAAGACAGGAACGTAATCTGGCACGTAAACTCCATAATACAGTTTATTTTTGTTTTCACACTTTTTTAACACGTTGTGGTTTTTGCACACAACACATAAACGTGTTATAACGTGAATTAGTAAGTCGGAGTTACGGTCGGACAGAGACAGTCAAGCGGTCTACCAGTCGTCGTGCTAAGCTACGCTAATCGACTGCTTCGTATTCACTGTCCTGACATGACAGTCGTATCGATCTTCTCATCTAACGCTCGGCTAGAAAGTGAAGGAGCATATTTCCCAAAATGTCAAACCATTGCTGAGCTCCGCCTCCATCCGAAACAAATGCAAACAAAGGAGGAAAAACAAGTCTCTGGAACAGAAAATGTCTTTATTTACAATGTATTTGAGGTCACAGATATCTATATTTATGTGACTTGACATAATGGGAGGTAATGGCTAACGGTGATTTGATCTTGTGAGATGTGATATGATTCCTGTGAAAAGGTCCTTCTCTCCTGCTCTCCTTTTAAAATCCACTGAATCATACCAGGGAGATCGGAAAACCAGGACGCCACGTGGTGCAGGCTGCCTTTAAGGCTGGTAACTCTGGAAAATGGCGAAAAATTAAGCATCTTTAGTGAATGTTAGCACAGAAAAGAGAAAATTAATCTCTCTATCGCACGCCCACATACAATGTGTGTCAAATGGGTCACTCACTGCGTTGGCTTGTTTTGCTGCAGAAGCATTTCATCACATTCTGTTGCTCTTTGTGACTTGAGGGAAACAGTGGGTAGCGACACTGTATTCTTCCATTGGCAAAAACTGCAGTGAAAAAAGATATACAACTAATACAACAATAAAGACCGAGATATACGTACATAACCCCTTTTAATGCCATTTTTCTTTGTAGTCTTGTAAAATAAGTCTGAAGAAAACCAATATTTTCAGCCAATAGGAAACCCTCATTTCAGTATTGAACAGCCCTGATGATCAGACTCTTTTTCCATGCTGATTTTCAACGTTTCAAATGTTTAACCAAAATGGACACTCACCTCTGCACCTGCACTTGCGGATGTGCACTTTGGACACATGAAATCCGGCCTGTGAAGCTGGACTCAGTGGAAAGAGACAAAAGAGACACACAATAAGTCATTAATGTGCAACAATCATACATTACCTATTAACTGTCTTTTGGGGAGAAGATGCATTTATGCAGAAACTATTTTCTTAGTATTTACCCGTGTGGCCGTAGAAGTTGTCCACCAGCATGATGAGCAGGAGAGTGATACTAGCGATCCTGAACATGATGGCAGTGTGTTCTGCTGCGCTCACGACAAAAAAAAACTTATACAGGAGGAGAGACACAATGACCATTATTTATACCGAGCCTGTCTGAGTTTGATCTACGGGCAGATCCGTCTCGACAAGTTCTTTTGGGCAATCTCTCAACTGTGCATGGATTCATCCTTACGACGTGATGAAAAACAGAGATTATGCATTCCTTCAAACAAAAACACAAAAGTATGTGTTGAACTGTGTTGGCACACACATACATACATGTGTATTTTATAGATTTATTTGACCAAATCATTATATATATATATATATATATATATATATATATATATATATATATATATATATATTGCCCTCGATGGACTGGCGGCCTGTCCAGGGTGTCCCCTGCCTTCGCCCTATGTCAGCTGGGATAGGCTCCAGCGCCCCCGCGACCCTAATGAGGATAAGCGGTATTGAAAATGGATGGATGGATGGATATATATATATATATATATATATATATATATATATATATATATATATATATATATATATATATATATATATATATATATAATAAGTATGTATGCATATAAGTAATTTGACTTGGTCAAAGGTGCATAACAA
Organism: Cyclopterus lumpus; assembly: GCF_009769545.1. Taxonomy (NCBI): domain Eukaryota; kingdom Metazoa; phylum Chordata; class Actinopteri; order Perciformes; family Cyclopteridae; genus Cyclopterus; species Cyclopterus lumpus. The sequence continues at coordinate 8,075,182 of NC_046983.1, read as the reverse complement.
TAATCAAAAAACACCCTTGGCAGTGGCTGCAGCGTAGCAGACGGTGATGGAGGAGCAGAGGATGGAGCCGATGATGGCGGTGTAGAAGTGCACCATCATTGTCTTCAGCTGCTTCAGGAAGAACATCCTCTGCTGAGCCTTCTTTGTGATGGAGCTGATGTTCGGCTCACATTTGAGGTCCTGGGTTAGGGTGGAGCCCAGGAAGCAGAAAGACTCGTCCTGAAATCCACAACCATCTCCACTGTCTTCAGAGCGTTGAGCTCCATGTTGTTGAGACTGCACCAGGTCACCAGATGGTCAGTCTCCCACCTGTAGAGGACTCATCCCCGCCAGAGATGAGGCCAACGAGGGTGGTGTCATCCACAAACTTCAGGAGCTTGTCGGACTGGTGACTGGAGGTGCTTTTCAGACAGTATTCTATTCAGGCCAATTCTGTGTTGGTGTATTCTTCATATATATATATATATATATATATATATATATATATATATATATATATATATATATATATATATATATATTTATTGTGTTTCCCCCAAATTCCGCCAGTGATTCTTTGATATCAAAAGTTAAAGGTGTGGTCGGTTCGAACAATGTTTGACTGAACAGCATAGGTTTGTTATAATTATGTGAATGTTGGGTTTAATAATTTGTTATCCCTTTCTTTGCCTTGCGTAATTCCAGAGTTGACTGAATTTGATAACGTTTGCATCATAATTACATGCAAAAGTCAAGCCAGAAACACATGAAGGCTTTTCGTCACGAATAAGGATTTTCCACTCGATCAAGTCACAAATTAGTAGACTTTAGACTCGTGCCCTTTCTTGGAAATGAGCCTTTTGACTTGAAAATACTTGATACCTTCCATCAGATTTAAAGATGAAAAAAGTGTGTTGTAAAAAATCTAGAACGTGAATCCTTTAATTTCCCTTTTATTTCATGAATGAACTTTAACGCTATTCCATTGCAAGTTTGCCCTTAATCCATTTCCTTTGAACCTATCCAACAGCATCCAAATTAGTTGCAGGGGAGAACTGAAGAACATGCCGTGGCTGACTGGCAGTTGGGAAACAACTACACAAAAGATATTTACATTAGCAGTACAACAACTGGGCGGTTTTGCAGTTGACACTAACTTGTGACTTGCAAAAAAAGGACTTGACCCACCTCTGGTCCAGATACACTAGGTCGTGGTTAGGTGTTGCAGTGGTTGGTTTAGAGTTAACAAGCAGCAGTTGTTGACAAAGAATAAACTAAGCACATAATCTATAGCCAATCATTCACTCAACTACCTCACAGGTTGATTGATGTTTCTCTACATGGACTAGAGAGCTGCAGTTCAGTGAGCTGACGTGACCTGCTACACAAAAGCATGACATGTGTGTACGGGGATTACCGAGCGGGGTCCTTGTCATTGGCTGGCGCCTCAGTCGCTCTCTCATTAACCGAAGGTGCGTAATTACGCGCTGCGCCCTCGACACTTTGGCACACCTCCGCTGTGACATCGGAAGTGTCAGCACTGTCACTCATAACGAGCGCGCGCTGACGTCCCCACGCTGCGATGTGAGTCAGGACACAATAAGAGGAAATCCCCAAGGCCGAGAAAACGACGAGAGGCCCCTTTAAATCGACGCTTCCTCGGTGTTGTGCCAAGAGAGAGAGAGAGAGAGAGAGAGAGAGAGAGAGAGAGAGAGAGAGAGAGAGAGAGAGGAAAGACAGAGTGAGAGGGAGAGCGAGAGAGAGCGAGAGAGAGAGAGGGAGCGAGAGAGAGAGAGAGAGAGAGGGAGTGCGATCTGATCAACAACAACACTGTTCTTCTCAGGAGCCGCGTTTACCGGATCCAGCTCTTTCCTGCGGCCTCGGTGGAGAAGAGGTGAGGCAATATTCATCGCGTTTGACAGTATTTCCTCCATGATTGTCGCGTGGGCATCGATCCGCTCACGCTGGTTCTTAGAGGCGGTCGGAACAGCCGTGTGTTCCAGGGAGTGTGTCAAACGGAAGCCACGCTAATTGAAACATCAGCTGTTGTGGTGCCCAGGAAGGCATTTGCTCCACCTGTTCGTTGCAATAGAAACACGTTCGTGTTTCGGCGTAAACAGCGGGGGGAATTGCCCGTGCGCACTTGCCAAGCGCGCCTCTGACGCACGAGAGCGATTTTTTTTTGACAGACGTATTTACTTTGTTTCACAGGCTACGAGGACTTTGTGTCCGTTACCGGCAAACATTCTGTCGTGTGCCGTTCTTCATACATTCGTTGTGTTGAATGCCATTGCGGAAGTGAGAAGCTTCCCGTCACGACACAAAGCCTGGGCTGTGCGGACCTCTAGCGGCCAATCGGGAGAGGTTCTCGAGATGTACGGAGCGTCAGGTATCCCGGAGCTCCTCCCGACCAGCGGGCCGGTCCGGCAGCCGGGTCCGGCGGGGCAGTACAGCCCGGGACACCCCCAGGTGAACGGCGACGGCGGCGGGGGCGGGTCCAACCCTCAGAGGCTCGGACAGAGGGCGCCCAAGCTCGGAATGATTGGTCGAACCAAGAAAGGTGGGTCCTCTTCAGAGCGTGTTTGTTTATAGGCTACGTTTGTTTTCTTTGTTTGGGTCAAGTACACGGCAGTGACGTAATAGCTACACGCAGAGAAACACTCCCTTCGTTTATTAGAATGACATGGTATCAAATAAATACAAAACAGACAGGCTGACCGTGAACACATAAGTACTATGCCACTTTACATAAGCAGTTATTTTAATGACGGAGACTAAAAGGCACATTTTCATAATAACTAATAGTTAGTAGAGGTAGTATTAAGTTATAGTCGGAAGCCGGGCTCAATGAACATTGAGTGGTCCATGCCTGAGTACCAGCAGGGCTCAAAAGGAGAGCAAAAAGAGGGGGTGGATTCCTTAAATGTTCATTGTTTAGGAGGTTTTCACAGCAGTAGTCTCATCCTCTCCAAAACAAAACAGACCAGGGGATTCAAATCTGTAAAAAAAACACAGAATGAAGCAGTTCCACGTAATGTTTTTTTATTTTACTCAGACGCTGTTGGGCGACCACAGGAAGTAGTAGTTTATAGTTAAAGCCAACCTCTATAAAACTGTATTTTGAAAATGTGGCTTAAATCTGGATAAACACTCAAATGACCTTGAATCAAATGACAGATTTCTCAGGTTTGAAACATTTGGCACAACAAAATATGTAACATAGTCCCTTTTTTTTTCTCTGCATTTTGATATGCAAAAGTTACATGTTATATCAGTAAGATAACAGATCCAATTATTCTCTCTAAATGGACAAAATAGATGTCAACCACACCATCTTCACTGAGAGGGAAACATGACCTGACCTTTGACCTTTTCTCCTCAGTGGACTTGGACGATGAAGACTTGGATGACATCATGAACAACAACGGGCAGTGTCCTGTATCCATGTCGCCCATCTCTTAAACTTCACCAAGAAGTGCCAAGAAAAAAAGAAGAGAAATCCCTCAGGAAGCCAAAACTCCCTGTCGGTGACCTCGGCCTTGACCCTGTCATGTGTCCGACTGACGCTTCTGATGGCTCAACCGGGCACAAAAAAAATGCCTCATTTAGCGGCAGCTGAAGCCTCGGCCCTGATTGTACATAGTGTTTATTTAACTTACCTTTGGTCCGACTGTGAATGGATTGTATTGCATCGCTCTCTGCTCTGTGCCTTGGTAGGCAGTAGATTATCAGGACTTGAGGGAAGGAAGTGTCTATATTTTTCAGAGCTTCTTAACAAGGGCTACATTTCTAAAGTTGCACTGAGCAAATGTTTTGGTTGAAAAGCAGCTTCTCACCTGCCTGTTTTCTGGTGAGGGTTTCTGAGTCTGTGGGTTTGGCTGTGTGAGTGAACACAGACCCGTTAATGTCTAACACACAGGTGAAATATTAAGCTTTGGTTGTGCAATGACTATCGTTCTGTCCTTTCACACCGATGCAAGTGGTGTACTATCCAGTGGACGAAAGCTCGCTATTTACTAAAGGAAAAATAAAACTACTGCTAGTTATTTATTGTTTAAAAGAAGAAGAAAAGAAAAAAAGAAACACTTTGGTGTGTTGTTATGGCTTCTAAATGTTTTTTACTCGTTTCTGAATGGAAATTGCTTCAGTCATCTATAACTGAGATTGAATAATGTTTCCAAAATGGTGCACTTTTGTGGGAATGCCTGTTATGTGCAGTGTGACGTGTTGCAGAATTCTATGCATGGAGTCTGTTAAAGCATCAAAACACGTAACTGGTATCCTGTTATTAAGGGCTAATGTAGAAGTATTTCAAACCGCACCGTTATGCTCTTTAGATCACGCTGAGTCGACACTTTTCCTGAAAAGCTCCTTGTTGGCCCGGGCCGCGGACTGAAAGGTCGTAAACAACCACCGGTTTATGGAGGTTTCGTTAGCCTTCGGAGGCGGGGTTTTCCCAGTTGGCCAGTCGACTGTGATAAAAGACACGTACGGCTCCAGCACTTTGAAATCAATTGCCAAATGCTATTTGATTGAAATAGATTGGCACACAGACATAATGTCATAATGAGCGACACGCCCTTTGTATTCATATATACAGCAGCAATCTGCTTACGTGACACCCCGATGGGTGTCAGAGTGTCTTTAAAAGATAATGTCAACCTTTACTTCACAATTACAGTATGAGATAATGACCACACGCAGCTCTCTATGATTAGTTCTCACTGCTGAGACAATCTTAACACTGATGCTTTTTTTTGGGAGGGAGGGGGGGGGGGGGGGGGGGGGGGGTGTCTTTTTCTTTTTTTTAAAGATTGCGGTGGACCTTGAGATGACACGCTATTGTCGGTAGAGGCTCATGCTGATCCCATCTGCATGGAAATGGACGACCTTTCATCGTGCGTCTTTGGAAATTAAAGATGAATCTTTGTGGAACCTTCGTGGGATCTGTTGTTTTGATGCACTTGTTTCCGAATCGCGTTCCTTAAAACTTGCAAGACGTATTCACGCGACTGTTAAAGGGGTAGTTCGGATTTTTTGAAGTGCGATTGAACGAGGCACTTATCCATAATTACTGACAGTAGACAGAGTTTGGAGAAACAGACGGAGTACCGGCAATGCGCTGCTGTAGAGCAAAATATATGATAGACACCTAAAAACATCTAAATCAGGTACATGAATATTTTCAACGCTTTCTCAGGTCACACTTACTGTATCTATGAAACCACGGCTCACCGAAGCGTAACATTACAGTAGTCTGATGCGGCCTAATTCAAATTAAAGGCACAATGTGGAGTGGTAAACAGACTTCAATATTGTATGCTAAAAGAGACATATTTTACAACACACCCTGCTTTTAATAAGAATTTGTTTGATATGATATTAAAGAAAATAGTATCTGCTTCCTCATTTACAAATGCAAAAATCCCCCTCTCTGTGTGAGCACTCGAGGTGTTTTTCACATACCGCTCATGTTATTACTTCACAGTATGCATGAATATAGATTATTGATACTAAAAATGTTTTGTTTATGACTTGATGCTCCTCAAAGGTGCAAAATTAAAAACTCAGAGCATGTCTATTGCCTCTACAGTGCTCTCAGCATGGCGACGGAGCTGGAAACAGGTAAGAGACCGTGTCGCCATTTGCAATAATAAAAATAAAAACCCCAGAGTGAGACGCATATTCCCAAAGCGCTGAATAGAATGCAAAATGCGCAATAACATCGACACATCCCACATGTCTTAATCGGATATTATATGATGTTATCGACTCTTCACTCTAGCTTAGTTTGTATCTAATCACTATGAACACCATTGAGAATGTTGCAAAAACCTTTATTATTGAAGTACTGTTGGACATGTTTAAAATCCATTCACTTTTCACCATGAGCCAGATGTATAAAACTATGACATTTAAAATAAAAAAAACGCAGACACCGTTCAGAGCATAACAACACATCTTCATCAAAAATATGACTTTATAATCTCTGAAAAGCTACAGAACTGGGCCACAGTGATCTACTTACTATAAAAACCTACACAGGAGCCAAAACCTCGCCCTATACGGCCTGTCAAAAATAAATAGAGGCAGTTTGATCTCATAGTGGCCGACATGGAAGCTGTTAGAGCGACAACGGCACAGTGACTACATGATGAAATATTTCATATCGGAGCTGGGTTTGTAACAGACGGGTATGAAAAGGGACCGGGCCTGTTGTAGTAAAAGGCCTGTGTGATACGGCCCCCCTACACACTGAGCCCCGTGTGTGAAGTCACACCCTGCCCGTCTATTTTAGAACCACCACCAGTTAATATAAAACACGGCCTTGTGGCCCTGCGTCTCTGTTGCACGGAGCCCCTGAGTCGCAGCCTCGACACCCAACTGGAAATGATTACTTTCAATTACATGGCAAACACTAATAGATGCTGGTTCTAACACGGAGGTGCATATAATATCGTCTATAATCCACCGTTTGGGCTACAATTCAAGAGGTTACACCCAGAGGGGCTTGTCTATTAAATCAGGGGATCCAATTACAATGTATTTGTGAAGACCGCTTGTAAACAATCGTGGAATGTGTGGACGGGGTGAGAGACATCATTCATGAAACAATTGAGGGCGCCACGTGATAATCGAGGGGTTATCGAAGGTCAGCCTGAAGAAAAAGAAAAGAAAGTCCCATCTCAGCAATTCTTTGCCTCTACGATTCACACCTTTCGGTTTGACTCCTCGCCGCTGCTGCGAAAGGGAGGCGGCTTCTTTGTCAGCTTCTGTTGGAGTCCCAAGCTGTGGGGCGGCGGCGGGGGGAGGGGGGGGGAGGGGCTCTCAGACATATTCTTTAGTGCTGCTCGGAGGACCAGAGCGGGTACCGGCCATGGACGGGTACTTGGACGCGAGTTTCTTCCGTGGACAGGAAGCCGCCAACATGGCTCCGCCCAGGACATCGAGGAGGGAGCCGCCCCAGGCGATGAAGATGGCGGCGCCAAACTCAAACCTGGGCAACACAGCATCGTATCGGGCAGTCAATTCAAAATGGCAAATTTGGAGATCCATTGGCAATTGAACTTTGTATTGTATTTCTCCATTTTAGTAAAGACTATCTATCTCATTGGTTCAGTTGACGGTCAGACTATTAAAGTCACAAAAGTACAAACATGTTGAATATGCAATAATGGTAAAGGCTCAAAAGTTTGATAACATTGGCTGACATTAGCCTCCGGAAGCTTTGTTCGTGAACTACATAGATCAAGGATGTGTTTTATTACTTATGAAATAATGAAGAGTGTGTTATTTCTTTGACATAGGGTCACTTTAAGCAGCAATACAACGCTCTTAAATATATTCATTTCAAATTAAAGTTCAGCAGTCAAAGATTTGCTAGATTAAGTTAAACACTGACGTCTGCAGAATTACTGTCAAACCACATTGTGCCGTGTTTGCTTATGTGTTTGTTTTTTTACAAATTAAACTGATAACGTGTTTATTCATGAGCTTTTAAAGGTGCTGGCAGGTGTAACTTCTGTCTGTTTCCCCCTGCGTTCACTCTTTATGCTAAGCTAAGCTAACTGTCAGCTTCATAATGGACTGACGGATATGAGAGTGGAATCGCTCTTCTCCGTCTAACTCTTGGCAGGACAGCGAATAAGCAATTATCCTAAGATGACACACTATTAGGGGCCTTGAACCCGCTGTGTTTTTTTTTTTTACTTACTTGGTGTTGACTGGAGTGTAGGGATTATAGAAAGCCCGGATCACGTTATGAGCAAACCAGGAGCACGCTACGATGGCACACAGCCCTGAGAGGAACAAGAGCCAACAACAAAGATCAATCAGTCCATCGGCACATCATCAAAACCAGAGAGGGTACGACTAGCTTTTACCCCCTCCGTCGCCTCTCATGTTGGAATCAGAGCCCGGAGCACTGCACTCCTTGAGCCTCATGACCTCTGCAGGGCAGCAGCAGAGGAGTGGGAGGATCAAACTCCCTCCCACCTACTGTGTGATGTTGGCAAGATCTAAGCAGAAACGTGACGAGGAGGTGAGTTTTGATGAAATGTTGTGTAACTAAATGTTGTCTGTGTTGATTATAATAGGGGCCATAGATAATAATATAGATTAGCACAGTCCCGTGCAATGGCATGGGGGCAGACCCGTTCCAGTTGAATGTGCGTGGGTTATTTCACCTGAGCCACACAAAGAGAACATTGTTGGACTGAAATGTGGTCCCGACCCTACTCTTGTGTATATGACCATGTCAGTGGAGTGATTTTAGTTGGTCTGTACACCATTTTGGTCCACAGAGAGGATGTATGGCCATAACATCTGGTAGATACAGTATAATATACAGTGTAATGTAGTAGTATGCGGCTCGGACATCTCTGAGTGTTCATTAAGGCTCACAAACTAAAGCCTCACTGAGGCACTTAGTCTACTGGTTGACAGTGTTTCAGACACACAGGCCGTGACACAGATTATGCTTTAGTGTTTAGTGTTTCGGCTTCTTTGACTGGTTTGATGAACAGCGTGTGATGCTGTTGATCCCTCCAGTAGAGTTCCACTCGCAGAAGCTGCTCCTGCAGCGCGCAGCGGAACAACACCTCCGTGTTGGTTTTCCCCCTTTTTTCATTTGTCATCCATCCGCATGTAATCAAATTCCACCTCGCAGGGATCGCCGCGTGTCATCCTCACCTCCCACTAGCAGGATGATGCCTCCGGTCATGGCGACGCGGGACTTGCGCAGCTTCTCGCTCCCTCCGCAGGTGGTGCACTTCATTCCCATGCAGGCCACGCCCAGACCTGCGACGGACACAATGATGCCCACTATCATCAAGGCACGAGTGGCCTGAAGTGAACCTGGGGGCAGAGGGAGAGAAGGGAAATGATTAGAGGGGGGGGTATTATGTAGGAGAGGAGAGCGGGAAAAGTGTGTTGGTTCCGTGTGGGGAGGCAGTAAACAGACGGCCTTTTGTTTCGTGGAATGTGGGAGTGTAGCTTTAAAACAACAACAACAACAACAACATATAGAGCAAAATCTCTGAAGCACAAACTGGTAAACGAGGAGGGAAGACTAATGAAGCGGCCGTGGCCTATCAGAGAGGCTTTATGCGTGTGTCCAGAGGTTGTGAATTACACTCACATTAGCCCGTCAGGACATTTGAATGTGAGCTGTTCCTGGAAGAGAAACCATGGGCTACACACGAACACACAAACAGACAGAAAAAAAAACCCTCATCTCACACTCTCTGTTTCACTGTGGCAGATCCTCATCTGTCAGTGCCCCCCCCCCCCCCCCCCCCCGACCCCCTCCTCCTCAGGCCATAAACCTATCACAGGGTGAGTCCCCCCCACCTTTTGTCTCTCCCCTTCTGTCCACCTAGAACCAGTCTGTGCCAGTCTAGGCCATCCCTGCCCTGCTCAAACAAACAACCCTCCAGTGGGGACGGAGGGATGGGTAGAGAGAGAGAGAGAGAGAGAGAGGGAGGGTGGCGGGTGCAGAGAGAGTAGGGGGACGGGGCTTTAACTCTATGAAACACTGTGACATTGGGGAACAATAGGGTGGATTATATAGTAAATGCAGATGGAAAGCAGGATGCACAGTATCCTGTCACACTGCTCTCGTTGCCACTGAGACCATCGGCTGCCAATCAACGCAGAGAACGATACCGTTAAAGAAATACCGTATTTATGATAATTCACGGCAGTATATAGAGGCCGCTGTTTCTTTTGCGACAACATTAACAAATGTTGACACACTGTATGTAAAAGTACAGTTATGTGCAACTGTGCTATAGCAGCATTATTTTAGCCAATCATGATTCCACAGGTACTCCGCCGCCCACGAGGGAGAAAATCGCCCGTGGGTCCCTGTTTGCGTGTTCGTGGTTATTTGGTAAAACAAGCCATTTCTTTTAAGTAGGGCCCTCATTGTTTCAATTAATACTTTTCTTTCGTGATGTTATTGTAAGTCCAACTCCTTTCAAAACAAATGTGCGCAGGAGCACGTCATCACGGACTGATAGCACCTTTGGGGCCCCTGAGAGTCTGAGGGCCGAATCTGTTTACCAGCCATCCCTGGATAGTAATCAAGCTCAGCATTACGCTCTTTATACAGCATTGTGCACGATACAGTAGATAATATGCAAATTACATCTATAAAAAAAGAAAAAATGACAATGTGTGTTCACTACAAGAGATGGCTTCAGAAGCCAAGCCACACTGTGTATGCTGTCTGCAGGATTCTTGAGCAGGTGTCCTCCCTACCTACCAGAGGTACAGAAGAGTGTGTGTGTGTGTGTGTATTGGGTGATGTACAGCAGATTATTCAGACGCCTGTATTGCAGCAGTTTCCATGGTCACCTTTTTCGGTTTGAAACAGATAACTTTGGCAACATCTTTAGTCATAAGCAGCAAGCTGTGTAGTTTCTGGCATGGTGGAAGTGTGATTTACATCTTCACAAATGCACAGCCTTATAGTGACGAAACACAAAACTCTGACTTCATATTGTACTGTATTCACTGTATTGGCTCTTAAAATGTGCGCATGGCATACTGTATGCATGTGAGTGCATTAGGAAATTCTTTTAAAACTAAATGTTTTGCTCCTGGAATCCGCCACGCATGAAGAAGACACACCTGGAGGTAGGCTGTGAATGCTGATAGTGAGGGAGGTTAGTAATGTGACGAGCAGGTGATTCCCTGAGGTGACAACGACGTGGCCCACTCAGGTGCACCGGGCGGGGTCTCCGGGTGCAGGTATACCGAGGAGGACTACTCACTGTCGAGCTGCAGGATGGAGTCGTAGATCTTACACTGGAGCTGCCCGGTACTCTGGAAAGCGCACGACATCCACAGTCCCTGGTACATGGCCACGGCGGTGATGATGTTGTCCCCAATGTACGCGGACATCTTCCACTGCGGCAGAATAGTCCCGATGATCAGTCCAACGATGCCAAGTAACGACAGGAAAAAGCCCAACAGCTGAATACCGGAGTTCGCCATAGTTTTCAAGAGACGTGTCCTTCCCTAAATGCACTTGTGTGATCCCGTGAGCCCTTCTCTCCACTGTTGCGATGCGTAAAGCTCCAGCAAATGCGTCTTTACACGCCACTTGTGGTGTCCTCGTGCGCCTCGGGCTGTGTTCCGGGGGTCTTGAGTCGGGGCTGGGCGTCCGAGTTGTGGGTGATGGTGTGAAGTGGGTGTGTTGTTATCATGCCTGCTGATGCATGGAGTTGCAATGCTCTGTGGTCGCTGCTGGGAAATGTTCCCTCTGCTTCCAGCAAAGCAACAGGTTGTCTCCGCGCTCAGCACGCGCTCTGTATCACGTGTGGAGCCCCCTTTCAGCCGTGTCAGGCTCTCCAGTGGCTCCTACCCTTCTTCTGAAGAAATATCTTCAAATGTATACCTGTATCTGCAAAAAATATATGCTCATTTTTTAATATGATGGTAAAACCCATTGAACACACGGCATCTGGGATTTGGATATTTGTTCCCCAAATATAACCATCGTGCCTATTGATGGAGGAAGGAAAATAATTAATATGAGTACAATTCGTGGAAGTTATAAAGCTATTTAAGACGAAAATGAATGGGGAAATTACGGTTCAAGTGTTTTTTTCTTTATTTCCTTGTCCTCCTGTGGAACTCACGGAAAAGAAAATCACTTTAATCAAATGTGACTCTTCTTTAGTTGTATGTTACCATAGTGTAGAAATGGTGTGTGTACATACAGTAGTCAATGCAGCCTACAGACCCAGATTGATGCTATAACTCAGGTCCCTGTCCCAGCACAAAGTACTAAACTCCTGACCACAGATCACCAATCACTGCAGTGAGCAGATTCATGACCTCCCTGTTGTTGGTCGTGTGGTAATGAGGTAAACTGCCAGACAAGAAAACGACAGATTAAATGTCAAGTCACGAGAACGCTGCAGTAGAGCTGTTCAGCAGTGGGACGTACACACCTTCTGCTTCTACCCGCTGAACACCTTTAGTGGCATTTGGATATGCAGCATGTGACCTGGTGGGGTTCCATGCTTGATTCATCACCGCCCCAGAGGCCAACGTCTGTGCCCTCCATCATGCGGAGTCCAATCCAGCCGGGACTCACCTTCAGATCAGCACTTCAGAAGTGGAGATCTAGGCTTCTCCACAAGTCTCTCCGATTGAAAAGATGGTTTCTGACATGACCACAGTGGTATACTATAAAGCATAAGGAATAGTTTTACCACCTTACATTTATTGAAATCTTCTGTGTTGACAACTCTTCAGTCAGATTGGAGAACAATGGTTCAGACCTCAGTGGATTCTGGGGAATCCCTGTGCAGGTTAGGAGTTGAGCTCTGACTGCAATGTGATGAAGAAGAAGAAGAAGAAGAAGAAGAAGAAGAGGAAGAAGAGGAAGAAGAAGAAGAAGAAGAAGAAGAAGTAGAAGAAGAGGAAGACCACACTATTACGATCCACAGTGTATTGAATAAAGTGTGACTTTTTCATGCACATTATTTTCTGTTCACATGTTTGCAGTGGAAGAACACCAGAACACATGCTTTAAGTCTCCAAAACAGAAAACCAAAACATCCAAATACACAATTAGTAAAAATGCAATGTGCTTTTTGTTGCACATGATCCCAAATAGTTTTTTTCCTCAATGAATTTAACTGGAGCATTTTAAACCTCTTGTTACTGACTAATATTTGACAACATGTTTATTCCATTAGCCCCTTCCTGCAATCAATGGGAAAAAAACTACGAGACAATAGCAAGCATTGTCCATATCAGAGATCAGGCTTTTGGCGCTGTAGTGTGTGACTTCACACTGTGGCTTAACAATAGGGCTACAGCAATGGAAGAGGAAGTAATAACCCATAAGCCCGGTGGACGTTATCCCCACTGCCAGGTTAATGGGAATGCGCTCACCTACTGGCTGGATTTCCAACTTATAATGTAATGAGGCTTTAGTCTCACAGGTCCGTTCCCCCTCTTTTCCTCCTCCACTTCTCTCACTTTCTCACATTCTTGCCCTCCCCTCCCCACCTTCACCCACCTCTTCTCTCACAATAACTCTTTCCCCCGATACTGTAACCAGGCATTTGCTGTTGAGGCCCACAAATGCCTCATTGTTGCCGGGGGGGAATGACCCCGTAGCTCAAGGAATCTGCTTCACTTTGATACGGAGGTGGAGGAGGAAGAGGAGGACGGCGTTGGTGTGAGGGTTGAACGACTTGTTCAGATCAAGGTAGGATGTGAAAAGATGAAAAAGGAAAGGCGATAAGGAAAAACATATGAACAAGAGGCAGGCACAAAGCGCTGAAGATGTGTGAAGAGGAAGACGAGTAAGACGAAGATCAAAGGGCAGACCCAGCCCTACCAGTGCTGTTGCCAGAGGTAACCTGATTTATCTGATGCCCCCTTGGCTGCCTTTCCACCCAGGTCCTGGATTGCAAAGGACACAAAAAGAAGATTGCTCCCCCCCCTCCCCCCTCATCGCTCCCTTTCACTAATTTCTTTTTTTTGAAAGCGTAAACACACATTTGTCTTGCTGGTTTAGCCGTTGCTTAACACTCAATAGGAGCTGGACAAGAAAACAGCTAAATCAGCCCAAAGAAGGACACTAACAACCTTCTCTCGGAGGCTCTCCCCCCCGTTTCCGAGGCCTCCTCTGGGTCTGAAGTGAGCAAGTGGAGTGCAAACCCAATGATTGAAGTCCTTTAAGTGCCCTTGGAAGTCACTGAGGCATTAGCAATAAAACATGCTGGGCCCACGGCTTTTCCCCTGAAAAGCTCTCGGTGCACAAATGAGGGGTATGGCCGCCCCCCCACCTCGTAGTCTCCTTATGCAACAAGACTTGGCTTTTGTGCGGCAGCAGCAGGACGGGACCAATAGATTGTGTTCTTGGTCTTGTGGACTCACTAGAACTTGGCAAGTGCTCGGTGCAGGGTAGAAATATATTAAGAGAGTTGGACACAATGAATACAATCACAGACTCTGTGCCGTTACGCTGCGCCTCAGCAAGCATGAAAATGGCGACAGTGTAACTGTGGAATGTATTATGTTGTAAACCTCAAACAAGCGTTCCGGTCATACTGCGATCGAGGCGCACACACACTCCAGTCCGGGAGTGGCGACGTCTGCCAACCGACATAGCAATGAAGAAGAAAAAGAAGCACGTGGGGCTGGGAAAGGAATTGAATGCAAGGCAAGCTCATTTGTTGGTTTAGTCATATTATCTATATTATTTAGTCATTTATCATGTATGACTGTTTAATGAGAATAGGGCCGTGGACGAGGATATGAGAGTGATGAGAAGCATCACCGCTACTTTCAAAATGAGTAAGTAGGGTATCTCAATAGTCCTTCACGGTATAGGTCTACTAGGTAAAAAAGGACTGAAATATTATAAATAAATATTATAAGAAAATATTATAACAAAGACAAATCCACCGAAATCTTCTTCAACTCATGTATCATGGACATTTTTAATTGGCATCAAAGTCCTATAATTGAAGCTAGATACCAAATGTCAATGTCACAGAAATAGGTAATTTAGCGTTTCCTAAAAACACATGTTCATACATGGTTAATAGCAGTCAAATGATTAGTTATTGAAAAGATATTTATTCAGGATTTGTGTCTTTTTTATTGGGATGTGGTGTAGCTATAGACCCAGGTTATGTGTTGAACCCACTTCAGGACCTGGACATTTTATTTGACTATTTGTTACCTTTGTTGCCAACTTATTGTCCTGACAGACAGTGAAGGTCTCCATTTAACTATTGAGAGTCATGTTGTGATTTAAAGGGGCTTAAATGTAATTACATTGAAGTCATGTTTAGCCCCAGTCATCATTACATGGGCACATTGTGATCAGATTATTAATGCATGACCAAATATACCTCCCATGTTTTGTGTTATACTTGGACAATCTAAACCAACCTTTAGATTGTCCAAGTGTTGTCGAGATGTCGTAGAGCAACCGAGAAGTTTTGTGTTTTTTATTTTCATAATAAAATTGGCAGACATGAACCCCCTTTGAGCAAATACATGGAAGTGAAGGAGAATCTCGTCATACTATACAAGGAGGTTTTGTCAACACACAATGCCTTTTCTATCAACGTACTGTGCTATGACTAATTTATGACTTTTTTAGAACTTGTATAAGATCATTTTTTTTAACAACATTTACTAGAACGCTGCTGGTTATGAGCAAAAACATGTCCTCAGAGCTTCAGCGCAGAGAAGATGCTCTCTCACTTGGTCTGTATAAAGTTCCTCCATCTTCCCAGATGTCTTCCATTGAGGCCACATATCTTCAATAAAAGCACTTACACTACTGAGTAAAGTTGAACAATCTAAACATATATATAGAAGTAGAGAAAAGAGAATAATAGAACAGCTAGAACAGTTACAACAAATAAAACTAAATTACACCACTTTACTGTAAAGCAGACTTTTAAACACTTAATCTACATTTTGACATCCAAAATCATATCAGGATATCAATGTAATATCAATAAATTAATCAGTCATAACTCCTCTCCAATATTCAATATGTTGATTTCCCATATGGTTATTATAACCAATGATATAAATATCAATGAGGTTATGTAGACTTCACAATTTATATTGCAGTTGATGCACACTAATTCATTATTATGGGCCTTAATGTTGCCACCTGTCCTGTAAAATGCATTTATCATGTTGATTTATATTACATGCTGCTGTCCCCGTGGCAAGAATTACATATTGTTTTCTCCATAATCTTCACTTTTGCTTTAAGTTCCTAATAATATGAGAAAATACTCAGTACTTTTCATTTGTCCTGGATATAATTCACCCGAGAGTATACACAAATAGACTTTACCATGTGGTTAATTCATCATAAGGTTATTTATGTCTCAAAATGACTTGATGTAATTAGTCAGCACATTCAGAAAAGTAATTAAGTAGGTTAAGAAAGAAAGAACAAAATCCAGCCTATTTCCTAATCCTGCCTGCATTCTATAAACTACCAACTAGTTTCCCTGAAGTCCCGTCCTGTGGTCACAATATTGTTTAAACTCTCTAATGTCCTTTTATTTCTTAATGTCCCATCTCTGAATTATATATATTGCAATGCATGGCCATGTGTTCAAGCTCCACTCCTTTTAAACCGTCTTACCTGATCTGACTTTTGTAGATTACAATCACGTTTCCCTTAATGTCTGTATTCGCTTCCTTCTGCCAAGTCCACATTACAGCTGTTCTAATTCATCATTGGGCTTCTTACCACGAGCGCCTTCAATCATTTGGTTGTCATACACTTTAAGAGCCAGCTGAATTTTTAAATCACCTGATTAAATCCGTATTGCCATGTCGGCGTCGGCCAGGCTGGGTGTGCGGCCTTTATAAATCTCAGTTGTGAGAAGGACTTGCGATGAAAGCTTTTAATCACATGAAATTGTTTTACAGTGCTCCAAATTTCTATCGCTTTAATTACATTTTAGGTTCCAACTTTCTGCACGGCACTTCCAACCTTTTTTTACGTGATTTATTAAAAAAGAGCTGCCGGTGAAGGAGTCATCAAAGATTGACCGGTGAGACTCGCGGACCCGGCTTCTTTTTGTGCGAGTATTCTACCACTGTCTGAGTTCAAGTCATTCACGGTATGTATCTTACATATTGATGTGACTTATGTTTGGGGGAGGGAGCCCCAATAACAACACAATGTTGCACCTTCTTATATTCATATACAATGGGAGACATTTCAAGACTAAAGACTACCTTTGGCAGCCCTTTCAGCAGCAGCGTCCTCATCTCTTGAATGGCCGTGATGTGGCTGCCCCCTACTGCCCACGGGCCAACACAACTATCCCCCCGCTCCACAAAGTACAGACGGCACAAACGGTCACTTACGAGAAAAAATGTATTTCAAGCAAACAATTACCACGTGATTGAGACAAAGCATAATGCAAATGAGTGTTACCAGAACTACCTCCTACACATCCGTACATGGAGTGTGTCACCATGCAGGCTGTGTGCACACGGCTCTACTTTCTGCACGTGCAGGCCTCAGGGGACGCTTCACCGGCTCGCCACAGAAACATGGAATAGGTTTATTTGAATGGAAAGTCAGATCCGGTGATCTCGGACAAATCACCGGTGAGAAGAAGTGGCGAACCAAAACGATGCACCGAGCTGTCGACCGGCACTTGTGTGTTCTTGCGTTTGCCTTCTAAGGGAAGGGGTTGTCGGGCGTGTAGTTGAAACTGGCGTCCAAGAACATGGCCAGGGTGCCCAGGGTGGTGATGATGACGAACAGCCACAGGAAGAGGCGGTCCACCACGAGGGCGATGTACTGCCAGTCCCCTGTCATCTGGAGGAGACACACACACACACACTAAAGCACTTCCTGTAAGCACTGAGTCAGCAATGTGCTGCATGTATGCAATGGCACATGGACATTGTTGGGGGCCTGTTTGGAGCTCCGCAGACAGACGGAACGACAAGCAGCCTCACGGCGTGCGACGTGCACATTTCCTTCTCACCGTGTCGTCCGTGTCCTGCTTCTTCAGCTGCTCCGCCATGTAGGTCACGGCAGCGATGGCCGACTTCAGGTTGGGAGGGAGGACCAGACAGAAGCTGTCAGTGTCCGGGAGCCTCTGGAGCTGCACCGTGCTCTCGCACCTTTCAACACAGAAGTGGAAAGTCTTTCAAACCTCTATCCAAGTTTCCAAAACAAATGTTATGCACCTGCGGCGTGTGTCTTTAACACGTCACTGTTAAACACATCTGTCTTTACAATACTACAAGACTATGTTTGAATACGCACATCTAGTTTTACAAAGGTTTTAATGCTTTGTATGAACAGTTGTTTGCATTTTGGGAAATACACTCGTTCGCTTTCTGGCTAATCATAACAGTAATGCTAATTATGATGAAGATAATAATAAGTGATGGTTAGAATAGTGGGTAAGGTGGAGTTCCCCTGCTCGACTACATTTTGTGTGCAAAGCTAAGCTGGACACTAGAGTGGTATCAGTCTTCAGATCAAACTCTTTCAGAAAGCGAATACGCATAACATTCAGAATGAATACTTCTTATGCTTTTAATTATGTGTTACTAAGTGCCAACCTAAGTCATTTGTTGCACAAAATCTCCTTTAATTACCTCCCTCTATTTTATTATTTTTTCAGAATTGAACACAAAAGTGCATGTTGTAAATATTACAAATTATAAGCAGCAAATATAAATAGAAAACATCTATTAACTGTTTTGTGCTGATTATTTGTATGATTAATTCATTCGTTGCCTTTTATTTGATAGTTAGTCTTAGTTTGTCCATATATCCACTGTAATTAATAACAATAAAATGCTGTTTCCAAAAGAAACGCATGCAGATTTGAGAATGTCATGCTAATAGAGAGATAGCTAGACAATGTATTCATCCCCAGGGGGACATTTGGTTGTAGCAGCAATATTCGGGTGCGTGTCCTCTGGGAGAAGTGAAAAAATGCTCAATAAGCTCAGATTTATGTTGCGCGTGTCACGAGTCACGAGCGCAGCATTATTCACCCCCCCTGACTCGAAGCGGAGGACAGTTAGCATGGCCGCTCCCTCACGTACAGTACGTGTCCTCTAGACCATGCAGATCCCCTGAACACTGAGTGGCAGCAGCAGCACAGACGCAAGGGTGACACTGACACAACACCGGGGGTCCACATTCATGTGACCTCTGACCCCTTCATTCTTCGCCTCACACGGCTGTTCCGCAAAGCAAAACATGCGAGGAGCGAGAGTCTCATACGCGGCGTGTTTGCAGTGCCTTCATGCTTTTGTTCGCAACTACGGATAAATAACTTTGATATTACATCTGAGGCATTTCAAGAATCTCTACTTTGTTAACCAACCAGATGTTGAGGTGGAAAAAAAAGAGTCACACAGAATGTGTGTGCAAGCGGCCTTCAAACCCTCCGTGTTCAGACTCGCTCCTCATTTATTTATGCATACTTGACCCACCAGTATACTCGGTGTTACACAGCAGGTCGGGTCACAGGCGCTCGTGTCTGACCACACAGGTCGAAGCAAACACTTAAATAGAGTGATAATGGTTTGCCACACATTCCACTTCCTCCTGCTGTCCCGTGCTTCCCATCGTCGTCCCGTTCACCCCTCACCTCTTGTGAAAACGTTTTGTATTCCCTCAGTGTCAGCTGAACATTTTATCTTTTTACAATAGTCACTTTTCTAATTTCTTTATTTTTTTGTGTGTGCGTATTTTAGATGAGATTAGATATGTACTTTATTCATCCCCAGGGGAAACAGACTGGCAGAACATCTCCAACATCTTGCTGCACACATCGAAGGATCCAAGTTTCCTCAAGAAAAAGAGTCGCCTCCTCCCCTTCTTGTACACAGCGTTGATGTGGGCCTTCCAGTTCAGTCTGTTGAGGAACCTGTACTCCTCCACCATGTCCACATCCTCCTCCACCATGTCCACATCCTCCTCCACCATGTCCACATCCTCTCCCAGAACTCTCAGCGGTTGTGGAGCTGTCGTCTTCCTCCTGAAGTCCACCACCGTCTCTCTGGTCTTGGCCACGTTCAGAAGCAGGTGATTTCTACCGGCCCACTCCACAAAGTCATCCACTACTGCCCCCTACTCCACTTCCCCTCTACCATTTATACACCCGAGCACTGCAGAGTCTTCAGAGAACGTCTTCAGATGGCATGACCCTGAGTTGTACTGGAAGTCAGTGGTGTAAAGGGTGAACAGGAAGGTTCCCTGTGGGGCTCCAACATCACGGACCACCGTCCCAGACAGCTCACGGCCCAGTCGGACATCCTGTGGTCTGCCTGTGAGGTAGTCAGTGATCCAGCAGACGGTGGACGCGTTGACCCGCAGCTTCTCACTCAGCAGCAGTGGTTGGATGGTGTTGAATGCACAGGAGAAGTCAAAGAAAGTGATTCTCACAGAGCCATCGGTTCCATCCTGGTGCGACTTAGCTGGTTGCAGCAGGTAGATGATGGGACACGCTAACGAATACGAGACACTCTCCAGAATAAAAAAACATTTTTACGGGGCACATGTCGGAATGGCACCTCAGTCCATGTCTGCAGTCCGTGCATGCCGATGCACATAGTGTATATGGGGTGCGCATAATGTTATGAATGTGCAAGAACCTCCGTCAGCGACGGGAGGGGAAGGCGTCGCTGAAGAAGCACAGCGACTTATCGGAGTCACAGGGAGACGGTGTGACAACAGATGGACTTGCGGGACAATAAAAATGAGGGACCGATGAGCTCCTGCAGGAATGGTGTGTGTGCGTGTGTGTGCTTGTGTGGCCATGGCTCAGGGCGGACTATGTGGTGCTCGACATGCTGCATGCCATCCACATTCCACTGCTTGTATTCATTACCGCAGAAACATGTGGCCCCTCTCACTCTTACACACACACACACACACACACACACACACACACACACACACACACACACACACACACACACACACACACACACACAGACACACACACATCCTTATATAATCACATGTACAGTATGTGCTGCATATAAACATACATGCGGTCATTGAGCAATAGATTGGTTCATAATACGGCCCGATTAAAAATGCACATATAAGGAAACCTGGCTTCTAAGTCGGTCTCTGACAGAATAACAAGATAAAGAGAGATTAATGAATGTAACAACAACGCGACACGGACCAGGGATGGTTGCCCGACCCCGCCGTCTCATCCATATTAAAAAACGTCAAAGCCCTCCTCTGCCCCGATCACTCATCAGAAGGCCTTCCCTTCCACTCGTCTAGCCCTATCTATTCCTCACGCTGCCTCCACCTCCTTTCGGTGGGATTACCCCCTAATGTCCAAACTAAACAGAGGCTTAGTGGCTGGCGACTGTGGACGTGGGTGTGGGGCTTAGCCCGGGCTGAATATGATGCCTTTGGAACGGGATGAGAGATGCCCAGCAAAGGGCCTGATTCAGGGGACTGTGGAGCCGTTTATGATGCCAGTGCTTGGGTGGCAAGGCTGAGGTCCGAGTGAAGTCAGTATGCTTAGAGGGACAGTACAGTAAGCAACACACTATTGCAATTGGTTTTGCACAATAGCCACCTCACTAGGATTTGCTTGTATTTGCACATGAATATGAGTAGTCACCAGTAAACATTTTTATAAAAAATAAAATTAAAATAATCTCACATATTGTTAATACGTATTAGTAGTATAACGTATAGTTGTTTGCACATCTTTTTTGCTGAGCTGGCGTAACAGTGCAGTGTCCGGCTGTGATTAAGATAACAAGTTGATGGACGTTATGCTCTGCTCAGTTCATTAAAGCCTTAAAGGAACAGCGTGTCAGATTTAATGGCATCCAGTGGTGTGTTGCAGATTGCAATCAACTAAATAGCCTTCAGCTGAGCCACTTTCTAAGCGTGTCGGAGAACTACGGTGGCCTTCAGGTGTGGAGGGTTGGATGAGGTTTTGACCATTGTTTACATGTTCATGTGTGTTGAACAGATGTATTGATAAAGTTTGGGCTTTTTAGTCGTGAGTGTTTTATCGCAGTAACTGTAATGAGTGAAGTTGCCGTCACTCCTCACTTCACCGGCTCCACCACAGCCTTGTGTGTGTGTGTTTGTGTCTGTGTGTGTGTGTTTGTAGTTGGAGAAGCTCAGCCCCGACAGAGAGAGCAGAGGAGATGTGCGCTGCAGCGTGATAATAACTGACATTAAACATGCAAAAGCACTAATGAAAACCCCAGTAACGTTGGGGCTTATCAATACTCCGATCTTTAATAATTTAACCCGTTTAATACCGGGTTTCGGAAACAAATCTCTACATTCAGAAAACGTAAAAACACGTAAGCCCCTCGCCAGTGTTCAGTTTGTCCATTCTGGGTTGCAACATGGCGGACTCTGTGGAAGATGACCCACATGTATAATTAAATGTCTTTTTTTTAAGCTAACAAAGCGATTCTTAAGGTTCAGTTTATTATACACAGATTAAAACATAGCTATAAATATTATATTCCGTTTCTGCCAATTTATCCACCTAAATGTTACACACTGTTCCTTTAAGATGTGTTGCTGTAAACGCCTGGGCTACGGTTCAGAATATCAAGGTTAAACAGCACCAACTACAGAAACTCAAATCCTGTATAAGCTGAGGGAAAAAGTCAGTACAGTACAGAAACACAGCAAAACAAGGTAATTGCAAAATAAGGCAATTGCACCAGAAATGGCTTCAAGAAAGTAAAAGAAAATGTCTCGTATCGCCATCTTCTCTTATGCTGCAGCTAGCTAGCAGGGCTGCACAGCTGCACTTTGAGCTAAATGCTAACGTCAGTACGCTTGCATGGTGACAATGACGACGCAAATATGCTAATGTTCTAACATTTGCTAATTTGCGCTTAACAAACAGACTGGACCAAATGTCGCCATTGGATTGCTGAAGCATATCGTTCCAGACCACAACATGTTAACCTCGTTGTGGTGCTCGAAGAAAAGTCAGAGGATCCCCAAAGTTCCAATCATTCAGTCATGGCAACCCATCGAATAGTTGTTACGATATTTCAGTCCGGGCCAAAGTGGCGACCAGACTTATGGAGGTCCAACATTTTAAATACACTTTTCATTGAATAAGTTACCCTCAAACATCCTATACATCTTGGACCAACACTAAAACTCAGAAATCAGGGTGTAGCAAAACTTAATGATAATAATAATAACATAAACAAGTATGAATTACTAGTTTAATCCATTTGGTGTTATCCAGCTGAATCCCTCAACCTTCTTTTCCATCGGTCCTGTGCATTCAATATGGGATGCTGAAGGAAGTGCACATACTGTTGCCGCCTTTACAGCTGAGCTGCTGTGGCGACGGCTGTATTTCTGCCATGTCTAGCACACTGTGTACCTTACTGTAATAGCCCGCCTGGCATCAGATACAACATTCACTCTTTGGCACACTCTAAAAAGAAGATTCATGCCTGCGCTGGATTTTATTAACATTAATAGAAATGGCTTTCTGCTAGTGTGGCGTCAGGATCAGCACATCTTAGCAGTGGGGAAGGGGGGCTGGATCAGGATGAATGACTCTGATGGGTTTTATTTCAGGTCTAGTGGTGTTTAAGAGTCTTGACAGGTAAGAATATAGGCACTATAAACTTTTTGGCAGTTAACGTCTCCCGTTAACTCAACCCAGGAGCTTGGTTTATCTTTGGAGCCTTTTGGAGATTTTATTGTTCCTTGCGCACACAAGAAATGATAAATACATGTGACACATTTATTATTGTGCTTTTATGAAGGCAGGACAAAATGCATTTCTTTATTACACCTCTGTCTGCGTATCACCCTGGTGCACGCTGTAGTCAACCGTGTTGGGAAGCCTACATTTGAAAAGACAGAACACTTACTTGACATTTTCCAGAAGGTTTTGAAATACTTTCACGAAAAGGAAATCAGTATTTAAAAAATCGACATGTATCGTCGTGACTAGTAGAGTTGATTGTATTGATGTAAGATGTTAAAAAGAAAAAGAAAAAAACTGAGTGATTCATCTATTTGGACATTTCATGCTTCTGTTTATTTAGGCTTCATTCTTTTAAAAGAGGTTGCGAGCAACCTTCTAATAACTCTCCTTTAGTTAGTCAGCTATTAGAAAACACTGTATCGATGGAACAAACTCCCAGTTCACAGCTTTTCCAATGTACTTTTTCCATTCCGATCAAATAAGACACGATGAACTATGGTTCAGCTGATTGACCTACCGGCCCCTCCAGGGTATGACGAGGTCAGGGTTGATCTTTCGAAAGAAGTACTCTCCTCCAGGCTGCCTGCCGTTGAAGCTTCGGATGGGCGAGTCATCACCGGACTCCTCCTTCAACAGAGGCTCCTCCGGGTTTGGCCTCATCATGCCGATGTACTTGGGCAGGAAGTGAATGAACACCTGCCCATTTGATGTAAATACATCTGATAAATCAGGTTCCTCAAAGGTGGGTGCACAGTGAATTTCTTCAAACTTCGCCTCACCTTTCGAACCCAGCTCGGCATGATGTGTGTGCTGGGCGTTCGGTGGTGCAGATTGAGGACAACTACGCTTAGGATGACAGAGAAAGTGACCAGGATCATGGTGAACATGACGTAGTTGACAATAATTGGGATGCCAAGGGAAGTCTCGGGGACCCTGTCAGCCAGCAGAAGCATGAAAACAGTCAGAGCGATGAGGACAGAAATGGAGAGAGTCATCTTCTCTCCTGCAGACAAAAGGAAGAATTTATTTGAACAGTGAAGCAGAAATATTGCTCCGCTGCCAATTATCTGCCAACAGTCTCGTTGCTTCCTGTTGAATCTATATTTTCCTATGCTATGTCAGTGAAACATCTTCTTAAAATCCAGCCAGATTCCTAATTACGGTCCTTTCCTTCAATCTATAGTACATCAACACATTTCTTCCTGCCTCAGGAAGTAGTCTGTATTAGACACATGCTTCCTGTCATGCCAATAGACTCTGTGTCAAGGGGCAGTCTCCCTTCCTACATTCCATCTAGATGCTGTGTAGTTACAGTATCGGAGCATGTCGGGCGTGCTGACCTGCTCCGGGGGGCAAGTAGAAGACAAATATAGCCAACACGCTGGTGAGGATGCAGGGCACGATGATGTTGATGATGTAGAAAAGAGGCTTCCTCTCTATGATGAGGTAGAAGGTGATGTCCTCGTACAGGTCCTCCTTAATGTTCTTTCTGGAGGGTTTGTGACAGATGGCCCACTCTCCGTTTTCTGTGGAGAAATAGACACACACAATAGACACAATATTTAGAGCATGCAGTAATATGGTGGTAAGGAATAGGGAAAACAGGCTATAGCTTCCGGATGAGGTCAATGCAGGCACCAACCAGTGAAAGCGTTCTTATCGATAACAATCTCCTGAATCTCTTTGCCTTCGTCGTCCAGAATGTACTGCAGCTCCACCTCAGAGGCGTCGTAGGTGTACGAACGGAAAACCATGCTGCAGTTCTGCCAGTCAAACGGGAAGTACGACACCTGTGGGAGTGGACATTACCAAATGCTTCATCGTCTCCTAAAGGTGAGTTTTCACACAAGATAAATACCTAAGGTATTATTGCATATTTAAGAGTGGTACAATCGGGCCATAAATTGGCCTTCCTGGCTTGCCATAGTACCTCTAGAGAGCAGGAGCTGCGGAAGATGGCTGGCGGAAGCCAGTTGACTGTCCCGTCACTGTAAACCAGGACGTTGACGTACAGAGCCACGTCAAACTGACCGTCGTTACTGTCGGGAGAGACAGAGCTCGTATCTTAGACATGCTAGTATGCCACAAAATAGGAAATCATACATTTTACTTCCGTACATGGCTGATAATATTATTCAGGGAAAACATGGAGATATGAACATACACAGACATGTTAACATTGGGAATAGCCGTTGACACAGGGGTGTATTGGGCTGATCAGCTGCAGGATGTATCGCCGCCTCCATGTTTCAAATCACCCGTCGTTAGAACATGAACGAACAATAAAGCTTTCCAAGTGCGCCACCACATTCAAGCTGCGACTTCAATGGACTGATTATACACTAATGAAAACATAATAGTGCATGTTGCGGTTATTACGTGGTTGACTGTAGCTGTGATATTTTAAGATGAAACAATAATATCATGTTAATAATTCACATATGATAAAATAATGTAAATTACAAGCACCTTAATTATTTTCATGAACACAGACTCCCTCCACTTTCAAACACTGTTTCTTTTTTATATATATATATATATATATATATATATATATATATATATATATATATATATATATATTTTGGCCACAATAATTGTGTAGTGAATCCTGCACACTGGTCTGTAAAAAATATTTCAATCTTTAACGAGTGATGGACCGACCAACTGCCAGATTGACATTCCTGTTGCATGTTTGCATTGTTGGCAATATGGATGACACTCACTTGTTTATGAGGTAGACATCAGGACGCCACACCTTGTTGGGAGGAATCCTCACAACTGTAATGTCATCATAGTCCTCTGGGTTCCATGACAACCTGTAGTCTGTCCATGCCTAGGAAGGAAAGGAAGGACGGATGGAAGGACGGGAGGGAATTAAGAGAAGAGAAAAAAAGAAAAGAAAAGTGAATAACGGGCATGGGGGAGGAGCAGGCAAGAAGGGAAATCATGACTCCGGTGCCCTGATGTCATGTGCATCCTAGTTTATCCCGTCTTTGGTAAGTCATTTAAACCCCGCTGACCTAGACGGTCACAAACACCCAAGCCGTCCTGAATTCTAATTAGTGAGGAAAGAGTGAGACAGAGCATGAGAGAGATAAAGCAGGAAAAATATGTGTGCAGTCGAGCGAGGCTCAGGGATGAAGATGAATGCTTTCATCCTCATACCAGGTTCATGAACACGTTAGTCGTCATCTCTTCGTTCTTCTCGTTCTGCGGCGATATAGAGAGACAGAGAAAGAGAGACGTGATGAGACGTGGTCGTGATGCCACCATATCTTCTTATATATGATTGGCGATATGGCCAATAGAGTGTGTGTGTGTGTGTGTGTGTGTGTGTGTGTGTGTATTTACCAGGCTGACGAGCTGTGAGAGGGTCATCCCCACTCGCACCATCACCTTGTCCTCCCAGTAAGGAGCTGGTCTGACTTTCATGTTGTAGTTCTCAAACAGCTTTCGATGGAGCCTCCGCTCTGTTTCTGAGGCTCCTGGATGAAAGAGCCGATGCAGAGAGACACAAATGATGAGGGGGAAGACATACCGACTGGATGTGGTGCCGCCGCCAGCACCCGGGAAATAAAAGGTGATTGAACAAATGAAAGGCAATAAAGACATCGGAAGGAAAAACACAAGGGAAGAAGGGCTGCGCTGTTTTTGTTCTTGCTTTGTTTTGTTTGAAATATAACGTCTCATATGTGAAATACACAAAAAAAACACTTGATTAAATTAAAGATACGTTACTTTTTGACATTGTAATTTACATATAATCATAGAAGAAGCATGCAATAAAATACAATAGATCTAACAGTGCAGAAACACATTATATGCCTGTCAGTTTTCTTATAGTGTTGAAACCCTTTAAAGTCCTCACTAAGAAAAAATCAATGGAAAAAATATTTTGACATTTTGTTTTTCCAGACTGATGTTGTTTCAGGATAAAAGTCAACTACAAGCCATGTACTGTTATTATGCTAGTAATATGTTGGTATACCAACACGTCAATTTGTTTACCTTTTAGATCAGTAACATTACCAGAACTAGTATTATTTCCATGTATTTATTCTAGATGTTTCCCTTCTTCACAGAACATCTTAGATAAAAATGTTTTCAGATGATATTAAAAACAGTGAATGTTTTAATAATTTTAGAAACACATATTTTGACAGTAAAACCTCCATCCATCCATCCATTTTCAATACCGCTTATCCTCATTAGGGTCGCGGGAGCGCTGGAGCCTATCCCAGCTGACATAGGGCGAAGGCAGGGGACACCCTGGACAGGCCGCCAGTCCATCGAGGACAGTAAAACCTCATATTCGTGAAATTTCTGTAGGCCTATATAATTAAATAAAATGAAATGTATAATATAAACAATGAATGATAACAATTGTTTGCCCCGTATTAGACTTTTTCTTTGTAAAAAGTTACTTAATTCTGTTCAGGAAACCCTCTGAAACTAAGATTTAAAAGAAAATAAAACATGACTACCATAAAGAATCAGATCAATCCTGCTATCTGGAGTTCATGTTGTAGTTTTTTCCTGTAATTTATTCATGAGTAAATGTATGAGTAAAGTAAAATAAAAGACCAAAGCGGTTAACATGGGATAAAGTACAGGGCAACCAAAGCACATGCCACCGACACCAAGAACACAGCATGTCTGCGGATCAGTGAGCCAGGCCTACAGTGGTTAGGGGTTCAATTCCCCCTGGGATGATGCCTGCTAAAAATATACTGTGTATGCTCATGTCTACTCAGTATGGGTGCACTGATTCAGATTATAATGGTGTCATGCAAACAGCATAGTGTATATAATAAAGAGGATCCCCAGCAACAGAACATTTTTTGTATTTGGCACTCCACTCCCAAAGATGCGCGTTAGTCCCGACTGATGACGGACTGACTTTCATTCCACACGTGTGACAAAACAATATGTTGAAAAGACGGGGAAGGACAGACAGACATGCGGTCGAAGCAGTCAGCGGGGCAGGTGGCGTACGATGAGTAGCAAAGATGACTGAGCTAATGTAATTGATATGCAGCAGGGGAACGGGATCAAAGGCATGTCTCGGATACCGGCTCCATCTGGGACTGAAATAGACTCTGATTACCAAACAATGGTGTGTTAATATGACTCATTATATGTTCCAGAATAAGGTGGTCTTGGTTTCTTTTCCAGATTTTCCAGATAATCAAGTTAAACATCTATTTATCCCCCCCCCCCCCCACCCCCCCCCCTTCTTTGTGTCTCTTCTTTGGGGAAATACAAGAACAATACACATGAACCCCTGTGGAGGTCAACAACCGGGGCAGCTTTTCCTTTCCACTCCCATTGAGGGGTCGAAAGGCCAAAGGCAAAGATCGTCAAGCTGATCTCAAATAAGATCTAGCCATCCCAAATCGATTCTAATTATGATTTTATCAACAAATAAAAAAAAAAATCAATACCAATTTAACTGAGCTGACAGAGTGCAGTGGGATGTCAAACGCTATCTGATCCGATTCCTGTAGTGCAAAAACGCTTCAATTCAAAGTGTTTGCTTGACAACGGAGGTGGAAGAGAATCTCCTCTTGGCAGCCAAACAGAAAATAGGTAAAGGTGTTAGCGCAGACAGAGTTATGGGAGGACAGGCAGCCAACAAGCAAAAGGACCCAAAAAGACCAAAAGGACCCAAAAGGACCAAAAGGATAGAGAGACATATATATATATTCATATATATATTTGTTTTCTTCCTACCCCCTTTCTCTCAATCGCATCTCATTTCAAATGGCACAGTGGCAGTATATTAGTTCCTTTACAGTGAAAAATAAGTTGATATTAGCACCAAGGAAGGCGACACACCTTACATCCAAATTACAGATGGAGCGAAATCCACACAAACGCAGCCATCGTTCCATGAAATGTCCTTACCGGTAAACGTGAGACAAAGGCAGCTGCATACGACGATGACCACGCTCATCCTGGCATGGACGATCATGCTCATCTTCATTTGTCCAATCGTGACGGCCATCGCATCTGACGCCGCTATATTGCCACTTTGACCCCTCCTGGAATCTCGATGGGTCCTATGAAGACACACCTTTTGAGCGCTTAGCTACATGCGCACCTTCAGTTAAGAGTGCGGCCCTGTTGGCAACCTTCAGCAGCACACACTGTTCAGCTCTCCCTCCCGTCCCTTCATCTCTTTGGAGCCATGGGTGAAACCACGGCCTGATTGGGCGCGCACGCTGGGAGTGACGAGAGGGCGGAATGTGTTTGTACTGGGAAGCCCGCGGGCACCTGTTGGTGCTCGCCAATCTGTGGTTTGCACTGTTGGGATGGTGGGTGGGAGGACGAGGTAGCGGAGGGGGGTGGGACGGGGTGAAGGAATGTCAATGAGCTATGACAATGGAGATATTTTAGGGGGGAGAAAAAGTGGGCGGAGTTGACTGGGGGGAGGCTGAAGTGGTTAATACGTATCACTCTCGCTCATTTCACTTTCACCCCTTCGCTCATTTGTTTCCTGCCTCGGTCCTTTGGTGCAGTGACATCGCTCCCAATGGGCTGCGTTGTGTCTGGAAGCAAAGGTGGAATTGCTGTGTATTATATCTCGGGGTAGAGTTTCAACTGTTTTGCATAAAGAATCCAACTTAACAGAATGTAATTGATGGGTTGTGGGTTTGATTGTCATATTAGTTTACGGGAAGAATTTCAAGTCCTTTAAACAGCTAAAAGAGCAGTTATCTTAACTATTAGTGCTGGGTATCATTTAAAACACAACCAATATCAGTACCCTTTGAGTGATACAGATACCAATAGAATATGTCATTTGATACCTTTTTTCCTACTTCTTCCGATACCCGTCATGTGAATGGAAGCATTCAGTTGCGTAAAATTCCATCACCAGCCTACTAATACTGTGGGGGTCTAGCCATCATTTTTAACGTTTTGGTCGCACGCGCAACTGCGTCAAATACAGCGGCCTCGCCGACACCACAGACCGTATGGTTGCGGCGATTGGCTGCGAGCAAAACCATACACGTAGAAATGTTTATAGATCTGGGTACAAAAAGGATTTAATGCAGGTGTGGTCTGACTGTAGTTTTGATACTACTAGTGACTGTTTTTATTGGTATATACCGATACCCAGCACTATTACGTTTCCAGGAAAACAAAGGCTCAATTAATTAAAGTCACTATGTGTAGAATTTTAAGATCCCAAACTTCCAATTGGTGCTTACCAATTGTACAATATTAAAAAAGAAAGACACTGTGGCAGACAGCAATACGCAGAGATAGAGGGTGGCATGGGGTGAAGGAAAAACAATGATTACGATAATGCCCCATGAATCTGACCTGGGACATGCAGATGAATGGTCTGAAAGCAGCACATAGTCTGGACCAACCTCGGTCCAGACTATGTGCTGTAATGTGACTTTAAGTCCTACAATTACAAGAGCTATTATTAGATTACAGTATTTAGAACAGGGATCCGATCCACAGCCCTGGTGTTATTCTGCTGATATCAGCACTTTATCAAATAAAGAGAGGTATGAAATTTAAATTTAAATTGACGCTGCTAGAGCATAAATTACATCATTCAGCAGAGCACAGCTGACATGATGTGACTTAATATGTGTCTTAGCCATTACAGCTAATATATTTATGGGAGTTTAAATGATGGATGCGGAAAGCCTCGACTCCCCAGATGCTGCGAAGTGAAAACCTCCAGGATGAAGTTGCCGAAGTGAGGACCAGAATAACCAAACTTCTTGGTAGTGAGGTGTTGTCAGTAGTGACGAAGAGGTCCTACTGGATTCATACGTTTGAGCCGAGACAGAACCCCTTAGTCTTGCCGATTTGGAGTTCGAGGTGAGCTGGAGGCAAGGAAGGATAAGCATGTCGGATGCGATATAAAAATAGAGATGATGTCGTTGCAATAGAAATGCTGAGGGAAGATCTGAGACGTGATGAAAACAAGTGTTATGAGCGATGGGGTTAAGGTCTGGGAATTGACCCTGTATTCCGCTGCTCCAAGGATCCTTCATGTTGGTGCTTACGACAAAATGATCTGTATTTCGAGGGTCGTAAAGTCATTTTGTCTGTTACACACGATAAGTAAATACTCAACTTCTTTGCGGCACCTCTCTGTTTCTACTATCTATCATCTCCTTCTGTTGCATCGGAGGTCATACTAGCCTCTCTCCAAAGAAAAAGGTAATACATCAGAGAATGTCTCTACTTGCCCTCCTGCATGCAACCACTCTCAGTATAAATACATCAGTCAGGATGCCCAATGTGTGATTTTGTGTATTTGTCTCAATGCTACAGTTTCATGGAAGGTCAAAGCGTCGGATGGAAGATAGAAATGAGTGCAATTTAAATGCAATTTAAATGCAATTCAATGCGCGCCCCGCTAATGCTGCCAGCGCTATAATATTGAGGCTCAATCAGCGCTGTCGGCACAATGAGACTTCCACCCTTCAAATGGTTCCGCTCGCACTGCATATATGCATGAGTGTATTTACACACATAGAAATATCAGGGAAGCCCATGCGGCAGTGTCCAGTAACCACTACCAGTGTGTGTGTGTGTGTGTGTGTGTGTGTGTAGGACTATTAATAGGAGAAGCAGCCAGGGGATGAGCAAAGAGGTCGCAACTTTAACGGCAGCATTCCGACAACAGATGGAGCCTTTGATATCTTCCCTTTAGATCTTAGAATTTATTACAAATTTAAAAAACTGACACAAAATAAAACAAAAGATTAAAAGGGCAGGTGTGTGGTGGGGGGGGGGGGGGTGGGGGTCTGTGAGGAAGTGAGCCACTGAGAGGTGCAGGTCTCCTAAATAATGGGAATTCCACAGGCTATTGGTGCAGCTGGTGAACTGAGTTGGCATGCACGTCGACACAAGAATAGCCTCCATGCAAACGCGCGTGCACACACATACACACACATACACACACATGCGTCTGGTGCCGAAAATACAAAGAGGATTACTACGGCTGCAGATATATCCACGAAAGCATGTGCCACACTCTGACGGAGGGAAATGAAAGGCATACAGCGTGCTCGTTATAGCATCTGGTTTGTCTTGGTGTTTATGTGTGAACACCACATTTGAGTATCCAAGACCTGGACCCACACTCAGACCTAGATTCCTACCGTAGCTAATACACACACACACACACACACACACACACACACACACTCACACACACACACACCCACACACATACACACACACACACACGCACAAAAACAAACAAAAAACACACCAGCATCTTAAGATTTGCACACATGCTAATATTGACTTGGTTAGTATATTCCATGCAATTATCAATGCCCTTGCACACAATAATGCAGTTTGGATTTTGATTA
Organism: Cyclopterus lumpus; assembly: GCF_009769545.1. Classification (NCBI taxonomy): domain Eukaryota; kingdom Metazoa; phylum Chordata; class Actinopteri; order Perciformes; family Cyclopteridae; genus Cyclopterus; species Cyclopterus lumpus. The sequence continues at coordinate 8,042,598 of NC_046983.1, read as the reverse complement.
TGTGTCAAAATATTTTCGTGGCAGCAAGACATGTCAACAGGCAACACTACTGAGGCCGAGAAGTCTACGGAGCAAACCTTCCATTTTGCCATTATTTTTCAAATCACAGGCTGTAGAAAAGAAAAGACACAGTCGCCGTGGCGTCACCCATCGGTTTGTGTCGGCTGCCGCTTTGAAACCTTGAGTACACCATTTTGGCTTTGTTGACCTCTCGATGTAGCCACGCCCTAAAGCATTTCCAGCTTTATCGTCTATTTGACTCTAAATGGGACCATAGATTACTCAATGAACTTCGTGCTGTATTGAATAAGACTTGAAACTAGCGATTGAGACCATAAAGATGATCATGTTCACAATGTTTACTGAGGTGATAAATCAAGTTATTTAAGTTATTCTCCCATAGACTTCTATACAACCGGACTTTGCTTTGCACAGGACTTTTGAGTTTGAAATCACAGACTTTGCCTTCCACATTGCAGAGAATAACAATGTATTTCAACACTCGACACTGTCTACACTAAAGAGAAAGGAACCTCTCCGGTGGCCAGTCAGAGAAAGAACAGTACATTATCAGTGCTTGATGAAAGACTTAAACATGTGAGGTGGGGTCGACGAGTTTCTCGCCTGTCACACGTATAAGAATGTCTAAATTGTTGGCTGACTGTGAACTACACCCAGGGAATCATTTGGTAGTTTAATACAGGGATGTCTGCTCCCTATTTGTTGAGGTGGTGAATCAGGTTGGGTGTAGCTCAAGAAGAACACATGTCCCGCTGCTTCAGGGGGCTTTGAAGGGGTCGGTGGGGGTGTGGTTGAAGCTAGCATCAGCAAAGATGGCCAAGGTGCCCACAGTGGTGAAGACGACGAAGATCCAGAGGAACATGCGGTCCACCACCATGGCCACATACTGCCAGTCCTCTTTCAGCTGGACCAGAGTGGACGGATGGATGGATGGAGGAAGAAGGAGAGGATGGGAAGTGAGTGGTGTGGGGGGTGGTGGGAGAAGACAGAAGGGATGGAAAGAAAACAGGGAAGAGTTCAGAAACCGGACGATTGCTCTTCAAAGATCCAAGAAACAAAAGGAACAGAAGTGAGAGAGAAAAGGCCTGAGGGGCACGCTTACCGCCTCGGAGTCCTTCTCGGACTGCAGAGCCTGAGCGATATATGTGATGGCCTCTATGGCCGACTTGAGCTCGTCAGGCAGCGTGAGGTAGCTGCTGGGGCCGTCGATGAACTTCCTCATATCCGTGCACATACCCTCCGGATGAAACCTAAACGAGCCGCACACACAAACACTCATGTCACGGATGACACAACAACACAACACAACAACAATGCATCTCAACATTTCGCATAAAAAATAAATAAATAAAAGGGTCTCGGTTTTAAATCCCGGAGAAGACGCAGCGAGTGCACATAAACTGAGCAAACGACACCGAGCGAGCAGATGTCGGTCCAGACTAATTCAAAGCTGTAAAATAGCAACGCGTTTATGAGGCGGGCTGCGTGTCTACTCCTCCGTCATTCAGGAAGGAATAAAGAGAAGGTCAGAGGAGCTCCCCCCCCCCCTGCCCTGGGCTCGCTCTGCCGGTGAGGGAGCCACCGCTCTGCATCTGCTGACTGGGCAGCTCTGGCTGACAAAACCCTCTGTGTGTGTGTGTGTGTGTGCGTGTGCGTGCTGGCTGTGTTTACTTGTTGCCCTCAGTTACCAACCCTCAGCTGCGATGGCGTGCCCGGCGGTCGCTGTGGGTCGTCTTCCGCCGCCTGGCTGTCGCTCGCAACTTTCCACGCGACCGCTTCAAACAGTGGGCCCAAGTTGTTTTCAGTCTTTAAAAAGCGTCACAAAGGACTTCCCATTCGCTGCCGGTCCCACCGGACCAAGTCATCTGCATCCCTGAGCGTATTGAATTCGGGCAAAAGGGGGCAATCGATTGCTTATGAATCCCACTGCGGTGTCGGCTTTCACGACCAGCTGGTGAGGAAACTTCAAAGCGTTACTCATTAACCTTTTTTTTTTTTTCACGCATAATCGCACAGAGCGTCCTTGAGGAGGGACACGTGGATTTTCATTTTTGGTTGCCTCCAGTAGACACAGCTCTAATACTCGAAGTAGTGATACAGCACGACTCGCCGTGCAGGCCGCCACAGATAAAGAGCTTCTGGCCGTCGTTTTTCCTTGAAAAGGTTAGGGGGTCATGATTTTACAGTTCTTCTACATTTTCTCTTGCAATGAAGGTCGGCTACGGGAGTGTTAAAAACATGTCGAACTGCACGGGTTGCTCAGACATATTTGTATCTTTTTTATTTTACTAATGTTCTTGTTACACATAGAATTGAGGGTCAACAATAAGAAATATAGGAAATTAAATGAAGTTAAATTTCTAGACATATTCGAGTCCAATAGAAATAGTAAACACATGGTTCACATGCGCACAAAAAAAACACCCATTCAATTATAAGGCATCATTTGTATAGATACAGTTTGTAAAAAGGTGTATTAAAACAATATTAAACCAGAGATAATGTTCTTCAGTTTTGAGCAATATTCCCCTTTAACAAAGCCACTAAAACTCATCCACGACTTTGTCCAAACGCATTAACACTCTGACCAATTAACTTTATTATTCTCCGTGCGGAACAGCTGCCTTTTTATCAAACATCTGTTTGCTTATGAAACACCTCAAATATTAAACACATTTTCTCGATCCAATGAAAAAAAGAAAAAAAAGAAAAGAAAAACTCAGATCAAATGAGTTGCAGGCCAGGCTGCGCACCACCAGAGGGCAGTGGGGCACTTTCTCTCTTCCTAGAAAACATTTAGAATTGGACAAGGCAGAGCACGGAGCTGCTCGGTATGCAGAGCAGCAGCCTGGTGCTTTACAATGCTGCAAGTGTGGCAGGTGAAGAGGCTGTGACCTAAGAGAGGTGGAGCCTCATCAGAGGGAGAGAGAGAGAGAGAGAGAGAGAGAGAGAGAGAGAGAGAGAGAGAGAGCGGGGGGGGCCTTTTAACCCCTCGATCCACTTGTTCTCCTGCATGGCTCAAAGTAGCACTTCATCAGCGAGAAGTAAATGACTATTCAGGAGACTAATTCAACTAAAACCGTCTGCGTCTGGTGCCAAGACATGCACTAAACCCAATTAGGAAGGAGTGTGTGAATGTGTGTGGGCTCAAGAGAGATACTGCTGTCTCATCAAATTGCTCTAATAGAGCCCCCCCATCCCCTCTTCTTCCGTCCCCAGTTCTCTCCCCTAGACACGCTGCGTCCCGCTCTGATGTGTCAGAGTCGATTTGGGAGGGGTCATTATTATTTTAGCAACGATTCCTTGCCGCCTCCCGTCTTTCCCTCCAGACACATTTCACTTCTCACAGGAGGTGAAGGATAGAGAGGGAGTGACGGCTTCAGACTGCGGGGAGGATTTGTGGTATTAATAAAGCAACGGTGAGGCTGAAAGGGTGTCACACAGTCGCTGAGGTCCAGTAGGCACAGTTCCCCGCTCTACCAAATTCACCTGAGCAAGGTCAGCCATTACCCGTGCAGCAGGCATGGAGACCAGACTGGTAGAGGGGCTTATTCTGGGAATGTCTCGATAGCTCGTTCATTGGATTAAATCCGTAGCAGATGAGGAAAACCCCTCGGTTTTTTTTTCGTGTCGTCCTCCCTGCCACTAGGAGATGACTTTGCCAGGGAAGAAGGGCAGCTGCTTGAGGACGGACCTTCCATTAGCAGTTAGCTGCAGCCACTCAAATTCAGCCTGTAGCAGGGGGGGATGGGGGGGCTCTGACCCTGGGGGACGGCCTGGGGGGGATGAAAGTCATTTCCTGCCACTTTAAATCGAATCCAATAAATAACCTATCAAAACGTACACAGACCCGGTGATTGATAAGCCCTCGGGGCAGCTGCTCATGTTGGACAGAGGACAGACCGGACGCTACGGGGACTCACCGTCGCCCCTCTGGCAACAAGTGGTATTGCAATACAGGATGGGACGGGACTAGCTTGCTCAACACAATACATACACATCTTTGACATAACCTCAACACTTTAACCTCTTTACAGGCAGCTGATGTTAGTTAATTTTTTTAAAACGTTTTTAAATAAAATTACGGACATATCTGACGCATTGTACCTTTAAGAAAAATAGCTTTAATATATATATACATACTACTTTATTTAGTGTACTTAGTGTATTTTTTATCTCAGCACTGTCCTGGTGCAAACACCTCTCACATTTAAAACAAAAGGTCAGAAAGTTATGAGCAACGGCTCCAAACAAGCCTACATTTTGGCAGCATAAGTGCAGCCTTTACTGCAATCGTATAAACAATATGACACTGTGACATTTGCACCCAGGACCTGTGATATGTGACTTTTCAGTTTATATGTCCAAGCGTGTTTACACACAGACCTCAGAGCAGCATTAAACCATGTGCTCTTTACACATCTCCATTTCTGAATCTAAACTACAACTGCAATGTGGGTAGGAAGTGTGTAATTGCGTACGAAAACTCCTCTCTTTCCATATTTGAGGTATGTTTGTTAATGTTTATTAATGGAGACTGAGAGCTGGGTTTCATAAGGAAAATGTAAGCTTTCGGAATGCAGGAAAATGCGGGCCGGCTGACTCCGAAGATAAAAAATAAAAAACGATATATAAACTCGGGAATTTCATTTCACAGTGCTGTCCAACACATTTTGTGTTTTTAATCACTTCTTCTGCCCAAAGAACAATTTTTTGTAATAACAAAATACTATTAATAATACTGTTTCACAAAATTAAAATAAATTGTGCTTTTCAATCAATCCCCTTTGTAGACTACATTGCACCTTCGGAGCAGCGTCTCCGCGATCGCTTCAGAAAAAGCTAAATAACAAACCCGTAAGGCTGCAGTTTGAATCCAATAATTAGAGCACTCAGATGAGAACGTAGCTTACCATATTTTGAATTTATAAACGAGTCTCGGAGCGTCCGTTTGCGACTTGCAGAACGTTCTCTCTCTCCATCTCTCTTTTCGCTGACTCATTGTTTACCTTCTTGTCTGCGGATTGCTACAATAGGGGGGAAATATAATCAAGGGCTTCGCTTCAGCACAATGAACAGCGGCGCACAAACACACACCCAACAAACAGCCCAGCAACCGATGAGATTGGACAATGCGCATTCCTCGACGTCGACGCCCCTCATGGCATTACACATGGATTTATTAAATGTCATACGTCTGTCTTGGTCTTGGTAAACAGGCTCGGTATAGCTGTCGTCGTGGACAACGCCAACATGCCGAAGCGCGACCACGTGCACGAACGCATACACTCGAGGTTCCGGAGCGGGCTCTGGCCTCACCTGTTGGGCTTGGGGAACAAGATGGAGGAGTCGGGCTTGCGGATGAAGTATTCATCTGCCACCTTGCTGATGCTGACCATCTTCTTCTCTCGACGGGGCATGATCTCCAGGGAGAGGGGGGTCTCTACCTTTGGCCTCAGCATGCCCAGGTAAGGAGGCAGCAGGTGGATGAAGATCTAGGGAGAAAGAGAGTTGGCACAACAACTCAAATAACACGTTCACTCTCCTACGCTTCTGATTTAATGAGTTATTTAACTGTAATTTCCACTTTCAGTGAATAGCTTCTTGGCTCTGCCAGACCTCCAAATCCCATCGTCTTCTCCGGTACTAAAAATTGATTTGTTTGGATTCCCGTTTCGCAATTTATTGGACAGCTGGAATGCACTTGCCCTGCATTTGCCGATTAAGACTGAGGAATGAGTTAAAATTTTGAATTTAGCAGTGAGATAACCTTTGAGAACAGTTGCTGCTGACTGATGCGGGTGGGGAAACCGAATCGGTAATGCTTTCCAATTCCTCAACCCTGAAGGTGTCTTTGAGCAAAGACAATATAAACTCTGGATACTCCAGTCTCCAGCTTCACTTACAGGGCAACTCCGGGATGGGTGATATTAAAACAGAGACAAGTGTTTGATAAAATCAGAGTACTCTCCGGCTGTCAGACTTGGAGCTGCTTTTCAACGGAATCCGATAGAACAGCAAACCATTGGGCCAAATGTTAGTTTTGATCAACATCATAAATGCTCGTTGGCTCTGTTAATGTCTCTTTCATCTCCACTCTGAAGTGATTGGATAGCCTTCTTTTGAAATAACTCTTGGCTAGTCTGTGTTAAACAGATGGATGTCATGAATCGCCCACTGGCACTGGAGCTTCACTGGGGAATGTAACGTGAGTGGAAGCCGCTCGACTCGCATTGTAGTTTCAAAGAAAAAAAAGGATAACTTTGCAATCATTCAGAATCAAACATGCCTTATGTTCCTCTGTGACCTTTCTGTTCTCCCCCCCCCTGTTTCCCAGTACGTTTGCAACACCTGTCGTAATTTCCCGTAGACCAGGAGCGGGACAGCAGAGCAGTGACTCACACATAGTGACATGATCACAGCAACAAAGAGCAGCCAAACAGAGGGAGCGCTAAGGCGCTGAAGTACACGTTATACAACGCTCGCATGGCTGCGGGATAAGCTGCATGTTACACTTTGACTATTCTACTACTGGTCAACAATGGATTAAAATATATTTAAAGAAATAATTAAAAAAATAGTTTCTGAAGTCCTGGCTATGGTCATGGTGTAATAGTGCAGTCTGTGTAGTTGAGGGCACCTGTAATGCCCCCCCCCCCCCCCCCCCCCCCCCTCCATGCAAATCACCTGTGTATAATATAAGCTTTCGGAGGTGAGCGTTCCCTGAAAGCGTGACAGAACTTGGAGCAGAGTGCATAGAGCTGCTACTCGGGCCTGTAATTAGCATCCCATAATGTACACCAAGGGCAACAACCACTGATGGGGGTTAATGGTATAACATGACATTCCGGTTGTTGAGGACCATCGACCTAATACTGCCCGGACCAAAACTACTCTTGCCTACATCTCCGAATTATCACAATAATCAACATTACATTAGTTAATTAAAAGCCCCTATTTAGTAAAGTGATGGAGGTGTTGCTTGCACACATTAATGAATGTTGTGCTTAAACAATTACATTTATTTTTTCTTCTGTTCTGGTATATTCACATGGTCATGCCTCCGTGCTCATGGGCACCTGCCTGTAGGACAATAAAATGTGTACACGGTGGCATTAGATTTCACTCCTGCTATATTTAGTTGGATTACCATGAGCGGATTCCTGTATTCAAGTCTTACTTTGATTAAAGACCAGTCTTTGCATATAGTTAGGCGAACACAGCTTTTAAATTGACATTGTTTTATAAGAATATACCATAATGACTTGACGGTCTCACCTTGCGGACCCAGATGGGCATCCGGTGGGTGTTGGCTGAGCGGTGGTGCAGGTTTAGGACAACCACGCTGAGGATGACAGAGAATGTGACCAGGATCATGGTGAACATGATGTAGTTGACGATGATCGGGACCCCCAGGGACGTCTCCGGGATCTTATCCGCCAGCAGCAGCAGGAACACAGTGAGGGTGAGCAACACGTTGATCGACAGACCCATCTTCTCTCCTGGTTGGGGGGGGAAAAAGAAAATATGAATGTGATGTACCTAACTGCCTGGAGAAGATCTTAACATAGTGGTCCCATGTGGTTCAGCGCCAATGGCTCTAATTGCAAAACCGGTCCCCGGAAAACGGATCAGTGGTTTTGCAAAAAACGTGCAATGCCAACAGTCTTTCCTGGGGACTGTGCTGCTAATCGTTTTCACTCTTACTTTACAATTACTGCAAGTTCAGCTTCTAGTTTTACCAGGACATGGTTCGTTCCTCCTTCAGCCGATGTACTATTTTAGCCGCAGCTGGTCCATGTGATTCCCCGGTAATGAGTCTAATAGAAAATTCATCTCCCATTCTAAGTGAGGCTGATGGAGCAATAGAGCCGGGCCTCCCAGGTGTATTCCGTGGTCACTCACAAACTGTGTTTACCACAGATCGGCTGGAGTTGGTGGGTAATCAGAAACTGATGCAGTGCATGCTCCCACTGAGCAACCGTCAAAACGGAGGCTTTTTCTTCACCTCACGTTCAACATGTTTAGGTTGACAGGTGATCTCTGGAAGGTACAGTGTAAAAAAAATAATATATATATATATATATATATATATATATATATATATTTCATTATTAGCAATATGACTAAGAGCAGAGTGTAACAAAAAGACACATGCACACACGTCACCTTCAGTGCCCTAACCAGGAAACACTGGTTTAAAATTTTAAAAGAATGTTTTCCTCATTAACTCTTCCCTTTTATTAATTTTGTTCTGTTAATTGTTTGATTCCACATTACATGTTTCTCCCCAGGCGATGACCTGAATGCTGTTTCAGATGGAGAATGACTTAATACCTTTTATTTAAATTCATTCATCCATTTCCAGAACCTAATAAACAGTATTGGAATCAACTTTGTAGAATGTTATTAAACACCAATTGCCTATAGCTATAGGCTGTATGGATTCTATATGCCTCTATGAGCTTAAATGAGTCATTTCACATCATGCAGGCTCAGCAGGTTCGTATTAAAGTCACACTGCAGGATGAAATGGCCTCTGTCTGATTCTGTGGGCCTCCACTCCAATCTGCTGGTGCGTCTGGGGACCTGCAGCTGATCACAGACCATCTGGGGGTTTATACATGGCCGAAGGAGCTGCACTTCTGGGCCTCTTGGCCTATTCTCTGCAACCCTTTGACACCCAGAGTATCAGTGAATTAGGAGCCAGCCGGTCAGAACCAGTCTCAGTCCACAACTCTATAGTGAGTTAAACACCTGCAGACTGATGAGCCAATGAAAGCGAAGTCTATTAGGCCGAGAGAAATCATGCGTGAGTGCTGTGAACAAAGTACAGTCTTTATGCTGATTACTACCATTTCATGTTGGGGGTTATTGATTCACCAGTGCTCTATGGGAAGCAACGCTCTAATCTGAAATGGAATCCCTTTGAGACGGTAATTGAACACCTGTGTGATTGCCCAATTCAAGCGGACCACACAAACACAATTAGGAGTCGGTAGAAGCAGTTTTAGAGAAATAGTCCGAACCAAAGCCAGATGTGTGCGTCGTTTGGGTCGTTCGTGTACCTGCGTCGGGAGGCAGGTAGAAGTTGAAGATGGCGATGATGGTGATGAGGATGCAGGGGACGATGATGTTGAAGACGTAGTACAGGGGCTTCCTCTCTATGATGAGGTAGAAGGTCATGTCCTCGTACAGGTCATCGTTCATGTTCTTCCTGCACGGCCTGTGCGTGATGTGCCACTCGCCCCCCTCTGGGGAAACAGTCACATCTCAACATTTCAGATCGGCGATATGATGGCAGCGAATGCATCGAGCGCTTCCTAAAAGCCTCCCGGGTTCGCCGCCGTTCCGCCCAATAATCCGTCCAATCATGCGGCTTCCCAACCGAATCCTCACCGGTGTAGGCTTCGTCCAGCTGGATCTCCTTGATCTCGTTGCCTTTCGAGTCCAGCGCGTACTGCACGTTGATCTCCGTGGAGTCGTACGTGTAGGAGCGGAACTGCATGGTGCAGTTCTGCCAGTCGAACGGGAAGTATTCCACCTGGACGCCGGAACAGAAGGAGAAACACTGAGCACTCTCTCGTGAACGATTTCTCACTTCTCTCTCTCTTATGTTTGATGGTGCAAAAAGCAGCAAGAGGGGGGGGGGAATAGGGAAGAAATCCTACAAGGAAACGTGAGCCAACAGCTAAATCTGTTCTTACCCACCTGAGTATGTGATGAACTGCGTTTGATCTTAAATTGGATGGCAGGCAATTCGCCCCGGTAATTGAAATCGGTTTATGAGCCTCTCGTCACTTTCGGCAAACAAAATCTGCTCAATCTTTAAATAAACCCTTCTCTCTTCTCAACGCGGAGGAAAAATATGCCGCTGCCACTTTGTACCACTTTATATAGTGTGAAGAATCCTAATATATGATGTGTGTGTGTGTGTGTGTGTGTGTGTGTGTGTGTGTGTGCATATCGGTATAGCTGTCATTAAGGCCAGAATGAATCATCTTTAATGCGGACGCACACAAATTGATGAATGCCAGGAAAGTTCTTAAATTGTTTGCGCGCACGATTTAAGATGAAATTGTCCCGATGTCTCCCAGGTTTTCTCCGTGTGTTGATATTCACCTTAACTCCACAGGAGCTGCAGTAGAGCGCAGGGGGCGTCCAGGTCACTCTGCCGTTACTATACGCCTGGACGTGGACGTGCAGCGCTACGTCGAACACCCCGTTGTTACTGCGAAACAGAAATGACACGTTACTCTCTTTTTTTCTTGTACCTGTGACGTTACCGTCAGATTAGGATCGCACTTTAAAAATCGTTCATGAGTCCGGTACAGCTCTGGATGGTTGTAAATTCCTGCCTCACTGTAACAAACCGCCTCGATGAAAAGATTATGTACTGCACGACCCCGCTAAAACATTGTAATTGGCACAGGGATGAAACGGAGGGACTCTGCACGTGTCACGGGACACTTCAAAACAGCAGCCGGGTGTACACGGAGCAGTTTTTCGTCCATCGAGCTCATAACACGATGCACAACAACAGTCAATTAGGCACAGATTTGGCAGTGTTTGGCTTTTATGGTGAGTTAACAAGGAGAAGCTTGTGTCCTAAAACCCTGTCCCTGTGAAGGTGCTGCTACTTAAATGATCAGCACTGATCACGCACGCAGAGCAGGACATGCACACTCCTGCATTTGTGTGCATGTGCACATTCGTGTCTATCTATGTGTGCGAGCGGCTCCAAGTGAGCTGGAGGAGCTGAGTGGAGCCCTCGGCTCGGTTTTCAGGGAGCCGTGCGGCTCAATTGCCTATAAAGCGTTGATGAATGGAGCGGCGGAGGATATTTACAGCGGTGTTAATGGGAGTGTGTGCAGGAGCGAAAGAAAAAGAGACTGCACTGGCTGTTGTAAGTATCTTAAGTTTCTAATTTAATGCGGTTACATCAAGTGTTTCCATTCCAGAGGTACTGTACTGCGCTGCACCTGGGTCTTTAACCTAATGTCCACTGGTTGCAGCTCCGCCGTGCTCTGGGACCATCACACCGTGAAATAAATCTGCTGCTGATTCTCCATCACTACGGTAACGGATCATTAGAGGCTGCACTTGTTTGAATGGCTTATATCGCACATGGTCTGGTCTTTATTCCCTGTAATGAATAGTGGGGAGGAAATGCTGTCGCATTCCTTATCCTCCACTCCGAAGGATGAATAGAAGAACATTTTTGTTAAATCTACATAAGGATAAGTCAATAACTATTCAAATGCAGAAGAAAAATGTTTTCATTAAAATATATTCACAAATTATTTTCGTAATTCAGAGATGCAAGCTTGGTCTGGTAAGAATCTAACCTGACCCACCGGACGTTTTGTTCCACAGAACCATTGGAGTCATTGGAAACTATCAAGAAAAGGGCGGAAACTTATAAATAAAAAATCAATCAAACTGTTAAATCAAAGACACTCGGGGGGGAGAGCAAAAAAAAAACTTTTTCATGGAGAAAAGTTGTTCATAGCTCTTCTTTCAATGAAGAAATACTCTCCACTTCTGATTATGCTCATGCTATTGCAGCATCTCTGCTAACCTCTGCGTCACACAGGCTTATCAAACACAAACGCATAACTTTGATCCTGACGAGATGGATTTCGTTAACGCGTCACCTCGCCTTTCAACCAAAAGACTAAAAATACCGAAGATTATTCATTATGACCTTGAGTGCCCCACTGGATACATGGAGTGATTTATTTGGACTGAATGAATAGACAAACGTGATCATAACTCTCTGTCAGCAGAAGAAAAAAAGGAACTATTTAGGTTGCGCAGAATTTTGTCCTCACAAGACATTTGTCATATTGTTGTCATATCGATGTCTTTTCACACAGGGAGCAGCAGGTCAATATGTGTGTGAAGGAAAACACTAAATGCCCCTCAGGGCCAACGCAGAAACCACCCCAGACAAAATAAAAGAATGAATACTTTGTTTATTTTTATTTTGTGACCAAATGGTTTCCCCTCCTCTGGCGCTGATTAATTCATGCCCCTGTGAGTGCAGTGCTTACTTATTTATGAGGACTATGTCAGGCAGCCAAACCTTCCCAGCGGGAAAACGCATCACCTCAATCCCATCATGCTCCTTGGGTTTCCATGACAACCGATAATCTGTCCATTCCTGTTGGAAAAAAAAAGAGTTTGTGTTTATTTGTGTCCATGAAAAGGGGGGCAGGTCAAGAGGGACACTTTACATTTACATATGTAACCAATTTGTAATTTCATCAGTTTATGTTTCATGTTTCCACTGCTGTAATTAGATTCCAAAGGGATTATTCCCCTGTGCATTTGTCCTTGCATAACAACATTTAATTTGCATAATGTTATATTTTGCACATACTCTGTATTATAAGGACGACTCCAAGTGTTACCCCACACTAACACACTTACCAGGTTCATGAAAACAGTGGTGCTCATTTCTTCATTTTTCATATTCTGGAACAAGAACAACAACAAAGTTTAAATGATCATTCGACACTCTTACGGAGAGAGCAGAGCGAGAATCCGACAGCTTTCCAAAACTCTCCTGGAGATCTACTTCCATATTTGTTTGATAATGTAGTTTGTAAAGAGATCGCATCGCATTTTGTCCGCTGATCGGATTTCTCAACAACTTAAAGTGGTCCATTTCACATTGTTTGCAACATATTTTGTGCATAAGAGATGATGAATGAGGTATTGCATCTTTTACAAGCGGAAAAATAACCACATATCTCTTTCTTGTGTTTTACATCAGTCTGCTGGTATTGAAGTGATATGAAAATGTAACTACATTACAGTCAGGATGTTTATGTTGACGTGAGCAGGGTGCCTACTCGACATGAAAGGGGTGCATTTCTAAAAGGGGCTTAAGAATATAGGTCTTAAAGTAAAGGAATGTCAGTGTCCCTTTAAATAGTCACCGTTCAACATGCACCTTTGGCTAAACCTTTTGGGGATTATTTGAAATGTATTCTTCATAATTTATTTCAGGAAATAAACCAGAACTGTGAGATATTTATTATTAACTGTTGCTCATAATCATTTTTCAGATGTCCCTTTTCGTTCCCAGTTGATGCACAATCTGTAAACATACAGTGTCGTGTCGTGTTTCTGAAGCGCCGCGGCTACATAACTCACACGCTGCCTGTGTTTGTCGGTCGCAGAGCTCCAAACCAGCAGACGACACAGCTCAGAGTCATCCAACACACTCATGCACATGTCCACCGCAGGCAACGAAGGAACGCGTGTGCGCATGTGATTGTCTGTGCGGCAGGAAGGTGGAGCTTCCCTGAGCTGGACCTGCTATTTTAAACGCTGGGAGGAATGTCAGCGAGACAGCTGGGACAGAAACAGGGAGGGGGGAGAGAGGGGGAGGTTGACTCGAACCATCTCGCTTTCCGGTCCTCACACAAACACATCTCATCACTTAGTGATAATTATTCCTATACCCGTTTGGAGGTAACTGTTGTCCACCTGACTAGTTCTGGGCAGATGAGGGGCAGAGCATCAAAGTGGGCCAGTTTTCAAGATTGTTTCACTCCAGAAATTGAGGGTCCCGTGTGACTTCCTCTCCGGAGTGACACTGACCTTGAGTGGAGGTGTAAGGAGCGCCTTTGCTGGAGTCGCATACGTAAATGTGACACTGTGTGAAGAACCCTAAGTATCCGCATTGGGGAAGTGGGGAATCCAGTACTGTACATCAGTAGTATAACACTGTGTGCCATTTGTGCAAGCACTGAATTCAGAACCCGCTGGCTCTCAGATATATCCACTGTTTTTAAAGCTTTAGAGCTCTACATGTATTTTGTAATCCTGTCATGTTCAACTATCGGAGTGCAGTGGTCTTCAGTACAAGGAGCAACCGCTGTGCTGAAGTTAACAGAGACATCTGCCTGTGGAAATCTGATTCAGAGGCTTAGGAAGTAACAGTATTGACGCCCATAAAATAGGAGATGTTCAGGAGATTAAGTGTCTTGACTGTCCCATGAAACCCAACAAATCCAAAAGTGTTTTGGGCATTTCTGCAAACCAAAGGGATGAAATGAATGTAAATGTTTCTGCACCAAAATCACTTTTTATAGTGCAACAATATTACACATGACAAGCCTTAAGTCAACGTTGACATTTGGTTTCCCATGGGACACAGACAGCGGTCTCCTGGGTGAAAGTCCTGTGTTTGTCTGAACCATCCACATGCCCTCCAATCCGATCTTAGTGGACGTATGGGGAGTCGTTTGTCAAACTCGTTATTATACCACGCGGCTTTCAATAATGGTTTCACAATATAATACCTCACGTGCTCTGACCAAATGCAAAAACATTGGTGGTTTGCAGAAACAATATTTCTATTGTATAGCAAATAGTCCGATTATCTTTTATATACTTTTTTCTTTTGTAAGAGGGAGACATGTTTTGATCTTTTAAAATCGTAGAGCGGGCAGATGGGTGGACAAGCCTCCATTTCCTATAATATCCTGTACACCTGCCAGTGTTTCGTTAACATTCTCGTTGTGCGTGTACGTATGTAAATATACAGAAGTGTCAGGGTCTCATCCCTCACCAGTCCAACAAAGGAGGAAAGGACCATCCCCACACGAACCACCACCCTCTCGGCAGCGCTGGCTGCTGGCCGCACCTTCAGGTTGTAGCCGGTAAAGAGCGTCTTCATCAGAGACTTCTCCACGTCAGACGCACCTGTACGACAAATAGGTACATGGCTTGTATGATTTCATAAACATTGGAACATGAAGAATACATTGCTTGTGTCTTTTTTGTTTTTAAAGTCAGGAAAGACAAATTAGTCTGCCATTGCATCTTTCATTTAATGGTAGCTGTTCATAATCCATCAGCAGATAATATTAGCATTGACATGGCTACTTTCGTGAACCCATTGCCTTTTCTATTAAATATTGTCTGTCTCTCTCAGAGCTTAAAATTCATCAAATGAACTCAAACACTGTGAACCAAAAGTTCTGATGGGTGCTTTGTGCAAAATCCATCACACCGGTGACAAGTGAGGCCGAAGCTAACGGACTGGCAGACAAGGTGTGTTGTGCAACCAAAGAAAAGATTGCTCTGGCTCAGTGGCTGAGTCGATACAGCACTTAGAATTAGCCAGATTAGCTGCAGCCACTGTAAATTAGTAGGGTAGTCAATGAAATCAATGGAACATCCTCCCGATCCTTCCTAATAGACAGAGTCCCACCTTCGGCCTCACCACCCTCTCACATCGACCGCAGAGACAAAGCGACCGCGGCGGCTTGTGGAGAGATTTCAGTGACTGCGCAACAGAGTAAAGTTGGGGGAGTTTATCGTTTTTCAAAGGTTGCATGTTGGTGGGATGTAGCTATCGATCAATGCAAATACAGGGCACAATGTGTTTACGTTGATCTTTTTGCTAATTATCAGCGTTCCCCTTTCAGTGGAAACATGTAAGAATCTCTGATTACAGCCATATACTGTGCCTTTTTTCTTGAAAGATACAACATCTATTTGCAGAAATAGATTCTGAAGTCATACGCAGAAACTGGAGGCGGTATTTTTGTACAAGAGAGGTTTCCATTTGTAGCCTGTGTATATGAAACAATCACGGCTGAATGCAGGTAAACAGTCCAGAGAGCGGAAGAGGCGAGAAGACATTGGCTGACAAGAAATCTCGGAAACACAATCCGACTATTGCCTGACAGTGATTTAGATTTGTATTGGTTTAGAATTAGCTTGTGAACAAGCTAATTGTGAGTGTAAACAACAAGAACAGAAAGAAAAGGAAGTCTCGGCCCGGATATCCGCTGGCTACACTGGAACCCCAGAGATTTAGCCTTTGATGGGTTCCGAGATCAGCTTAAAGTGAGCTTTTCTTATCTAGAGAGTGGGTCGTCTTCATGAAGTCTGCCGCATTGTCCCTGGCATGTTTCTACAGTAGCCCAGAACAGATAAACACAACATTGGCTCTGGCGAGAGCCTTTAGCATTTTTTTACAGTATCTGAAGGCCACATTACAGCAGTCTTGGAAGGGAAGGAGTGAGTGGATGGGTACGCAGTTGCTTGCAATCTGCAACCAAACCACAATATGCCACCAAATCCTACACACTGTCCTTGACATTGACTCAACACATGTAGCTTACCACATGAAAGCTGAATTAAAACCATTGAAATTAATTTGTATAAATTCCCCTTGGACCATAATCCCTGTGTTAAAAGTAGAACTTACAGAAGTATCAGGCCTGCAAAGCTGTGAACCTACCAAAACCCAAACGATTACACTCCACAGCGGTTTCAGACATAAACTCCTGCTTCATTTTCACCCATTTCCTTCTCAGTGTTAGACAAGGTTAGACACATTTATAATCAGCAGCTCTGGTGATGCAGCATTCATCACGTTTGGCACAGCTGAGGCCCCGGCAGGATCTGACCTGACAGGAATAAATGACAACGATCACCAAGCGAGGCACTCCCCATTAGCCAGAGGCACAGGCGAGCATGACTGCTGACAGGCAAGGCTGGGAAGTGGTTGTAGTAGGCTGGGATTTTGCATTCTCTCCCCCGTCTCTTCCCAGTTCAGCTGACTTGGTAAATATACCGGATTAATGTGCAGTAGGATCAGACAAGGTAAGACCATGCTGAAGCCTATAGTGTTGGACTTGTGAAGGATGCTTACCATGAATATAACAGACGGCAGTAAAATACAGACCAAATTTGAATGGGCATTTGAAGTCACTTTGATAAAAGACAGAATAAGCACATATACTCCTCCAACTGAACAAACAAACACTTAAAATGTGCTTCCAGGTTGACATTAGTGGTTTGGAGTAAAATATCGTGATCCATTGCTGTGGTAGCCGACGGATATCATAGACCCCAAGAGAATCTATTTAAATAGCATTACTGATTATGACCATATACCTGCAGAAACAAATTACATTAGCTGGGCTTTCTTTTTGTTCTTTTTCTTTTTTTCCCTAAACATTAGCACGTTGGCATGACACAAGGAGCTTGTCCACAGATTAATGTTAGCTAACGTTAAGCACATGGCTGCTAACCAGCCTGAAGACTATTAGTCTTGTTTTAATGTGTTTTAAATAAACCAATAATGTGTCTGTGTAGTCAAAGCTGGCATTTAAATTATTAGTGTAGTATCCATTCAAGAAGTAGCGTTATAACTGAAGCTCTACAACATGAGTGTATTGTGTCAGCTGGTGCCTTACCTCCCAATGTGCATAGGCTGCCCACGCAACATGCCAGCAGGAACAGATCCGGGCTCCTCATGGCGAACCTCCCAAACCAAAAAAGGTCTCTCCTCCGCAAAACAGATAACTTAGTCGGTAAGTCCAAACTTTTTTGTGTGTTCTTCTTTTTCAATTCCAATGCAGCTCACTTGAACTCCTCTGTGTAAGTTTTGGTTTGGTCGGGTTTGGACTGTTGTTGTCTGTCAGTCAGGCCGGCCTGACCAACTGCTGTCTGCTCCAATTACAACCTTGAGGAGGGGAAGGGAGGGTGTGTGTGTGTGTGTGTGTGTGTCACTGTTCACCCCCTCAGGGGTGAAGCTTCACATGGACACTCACTACTGGCTTCCGATACTCAGTTTCCTGTTGCAAGTGACAGTGGACCCCCTTTTGCGGCCACCTCTCCATTCTCTCTCAACATAGGGAAACAATAGAGCTACGATATACACATCGAAGTGTGACCTCGACTCTTAGTCTCACCCCATGGGTCCCTGACTATGACCCCTATAGGTCTACATCAATTATTGATCCCCATTTGACCCTTAGTTCATTTCCCCTGCTCCACCCACTGTAATACGTGCAGATATAGGTGACACAGCGGCCATTATTCTCTCTTTTAAAGGCCCCTTTAGGGATGAGCATTGTAAATTAGCAGTAGCCACACAATGCTGTGATGCACGGCATTGGATAATTGGATAATCTCTATGTATTAGTCCCTACCAAGTAAACATGAAATGAAATGAGACGCGGTATAACGCTAAGTTGATCAAACCGTTTAACTGCCAAACGATTTCTTGAAAGCCCCCCCCCCTCTGCAGTAAAACATATCCTCCCTATATCCCATTACTCGTTTCTTCATGCCACTCTGCTCTCATTCATCGGCCGGCCACGCCACCGTATTTTATGATCCACTGTCACTGCCATTTGGCCTGCTGCCAATTTAATTACCATAGAAGCTAACTGTTAACAGCTAGCCGCAAGTGTCAAATCACACATCAAATCTGTGGTCACGAGGGAGTGTATATAAAGGCCACTCAAATTCAGAGATCTCTCCGAAGCAATAGATTGCTGATTAACTCATATGTAGTTAAGTTAAATCAGATAGATTGCTTAGCAACACTTGTTATTTACATGGGTGAAAAGTAACATTGTAGTAATCAGATTACCTAAAAAGTTGATGTCATTTGGAAAACAAGTTATTGAGGTAATATACCTCGATGGTGGAGGTGCTCATTCCAACATGGCGTCAAAGGTTCCACTTTCTTTCTCGCTCTAATTGTATTGAAAATCAATCGGCGTAATCACTGGTTTGTTTATCTACCTAATTACGCCACAGAGATTAAACCTCTTCTAATCTGAGATTTCAAATTAAAAAATGTCTGCCATATTGAATTTTGTATCCAGACTTCAATTGGAAGTTATCAAATACACCATGTGGGCAGAAGGTTTCTGGGCACCTGAACAAAAGCATGTTAACACCCTGATCTTACACTGCCGGACTATTCCAAGCCATAGAAGCCTCTCATTTAACCACAAGAGCATTTGTAAGGTCGGCCACTCTTGTCGGAAGACAAGGTAATCCAATTACTCTCAAAGCCTTCTGATGGGCTTTCGGACTCTGTGTGTGCAGGCCAGTCAGCTCATTCCACACCAAACTGGGAAAAAACCTTTTCTTAATGGAGCCGGCTTTCGGCACATGCTCATGTTGAAACGGGAAAGGGATGGACACGCGTTCTATAGTCAAACATACCATTGAATGTCACACAGGGTGTTTTTAACCCTAGAGTGTAAGCTGGATCTCATGAGGAAGAGTTGAAGGGGAAGTGCAGAGAGGGAGATGTGAGGCAGATACAGAAAAAAAAAGTTAGTTGTTGCTTGGCCCGCTTATCATCAAAGTCGGCAGGAGTGGCGGCACACATGGAGTCATAACTCAATCAAATCTGAAAGCACAGGCATAATGCACATATTTCTGGGAGTATCAGATATAACATTAAAAAAATAATAATACATTTATCGCAAATAAACGCTCTTAAAACTGGTCAGAAATCAGGTGTGACTGCAACCAAAGGGGCGGAGCACAAACCATGACAGATCATATGATCATAATGAAATATAGGCCCCTTTTTGTTACATCAGAACAATCCCAAAGAAAAAAAACTCTCAGCAGACAAGCGTTACAATCATACAAATATATTAGTTTGTTTTATTGAATTTTATCCAATAATGCGTCTCCCTCGACTTTGTGTAAGTTATTATAGAAATAAATATAGATCATATTGCAAATGCAGAGACAAGAGTTTGAGATAATAGCTTTGAGGACGGGGGCTTAAGGGGTTTAAAGAGTAAATATTGGGGAAAGACTGTTTCTTTAAGGGTGTCTAGTAAATGATTGGCGCATGCATGCTTGTAGTCCCGCCTGTCTGTGATCCTCCACCTCAACCCAGGAGTTTCCAACTGCAAGTCCCCCGGCTCTCTGCAGTCCTGATCAGGTCTTTTTCCTCCTAGTGATCCATGGGTTCGGATGGCGTACAGCAGCCGTTATTCCACCTTGCCAGCAACAGGGGGAGTTACTGCACCCCAACCACGTTTGCATGGATATATTTATATATATTTATATATAGATATATTTTCTGCCCCATTTGAATACAAAAATAGTGTCATTGTGGCTTTATTAGCTGGAAGACTGAAGCACTCTTTTTGCATTTGGAAGACAAGTCGGAAAGTAAGATTATGGTGATTTCCTCAACATCTTTTCTGGAAGACTTCGTCACAATAACTTGGATCGTCCATGCAGTACGAAGAAGAGCAAAAAACAAACGGAACCCCAAAAAAAACACATGAAAAAAGTTGAAAAATCCCTCAAGGATCGATCACAGAATGACAGACACACAGGTAGACGACGTGTTTGTGTGTTTGAGGGAGGGACAGACGGTTAATGAGCAGTCCACATGCTGCCGGCGAGCCAATTAAAATCCAGTTAAGAGGTCAGAGGCCAGAGGTCAGTCAGTCGGCCTTTGATTGACAGGTGAGGGCTGTGGGATTGTGGGGGATCAGCAGGTTTGAGAAATAACAGTCTTGGCGTACTTAAGTTTCCCACTCTTTGTAGCTCCATTGTTCAACATCCCACATTATATGGCAGGAGAATAGACACAGCATTGAAACATTGAAATAAACACATCAAATCAACAAACACACACATGGACGGACCTAGAGTGATTCATACCAATATTCAGTATTCCTTATATCATAAATGAGTTACATACCCACATTATAAATCCATACTTTTTTTAAACAAAAAACACAAAGAAGGGATAAATAAATAACTTTTAGCATAGTGTACACTGCAAAGTCACCACTAAAACATTATGGGTGCATTCGCTTGTGAGAGGTGAAGTCCCCCCATGATCTGTTTGGAAAGGTCATCCCATTTAGCCACATCTGCGCTGGCTTGGTGCAGGGTGCTGTGTGTGTGTGTGTGTGTGTGTGTGCAATGCAGATGTCTCTGGGGATTGTGGGTGTGCTTTTATAAAACACATACTGATTTTTACGTATGAGGTTAGTGGTCGTAATTAACACTAAACAGGATGTGACCTCAGGTGGATTCCAGTATAAAAGCACATTTTATGAAGCAGCTACAAAAAAAAAAAGAGGACGGAGTCACTCTTTTATCACGTGAGACTCTTCTCTTCCTCCCTCTCGTTTTTTGTGTTTTCTGCTGCATTGCAGATGTGGTGAAGGGACTCCAGCTCAAAGTTAACGCACGCACGCACAAACTCTCACTCACGCACACACACGCACACACACACACACACACACACACACACTTACTTTAACAGCAACCCTGCTCACAAAAAAAGGGAAAAAAGTGTTAGAAAAACAAAAGCTCTAATAAAACACTCAGTTGGTTTCTATATCAATATTAATGCTTTTTTTCACACCCTCTTAGATAATGTGGCTGCACCTTGTTAATGGACTTCATTGCTTTCTGCCCAAGGACTCGTACTCATCGATTCGGCCTCTGATTCATCCTCTATTTATTTTCCTCCCTTTCTCTCCGCCTATAATTTATTCCCTCACACATATTGGACATACAGGGATATTCAATCACAGTTACAAAACGATTACACACAGAGACCAAAGCTGATGAGTGAGTCTAGAACACACACATATATACCAGCACACACACACGCATACACACACACACAGACACACACACACACACACATACTGCCTCCAGGTTAAAGGGAAGTTGTGTTTGAAAAAGGGATTAGGGAGAGGAAGTGGAATTTCAAAAGGGAGCGGTGAGGGCACGAGTTATCTACACTACAATGTGTGACACATGCCTCTCTCTCTCTCTCTGTCTCTCTCTCTCTCTCTCTCTCTCTCTCTCTCTCTCTCTCTCTCTCTCAGAGTCCTTCATACCCCGGATGACCGTCGACTGCAGTTGTAATGCGCTCGGTAAGCAGGGAGGGCCCTGACTCGGGAGAAAGGGCAGGGAGGGGTGTCCCCGGGGATCTAAGTGTGTGTATATGTCTGTTTGTGAGATGTGGGAAGCGTGCAAGATATACATTATTTAACCCCCTCCGCTATCAATACACACACCTTTTGCCACCTTTTTCTTTTTTCTTCATATACTCAAGAGAAATATGCCAAGTCCAACGGCCAATATTTAACATTCGGAGCTTAATCCAAAGACATTCATCAGTGAGTTAGAAGCAGTAAATTAGGCCACGGAGAGGGGTTCGCTAATCAAACATGCGCTCAGATAGACGGCCGCCGAGATCAATGGCAATCTTTACATCTTGTAATTCACACAGACCTGTTTGAAGTGAAGCCTGAAGGCCGACGGCTGGAACAGAGAAGCTGATTTCAGGCTTCACAAAGGACTCACAGCAGGGACAAATGGGCGAGTGTGAACACTGCAAAACGCACACGCACACACGCTCATGCAATCATGCAAAGTTTCCACACACAATGAATGACTCCGTCATCTACCTTTATGCAGAAGGAACTCCCTGCTAACAGAGTGGGAGACACATATATTCACGCCTCCTCTTTTAAACTTCTCCCCCCCACACCCGAATATATTATTAATACCAGATAAGATCTAATGATTCGTCTGGCTACAAAAGATAATATCTGCATTAGCCACTGGAGAAAAAATAAATACAGTAATTAGATTACAGACGACAGGTGAATGGAAAACAAAATAGACTATTTCGCTCTATCGTGAGATCTGATGGCTTGAATTAATAATAATCTTGGCTGCAATGGCTTTAAAGTCACTTTAACACAGAGTCTGGCAGGCAATGAGATAATTGTATCCCTACAAATAGCAACAAAAACAAAATAAGTTTGAATCCTCTTATCTAGAAATGCCATTTCATGTGATATTATTTTGCATCTGTACAGGCATCAACAGGAAATAATATTGCATGTATTGTGAGGGTTAAAGAGGATCTCAAGCAATATAGTATAAAACGTCCGTAAGGTTGTGGGACTAACCAGAGGCCGACTCAAACCAGAACACCGGATCCTTCATTCCCCATGATGCAACTCATCTTTCATTAGACCCTCCATGCCTCTTAAATGCCCACGTAATGCAGGCGTGTGTGCATGATTGACAGATTGCTTATTGTCCATACCTCTAATCCAAATGTCATCTAAATCACAGCAGACGTATCATGTTTCACGACTTCCGTAGTCCTTATTAATGGCTTGAACTACAATGTTAGCCCTTAACTCTCATTTGCAGATACTCTTCTTTTAATAAAAAAAAACAACAAGAATCATGACATATATATAAGAAAATATTGCAACGTAGATTTCCCAGCCCTTAAAACTCACAGTAGTTGTCACAGAAGTCATGGCTATGTCTGCCACCTCTCATCTAACAGTATATATATACAGTATATTTATTTATATATGTGTATATATATATATATATCTCTATCTCTATCTCTCTCTAGTTCCCTACAGTCTTCATTCTATTATAGTTTTAATTAAACATGTGTGTAATTACTTAAACTAATATATAATACTTAAACATTGTGTTCTGGAATTAGCGATCCACAGGGGCTGACTGGTCGCACATACTGACCTGAGGGTCTGTTTGACACTTTAATTGAGGTCTTCAGTGTGCACGTGAGGTTTCAGCTGTACCTCATGTTCAATAAAGCAAACAAATCATGGGAATAACTCTGATTTTCTCTTTTCTCTGCTCCTCGGAAGTCCTTCCTGTAGTTCATTTGCTGAATCATCGTTCTCCTCCGTCATCCATCCTCACTTCCCACGTCTTTCCCCTTTAAACTCCCTCTCGTCATTCTCCGTCTGTGAACTAATCTGTTCTCTTTCTGGACTCGGGAAAACTGGTAAAGCTTGCTTTGCCTCTCAGTTAGCAGATTAATTCGCTCCGCGGCTCGCCTCTATTCTGCACGGGTTATCAGCTGTTATTATTTACAACCACAGGTGACAGGGGAGCAGAGGATTATGCATGAAAGGAGAAGTGTGTGTAAATGTGTGTGTGTGTGTGTGTTCAGGGAACACCGTCCACATTACCATAATTCCCTCTTAAAACTTCCTTCCGCTCGTCACCACAAATTATTTTGCCGAAAGAAAAGAATCTTTCACCCTGTGGGTTTTCCGTTTCTTTGGTTGGTCCCTCTCTCTCTCTCTCTCTCTGAGCACTGATCATCAATCTAACCTCGCCACTACCTCCTGAGAACGCAGGACTTCCTCGCTTCCCACAATACATAAACATTAGGCAGAAACAATTACCCTGTCGGGCATATTGTGGCGAGAAAAGTTTGATAGGAAAAAATGATTGCTTTTTGTGTTGAATGGAAAGAACAAATGGAAACACACACACAAAGCCCACTCTCGAACGAGCAGAGTGAAATATTTCACGGAGAGTCTATCAGACAATCAAGGGATGGGGAAGAACTGTGATCAAAGTACACGCAACACATCTGTCGTTCTATTTTCTCTATTTTAGAATCGCCATCCTTCTTTTGTGCTACAGCTATCAATTTCATTGAACTTTCATCTATGAACTTACAATCATAATAGTATAACACTTGTGAAATGGCAAGTAAAGAAGGCTTAAATTCCTTTTGCATCCTAACCAAATTCTCCTGGAGAGATTCATGGTTCAAAAAAATCAAAAAAATAATCTGAGCAAGCGAGTGATTCATGTGGTCAAGTCAGCATGGCGGTGTTTCATGGCATGAACACAGGTGCTCAGTTGACTAGTCCAGGTGTAAATAAAGACTTAAAGGGCCACTCCAGGGATTCAGTAATGCACTTTCATAAAGCTGGAGGAGATGAAAGAGAGGGATTAAAAGAAGAATGGTCAAAATGAAAGCAGCAGAGGCTAAGATGTCCTGACTTTAGTCCTTACTATGGGGTCAAGCTCCCCGCACCCCCTAAATGCAGCGTGGTGGCATCTTTCATTATTCTGCCTGCAGATCCAAGAAATTATGTTTGGCTTTGGGTTGCGTTCAGGTTCGGATGTGGTTATTTTCATATATCTATTTTTCATTTGGGAACTGGAAACAATTTGATACATTAAAAAGTCTGTTTACAGGTCGTGGGTAGTAGTACTATATATATATATATATATATATAAAAAAATAAAATAGTCTAAAGCTTTTTGTAACTCCAGAAGAAGCGGTAAGGGCCTCAATTGATGTCACGTGAGTCAGTTTCCGAAGCTGGGGCTGAAAACTTTAGTATTTTTAATTTGACCTCATCTCTACTTGAGGCTAGCGACTCGAGGGTAAATAGGCCGCTACTAGCATTACACATCAGAATCTCCAATTGTACTGTAGGTGGTTGCAGTGTGGTTAATGTAGGCGCAAGTTTTTCACAGGAAAGAAGAATTCATGGAAGAATTTATATATTTTTTAACTGTCCATTGTGAGTCAGACAATATGACGTGTCATATGCACTAAAGTATATTATAGGAGTGCAATGCGAGTCGAGCTGTAATAATGCTCTGTGTATCCCAATACCACACTACATACCAATGGTATAGAGTATACTATACCCTTATACTACAGGAAGTATTACAATCCACCTGCTTAATAGTAGAATATAGTATGGATTTGGGAAACAGCTCCAGTGTAGCCAATGTGTTGCATTAGTCTGACTGTCAGTAATGTAGCAAACATATAGGCAGCCCCAGTTAGTTTAAAGGTCCAGTGTATAGGATTAAGGGGGGCTTCGTTTGTAGAAATGGAATATAATATAAATAACTTTGTTTTCACTCGTGTAAAATTATCTGAAACTAAATAATTGTTGTGGTTTCATTTGCCTATAATGAATCCTTCATATCTACTTAGGGAGCGGGTCCTCTTGATCCAGTCGGATTGGTTGCAATCGACAACCTTACGGCGAGACGCCGCTAAAACCTACACACTGGCCCTTTAAGGCAGGTGGTGTCTTAAAGATGCCCAGGTTTGGGTCTCATCTCCAGGCCTGTGTGGTGTTCTCCACACCTCCAGTGTGGCGGAGCTGCTTCTGCCTGCTCGGTAGTACTCCCGGTGACTTGTAAACTGACTTTAATAAAAAAAAATAGCTGTACACTCAGTGCACTGAATATTTCCGGCATGTGGACAGCGACGCGTGTAGCGGTGAATCTGCAATGTCATATAGACATTTCATTTTCTCATTCGTCATAAGGCAATATCACAATCTAGGTACAATAATTGTTTTTTTTTGTATCTTGAGACAAGAATAGCACACTGAGCGACAGCGGCTCCACAGATAATGTGCGGGCCTCAGGGGTTTGTGCAATGCATGGCCAGCCACAGTGAAAACAAGCTATTGGGGTGCAATCCCACGCTACAGAGTCGGGCTCCATCAGTACCCCATCTCACTGATGACATCCTCATCATCTCCCCGAACCTGCACTCACACACACACACACACAAACACACACGCACACACACACGCACACACACACCCCCCGCCACGTCGGCATGCGTGTCAATGCATATCGTTGTGTTAAGTCGTGTGATCATTTTCTGCATTCGTCTCTCATGGATATCATGCACACACACACACACACACCTCTGCGTGTGTGGAAATGTCAGTGTAATATAGTAATAATGTGTGTGTGCGTGTGTGTGTGGTTATGCAGTGTGTCGAGGGAGCTCATGGCCCCTCGTTTAAGGGTGGAAAGATTCTGATCAGCCCCAGACTCCATTAACAGAGCCGGAGAGGAACGAGAGGGCTTTTGTTGTGCCGCCGAGTGGAAAATTGAGTCCATGTCACAAACTAATCAAATCGCGCCAAAGGTGAATGGAAGAAAGGAACACACACACACACACACACACACACATTCACACACACACACACACACACACAGGCCATCTCACAACGTCGCAGACACGCACAGAAGATGTGCAACGAGCAGATGGCTGCAGAACAAAAAGTCTGCGAGGGCCTCTGTAACAGCCCCGCATTAGCATGGCTCTGTGTTAGGCTAACATTAGCATGGCTCTCTGTCAGGCTAACATTAGCATGGCTCTGTGTCAGGCTAGCATTAGCATGGCTCTGTGTCAGGCTAACATTAGCATGGCTCTCTGTCAGGCTAACATTAGCATGGCTCTGTGTCAGGCTAGCATTAGCATGGCTCTGTGTCAGGCTAACATTAGCATGGCTCTGTGTCAGGCTAGCATTAGCATGGCTCTGGGTCAGGCTAACATTAGCATGGCTCTGTGTCAGGCTAGCATTAACATGGCTCTGTGTCAGGCTAACATTAGCATGGCTCTGTGTCAGGCTAGCATTAGCATGGCTCTGTGTCAGGCTAGCATTAGCATGGCTCTGTGTCAGGTTAACATTAGCATGGCTCTGTGTCAGGCTAACATTAGCATGGCTCTGTGTCAGGCTAACATTAGCGGGGGGGGGAAATGAAAAGCCGTATGTGAAGTATTGCGCTGCAGAGGGACCGATTTGACCGCTGCACCCGTTGTGGTGAAACCAGGAAGACGTTGCTCTTGATTTGTTGGTCGACTGGAAGGAGGCCGCTGATGATGGCGGGAGGGTGCGTGTGGGATGTCCTTCCGGTCGGGTTTAACACGCTGCGGTGACATGCTATACAATGCAAGGCGACTGTTCACCTCTTCGTGGAGTTATTGCTTTTATAGGGGGCTGCATGGGGGTGTGTGGATGGGGGGGGGGGGTCTCATTGAACCAGCTCCACTTTCTTCTTTTTTTTCTCTCCAACTTTACACCAGTGCATTGTGGTATGCAGAGTCCACATGGGGTTAGTGTTGCAGGTGTCTGTGTGTGTGTGTGTGTGTGTGTGTATGTGTGAGGGGGGGGGGGGTAGCCCTAACAACCCTGTTCAGCTGTCTGCTGGTGCCCAGTCCTCCACCCCTCCTCTCCCAACCCGTGTCTCTGAGCGCTAGGAGGAGGAGGTTTTGGATTTGGATTTGGATTTAGGGTCCTTCTTGCCGTTCTTGAGTGCGGGCGAGTCACCGGAGGTCTTGGGCGTTTTCCTGGGCGGACTCTGCTCCGCGACGTCGTGTAGAGAGGGCTCCCGGTACATGGCCACTGAGGAGGGAGAAGGTTGTAGTTTTAAGACTGGGTAGAGTGATACAGTAGAACTAGCTTTGCTGCTTTAGTTTGTTCTTTGGAAATTGCCTCAATGTGTTTTCAGGTTCATAAATAAAAAGAAACATTTCAAGCCCCTATGGAATATCTTGTTTTGTTTTTTTTCTCGATAAATGAGACAATCCCTGGTGCAGTTTACGTGTTGCTTTCAGCACTTTGTTGTTAATTACTTCAGATGAGCAGTAATGACCTAAGTTTGACTATGAATATGAAAATCCTCATACTGCTCGTCGGTCTCAGTGTCAATTATCGTTAAGTGATTTGCTGACAGGCATCGAAGTACTGTTCCAAAATATAATATCACGGTAACATGCCTTTTGACTTTTCAAATATCACAGCTCAAAGTCTACTTACTATACTTATTAGATTGTTTTTCTTGGAAAATGGGGCTGCTTTGTCAGCCAACTATTTCCATCACTATTTTAAAAGGTCAAGATCCAACTTTGATGCTGAAATCAAAGACTTTATTTTTATTTATTTTTACACAATGATAACTGAATATTTGACTGAACGGATGCTGACCTGTGCGTTCTTGGAAGATGGTGACACAAATAAAAGCCCTGAGCACCTGTCAGGATAACACTCAGTGGTCCCTGCCTTCTGGAGCAGCTCTCAGTGTGGGCTACATATTGATCGGTGGTACCTTCAATGAGTTTGGGCAGGAAGTGGGCGGCGCCCTTTGTCTTCTTGACGCGGTTCCCTTTCATGACCTGTCCATCTCGGTTGATGCCGATGTACCACGCCCGACCCGACTGGGTCTGTCTGTACAGGATGGACGAGTAGGTGACGTAGTAGTTCTCAAACACACACTCCTTAAACTTACACTCCGGCGTGAAGTGTTCCTGAAAGACACACACACACACAAACAGGGAGACAGAAAGACACACATCAGGTCAGAGGAGAAGAATAACACATCTGGCGTGTGTCCGCCGTTTCTCATCTGTTCTTCTGTTATTTATATATTTACTTCTCCAATTTTGCTGGACTCAGCTGGGAAATGGGAGGAAAATGGGCCCCACAATTCATCGTGACAGGGAAAGGGGTGGTGGGGGGTGTTACGGTGCAGCGGCACAAACTCATCCCAAACGCGCCCATTTGCCACACGACCAAAGTGGTTTGTGAGCGGCGATGCCATCACTCAGCCGGTTCGGTTTACCTGTAACAAACAGCAATCACCTGGATCCTTCACCCCCTCTGTGGTTAAACTGTTGGCCTTCAGCCCTCACACACACACACACACACACACACATACACACGCGCGCATTGCTCTGCATTAGACAATACGTCAACAGCAGGACATAGCCCACCCTCCACCCTCTGTCTCCCTCTCGTTGCGGCGCTCACATATTCCCTCTCTATCTCATGTTCTGCCTCTCCTTCTCCATTTCATCCCCCCCGTCCCTTCGTCATTTGTTAACCTTGTTGAGGAACAAACCAATTTGCAGGATTGATTTGGAGCCTTGATGTGATGGGTGGGCAGAAAAGGCCTGAATAAGGAGTTTTTTCCCTCTCTCTCTCTCTCTCTCTCTCTCCTCCCGCTCTCCGTCGTCTCCCTTCCTCTCCCTCCGCGGACGCCGGGCCCTAACGTCTGCCGCCATCCATTGTGCCGTGCATAAACAAGCTAATTACATTGACTGTATCGCCCATTTCATAATTACACATCCATTCACTTAGGTGGCCATTCATTTCCTCGCCCGCCCATTAACTCAGCTCTCACAGCACCGAGCGGGACGCAAAGGTCTGAGCCTCATGGAAGGTGTAATCAGAGCGCCATCAATAACCATGCTGGCACTGCAGTGTGTGGCATCTCATCTTCTCCACGGGCGCGTGCGCGTGTGCGTGTGTGTGTGCGCGTGTGTGTGTGTGTGTGTGTGTGTGCGTGTGTGTGTGTGCGCGCGTGTGTGTGTGTGTGCGGGTGTGTATGCGTGTGTGTGTGAGTGTGTGTGTGTGTGTGTGTGTATTTGTGGTGGGGGGAAGGGCTTTAAAGGATTAAATCCCACACACACAGTAAGACATGCTCAAGTTCATGAATTGATTAATTACATGAATTAATCTGAATCCGGCCATATGAGTAATGTGTAGGGTGTGTGTGTGTGCGTGTGTGTGTGTGTGTGTATTGAGGCTGCATCATTACCAATCCATGACCAACCTTGTGCAAAGGAGGTCCTCATGATTAGAGATCAACAGATGGAAGCTGGATTTCTCTGACTCTCTGATGAAAGATAAAAACTTGAGAGGACATTTGCTCGGTTTTCTGCTCTGAGATTAGTCCCCATATAGCAAAGGTTATGTTTTAGTGTCTTTTCACACGCTAAAAAAAGGCACATTGGCGAGTTCAGCGGCGCAGGATTGTTCACTCAAGTGCATCTTTAAGTAGAATTGTTTAGGTACTTGAACAGAATTTTATTTTCATGCTACTTAATGCTTTACATTTAGGAGCTAAATATTGGATAAGAAAACAAACCCTCTAATGTTCCAGCCGAGATACAGATCTTAAACACATTTATTTGTATCTCTGTGTAGCTACGTATTCAAATGACCAAATGTTGTCTATGAACCTTCATGTAACCGTCAGCAATAGAGATTCCTTTTTTTTCTCTTTTGCCGAGCTGTGACCTCCATGGAGGACATCAAAATAAAAAATGACTCACGGAAATACATTTATATTCCATTACATATAATACATTTAAAATGTAATATGAAGGCCTTTATTTTCCCTTTTACTTATTATATTGTTTTATTTATTATTCATGTGATCGTGAATGTATTTCTAAATGTATTTCTAAATGTATTTCTTCCTATTTAAATGTATTTATCTATTATTGTTCCTAATCCTCAGCGGTCATCTCATCTCCGTGTCGAGGGTGTTGAGGGCAAATAAACACAAGGACGAGTATACAATCAGTCTCATTAAACAACATTCAAGCAATATTTCAACGCTCGTTGTCTTTGCTTACAATAGATGGCTGTCAACATGCGATGCGTCACTTTACAGATCCATGTCTAATCTTACATGCTCGGAGGTGGTAAGATAGGATATTCAAAAAAAGAAAGGTCAAATGTGACCTCCAGTCAGTTAACATGAAGCAGCAAAGCCACAAACACACGCAAAAAAAAGGTTCTCCTTTTCAGAGAATAATTCATTTATGATCTCTTTTAATATTTCATGTATTTTAACTCTGTGTATTGCTTAGCATGGCGCTACACCCACTGGGGGAAACAGAACGACTGACGCTTCGCATGCACGATTGCACTCCATTTATTTGTCAGAAAAATGGTCTCATGATTTCCAAAAACCTTTCATCGTTACACTGAAGACGAAATATACTGCTGGATAGGAACTATCATAACTAAATCAGTCCGGGCCCATGTACTTAGTCACAAACACACACACACACACACACACCAAAGGTGCCATCAGCGATGCTGCTTTATGGGATGCCATGCGATTAAGCAGTCATTTACAGAGAGGCATCACTCACACGGCAGACACTCGGGGGACAGATGCACATCTGTCTGCAGAGCGTTGCCTTACGACCAGACTTCAGGCGTATTTCACACTTAATTATCCCCCCCCCCCGCTAACTGAGGAAAGGACGGACGTCTCTTTATCTACTGAGGTCCAAACAAAGTGTCACCTGAGTCCTATAACTCTCAGTGTCGTCGTCTGGGAAGACAAACCAGACAGGGCTATCGCTGCTGCAGTCCCTCTTTTGGTCAGCAGGGGCTGCTGCAAACACACAGGCAGCCCCGGGGCGCCTGTCGCTGGCCCTCCTGCATGAACTGGTGTCTCCTTGCCACTCCATAATACCCAGCTCACCCCAAAGGGCCTCTTTTAGCACGCTGAAGAACACTCGAGTAGCGGAGCAGCCCCCAATCCACACGAGGGTTTCTTTCTGTTCTGCTGTGTGTATCTCTGTTGTTGTTGTTGTTTTTTTTTGTTTTGACATTTGCATCTGCTAAAACATTCTCTTCTGTTGCATTATACATTTTAGGATCCAGAGACGGAAATAAACTGTGGCGCACCATGCATATCATTGCCTTGTACAGCTCCCTGGTTTAAAAGGCTGTTTTTAAACTGACTTCAGAAAGATATTATTACGGCCCTGATTTCACTAAATGTTCATTTGGCCATGATACAAAGCTGCCGTTTTCCGTGAAGCTGCAAGACCTCAGCCATCTTACGTCAAAATATTCGCTATAAATAAACCAGAAAAAAAAACAAGAATATTCAGTTTATTTGAATTCAATTCAGTTTATTTTGTGTAGCCCAATATCACAAATTACAAATTTGCCTCAGAGGGCTTTACAATCTGTACACATACGACATCCCTGTCCCAGGACCTCACATCGAATCAGGAAAAACTCCCCAAAAATAACCTTTCACAGGGAAAAAAGGGAAGAAACCTTCAGGAGAGCAACAGAGGAGGATCCCTCTCCCCGGATGGACAGAAGCAATAGATGTCATGTGTACAGAATGAACAGCATTTACAAAGTTACATAAACACATTACATGAATATGACAATGTATAAATGGAACTCCAATCCATGAAACAGAAGGAGGTAGAGAGGAGGGGGCGGGGCATCAGCAGGGCCAAGGTGGGAGGCCGGCTCACCAGGCATCAGACACCTCCAGGTCCAATGGACCCTATGAGACGTGAAGTCACAACGACTCCGGGGAGGAAGCAGAGTTAATAAGGTGCAATGGAGAGATGTAAATGTATCCATAAGGAGAGAGAGAAGAGGAGAGAGGTGCTCAGTGTATCCTAAAACATCCCCCAGCAGCCTATAAGCCTATAGCAGCATATCAAGGGGCTCGACCAGGGCAAACCTGATTCAGCCCTAACTATAAGCACTATCAAACAGGAAAGTCTTAAGTCTATTCTTGAATGAGGTGACTGTGTCTGCCTCCCGGACTGAAAGTGGAAGCTGGTTCCATAAAAGAGGAGCTTGATAACTGAAGGCTCTTGCTCCCATCCTACTTTTTAGGACTCTAGGAACCACAAGTAGCCCCGCATTTAGTGAGCGCAGCTCTCTAGTGGGGCAATATGGTACTACAAGCTCCTTAAGATATGATGGTGCATC
This sequence comes from Cyclopterus lumpus, assembly GCF_009769545.1. Lineage (NCBI taxonomy): Eukaryota > Metazoa > Chordata > Actinopteri > Perciformes > Cyclopteridae > Cyclopterus > Cyclopterus lumpus. The sequence continues at coordinate 8,009,623 of NC_046983.1, read as the reverse complement.
ACCAATCAAGGCTTTGTAGGTGAGGAGAAGAATTTTAAATGTGATTCTTGATTTTACAGGGAGCCAGTGCAGCGCAGCTAATACAGGAGTAATGTGATCTCTTTTCTTAGTTTTTGTAAGTACACGAGCTGCAGCATTCTGGATCAACTGGAGGGATTTAAGAGACTTATTAGGGCAGCCTGATAATAAGGAGTTGCAGTAATCTAGTCTGGAAGTAACAAACGCGTGAACCAGCTTTTCTGTATCTTTTTGAGACAAGATGTGCCTGATTTTTGAAATGTTACGTAGATGAAAAAATGCAATCCTTGAGATTTGCTTAACGTGGGAGTTAAAGGACAAGTCTCGGTCAAAGATAACGCCTAGATTCTTTACAGTGGTGTTGGATGCCAGGGAAATGCCATCTACAGAAACCACATCACCAGATAATTGATCTCTGAGGTGTTCAGGGCCCAGTAAAATAACTTCAGTTTTGTCTGAGTTTAACATCAGGAAGTTGCAGGTCATCCATGTTTTTATGTCTTTAAGACATTCTTGAATTTTAGCGAGCTGGTTGGTCTCCTCTGGTTTGATCGATAGATATAATTGAGTATCGTCTGCATAGCAATGAAAGTTTATGCAGTGTTTCCTGATAATATTGCCCAAAGGAAGCATATATAAGGTAAATAAAATTGGTCCAAGCACAGAACCTTGTGGAACTCCGTGACTTCCTCATCACTCACCCCCAGAGACAGGAGAGAGAGAAAGAAAGGGATGGAGGGAAAGAGAGGTACAATATGGATGGGGGGAAAGAGAGGTACAATATGGATGGGGGGAAAGAGAGGTACAATATGGATGGAGGAAAAGAGAGGTACAATATGGATGGAGGGAAAGAGAGGTACAATATGGATGGAGGAAAAGAGAGGTACAATATGGATGGAGGGAAAGAGAGGTACAATATGGATGGGGGGAAAGAGAGGTACAATATGGATGGAGGAAAAGAGAGGTACAATATGGATGGGGGGAAAGAGAGGTACAATATGGATGGAGGAAAAGAGAGGTACAATATGGATGGAGGGAAAGAGAGGTACATATGAAGACGACGACATTAGCGGTAAGGAAGGAGACGGGATTAGTCTCCAGTAATGACACACGCACACACACACACACACACACACACACACGTGCACACACACACGCACACACACACATCACCATTGTCTCATTTCCATCCGCTGACACTTAAAGACATCATTCGGCCCCGTTCTCATGCTGCCGGTAACCATTGAGCCTCCGGTGCGCTCAGCTGGGGGATTGATTCAAAGTAAGACCTCTGTGAAAAGTCAATAGGCATTAGTCCAGAAAAAAAACCGGGATTAAGCTTTGATTGGACGCGCGGCGCGGCGACACAACCGAGCGTGAAGAACTTAAAAGGACTTACAAGCTGCGATCGGGCGACTACAGGTTGATCCAGAGGGTTTACGTTTTATTCCAGAGGACAAATGTGTTTCCTCCCGTCGACAGAGCACACGTGTGAGAGTGCGTTTGCTCACGTGCGGGTTTCCGGTGTACACGACAGGGGCGATACGGGACACGTGTGTTGTTGTTGTCAAGACCAACAAGTTCAGTCAAAGGGACAATCTTTGTGTTTCAGGCCCAACACAAATGACAACGCAGCCTTCACCAAATATACATAAAGAGGAGATAAAACATGCGCGGTATTCAACAGTGTTCTTTGCAGCTGATAAGAAAAGACCAGTAGTCGCTGAATGAAAGCCAGCAGGAAAGATAAGATTACATTTGTAGCTAAGCTACCTAGCTAGCGCGAGTTGGTGGCGCACATTGTGCAAGATGAGAGATGTAGTTCACCGAAACAAGTGACCTGCAATAAACTGAGACTTTTTCCACTTGGAAAATTATCTTTTAAAATGACAAACGTCATATGTATTTGTATGTGTACTTATATTCAGACGGGATAATACAAAGAAAAAGATTTCTTCTCTTCCTGTTGACTACCCTATGATATCTTTTCCAAAACAAGGTCTCGTGGGCGACGGCAGAAAGGGAAGGACCTCCCCCTTTATAGTCATTTGTTGATTAAGCCAAGTCAATTTACAGAAACGATTCATGGCGATGCATTCTTGTTATTTTCCAATAAACAAAAATAACTTTTCAAAGCGAAATACTTGAATGTTATTCATATGTAAAAACTAAGCTAAATAGTTTGCATATGCAGTGGTGGAATGTAGGAAATACATAAACAAAAATGCTTCTTTAAAGTTGAACACATTTTAAAGGAAGACATTGCTTATTAGTCATTTAGGAGATGAGTATGTTTCATAAAAGATGCAGTGTGCATCTTCCCGACCGCATGGAGAATGGATCAATGAACTACAACAGTCACACGGGGCGTCCACATGTCCTTGGGGTCCTGCGATGCTCACGATGAATCTGTGACATCCAGGGACCTTTTGTTTGCAAAAGTTGCCAAAAGTTGAACAAAATACTTTTGCCTCCAACGTGCTCAACATGAAAGGCTCCCGTGAGACTGATTCAAAGCCTCTTGATCTTCAGGCTCGTGGAGGATATGAAGTCAAAATATGACTATGATTTTATCAAGTAACACTTCGAAATGAAAGTTCTGCAATGCAAGTTCTAATCCAGTGCCCCTGAGTTACATCTTGTTAGAAGCCAAAAGTTTGTAAAAAAAACCCAAAACAAGTGTGTTTTGTATCAAATTCCCTCTTTTTGCATATTTACGAGCAACTGTCTGTACTGTGTATTTGTAGCACGGGGATGGGGGGTCATGTCAACATAAAGTTTGCGGCATAACCTGTCTGTCAGATCTCATCTTCAGCCTCCGCGTCTCTGTCCCGTCCCTCCCGTCTCTTCATTTCACAATCCGAAAAAAGAAAGAAACTGCCATTAAAGTATCCTGCGGGGGAGCATTTCTTTATTAGAGACAGCCAGGGTTTTAAAAATATATATATATTGGCTGTTTTCTTTCATCCGAAAAGCACTGTTTTTTTTCTTTCTTCTTTTTTTCAAGGTACCGCAGGATCAGCTGGAGACACGAATCAGGAAAACAGCTCAAATGGCCCTAAGAAGTGTACGATGATTTATCAACATACATTGAGGAGATCGGAGAGTGAATAGTCGTGCAACACGGCATTATGCTACAGCCGTGAGTGGTTCTTTGCGTATAATTATTGCTTCATACAATTAATTATGAATATGAAGCAATGCGAAGCTGGCTTTTGGCTGAGGATAACAGTGAAATAAAGTTGTCTTTTTTGTCACTGCATAGTGAGTGATGAAATATTTACCTGCAGATGCAACTCTTGTCGTGCGGATATGAATCAGCACTAAGAGCTCACGGAGCAAACGGAGCCTTACAGATGCCTGTTTACCAGCTACAGCGATTATCATCCGAGCAAATGAGCAGAAATAAAACTTGAATTGACGACTAACAGCCGAGGAAGCGTCACAGGAGCGTGCGAAAATAATTGTCTAAAGGCGGGAGTAATTATCACTTATTAATTTATGCACAACATGTGGCCCCGCTGGCATTCTCCGTCGTGTTATCATCAGCGGGGCTCTTTTTCAGATGCTTGGTAGAAAAACATCTCTCAGCACTTAGGGAAGAAAACTCAGCAGCTGTCAGCATCAAAACTCCCTCCTTTTCTTCCGAGACAGCATTGTATTCTCTGGTGTAACGTAGCCGGAGAGCGACATCAACATCGACAACCATTAAAGTGAAAAACAACCCCCGTCACGTCCAATGAAAACACCAGCAAACCGCCCGTTTTCTTTTCTTCTGTTTGCACTTCGACTTGTAAGCCGTGCCTTTAGGAGGCTTTCACGGGCAAAGGATGCTTCACTCGGGGGAAAGAAAAGGGAGGTGTCGTTGTCACCGTAGTGCTGTATTACGATGGGAGAGCACGCTGCAAGGAACTGTCGATCACATCAAGCTCATTTTAAAAGGTGTTCTGACTCAAAATGCTACAGGTATAACTCGGTAGAAATGGGTTTGATTTAGAATTTGATGTATTGATCAGATTCAATCATATCTGAAATGTAATGACTTGAACGGCACCAGAGAACGTTGATTCCGTCGAGTTTCATCCTCCAGTTCTATTAGGGACTGCGCCTTTAAGACCAGTAACAACGCTGGATTAAATGCAAGGTTTTCCAAAAGGAAAATGTCAACATATTTCCAGAGATAAATAAGCACAGATGTCTCAAATCGCTAATGTTGTTTTGAAATGCCTTTGGTTGTCACTTATTCTTCATGAAATGTATTTGTTGTGCATTCATGAGAGCGTTGACTCGATTTGTTCGTCCAAGGTTGAGGTTAAACTCACCTTTTAAGCCAAGATGCTTCGCTCGCCACCGACTCGCTTGTGAGGGGGGGGGAAACGTCTGGCTCTTTGGCGGCGAAACCACTTTGAACCTCGAGGTGGAATAACCAGAAGGACTGCATGGTGGACGCGTCGCCTCGGGATCTTAGGCCTCAAACACACGGTTCCATGGAGATACACGCCGTGTCTATGGGCTTCCAGATCCGACTCATTTCCTCCGCGGGGAGCAGTGATTCTTGAAGGATCTGACGGTTCTCTCAGCTCTCCATGAATCAAACAGACCTCACAGCAACCTTTAAAGGTCTTTCCTCTGTCGGAGTTCCACCTCTTGGCCTCCCAGTGCTCTTGTGAACTCTCGTGAGTGTCTATGGTGGAGTTGCTGACCGACACGGAAGTGAACAAAGTTTTTAACACTTCAGACGGAGAGGGGTCCTCGACTGTGCCAACATTCTGGCATTTACAGGGACGCCCCGAGGAGCGCTGGAGCTCGACCTGGCGTGATGTGCTGTATCCAGAAAACACACACACACACACACATACACACACCATCCAAACCCATCTAAAAACATATGTAGACTCGAAAGATATCATACACACAAAAGGGAGAATAAACAAGATGCATGCATGAAGCAAACGTCTGGCAGGAACACACACACAGACAAATGAGTGGAGGGGAAACAGCAGACACACACACACACACACACACACTGTAATGAGAACAGCTGGAGAGGGTGCGGGCGGGTGCACAAGTAGGAAGAAGCATGAGAGGGGATGGGTGGGGGTGGGGGGGTGTCCTCTGCTTCTCACCTTGACTGCCAGACCCCTGTGCGTTTGGGGATTTTCCAAAGGGAACCAGAGATAACCACGCCTTACCTCGACACTGCATTTTTCATCTCTCCTTCTTGCCTTCCGCTCTCTCTCTCTCTCTCTTTTCCTCATTCCCCTCATTCTCTCAGCATCCTCCCCTTCTTCCTCCATCCTTCACATTTCTCCTTCTTCAAGGCCGCGTATGTCTGCACGCTTGTGCTCAGCGGAGGAAGGTTTATGTGTGTGTGAGTGTGTGTGTGTGTGTGTGGGGCGGGGGGCGGCGTGGGTCATTCAGAGTGCAGAAGAGGGAGAAAAAGGAGAGCAGAAGGAAAGGAAACAATACTGCTGACGACAAGCGGTTTCTGATTCAATGGGTGGGTGAGGGAGGTCAAAGGAGATGGGTTGGAGGCAAGATTAGCTGTGTGTGTGTGTGTGTGTGTGTGTGTAGTCGGTCCTCTCAGGTCATACTGTAAGAAGACTTTGAAAGCTTTGTTGAGCGAACTGACTAATTGCCAGTTTGCCACCTGTCAGGTGTGTCGGCGCACGTGTGTGTGTGTGTGTGTGTGTGTGTGTGTGTGTGTGTGTGTGGAATAGGGGAACATTGAATCTAAAGTAATTACAGTGTGATAACTGAGGACAGGTCACTTGCCCTCTTCATAAGACATGCAGCCCAAACCTGCTGTTACATACATGCTGTTACATGTTGCTCATATATCCTGTGCTCACAATTTTTCATTTATTTAGTTTTTCTTTTACCTGTCTTAGAATAAACTTGAAAAGAAAGCATTTAAAGGTACTCAGTGTAGATGAAAGGTTGTTGCTATGCGTCTGCGGATCCTCTCTGCTCGACAGAAATGCACAATTCAGTTCATTATTTAGTTTTTTTTACACCGCACAGCTGCCACACATACCAACACTCAAACTGGTGAATACAGTGAGAGCATCTAGCAGCTACAGTTGGTGCAGACCAAAACAGAGCTAAAAGAGAGAGAATGTTGCACACATAAGGAACACATTTGACTTCATCTGGTTTTTGAAAGTCTAGTTTCCTTAAGCTAACGGGGAAGTTAACTTCTCCAACTATGTCTTCAGCCCCGTGACCTACTCGTCGTCTACAGAAACTCTGCAGGAGAACCAGTGAACTGAATACCGCGAAGGGCCCATCCCCGTACGCGCACACCTTCTCTCTGCCGGTCTCCGCAGAGACAGGAAGTGCTCGCGGTTACAGAACACAGTGTGACGCTTAGTGCGGTAACCTTCTGCTTCACCAGAGATCGTCCAACTCAAATAACTGGCTTTTGTAAAATACGGCAGCAAATTGGCACAGCATGAAGTGAACTTCACAAACCTCACTGATGGGAAATACAAGTGAACATTAATGGGGTGTACTTGAAGTTTTCTACCCCGTGTCTTTATGGATTGTTAGTCCTGATCATAATGCAGTATGATCCCCACCCCACCCCCCCACACACCTCCCCAGCTCACCAGGATAGCCGTAACTCTTGTCAAACAGCAGCGTGGTGTTGGCTCTGGACCTAGCTGCAGCATTTTAGGGTGGAAACAATCTCCTGTCTCATCGCTCCTCCTCCTACTCCTTCTTCATGATGCCCCACATCGTCTTTTGCCTGTTCCCATTTTTCCTTCCTTTCTCATCTCTTCCCCATAACTCCCTCCCCTCGTTCCTCTGGCACTGCCCTCCCCTCTTCTCCTCCTCTCTGAGGTTGCTCATGTGAGCAGAGGTGTTCCCTATTTAGCGGCCGGTGCCTCCCCAAAGGAGTCCCCCAGAGGAGAGCTCGGACAAGGCCACAAACTGTGGAGGGGAAGTATTTGATTTGAAAATGCTTGGTGATGCCGGGGGTACTTGCAGGAGTCGTTGGTTAACAACTGTTAACGCCTCTAACAAGTTAGCACTATTCAGTCACTATAACAGCATCCCGGGCTTCTTTCTATTTTCTCTCACTTACGGTCGACTCCCCATCTGACATTTTGTTGGACTCGGCATTGTACATCATTTCTTTCCCATAAAAAGGTTTTATTGAAGAGGACAAAAAGCGGTCGGGGCTAACAGGCTTGTTAACAGTTAGCGTATTTGCACTGCTGCTAATGGGACAATAAGTTCACAAGGTTTATTCAAAATGGCCATTAACTTCTGTCTCATAACTATCTGCATAAACCTTTCCTCTTTTAAAGAAGCAGTTTATACCCTTGACAGATGGGTCTTCGGCAAGCGCATGGTGCAACACCAATAACAACGCAAACTAGTAATTAAATTATTTTAATTTTTTTAATCTATCGTACTCAATTTTAACTCTCCATTTCCACGAAGGTAAGCGTCGCCAAGACGGCTTTCTTTAGAATGCAGTCGTAAAAACCCAGAAAATAGTCAGCATTTTCTTCACAGGTCATCGATGTCGTTATTCTTTTCAGTTTTTTTTTCCTATGGGTTTTTGGTTGAATGCCCTCAATCAGGTATGTGGTAAACAAAATCATCAGAGATTTTCACATGCTGCTCTACGTTATAAAATACACCAATAATGGTGAAGCCTTTACGTGCCTTAAGAACGGCGGTTGCTAAAGTGGCTAAATGTGACTACAAAACGTGTAAATCATAAAGTTATAAAGTTATCATGATGTGTTTGAATGTATTCTTGTAAAGTGTACAGTTTTTGGAAGTGGAAAATAAAAATAGGCATCCCAACATGCTCTGGATACACATCGCCGTGGCAACGTTTGTCTCCCCCCTGAATTTCTGCCACGCCGCCAATGATTCTCACTAAGTTGGAGGTGTGTTTGTTTTGCCCTCTGAGCGCACATCCACAATGTCATCCGGCAGAGTTAAGTTTTACTTTGGCCAACTTTTCCCTGTTAACTTGGTGAAGTGTGGCCAGAGCTGGTCCCGGGTATCGGAGCCCGGCCCAATTATGTCTGCCTGCCTCTGTCAGATTGTTTATACCTGGCTGCACATGTGTGTTTGTGGGGATGTGGAGGGTGGCTAAATTGCACTGTAGAGGGTGTGTGTGTGTGTTCAGGTTCATTTATCTTTCTGTCGCATGTGTGTGTGTGTGTGTCTGCGTGCCTTTGGCAACATCTAAAAAACACACCGATCCCCTAACCCCCCAATCCTGCAACCCGCCTCCACACATCCCTCCGCCATCCCACTGCCATCCCTCTACCCAGGAGGCTTTTGCAGAGCACACGGCTAATAAAGTGGGACAGGTCCGTGGCTGAGCACCATTTTTTTTTATCAGAAAGCAATTTTCAGGAGGTGCCCACAGGTAAGCGGGTCCAAGTGCCGCAGACAATGGAGCCATGACAGGGAGTTTCCCCCCATCATTAACCTCTGCTGAGCTACTCCCGAGTGCCCTGGTGCTCCAGCAGCATTGCGCAGCTATTGCATAGACCCGGCCCTTATCTTTGCAGTAATAATATCGAGACCTCCAAAGACCCCCTTCATTGTGCCGGACTTTCTGGAGACAAAATGGATACATGGCTGGTGACCACAAACGATTGTTGGATTGTGGGATTTGTGGGACGTTAGACGTGATGGGAAGAAAGGCAGAAGGTGGGGAATGAAAAGAATGTGCGGTGACCAGATGAATAAAGGCACTGCAGAGGTGGTGTGAGGGAATGATGAAGAGGTGTGTGCTGTTGGTGATGTGCAAAGACAGATGATACACAACGCCCCTCAGCCCTCTTACTGATGGGTTAAAACAGTATGCGTTCCTGCACCTTAGTCCGGCTTCAGTTAGTGCTGGTTATCATTCTCACTCGACTGCGGCACAGCGAGATGTTTAAGTGTGTCGATGTAGGTCAACCAGAGGGACTGTATGGGAATCTGAGGGAAAGGATGCTCAGTCTTTCCTCTTCAGGTCAACTTTAGTCGAAGCAATGCACTGCTGTGGACAGAGACAGCAGCGAAACGTGTTTTAGACCCTCACATAATCAATACGCTATATTTAGCCCTTTCGACGGGGGACTAATGCCGCTATATCCATCCATGCTCTCCTCAAAGCCACCATGCTCCAATGACAAATACCGTCAATACGCCTCGCAGAACACAGGAGTTGCTGGTCTACTGTTGGCTGGTTTGGTTTGTTTGCGTCATTGGTGTCTTTGGCGAATCCAAAAAACACTATAAAACCCTATAAAACACAGAGGATTTCTCTCTGCCTTCTCTCCACTATATTGGGACTACAGTATCAGGCACTTGGCTCGTGGAGCTCACAGCGACAACAGAATAGATTTTATAAATCTCAACAGCAATGTCTCCTTCCAGAAATCATGATCGTGTTGCTCAAGGCAATCCCCAGAACTTGTTGTGATCAGTTTCAAGTGGGAACTTTGGTTGCAGGAAGATTGTGTAGCTGAGTGCCATAGAGTCCCATTATTTTTATGAGAAGGCAGATAACTCACAACAAAGCAATCGAGATTGATAAATAGCACTACAGGTACGGTATATTTTTTATGTGGGGGTGACCTGTCCCTTAAAAATGGAAGACATCAACTAGCATGACTTGATTGGTATCTGAGGGGGATGCTTCATCTCTGTCAAAAGGAACATGCTGTCAAAGAAACAGATCAGAAAGGTTTCAGTACCATCTCTTCTACGTCAATGTCAGTCCATGTCGTCCTCAAAAACGGATTATGTCCTAGAATAGCAACTAACGAAAAAAATCATGATAAAAAATAAGGACAAGAGGCCGTTGATGGAACGGTGAAATGAAGAGTGGGAAGGATACAAATGTGGGAGGGTGACGGGCTGTCAGCAAGGGGGAAAGGTTTCAGGACGAGGAGGAGGCGGAGGACAAAGTGAGAGAGAACGGAGAGAGGTAGAGGACAAAGTGAGGACAAGGACAGCAGATAAGGGACACAGCGAGAGACTGGGATGTATGTTCAGAAAAAAAAGGCGTTTGTGGAGAGGAGGGAAGTTGTGATGGCGGAGAGGAGAGGAAGAGACAAACCACCAGAGAGGCCAGCAGACACAAATGGCCGAACAGGGAGCAAGACAGATTGACAGGCGAGTAAAAGCTAAGCTGAACAAGTGAGGAAGGGGGGGGGGTTATGTTCTCTACTAGTCTGTCAGGCCATCCTTCTCCTCCTCTCCCCTATCCCAGCTTCCTTTGCCGCTCCTCTCCCCCTCTCTCTTTCCATCTTCCTCCTCTGAAGATAGCGACGACTATCAGCCCCGATTGTTATTAATAGTGGTACCGTCCAACGATCAACGATTGCCGGCCCCCCCACCTCAAGGAGTTTGTGGGAGCCTTGAATACAGATTCACATACGTGTGTGAGAAATGTTGCAACGGGTGTCCCGTTCTCAACCGAAAGCCCACTTCCCCTCCTTCACATGTGAATGCACATGCAGAATAACCGATGCTCGGCAGTGACTCACTGCTCTCCGTCTCGCCTCGTTGTATGGCTACCGAAACAAGAGCCCCCCCCCCCCCCCCCCCCCCCGTGTGCAAGGACAAAAGGACATTCGCGCCCTCACTTAGCCCTCACTCCCTTTTTTTTTTATTCACCAACTCACACATTCACAAAGCGATTAAGGAGTTACATTACTTTGTTGTTTTCTTTCTCCGTCTCCCCCGAGCGCTCCGAGAAGCACCGGGCGTGTTGCTCGGTTGAACTTTAAATATCTCTGAGGGTTGAACAGGGATCTCTATTTCGCTGAGCTATTCCACACTTAAGAGAGAGAAAAGTCCATCCCTCTTCAGCGGAGTAAGTCCTGTTTATTTTTCCCCTCGTCTTGGCAGGAGCTTCCACTGCAGCTGAGTTATAAGTCTGGAGGTTTAAAGTGTGTTGTCTGGTTAAACGTAACCAAAGTGGGGTGTTGGGGATTCACCGTGCTTGCATGCGATCAATAATTCATGCTGTGTGTTTGCAGGGGAAACACCACTGTGTAAAGTATGGGGAGATTTACTTGAATTTAATTTAAAATGTTGCGTAGTTTTTGCCGCCAAGCTTCAAGCGTTTCCCACGACCCTTTCTCTTCTTCACATTGTGTGTGTGTGTGTGTGTGTGTGTGTGTGTGTGTGTGTGTGTGTCGGGCACTCTTTCAACAGGTCACACATTGCATGAGCTATCAACTGTTAGCGATTTAAGCCACCTGTCATATCCATCGTTCAGCATAGTAGGATGTAGCTCTCCCTGACCTTTGACCTCCCTACGGACTGAACAGGGAAAAGAAAGGGTCTCTATAGACATCGGTGACCTTGAACCAAATATTGCTGATGGGACTTATTTTCTTCCTGGAGGCCATATTTACTGCATCGTTTCTCATTTAGCAAACAAGATTTAACAACAAATGAAAAGTAGAATAGATGATCAAGCACATTTCAGGGAAAATACTGTATGCGCTGTGTTTCAGGTTTTTTAATGAGCTTGCAAGGTAAACAGAGGTCACGACAGATGTGTAGAGAAGGTGACATCATTTAATTATACTAGGTGATCAGATGGAATCTCAGTGATCCTCGGGGGAGAAATGAGTCGTGGCAGCAGAGTAGATAAATACGAACAGGACAAACAGAAACAACTGAAGATAACACATTACAAGAAAATAACAACAGAGAGCTATACATGAGAATAATGCAACTGTTGAATAAAGATAAATGATGTGGGCTTAAGAGGGCCAAGCTGGAAAACTACTTTCCTCTATCCTCTGAGCCATTACTGGCAAATGTACAGCTGGGAGAGGGTACTTCATTTTCAAATCCTTTAAATAAGGGTTGTAATTATCTGCTTGTGTGTGTGTGTGTGTGTGTGCGTGCGTGTGTGTGTGTGTGTGTGTGTGTGTGCGCGGATGCAGAGGGAATACGTCTACCACCGAAGCCCATGAAAGATTAATGTTGAGTAACCACTGGAACACTGCCGCAGCCAAGGTGAGCCTTTTGTTATTGCTACAAAACGGTACGAGGAAAAACCTTGGTTACATGTTTTTTTTCTTCTTTTCTGCTGGAATATGCTCTTTGATTTGAGTCTGGGAGCAAATGTGGTTCTAACTTTCAGACTTGTCGCCTTGAAATTACGTTTCAGACGACTGCTTTGCGACGTAATGCCAGGAAAACATCAGGAAAACATGCCAAATTCAAAGTATTTGGCATTGTCAAAATATTTCCAAATTATCCACCTATAATATATATGTATAATATATTAAATGTGTTTCCCTGCTATATTTATCTGTACAATATTTGTTTTGTACCAATCTATCACGTCCAACCACTTCTCTATGTGGGCTTAATAGCTGCTCATCCTCCGCCGCCTAACTTCCACCCGTTGCTCCCGCCATAGTTGTTATGACCACTAGAGGTCAGCGTTCTCTTCTTGTATTCGTATCGGATATCAATCATGTGAATAGATGATAACCGTCTTCGGAATCAGCCCATATCTATGAGACTGATCAACACTGATGAGGCCCATTCAATCGGATCATAATATCAAAAAGTGACTCTTCACTATGGCCTAAACCTATGAATTCTGTGCAGTCGATAAATATTCCACAACAGCCACTGATTTCTACATTTGCACCATTAAAACAAAAATATTGCATCAAAGGAAGTAGTGTGTAACATTTAGGGGGATTAATTGCAAGCAATGGAAAATGATATTCATAGCTATGTTTTAATCAGAGTATAATCCCCTGAAACTAAGAATTAAAGGGTTTTCATTCGCTTAGAAAAAGCCATTAATATCTTCAAAGGGAGCGAGTCGTTTTCCACGGAGTCCACCATGTTGCACCACCATGTTTCCACAGCAGCCCAGAATGGACACTGGCTTTAGCGAGAGCCGTTACCGTTTAGTATTGTCTGAAGGTATTAAACGGTCCCCGGTGCTAAATTACTGAAGTATTAATAAGCTTAACATTACTGGTATTTTTATTCATACTTTTTAATTGTTTTGCGTCATTTATCACTTAGTTCTTGATAAACTTCACTCAGAAGTGTTTAATTATTTACATTTGACGTGAAGTAATTCCTTTGCACAAGCTCCTCCTCCACCATGCCGCTAGCTGTAACTCGCATTGCATTGTGTTTAAAATACGCCCCACGTGAAGTAATCAATCCAATCAGCAGAGCCAGTTGGCTCCATGACTCCATTGGTTGGTTCACACTCTCGTCGTTGAGGTTAATGTGAAGTTTGGGAACAGAAGTAGGAGGAGAAGTAAATACTGCGATCGCTACGATCCTCCAGAAAGTAGCTAGTGGACGCCTTCGAGATCTAAACTCCTCCGATCGCCCACTCCTACTGTGGAGACCACCTTTCTAAACCTCACATAGTCACTTTTTTTCCCCTCACTTTATTTCAGTCCAATATTTACTGTCAGTTTAGCTCTCTCTTACTTTTCACCAAATCCCAAAGCTTATATTTGGCTCCATAGCTTCCCTATAATCGGCAGCTAGTTGTAGCTGTATTCGTCTGCCTTTTGGTGCTCGGTGTGTAGACTGCAGCGTGGTTCTCCAGAGCTTTTTTTGGTTGTTGCTGAAAGTGGCTTCCTGCTGCCTCTGGTAACAAGCTGATAAGAGCTGTGAAAGTCAGCCAGAGGCATTCAACCAAAACAATGAGCTGAAAGACGCTAGAGCTCTTCATACAGCGGAGCTGAACTGCAGAATGAGGTGATCCTTTCCTGTGCCCTTGTTTTGACAAGTGGAGTTTGCATGTTCTCCCCGTGTCAGCGTGGGTTCCCTGTGGGAACGCTTCCTCCCACAGTCCAAGGACATGCGGCATGAATGGTTGCCTGGCGACGGGTCCAGGGTGTAACCTGCCTTTTCCCAATATCAGGTGGGATCGGCTCCAGCCCCCCCCCAACCCGACCCGCGACCCTGAGAAGTTCTAAATGATATTGTTGTACTTTGTTATACTCATCTATAGTTCTAATCAATCTAATGATTGAGAAATAAAAGATTGCATTTCTGTTGATGCAAAAACGTTTTGTGGAATTTGTGGTTTTAATGATGTATTCATATGCTGATAAGAGCTAGTGTTAGGAAGTTAATCTATTTGTATTGCTGTTAAAAACAACTGGACTCATTCAAGTTCTTCAACAAAAACTGTACACAAGATTACATTCAAACACATCATGATAACTTTATTAATGTACTCATTTTTACTTTACAGAGGCTGAACGTCTTCTCCTGCAGATTTCAATACGGATGCGTGGCTCACATGTGGAGCATCACCAGGGCTCAGCGGCTGGTGAGCATCAAAGCCGATCTCCTGATTGCATATTTATTTACTGAAGATCGACCGACAACGATCTGCAGTAACGATGGTTACCACTACGATGGTTTAATGAATCCAAGGGGGGGATCCGTACGGACCACGGCACAACTACGGTCCGTTACACCTTCCTGCGACGCAGAGCACAAACCTCTGGGGTCAGATCAGTCTCAATAATTGCAAATGCACACAGAAGGATTTACAAATAAATTAGACTCACAAATGCACGCAGAACGACGTGTCTGTGTTTATTTATTTGTCAATCGCACTGCATTTGTTTGTGGATTGCTTCACATCTGTGTGCGGATTTTGTGAGACTCCCCTGCCGTGGATAGATTCGCAATTTAAAACAGACCTACCTGTAGCCAATCAGATGTCGCCCTCATTTTCAACCAATCACATGAGCGTCATTCGCTTTATTTGCGCCTTAGAGGGGCGTGGCTTATTTCCGTGGCTTTACTCCGTGGAAACAGTTATAACTTCCGTCATCCACTATTTCTGCTTTATACTTGTTGTGGACATCCCATAAACGTCGGAACATCTAACGCCCTCGTGTTTGGGTTCATAACATTAATATCATATATATATATATATATATATATATATATATATATATATATATTTATACATAACATCACCCGTGGGCTCACACAGCTCGATGACTTTCACCGACGACGTCTGAATGACAGCAGGCGAACTTTTCGCTTCGCTCTATTCGCGTCATTCGTGCCGCGCCAAGATTTTCTACAAGATTTACAAGATTATATTAAACTTTCAATGACTTACAACAATGGGGGGGGGGTGTACATTAATTGTGTATCCCTCTGCAAATTGCGCAACTGTAACGCTGGCAGCCCCGTGGGGAGGGGAGGGGGAGATGCGCTCATGTGATTGGCTGAAAATGAGGGCGACATCTGATTGGCTACAGCTAGGTCTATGTAAATCAAACATATTTGTAAATTGTTCTGTGCGCATTTGTAAATCGTTGTGTTTGCATTTGTAAGTCTCTCTGTGTGCATTTGCAATTATTGACACTGATCTGACCCCATACAAACCACCCACACGCTCATTATGAATCTTTCAAGAAAGCACTCGTAATAAATTAAACAACAACAACAGAGTTCCCCCCCTTTCTCCCACAGTCCCAATGTGCTGCTTCAACGACACAAAAGCAAAAAAGTGAATTTTGACCACGAGACCTGAAATGGCACCGAAATATATTTTCAGAACACGTCGACATGTTCGAGTAACGGATTTTACGTTGAGGTTTCTTCTTTGACAGCTTGCTGAAATCCCCCTCACCCTTCGGGGGACGATGCGGGGCCCTTGTTCCCTGCTCATGCTAACGGTTGCATAACAGGGCTCGGCACGGCATCTCTCCGGACCCTGAGGGCAGCGAGCGCAGAACATGCCTTCCTCTATTTCTGTTCTGCTTCTTCTCTCTCTCTCCTCTCTCTCTCTTGTTCCCAATTGCACAGAACAATAGCAGAGCGGGAGGTTTCAGGTGAGAAGGGGGGGTAGATTCCTCCTCTACTTTGTCCTCCCATCCTTTCTCATCTCAGAGGGCTTTTCTCAAACATTTTTCTCCTTTCACCCCTCCCCTCCCTTCCCTCTCTCTTTCCCTGTCGTTCTTTCCCTCAGTGAAAATGGGTCACCTTTCTTTTGTCAGGAGAATGTCTGGGTAAGTATAACCTCTATATTCTGTGTGTGGAGGTTTTTACTGTCTAGGGGGAGGTTCCGAGCCCTGAACAAGTCATGTGCAAGGACCATTTTCTGGGCCTCATTAAGGGGAGGCTTGGTTCTGGGCTGGGGTTTTGGGGGTTGGGGTTAGGTTAAAATATGGATTGGGGCTACTTCTAAATATACAACACTACACTACACAAGACTTTTCCTGATAAAAATAATTGTTGTACTATAAATGAAACTCTGCTCCTATACTGTATATAAGCAGGCTTCAATAAAGCCTTCAAAATAAAATATAATTTGACATGAAGCATTTCAAATGCTTGTCTTTGATTACAAATGAAAGTAGTAGAATACATCATGAATTATTCTTATTATTACTGTAGGTGAATATGTAGCATCAGTTGGGCGAACCGAATGGTGTCAGTAGACGGAGAATACATCTTCTTGTTGCAAACAAAGTCAATGCAGGTGCGAATAGATGCAATTTCACACCGGGCCGCCGTTTGCTCCTTAAACAGTTTCAACATGAGCGAGAAGATTTTGTGGGACGCTGAGTTATTGCATAAATATACAGGGAATTGCTTGTAGAGATTTAAAACTGGGGCTCATAGATTTCTGCAACTAAGAAGGGCTTTGAACTTGACTCCTGCAGCATCTCACTGCAATGTGTGCTTGTGGAAGTGAGCCGCTGCTAGAATCAAGGACGGACATCGAGCAGTGTGTGGAATGATGTTCACGTACTGCACACACACCGTGTACGTCAGGGTCCGTGCGTTCTTTTCCAGGCTCACTTTCCATCGCTCCACCCGAGAGAAACCCCGAAAACCTCCTCGTCGACCGGCAGTGTGCAACGCGGGCGGCGTCAGATGGACTTTGAAGTGAGCGCGCCGATGCGCTTCAAACAAGGTCTCGCACACTTTGCTAGGAGACAGACTGGAGGGGAAAAAAATAAAAATAAGAGCTTTTCCCTGCATCCTGATAGAGTGCACTCTGATCTACCCTCTGTGTCTTTGTCTATTCTTCCGTCTACCTCTCAAATCTGTGCCTCATCTCTCTCTGCACATCAATGCCAAGCAAACTCTCTGGAAGCACCGTCTGAGCTGTTTCACAAGTTGTGTGGCGCACAAGTGCGAGTGGGGAACTCTTTCAAGCAGACCCGACCCGCAGTTTCAGACGAAATATATATATATAGCGGTTTCTCAGCCTGTCATGTGACGCTGTGTGTGTGTGAGCCTCGTAGCCGATACATCAGGTGACTTAATCGCTGACATTATACTGCAGTAAGGGGACTTATCCCCAAATGGAAATGAGGTGCAATTAACACATTATGTTAATTGCACCTCATTTTCAGTATTGTAAAACTGAATGAAAACTCTAATCTAATCTAGATTACAAAACATAGTTGACCCAGGAAACAGTAGAAAGAAAATAGATAAGGGGACCTTGAGTCATAATACCACAACATGTACACGGGGACGTATATTCCACAATATATACCGTATATGGACTGGCACGCTGTCCCTGGTGATAGCCAGCCCAACGTGCACACTCTGCTATGATGCTAATCTGATGTATAAACTTTGAAACCAACCCAATGTGTGTCAACAAACCGGGCATTGAAAATCATTCACCACGCATCACGACTTTAAGACTTTAAAGGCTCACAGCGTGACTACTGCACGTGCTGACCGTACCGAAGTGTAGAGGTAGCCCTCGCTGTTCATGGCGACGTAGAGCCCAGTCTTGGTGCTCTGGATGGCCACGATCCGGAGCCCCACAGGAATCAAGTTGAACTGCACTGCGGGGTAAAAAACAGAAAAAAAAACAGACAGGGAAGACGGGTGTTAGAGCAATCATTCTCTCTCCTAAACGCTCACAGTGCTTCCTCGTGGCATTAAAATGACAAGTGCTCTCCATCTGTCTCCTATTTCATCCTCCCTGTCGTACAGTATATCTGTCAGAGGTGGGAATGTGTGTGTGTGTGTGTGTGTGTGTGTGTGTGAGGACGGGAAGGATTAAGAGAGGAAGATTTAGGAGGTATGAAGTCTGGTTGTCTGGTTGCACCGGAGGTCAGAGAAAGCTGGGAGAGACAGGGAGAGAGAGAGAGAGAGAGAGTCAGAGAGAGAGAGAGAGAGCATTGCTTGGCAGAGAGCTTTAAGAATTCAGTACATTAGAAAGTGACATCGCCTGAGCCTGCTTTGAATTCATTCCCTCGGTCCCGACACAGTGAACAGCACTTTCTGATGCAGTTTGCTGGAGCCCCCTTTCCTATGGAACCTTGGATTTCTTATGTGCATAGCTCTCCATATAAACTACCTTCAACTCAGCCACTGGAGCAGCACACACACACACTGGGCGGGTATCTGTTGTCTGAAGTGGGCTTCATTTGTTTCCCCTCCCCAGACCTCTGTTGTGAGTGTGTGCCAATCTGACAGCGCCTCATAAGATGTGACATGGTGAGTTGAGTGATAGCGACAAAACGCCAGCTGCTCCGTGGTCACATTGTCACGATGACCAAAAACGCTACCCGTGACGAGCCAGGTCCCCCGGAAGCATTTGGATTAGGGAGCGATTCTGAAGGCCGGAAGAACACGGCGGTAGAAGGACTATTAGGATTATTTCAAGGGATATTTCAACACGTTGGGAAATATCCGTATTTAGTTATCGCCAAGGAATTAGCTAGGGACCGATGTGCTGTAAATATCGCCCTGGAATCTTGTTAATCTGGTCGCCGATAAATTGTTCCAGCACGCGACTCTCCGTCACTCCCCGACGCGTGTACGGGTTTGCTCTTTTGCCCTCTGTTATGTAAATGTCTTGTTCAAAAAGACTGCGCAAATAAACGTGCCCTGCCTGATGTTGTTTATGGTAATCTGAATGGATTGAACGAGCAGCTCGAGCCGCACAGCTCATCCAGAGGCCCGAGAGCGGTGCCAGTCATTGCATATCATGCTCGGCAGGAAAAGGGCGTTACCAGAAATGTTTGACATGTTGGGTCAAGCTTGAAATTATTAATACTTCTTGTGCCTGAAAACAATAGTTTAGATCTATGTTTTAGGTCAATGAAGACCATGACGTATGTTTGAGAGCTCTGCACACACGTCTGCACAACTCTAATAAATTGGCTACCAGAACTTTTCAGTCACGAGCAGATAAAGCTGTCAAGGCATCAGCTTTTAATACAATTCTGGTCAGAAATACCCAAACCAGCATCACCGTGATGCAGTTTGCGGCTTGTGCTTTTTTTTTTCTTCTTTTTTTTTTTTTTAGTCCTCTGGCAAATTAGAAGCTTGCATTATAAAGTCCCAGCGCGGTTGTCAAAATGACGGATCTCTTATGCCGATGAGAAATTAAGTCTCAGGAGCACGTTTTAGATTCATGGAGCCATTAGCTGCTATTAAACAAATCAATTTCAAATCACAAATTCTGCCAACATAATGGATGGAAGTGAAGTTATCAGGTGGGGATAGAAAGTCAATGCTGGCCAGAACTAAACCAAACGGAAACCTTGTCAGAACTATTGAGTGTTGCGGTGAAGTACTTAGGCAAACTTAATTTGTCCTTTTTTTTTAACGCAAATTTTGAAATCTTTCATTCTATTTCGGCAATGTGTGATTTAAAAGGGAAGAAAGTTGTGAACAATTCACTCACATCAACACAATGAACAGGAATGACGTCTGCTTCCGTATGAATGACACACAACACAACACAGATGGAGATGTGGGTCCAGTTTGACGGTGCAGATGAAGGTAATGAAAACTGTACATGCTCCTCCCCACCCCCCCCTCATCCCCTCACGCCCTTCCTCTCGCTCTCTCTCTTTCTTCAGGGCCCCGCCTCTATTTGCACCATCGATCCGCGCATCTCAAACAGTCGCTTTCGCACACGAACAAGGTGTCAATCACCAAAGAGCGCGGCCGGGACGACAAACAGAGAGGGGCACGAGCGCATCGACTGACTCCTTCTTGGCCTCCTCGTTTCCTTCCCTCTTGTTCCCCTACTCTCTTACAGCAGCCCTGGTGACCCGCCATAACCCGCCGCACACCGAGACACGCACGGGGTCCTTGTGTTAATACATTAAAAAGCTTTCAGCCGAGCCACGAGACTGATGGTATAGCTTCGTCAGCTCGACGGGCCTTTAAGGCTTGTAATGAGCTCTTCCAATGAAGTTATGAATGTCTTTTGCCATATTTTCAGACGTTATCACCCAAAAGAAATGTGTTTTAATCCTTGAACAGAATTCTCAATTTGAATGAAGTGATTCATCGTGAAATGCGTTGACCTTATTTCTATTAAATCAGATTTATTTGATGAACACAATTCTGCCTGGGGAGAGCAAACGTGGTAATGTTGTTGGTGAAAGGCTCAACACCAACAAATATTGGACTTTACACTCTGGAGTTATTGGAAAATGTTTGGATTGCACACGTCGCAATCCATCCTCTAGAATCCAATCCTACATACAGTATAATACGACACATATTAGCGTCGCCTAATATTTTAACCTGCAACTGGGCAGAAATGCCAGGAATAAACATTAAATGTTGAACCTGAATTCTAACGTCGACGTTATGAACGAGGCGTCGGAGCTCGCTACTTTTCGGTTGCAGCCCGACTCTTTTGATCCCGGTCTCCCTCCGTCCTTCAGTTCATTTCCCCTCTGCAACTCACAGAGGAGGTCGCTTGATTAATCAAAGGTCTTTTGAGGGAGACACTGAGGGAATGGGAGGGAGATGAGGGAAGGGAAATTAAGGGGGAGGGAGAAGGGTGTTGCCAAATCAATTCCCACAAGTCAATTTGAGGCTCGAGATCATCAACACAATAAATAAACAAGGAGAAAATGGAGATGGGATGAGAGAAAGAGAGAGGGGGGGGGGGGGATAATAGCAGGACACAGAGCTAAGCTGTGCAGAGGGCATCTGCAGGCCGGCCCACTGGGCTGCCGCTCTGCAGGGTCGTATTGTGTAGCCCAGTTGGACTCTACTGGAATGAGAGGAGGATTACAGTCATCTGTGAGGAGCCACACTGAGTTTCACTTCTGGACGGGCACCAGTCGTGCCTTTATCCCCCGCTAGAAAGACGCTGACAGGGACGAAAGCGTTGCGGTGTGATGGTTCGCTCGGCGGATAGAATAAAGATATCGGACTGAGTGAGACCGAGCGCTCTCTTTTTTTTGAAAGCGTCCTCAAGTGAATCCTCACCGTCAGCAATAGAACCAGCAGCTTCCCAGAAGCTGAACGTAGTTGAAATTCAAATTTCCTTTTCACAGCCTTTAAAATGACAGTAGTAGACATCACCCAATTCCATACTGCATACTAATGTTATATATAAAACAAAACTCACAGGACAGCCGACCGTCTTTGCAGTCAAGAAATTGATAGCATTTTTCTCAATGCGGAATGATGCAATATGGCCCTCCAACTAATATCCATCAGGCGGTGGTGACCTTTGACCTCCACAACCAAGTCAATGTAACATAGTCAGAACATAATTTGTGCACTTTGATTTTGAGTATGTAGTATATGCAATGGGCACAAAGCGCACGTCAAAGTGATCTGTATTGAAAGGCTGTTCCGAATCAATACAAGTAGATATGTCTATGAATATGAATAAAAGAGTAAATGCCATTTACCGTACCATAGTCGATAAATGCCCTGTAAATTTATATTTTTTATAAGCGTCGAAAATAAAAATAAAACCTTGGCTTGCAAAGGTAAGACGTGATAATTATGGGGTTCATTAAATCTCCATGGTTCATACGAATTAGAGTGACCTAAATCCTCCCGATCCCGTGACAGTCCCTTACTCCAAAATAACGTCTACAGCTCTGAGATCAGTAAAAAGCATCCTTGAACTGACGCAAACAGGTTGATCCGCTCACACGCTGTCAGGCTTTACGCCTGATTTCCCTCGTGGTCGACGACTCTGATGACAAGACAACTACCTTCTCTCTCCAGTGATTTAACTTCCACCTCTTCCCCCGGGCCTCCCTCTCCATAACGGATTCCTCTGGGCCTTTATCTGCCTCCCTGAAGGTCCATCTGTCTCCTCCACTCCTCTCGTTCCCTGCTGCTGTCGGTCTTGTCGCCGTCCCCCCCGTCGTGAATTAACAACCTTTGTCTTATCTCACTCTGTTTTTGTTGTCGTGTTTTTTTTTTTGATACGTCCCAACATTTCTCTTCCTTATTTGCTCCCTTTCAATTCCCTCTCCGCCTGCTGTCCTTCTCCCCGTCCTGTGAAACCAATACTTTCCCATCAACGTCCATTCATCTTTGTCCCATTTTACCCCGCAGCCTTCCCTTCTCCTCGCTTGGTATTCTTCATGCTGCTCCTCATCCTCACGAGCCGGCTGTGGTACTCCTTTACCGTCTCCACCCCCACCCCCCCCCCTCCCCCTCAGCGTTTGCTTTCGATGTTCAACATTTCTTCCTCCCTGAATGCGCAGAGCAAAGTTTCCCCTCTCATCTTGCCTTTCAAGTCTTTTAATTTTTTCCCCTCCCTTTCTCTCTCTTGGCGCTGTGAGAGGGAGCAGTTATCGAGCACTGGGGGAAGTTAGACGGCGAGGAAGAGCGGTGAAGGAGATGAATAAGTCCCTCCAACAGTGGGAGGCCCTGCAATTACAGTGGATGCATCAGACTTTTTCTCGTGGACTTCCCGTGTACACACTGAGAGTCAATAGCTTTCTTCCTCCCCCCCCCCTCTCCCCTCCTCCTCCTCCTCTTCTCTCCTCTTCTCTCCTCTGTCTTGCAGTCTCACTCGGGGTCTTTTTCTCTCTTCCTCGACAAATAACCGAATCCAGTGGCAATCACACCAGCGGGCTCCATCCCTCATCGCTTTATTTTCGGTGCATTTATTCTCTCCGCGCCTCATTTTGTGTGTTTTCTTTTTATCTTCCTTCAGCACCTTTGAAATCTGTTTCCTTCCCCGTGTGTTTCTTATATCTGTTGAAGAGCCCGAACCCTCCAAACCGCTGCTCCGTCCTTGACTGACCTCTGTTGCTGCTGTCACTGGACCTGCAGTCGGTTCTATTGACCCGACGTCTGTCACGCGCATCTCTAGTTCATTGGAATCACATATGTGGTTTTCTACGTCTGGAAGTTGCAAGCACTATCAAACTTTGATAGATAGATAGACAGATAGACAGATACTTTATTTATCCCCAGGGGAAAATTTGTTAAAAATCTTAACAAAGGAACTTTGTTGTTGTTTATTTAGTCATTAATATTTAATATTTAATAGTTATAAGAGAAGCATTTCAGATTTGAAACCACATGTTCAGGGGCTTTAAAGCTGTAATTCCTGTGAACCTCCAAAGGGGCCAAACTTTCTTCAGATTTTTCTATCGTCTTTGAACATTTTCCAAAGCCTATTGCTCTAGTTTTATTTAGATTTTTAAAACAACGTTTTTATTTTTGCACCTTACTAACCATAGTTTTTTCCAAAGTGAGTGCGTAAAGTCAGCTGAATTGAGAATTATGGCTGCTTAAATGTTAAGAAACTGCATTCAAAAACTAAAAGTCTTCACAGCACTTGGGTGTGATTCATAAAGTGCTAAAACGTGCAAAGTGTGGTGCTTTAACAGCACGGATATGAATCTCAACTCCCTCCCCAAACTCGTCTGCCCTGCTTTCATCCCTCTTCCAGTTTTATTACATAACAGCTTGGAAGAGCCAAGAACAGAGGAGGAGAGAGGGGAGGGGTGGGGTGGGGGTGGCAGCTCCTCTGACCTCCCACCAGAGGGGGGAGACACAGTGATTGAGGAGCCATCAGCTGTGTGCCAGCTGCTCCATCCTGCCCTCTCTCTCTCTCTCTCTCTCTCCCTTTCCTCTCCGTCACCCTCACATCTATCCCCTCCCTCTCACGTCCTCTCTCTTCCTCTGCCGATACGTCCTGTATCGCCGGCTCAGTTTTCTCTGAAAAGAGGTGACGAGAGGCGGTCAGGGGGGCACCGAGTCCCCCTGCGGGACCATGTCGCTCCTGCTCCCTGCAGGTCATTCGTTTGGTGTCACGACAGCGGGTCACAAGGGAAGTCCGGGTCAGAGGGGAAAAGGTGTGTGTGTGTGTGTGTGTGTGTGTGTGTGTGGGTGATGAAGAAGGAGAGGGAGGAGAGAGGGCTGCAACTCTTTTTAAAGGTCACCTGTACTTTTGGAGATTTTCTTTTGTACATTGGTGTGCACCAGTTTTTGTTCAGACACATTTATCCAAGAACTGCGTCAGGGCGAGGGCCTCAGATATGATACACACCGTTAATTATTCATCCCACTTTACTGCTGATTTCTTTTTGGGGGTTTTCGTGAGGTAGAGCGCAACGTGGAGACAAATACAAGCAGCTGTCTAGGAGTCTGTGAACTACCGCAGAGCGTAAACACAACTTCCTGAGACACCTTTGACCTTTGGTACACACACATGCACCCATTCTTCCTGATTAACGAAAGGTTATTAATAAAAAGGCTGAGATGATCTGAATGAACTTCTTTACAATTGGTTTTGTGAGTAATATGTTATCATAACGAAGACAAACAACGTCTCAAACCATAAACAGTGTTTTTAATAAAACCTTTAAGACTAATCGTATAAAACTAAACATATCATATAACAGGGGATGTAAAATGCCGACTGGATAATTGGCATCTGCCCCAGACTTCAAGGGACTGGAAAAAGCCCCAAGTTTACTGTCTGGTACTTTATGGTAATATGATTAATCATAAATGTATATGGAATACCGTAAAAGCACCACTAAAGCGAGATGTTAACATGACACGAGGGCTTGTTTTATGACCTTGAATTTGTCTTAATAAAAGATTCAGCGTTCAATCCAGGACTGCATCTTCCTCACAAGGTGCATTTTCCTTTTAAAGTATTTAATTCCATTTACGCCCAGCAGTGGGGTCAGAATGCACGTGTTTTCTATTGACTGTAAATAGCAAAAAAATAAATAAAAGAGAGAGAGAGGGGAAATTGAAATGCACAGGCCAGTCCCAGGCCAGTCTCGGCTGCCAGGGAGCTGACGATTAGCCTGACAGTGAGCGTGTTACCGGACATGCTCACACAGCTGTTTCTGCCCTTTCAATATTCCATGCGGTCGCGTAGATGACGGTGCTGCTGATTGATACTCAGTTACAATGATGTCAATCACTCAACGATTCCGACATGCATGCATAAATAAGCGGATCAAAAAGTGCGCTGAAGATTTTCTCTCACGTGATTGGCTAATACTTTCTCCCCTCGAGCGGTGGTCACGCGATAACTGCTGCGTTTGAGAGAGCCGTCTTGAATCTATAGGTGAAAACTTTACGCAAACGACAAACCGCGAGGTTCCAATCGGCCGGACGCAACGTGGAAGTCACGAGAAGCGTGGACAAATGTCGAGGGAATACCTAGAATAATATATCAATTCTCAAGGTTATCCCCACCTGGTAACACGCACGCTGAAATATAAACTGAGGGAACCACAGCTGAAAGTCTAAGTTTGTTTTTTATATATATTTTTTCTTTCCTCTGTAGATTGTAAATCCCAAATTGTGCAAACTTCATGTTTTCTATCCATTTTTTTCCGTTTTGACCGAAAAAGCAGAAATAATTGCTGCGTTGCCACATCAGGGAAATCCTTTAATACAATATTGATCTCTCCGGGAGCGTTGGAGGGAGTCCAGGAGATCTGATGTGTTTGGTCAGTAATCACCCAGGTGAAGACCCCTCTCAGTGTGTGTGTGTGTGTGTGTACGTGTGTGTGCAACAGAATACCACAGCAGGTTTTTGTACTAATGGGCGGAGCTTTAAAGTCTTGATTCAGATCCTCAGAGGATTCTCTGCGAACATTAAGTTAATTTAAAATACTGCAGTTACAAGCTGAGTGCATATAGTCACCCCCAAAAGAGTACGTTATGAGCGTGAGATTTGTGGAAAAGTGAAACCACAGCATATTCAGGTATAAAACCAGAACGCTTGTCAGTGTTGAGTCCTTTTTAAATGTCCTTTTGAACGTGGAGGCAGGTGGTATACATGACAGAACTATGAGGTACAATCTCTCCATCAAACCAGCCGTCTGATCTCTCTCCGTCTGATTGTTCACTTACAGAAGGAGCTGCTTTCGTCCTTTGTGCCTTCCATGGTGCCATCCGGCAGCATCTGGAGGTAGAAACCGTGTCTGCAGTAAAGCCGTGTGACGATGCCCTTCAGCTGGGGCTCTGCAAACACAGAGTTAAACACACGTTAGCAACCTGGGAACACACACACGCACACATCTACACACACACACACACACACACACCTGTCAATGCACCTTTATTAATGTGCACCCTCACCTATGAGTATGCACATTGACTAAACAAGTGGCAGGTCTTGATATTTGCACTGTGTAGTCAAAGAGTGTGTGCGCTTGAATGCATCTTGCGTGTGTGCGTGTGTGTGTGTGTGTGTGTGTGTGTGTGTGTGTGTGTGTGTGTGTGTGAGACCGTGGCTTTTATCAGGATTGATGGGATCCCGCTGAAGAGAAGCATCTTTCACGGGTTCAATTGAGGCAAACCAGGATGTTATTGCACTGTGTGTGTCCAGTGTGTCAGTGTGTGTGTGTGTGTGTGTGTGTGTGTGGTTACACTCGTGCACGTGTGTGGGGATGCTTGCAGAGCAGCTGCCCGCCGCTCCACGACAGGGCGACCACTTCAAACATGCGAGCCCCCTCATCAGAAGGGGACTTTTTGAAGGCTCAATTAGATTATTGTTATTGCTACGACAGCACATGGGAAGCTTGTGTGTTGTATGTTTTTTAAGTGTATTGCTAGTTTGAGTTGTTTTTTTTTACATGCATTTGTTTTGTTTCAATGGGTTTTAATTTGTTGCTGTTCTTTTGCGTAATTAAAAAAAAAAAAATAGTCAAATGATCATTTTATTCACAACTAAGCTGTGACTTCTCCATTATTATTTTTCTTCATGGATATCTGGGGTCACGTAATACCGTCACGCCCAGAAAGCTAAGTGTTCAGTTTGGTTAGTCGGTCTGTTTGTCAGCAGGATTAAAGAAGGACTGCTGGCCCAGTTCTCATGTAACTTGGTGGGAGGGTGTAGCGTGGGCCAAGGGGGAACCCCTTACGCTTTGGGGAGGATACAGGCATTATGGAAGTGTCCTTAGCAGTGGTCTGTGCTCTCTGGTGTAGTTGAAAGTGAACAGGCCCCAGTTTAACCGGTGTCGTTATTTCTGTTTGCAGGTCGTGATCATTTGATATGAATAAAACCTTTATGGTAGCTATGCCTAGAAATATGAACCCACGAGCGCCCCGTAATACAACCCCAGTTGTGCACGTAAACAGAGCAGAAAGCTCCATTTCCTGCTTGTTAGATGGTGAAAGCTCAAGAAGCAAACAAGAGCAACTTAGCCGCCATACTGAAAGCTCTGCAATACCAACTGGCGCCGCTTGAACATATCAGGCATAAGTCGCTGTTTCCTCCTCAAACCTTGTGTGTGTGTGTGTGTGTGTGTGTGTGTGTGTGTGTGTGTTTCTTTTCCCAGGCCTCACACGCATGACTGACGGAGCGCTATTTCACTCCGAAGTGCTGAGGGAGACTAAATAGTGGATCAGAAGGAATGTCAGAATGCTGAAGTGTTTCCACGATCAAGTTTTAATGAGATGCATCAAATATGGATGAGGACAGAGAAGTACGGGGGCAGCTGGCATTCGGCCCTCAGTTGACAGCAGGGGTGTGAGAGCGAGCGAGCGAGTGAGGGAGAGAGAGAGAGAGAGAGATAGAGAGAGAGACATACACTGCAAAAGGTATCCAGAATAAAATAAATAAATAAAATAAATGTCCCTGAAGTATATGGAAAACATTCTCATGGTATTTGTTGTGTGTTACTTACGTGTGCTGTAATTACATGTAAGCCATGAAAAATAAAAAGTCAAAATTCTTCAAAAAAGTCTAAATGTTTTTTTTAATTAATCAATGAATGTACGTGAAGTGTACACTGTGCAGTTTTGAGCTGTGCACTCATACAACACGGTTGTATTCTTACTGTTATTGAAACAGATAATAGATTATGGTAATTATTGCATGCAGTGTGTTCCTGTTGCAGAGTAATGCTCGTCTGTATCCATCGTGTACTTGAAGGAAAGTGTTTGACTTGCCCTCTCAAAGACTTAAGACTTGACGTGGGTTGGGTTTGCAAAAAAAAAGACTTGTCAGCTCCAGTTTTTTTTAATGATATGAATCATTTGTATTTCAATTTAAGTGTGAGGGAGTTTCAGAAGCAGTGAGACGTTTCAATAAATACTTGAAGCACACTTCAGTAGACCCCCCCCCCCACTGCCACCCCCCTTACACACACACACACACACACACACACACTCTCTCTTTCAATGTGAAGCTCAGAAGTCCCCTCCAGAGGACATCACAGACTCAGTAGTACTTTCCATGAAGAGCAAATTGACCTCATTGTCTTACACAGGTGGAGTGCTCCTTTAAATGAAAGGTTTACATTATGCATTTTACAAATTTAATGCAATATACCCCTGGATTTTTTTTGTTTGATTTGTAATTATTGATATTCTATTGTATGCTATTGTCCCTTCATATCATCATATGTCTCACTCTCTTCCCTTCGACATGAGTCCTCTCACTCTCCATAGAAGGTGGCAGAATGTTAAGTCCATATTCGACTGCAAAGCTCACAGATCTTTCTGCAAACCTCAAGGAGTTGTAGAATTGAAGCTCATCAGGATTTGAGATAAGCCTCGACGTCTGTGAATTAGTCAAAGAACTACTGCTGTATAATCCCCCCTTTCGTTCTGACACAACATGTTTGGAGGCTTTTCATTGGAGGTTCTGGCCTCGGCAGCGAGATTGAGTCGCTGTAACTACAAAACAGATAAAAGCTCATCGGTCCATCGCTGGCTGACTAGACGCAGACGGTCAAAACGTTTGGAGCAATCTGTACTGGCCTGCGTGTTAATCCCAAATTAAGCCTCAGAGCACATACATCTGCCAGAGTGCAGAGCAGAGCTGAGCAACAAATGCACAGGAAGAGGCTGAGGTCAACCTTTAGCGTGACTCCGCCCCCACGCACCCCTGTTGGATAACGATGCTGTGATCCACAACGCGATGCTCGGCGGCCGTCCAAGACAACCGGTGCGTGTACAGAGCCGTCACAAAGAAATAAGGATAACACATTTTTAAAAATGAAGAAATAAAGATTTTATCCACATGGCAGTGGGACCTCTTTACTGCTGTACGACGTGTACGACATGTTTCCTTAAATTGGATTTTAATAAATTCAAATATATCACTTTGCTTACAGAATCCTGCAACACATTGAATCTCAACCCCCGTATGATGAACCCTGTCAAATCGTCAGATTGTTGCCAACACACGTCATTAGGAGTTAGAATCAGTGAGAGGGGAAGATGAGATACAACGTTGACGTGTGTGTGTGTGTGTGTGTGTGTGTGTTCATGCATGATGAGAATTGGTGCGTTCAATCCCACAGACATTCAATGCCAATTAAAGAGTGACCTTAGTAAAGAGCAGGATGAATTTGACTTAATAAGAGTTTTAACCATTAAAGTCTGAACCCTGCGGCTGGCCGATTGCTTCACGGCAGACGACAAATGGGCAGCAGTGGTGTTACTTTCACCCCCACGGCAAAACTCAATGTGTGTGGCTGTGTGTGTGTGTGTCTGTGTGTGTGTTGGACACCTCCAAAAGATTTGGCTTGGCTGAAGAAGAAAAGATGGTCTGCCAAGAACTGGTTGTCATGACAGACAGACACACACACACACGCACACACACACACATTATTGGACACCTTTTTGTCTACTTCCCCCGACCAGCTCTTTCTTACTTTTCCTCTCAAGTGTACCCTCACTATTTAGGCTGCAGCAGCCCAGTATCGCTAGGAATTACTTCCACATTTGGACGATCCGGAAGGGCACAATTTATGACCAGTTCAATCCCAGAATGGGAAGTGGTGTGCCCGAAATGGAGCCAGGCGGAGAGTAAGAGTGTAGAGGTCAGGGTCATTCGGAGCCTAATGGCAAATATTTGTCCCTGGAGCCACCCAGTAAGCTTGATCTGGCTATGCAGTACCTCTCGTTTCTTTCCCCATTCACCCTCCTCCTCTCCCTCTCTGCTTCCCCATCTCATCCCCAAAGATGCAGATTTGTTTTTTAAGAGAGAAAGAGGGTGGAGGAGTAATGCATCGGACAGAGCAAGGTGATGGGAGAGAACAGTGGCGTCAGCAAAGCATCTCTTAACAGCAACAGCGACTCTGAATGACTGGCACGTCGTTCAGAGGAAATTGGGACGAAATAGAGGTATCGAGGACGAGATGAAGGAGAGAAAGAGGACTCTCTGCCTTTATACATGTGTCCCGCAGGTAGTCAGTTCACTTCAGCAGCACTGGGATACACTGATGACTTGTTATTGATGTTTCATTCAGCCGACGCGGTGATACATATTTTTCCTAGGGACTGAAGTCTGTCAAACCACTTGAAGCTGAAGGCACTGCAACAATGTCTGATTATTATAGGTCCATCTGTTTGCCGGGACGGCGTCTTAAAATGCCGATGCAGTCAGACTCCGGGGAGAACAGATGTGCTACATCACTGACGCGTGCCTGATGAATTATGGCCATTGTAGTTCACAAACCGTTTCAGCGTTTGGCCGTGCATCACTGCAACCCCGAATGGATCACAGAGCGTCTGCGGCTGGTATAGTTGAGGAGGGAACACTGTATAAATAAAGAAATGTGATACTCTCAGAGATACCGTTCTATACTTGACTTTATGAAGAAGAAAGTTCCAAAGAAGAGGAACTGAGATGCATAACTCAAGCACACCAGTGCTACCGTTACTCTTTTTTCATTGGCAGTTTTACACTAAAGCATCATAACTCCAAAAACAACCTCAGTGTAGTAGCAGCTGCACATGGCCATAAAGCTTTACGTTTAAAGTTTTTTAGCTTTACTTTAGGCAACAAAACTACTTGGTTAGGTTTGATTGTGTTCGGGTTCAAGTACGTATGTGTGAAAATATGCAACTCTTAACAAGTTAACTAAAATGGTCATTTAATGGTCTGTTGGATGCTGTATTAGACCTCATTAGAGTTAACTGCGGGACCTAATAATTAATATTTAATGTATGCCAACTACAAAAACAGAACACTGAAAATAAGTGTATTACAGTAAATAGGCTACTGTATAATATTTGTATGGAGTGTGGAATTCAAACATGGACTCGGTTTCTTCCAGTTGCAATAAAGATGATGCAACAGCAAGCCCCCTACATCAATGTAAGAGGGTTTGCTTCCCTTTCGGACTTACTGAAAATCAACGTGTTTTTTCATCACCTTTCACATGTTTCCAACATGGAGGAACTGCTGTGGCTCTGCCAGTGTAGCGCGTATTGTTGACGACCGTTTCTCCGGCAACGAAACAAGACTAGTCCGATATTCAGCGACCGGCGTGCATCTGTGGAATCCGCTTACTGTGTCCCCGGATGAGTCAAGCGGTATCACCCACAGCCTCAAAGTGTTGATTTGAATGCTCGACCTGCACGCTAACATCTAACACTGTTCTGTTTCGGCCAGTTATGTTCTGGCATAAGGAATTCATGGAAGAAATAAACTAAATTGGTCTGCAATCCACCAGTAATTAGACAAGAAGCTGCGGCAAACGTACGTAGGCATTCATGAAAAGGCTTTATATGTTAGTGTTATTTTCAGTTGGCCGTGTTGCTTTTGAAAGGAGTGAAAATCCGTTAAAATATGTTAAATGCATGACAAAACGATGGTTTCCCTGACAAACAAAGTAGACTAAAACCAGACAAAATCAACTTCAGATGTCCAAATGAACGCTCCTTCCCGCGGCCGTTTCCTTTCCATTCGCAGGCTATCAAAGGAAATGGAATCGGCATGTTGTAACACACAACCCTCAGTCAACCAGCTGCCAGGTTGTCCTCTGTGCTGCCCGCCGGGTGGAAACAAAGCCGAGCAACGGAGCGGCAGCAGTTTACGGTTGCATGCTGTGAACTCCTTCCCTCTACTGTTGCCACCGTGCAGCGCAAGGGCGCGTGCTTGTGCGTTCATGTTTTTGTGGCAAAAGACAACAAAATAAATCAACTTTGAGCTTATCTGTTCCTTCCTCAGCCGGTGGACAAAGGTCATTGCTGTATAATTCCCTCTAATCAAATATAGCACTGTGGGCAAATTCCTGCTTGGTTGCTGCTGCTTAACATGCCATGCTTCTGCACACTGGTCCCAGAAACACTTCTGAGCTTTCTCCGAAGTTAATAAGCTTGTTACTCCCCACTGACTCTAATATTGTCTTTCTCACCACTAGCATGAGCGGCCTGAAGCTATTAATCCATGGACATATGGATTTTACAACTGCTAGTATTTCATCCCCCAGCATTTATTGCATCCAACTGCTTGACGGCAGCCACAAAAGCAATAACATATCCTCTATTGAAATGAGAACAAGTGGAGTATGGGACGGAGATCCTTCTCACATCACAGTGAAGCTTTTTTTAGTTTTTCTTTTGCATTTACACTTCAGGATTCAGGATGAGAAGGCATCGTATGTGTTCTCATATTTTCATATTTCACCATTCACATTAAGTGCACAGCTAAATTGCATGAAATTAGGGGCTCACAGTGGCCCCAGTTGACAGTGAATAATGTGTGTAAAGGTGGGGAGAGCCTACATGGTAATGGCCATATTTACAAGGCCCATCAATCATCTCCAAACCGCCAGTGGCCTCATCCCTCATAGGAGGGAGATAGAGAAAGGGGCGGGACGCCTTCAAAACAAGCTTCTCTCTCTATCCCAATATGATTTACACAAAGTGACACACGTTTTGCACGCTGTGTGACTGACCGAGGAAAAGTAGCCGAAGAACAGCAAGTACATTATCAGGCTTTGGCTAAAGTGGAGAATGAAAATAAGTACTTCGTAACGGTAGATCAAGGCGACATCTGTGGAAATCTAATTCTGACATGTTGAAGTCTGTATTCCTGAAAACAAGCGGCAGCGTTGGTACAAACGGCAGAGACAAGAGCTGCCTCTAGAAATACTGGAAGTAAACACACAGAGCATCTTAATTTATGTCAACCTCAGCACTCTGGCTGTAAGAATATTGTATTTATGTAAAAGGCTTACAACTGCCATACTGTAAAATGAGTGGCTCTGGTCTATATGGTCTGTCTTTTCCATGTTATAACAATGCGGGTAGCTTTGAAGCCATGATATGAACATGAATGTAGAAATATGATGCATGTGAAGCGATTACATTTAGGAGAGACCAACGGCTTAATTACTTTCAGAAAGCTTAGTCCTGAATACAGCAACGTAGTCCTAAATACAATATAGTCATAACTAAATACAGCATATGTAATCCTAAATACAACAATGTAGTTCTAAATACATTAATGTAGTTCTAAGTACAACAATGTAGTCCTAACTAAATACAGCAATGTAGTCCTAAATACAACAATGCAGTCCTAATGTAGTCCTAAATACAACAATGTAGTCCTAAATACGTAGTCCTAAATACAACAATATAGTCCTAACTAAATACAGCAATGTAGTCCTAAATACAACAATGTAGTCCTAAATACGTAGTCCTAAATACAACAATATAGTCCTAACTAAATACAGCAATGTAGTCCTAAATACAACAATGTAGTCCTAATGTAGTCTTAAATACAACAATGTAGTCCTAATGTAGTCTTAAATACAACAATGTAGTCTTAATGTAGTCCTAAATACAAAAATGTAGTCCTAAATACAGTAATGTAGTTCTAAATACAACAATGTAGTCCTAAATACAACAATGTAGTCCTAATGTTGTCTTAAATACAACAATGTAGTCCTAAGTACGTAGTCCTAAATACAACAAAGTAGTCCTAAATATAGCAATGTTGTAAAGTACTGATTTTGCCAGAATTAGGTTAATTGGTGTGGAACATCACCAAGTTTTCTTTTTTGTATTTTGGTTATTAGAACATACACCAAAGTATGTGGTGAGATGAAAAAAAGAAAGAAAGAGAAACCACTCCACGCACATACGTAGAGGTCAGGGAGAGTGAGACGGTGTTGGATTAATTAGAGAAGCAACGAGTGAACTTTTCAGTCCGTGCACTAAAGCTTAAAGATTTAAAGCTTAAATGAATGGCCTAATAATGAAGTCACAGGGAGACCGAAACAAAAGCAGCAGCTGCCTCAGAAGTGAGAGAGAGAGAGAGTGTATACGGAGAGGACGATAAAGAACAAGATTGAAAATGGGATGACAAGGAGAGAGAGTGAGACAAAGAGGGTGGGCATGAATCAAGGAGGGAGGACGACAGTTTGGAAAAGCAAAAAGAAAGATACCCGTAGGGGTGGCTGTGTTTGTACAGGCATGTCAGACCGGGAGAGAGAAGAGGCAAAGGAATGACTGAAAGAGAACGAGGGGTGAGACAGGCCTAACCTGGGTCAGAGTGGGAAAAGTGGGTAAGAGGACAAACCACAGGAGAAAAAGAAAAAGATCAAGGACAGAAAACAAGGCAGGGAGAGAGAAAAGAGAATGGAAGAGAGACAGGAGGAGGACAGAAATGGTAGAAAGCAGCGAAGTGAAAGCTGAACTTACGTAGTCCTATACAACGTGCCGTAACCTTGCCAACAAGACTGTTTATGGTCTTTCAACATCCTACTTGCAGAAGGCATCATTGGTCGGTGCCTTCCAAAAGCCTTTCTGATCGGCCACCTCTATGATTATGGCACAATAACTACCTGGTCATGGTTAGGAAGGTTATATATATATATATATATATATATATATATATATATATATATATATATATATATATATATATATATTCATACTTTTGTCTTGTGGTCATATGGTTTTAACATGGGTTGTAAGGGGTACTCGTGTATCTTAGAATATGGACGGTAAACCATGGGGGAAGAGTGGATTACCAGCCAGGCAAAGCAGTCAACTCCGCCAGGCTCACTGTGGTTTATAATTGAACATTTGAGATGTACGCGTCACTAAAGCACTCTATCCGCTGACATGATAAGAAGGTGGGTCTTGCTTTATTACCTGTGTCAAAGTCTTTATCGTTTCAGTTTTCTGCTAGCATGTGGAATATCTTCATAATCATGAGTTCAATCAAACTAACATGCAGTAAATCATGAGGCCAGGTAGTATTGAAGCCTGAGAGTCTACACAATGCAAAGACAGTGGAGGGACTTTTTGGACTTAATGGGGGCTCATTAGCTCAGTTTTGGCCCGGGGACCCTCCAGCTGGTCCAGACCAGACCAGTAAGAGACAGACAAGTAGAGATGAAGCCCATAATGGACCAATCTTCACCTCGCAATTGATGTACGGGGCAAACATTCAGTGTCAACGCAGGACGTTCTGAATAGTCACAGAAGCTGGTGACTAGTGCTGATGGGATGAAGGACTTCGGCTCTCTACGTGTAAACCTGCACAAAGGTGGAAGCTGCTGGTTTTCTGGCCATAAAAGGTAAACAAACTCTGGCCCAGTGTCACATCTTTAAATCAAAAAGCTTGTTTTGTAACATAACACTGCAGAGGCATGGTTGAAGGAGGAAAAGACAAGAGATAGAGCCCTGAAAAGGTTTTCCGTATCCCAGGGTTAGGGTCTTTACTGATGATGATGACATTAAGGATCAGCTTGGAGACCCCACCCATCCAGTGTGGATCCAGGCAAGGACCTGATACCCCCTTAGGTTGAGGGAGGAAGGACTGGATGAACAATGGGGGGGACAAGATAGTTAAGAAAATCAAGGTGGAAAGGAGTAGGAAGAGGAAATGAGACATGGGAAGAAAACGGGAAGAAGAAGGAAATGAAGACGGGAAAGTAGGAAGGAGGATCGAAGGGGGGAGAATTGGTGGAAGTTGGACACTACAGACAGGAGTTGAGGAGAATGGAGGAAGAAATAATGGGACTTGGACAAGGAAGGTTAGGTAGGGTAAAGAGGATGGGAAAATAAGAACTTAGGGAGCAAGGAAGGAAAGTGTCGTGGAAAGGTTTGCAGAGGGAGGAGGGGATGAAAGCGAGCGAGTGAATCAGCAGGAGACGGAGGGCAATCGCCGAGGGAGAGAAAAGGGTGGGAGGCGAGTGGAGAGATCAATTACCGATGGCCTCACTGTTGTAACATTGAAAAGAGTCAATGGCCAGGAACCACACTTTTCCACCCACACACTTCTTCTCTCTTCAACACCAACACCTCTCTCTTTCTCTTGACCCCCACTTTCCTCCTGTACACTCTCAGTTTATCTATCTCTTCTTCCTCCTCTCTTAACGACTCCTTACATCGCTCAGCTTTTTAACACCGTACTATATTTCTCCTCTTCCCGGTGAGTGCTGACCTACACAGAGATAAATAGGAATATTCCCTGAGGAGCCATTAGAGGCAAATACAAGCCAATTTCCTGTCTATAGACGCTCTCCAGATGACACTTCAAGCATATTATGCCATAACTCAGAGCAACACACAAGTGGAGGACATAAATATCAGACATTAAAATGTGAAATTCCCCCCAAAAGACACAAATTGGCCAAATTCTGAAAGTGTACAACTCTGAACGTGCTAATTGGTTGAAAGAGTGTGTGCATATCAAAAGTTAGAGTCCGATTGCAACATGGGCCGGGGATGAAGCTGAGGGAACGTAGGGCTGAGCCCATTTGGGAGTTTGACGCGTGACATTTTCTAGTGAAATTGAATATGCTCAGTTAATATTCGCCCGCTCGACAATAAGCGCTGGCCACGGTGTTGCTCAGAACAACTGTTTTCAGATATGTTGTATTGATGTTCGTCTTGTGAGCGTTTATCTGGGTCTGCAGCTGAAGATCCTGTTACTCGGATGTTTAGAAGAAAGATGAGAAACAACCACCCACACAGACACATACACACACACACACACACAGAGACACACACATACAAACACACACACACACACACACACACAGAGACACAGGTCGTGACAAAAATAGGTCACGATACTTTCTGCTGTCATTCTCTTTCAGTTTTCTCCCATGAGGCTGCAAACGGAATTCATGTGAACGTGACACCAGATGTTATGTGTGTGTTTGTGTGTGTGCCTGTAGTCATAGGATATGCATGTCTACATGTCTCTATGCATTTATGCTTGTGTGTGTTCTTGGCTGAGACTCTGACAGAGATGGATGAGGCAGAGCCGGCACCTACAAGGGGCTTGTGTGCTGCTGCGTCAGTGACCTCTGACCTCAGCGAGGCCGGTCGTGACGGACACATACCCCCATCGTGCATTAGTTAATGACCAATTGCTGTCTCCCTGCACACACACACACACACACTCAAACGTTGACGAAGTCAACTTCATCACAACATATCTCGTGTTATGATGTGTTTTGTTCACTTACTTACAATTTCTTGGGCGACCCATTATTGAGCCAACGCACACTGTTTTAGAAAATGACTGAGCCCTGAAAAATAAGAGTTAAGTTAAGTAAGTTAAGAGTTACATCATGGTGCTGAGGGACGGAATAACACATTGAAAAATAAAGAAAATCCAGTGTGCGTGTGTATGTGTGTGTGTGTGTGTGTGTGTGTGTGTGTGTGTGTGTGTCAAGCCTGTGGATCTTGGACCATCATTTTGGACTGAGGACGACAAATATTTCATCACGTTTCTCTCACGACTGTCAACTTTTCTCCTGCGACAGCGTGAGATCACGAGGTGTACCGGGGCCTCCAGACGATGAGAGACAGAGACAGAGGACATCTTAACTTCTCCTAATTGTTTCTCTCCTCTGTTCTCACTGTTCTCTCCTCTCATTCATCTCTAAACATATGGAGGGAACACCTCTCCCCTCCTTCCTCCTCTCTTCTTCTCCTTCTTCCTTGGGCACAGTACTGAGCCAGCACTTCTGCCTCCTTCATCCCTCTCATCCCCCACATTCTCTCTCTCTCTCTCTCTCTCTCTCTCAACAGCAGTGGAACATGGAGCACAATGCTAATCAGGCTCTCTCATTCGCTCACCCACACACACAGACACACACACAGACACACACACACACACACAAGACAGAAAACCTCAGGAGTCGTAAAAAGAAACAAACTTTGCCTCTCACTATGGCTCCTCTTGCTCGACCCCTTCCATTGCCTCTCTTTTATTGTTTATGTCAGCATCCGTTCCCAAATGAGGAAATCAACGACCACGACAGTGGTGTTTTATTTTTCTCCTTCAGGTCATATCCCTAATACTGTCATGTAAATTGTGGACTGTGATATTTCCATCTGCAAGTTGAACAATGAGAGTGTCGTCTGAGTGATGGAGTGTGATCGTCTTTCTTTCACTGGAGCAGTTAACAATTCTCAAAAATGTCCTTTCAGCCCGCTGTTAATGTTTTTAAACTAAATGGAATCCACCCCTGAGTTTCAAAAATAGGATTTCAGGGAAAAGACATCCAGGTATCAGTGAGTTTACTTTTATGATCTCATATACCATCGTATATGAACATCCATAAATCTCTTTAGGAATCATAGAATAGAGATGTTCCTTATATCTCCAAAACGTGTTTCTTTCCACATCAAAGTAATCCTGTGACAGTTGTCAGTACATCCATGGATGCACTGCTAATACATCATTCGGCATATATTGCCAATATGACAAAATGTAAAACAACAGTGCAAATGAGAAAAGCTGAAAGTAAAGAAAACTAAACAAAACAT
The DNA here is from genome assembly GCF_009769545.1 of Cyclopterus lumpus. Taxonomy (NCBI): domain Eukaryota; kingdom Metazoa; phylum Chordata; class Actinopteri; order Perciformes; family Cyclopteridae; genus Cyclopterus; species Cyclopterus lumpus. Next base: position 7,970,869 of record NC_046983.1, on the reverse strand, counting down.
GTTGAGGGTTTTGTTTTGAAGTGTTTCTTCGAAAGGCTGGACACGGTTTTCAAGAAGAGGAAAAAAGCAAAGAAACCTCAGTCCAAGTCAAAGTAATATCTCACTGCAGCTGACTTGACACTGATCTAAAGTGGCTGCTTGTAAACTGCAGTCTCACTTGAGTTAAAGCGAGACAGCAGTGATTGTAAACCCAATTTCAAAGACTCTGAGAAAAACACGATTGGCTCTAATCGACATGATTGTAAGCCGGCCATGCAGCAAATGCTTTTTTTAATTTATTTATCTCATGACATTAAAAGAGACGCCTGGGGACTGTGGAATTGTTGTCCTCAGAGTGCAGCGTGGGACTCAATGTCCTCACGAAGGACATGCGACATACGTGTGTGTGTGTGTGTGTGTGTGTGTGTGTGTGTGTCCTGCAGCAGTTGTGTTCCGTCTTGTCACCAGCTTCTTTGCGACGATATTAATTAGGCTCTCAGCGACAGACAGGCCGCACAGCCAGAGATGTTTTACCCACGCACGCACAAACAAGTGCACGCACACACACTCCGGAGGGGGGTTTACCACATTGTCGAGACGGGAAGACACCCCCCAGGTGCCTTGGCAGCCTAAGGAGCGCCGTGGGACCGGCATGTTGTGCATCACCAACCACCTCAGGAGTCCGCAGCGGCTCGCATGTTTTTTCTCCTGGAAATCTCCCGCCGCCGCCGCTCTCCCTTTCATGCGCTCTCGATCGCCATATCTGTGTCTCCCTCACTGTGTAATCATATCCTTTACACCATAGGCTCCCAATCTAATCTCATGCATCGATACTCTTTAATTAAACTGATTTGCAGAGACTCTCTCTTCCAGTCTGTCCCCAATTCATTCATGCCCTCCATACCAAAACACACACACACACACACTCTCATGCAGTACATCCTCATGCCACTATGTTCTCGTTGGCATCTCTGCAATCAACCGAAATGCCACGCAGTTCACAAAATGTTACTCCTAATTATTTCCCGGTCTCGTCGATGCAGCTGTTCCCCTTCCGCTGACACCGAACTGCGGCGACTCAACAATAAACAGCCAACCAGACACGTCCCGGAGTCCAATTGTCACCGGCCGCTGTTCGCGCAGTTCATTTGTCAGCCGGAATGGAACCGAGCGAGATGGGGTTATCCTCGCAGAGCAGCGGGTTTCTCTTTTTTCTTCTTCTTCTTCCGTCTCAACCCCGCTGCAGCTAATCACAGCAAACAAGAGGAAGCACAAACACACACACACACACACACACACACACACAGGGGTTGTACAGTTAGCTCCTGTGCCTCTGAGAATAATTTGCTGCACAGAGATAATAGAAAAAGTGAAGCCACAGTACGCTCTCTTTCCTGCGCTTCCCTTTTTCTTTTTTTTCCTTTTTATAATTTCCTCTTTGTTAACCTGCTTATCTTTCTCTCTCACCGTTCTCACCCTAGTTCCGAGGGATTCAATTTCCCCCCAGCTAGTAAACTGCACTGTAATTATACAAGCTGCTTTATTGAACTGGACGGGGATAAATCCCTTTATGCGTACGGAGACGGGCCTCCCATTAAAACCCATCCGGGAAACCCCATTATCTCCAGCCGGCCCGGTGATCTCCTCCTACATCTGTTCATCCGTCGTTTTTTCTTCCTCTCCCAAACGTCTCTTTAGTAGCGCTCTTCTTCCCATTTTCCGTCGGCGGGTCAGCTCGTCCGACTCGGTGCCGGTGAATCTATTTATTGCCGTCGTGTATCTCTATTACGAGCAGGGCGGCCGAGCAGGGCGGCCGAGCAGGGCGGCCCCGCCTGCGAGGGTACAAAACCCTGAGATAAAATTGGGGTTTAAGGGGAGGCTTTCACCTCAAAGGACGAAGGTAACCGAGTAGGTCCACTGGAGAAATGAAAGGCTGGAGTGTATTATGTGTGTGACAGTTACTGAGATGCATTGCTACACTGCACGTACACATTGTGCTGAAAATAACAAAGTAATTTAAGTAAAAAAAAAAAAAAAAGTTTAAAAAAAAAAAATGATATGTGGGATTCACATTCGGCCTTCGTGGAGGCGCTTCATATTTCACGCTTTATCAGAGAAATGGCTTTAACGATGAGGACAATCCTGTCCCCTTGGCGAATATTGTTTTATGGGAATTTGTTTCAAAAAACATTAGGAAAAAAAGAAATAGAGGGGGACTGTCGTCTTATATTCAGGTCAATATGATGCATGCATCTGAAATCAAAACACTCTTTTGACATTAATGAAAACATATTATTACTATTGCTAAACTTCAGTCAGCGGTTAGGGGTCACATACAAAGATACTTTCTGAAGGACACTCAAGGACACTTGAGAGGAGCCATCGCTTCCAAACAGGGCGACTTAAGTGGAGCTTACTTAAGATCATCTCCCAAAATCCTCAAGATCCAGGGATCTTTTGCTCGCTGGCTTAATTGCTGTTTAAGGAGGAGTATGCAAAGGACCTGGCAACCAACACCAACATGCAAAGCCATAATGACTATCGTCAGGCCCGATCATTACTGTCATGCAACAGGGACTTATTGCTTCCTTCTGAGGTCCTGGGAGATTTATTGTGTAAGCAAGTGATGGCTTCTAGAGGGGTAGAGAGGAGAGGGGTACGGAGAAGAGGGGGAGGAGCAGCTTTTGAATAAGGTGATCAGCTTTCCCATGTTGCTTAGCTCTCTCTCTTTTCTTTTAATAGGAGGGAAGGTGAGGCGGTGGTGCTAGTGGAGCGGAATCCTCGCCCCTTTTGTATGTCTAATTGCTGCTGGTGTGGGAGTAGTGTCTTTGTAATTGCAGTTAAGTCAAAGCCCCCTTTGGGCTGCAGGAGGATTGAGAGCCGAGAGTCTGAGAAATGTGGAATTGGAAAGGATATTAGATGCTTAGATTTAAAAGGGCAACGAAAGCTAAAAAACCAGCAAGCAAACATGTGGCGTGCCACGGAGATAGAGTGCAGGCCCCGATGTGCACAGCTCGTAATTACAAGAAGGTAAATAATCCTAATAGTGTTGCTCACGCTAAAACCAGTAAGTTGATTGGTCCCCAGTTTCTATTCCATAACACTGTTTTAGCTTGAGGCCCATTAGCACAGCTGTCGTCTGGCTAACTAGCCAACAGGCTAATGCAGCAAAGTGAAACGCAGGTTTTGAACACGTTGCCGACTGAAACAAAACTACTTTTGGGAAAAGATCAAATGAGTAAGTTTGTTACATTCGTACGTATGTACGAGAGTTAGGTTCGGTGAGTTGACTTTCACACGGGACACAAACAGCGGTCATCCTTTGTCGCTCTTTACACAACAACACCCGACTCGCTCCTTTGCTCACGTCACAATTCTCACAGCCACTAAATGTCGCCACCCAATTTCGTCATCTTGTATTCGTATGCTGACGTATGTGCACCTACTAGCAGGTGCAGCGGGCCCTTGTTCTCCCATATCAACGACACTGATAACCACCGAGGATTCAGCCATTCGAACGGCTGAATCAGCGTCAAGGATTAAGCTTCAAGGATTAAGTTCTTTGCCACAGAAAAAAAAAAATTGCATCCCAGTCGCTAAGTTTCCTGTAATATGTGTCTTATCATAGGCTTGTGTTTATTTTGTTTCTTTTTGCTTTGGTTGATTATATGCAGCATACACGTGGACTGGCACAGGACAAATAAAATAGATGAATATATATATATAGGGGACATTTAGGATGGTAGGATGCCAAGATACATTTAGCATTATGAATGAATATATTTATTCATTCGACTCCGTCTGGCACCGGGCAGGAGGACTCTGGCAGTGTTCTATGAAAAGTACTTCTGCTTTTGGACTGATTACAATACCACAGCAACAACAACAAAAAGCCTGTCTGGATGTATAAACTCAGGCAAACATTGTGTGAGTCCACAAAGTCCTTGCCAGTGGACAACCTCCAGGCTGTACATCATGTTGACATCACAGATTACAGTCTGGGCGCTGCAGCGTCGGGCTTCCAGTGAGGAGTTCCTCGGTTGCTCCAAGACTGTAAGTTTAACCTGTAAGTTTAACCTGTAAGAACGCCGACCCCGTTTAGAAGGATTCAGCCAAACAAAACTCAGTGTCAGTGTAAAAAAATCAATTCTCACAGCAAGTTTTTTTTTTTTGTCCGCGTTAACTTCCCGGGCATCTCGGTCCACAAAAGCTGAAGGTAACTTTCGTTTGAAAACACTGATTTGAGGCAGCGACTGTACTGAGTAGCCGAGTGCAGAGCAGCACAGGAAGGATCAATCGCTCTCCGCGGAGGCAGAATGAATTCACAGCAGTGAACTCTCCTCTTCTTTACTGCCCAGTCAGTGTTTCCCCGTGTGACTCACCACCACCAACCACCCAGCTCCACAGCCCCTCGCCCAATCCCAGTGCTTTAGTTACTGCACTCTCAAATGTAAACTGGGATCCACACACACACACACACACACACACACACACACACACACGTTTAAACTTTCTATGTCACATCCTTCTCTGACATAAGCACTTCCCAGCTCCCTGACTGACATTACACTAACATTTATACTTCCGCTGAAAGCTTCCCATAATACAACACAACCCCCAGGGTGTGTGTGTGTGTGTGTGAGCCGGTTAATATTTGAATCTGTTTCTAAGACGTTGAGTGTTCACTTTACCTTGACATGTCGTAGGCGGATGAGTAATCTCAACGTGTAAGTAACGCCCGGCTTATACTGCTGTGTAATATGTATTATTTAAGGTGGCTTATTAAGCTCCAATTAGTCATACTGGGGGACAACTACGTGGAATGAAAAGAGTTTCAGAAATGACAACTTTAACTTCACATATTTATGTTTTCAACATCTAAATGTACCTGTCAAATTATCTTGCATTTAATATTGAGTATCTACCGATAAAGAGTCCCGATGTAATACCTGTATTTTTACAGCCGCAAAGTGCAAAGTTTTTAAAATCAATCCAATGTTTATGCTTGGTCATTGAATAGCTCGGCATTGCTTGAGAAAACCTGCATCTAAGCTGTCCCTATGTGTTATTTACAAACTAACAAAGTATTACATGAACTCTCTCAGCAATCTTTTTGTGGCCTTGTCGCTGTCTCGAGAGAATTTCCTTCTTCTTTTTAAAAGTGTGTGTTGTTTCGGTAAGCCTTCGCCTGAATCACCTGAAGTGAAGTGAAAATGGGGAAATTAGGTTAATAGCATCAATAAACCGGTTTCCTGTCTTTTATGGTGTGTGATGTTTTGTCAGAGGCGGGGCTCACACACACACACACACACACACAGCTCAGGAGAGTTGGAGAGCTGACGGCAGCGACACTCTTTGCGTTGCTTCGTGAGTAGAAGCTCCCCCGTGACAGATGATGGAAACACAGAATCAGATTGTGGCTCAATACGGCTCAATATAGCCGATACCGATCTTTCAGAAAAGAAGCTTTGATCGGCCCCGATGCCGATCTGTGAGAACAGATTGGGACCTGCAGAGTAATCGTGCTTCTTTTGCATCAGCTTTATTAATACCTTAATAAGTTCTGTCCAACTTGCCATCCAAATCTAACCGGAAGATTACTATGAGATTTGGTTTCTAAATCGATATGTTCCTGTAAAAATAAGATATTATAGATTCAAGTCAATGCCTGTGATCCCAAGGACATCATTATTTTGGACAATTTCGAAACAATTTCTAGACAGAAGAGATGTCGATGCAGACTAATGATGAGGTATAACGTCTCTAATGATTTAACTTTAAGGTTTAAGGCTTAATTTCCACAGAAAAAGAAAAAAATGAAATCCAGTAATTGCACGATGATGTTTTCTTTTTTTTACAAAAGTCAGAATGAATATATCTGACCAAACTCTATAGGGAACAAACCTGGTCAGTGAATCTTGAGTTATGCTCGCATTTATCTACAACAGCTCTCTCAACATCTAATTTTGCGTCAGACAATTTGAGTTGAGCTATTTCTTTTATCACAGATAAACACGCCTTCCTGTTTACATTTACTTTTCCGGTTTTCAACTTCTTGTAATAAAGTGAATCCTTTCATTAAAACACAACTATGTTGAGCTATTAATAATGCATGTGTGTGTGTGTGTGTGTGTGTGTGTGTGTGTGTGTGTGTGTGTAGAGCTACTGACATTGAGGGTACAAGGGCATCGCTAAAAGCCCTCTTCATGCAAATGGTGTGGAGATGACAGTAAGTATGTGTCATAGGCAGGACATATCTCATAATGATTACTTATCTCAGCATATACGCCTGATATGGAATATGAGACACACACACACACACAGTGAGGGTCCTCCCCTCTCTGCTTCACACACATGCATGCGCACAATTACACATGATCCCCCCCCACACCCACACCCCTCACTCTCTCTGTTACTCATTAACAAATTTATTAATGGCCTCTTAATTATGTCTGCTTATCTTCTTCTAAAGCACCGGCACTGCCCCCAGACTCCAATTTCAGCTGCGCTCACATAAAGTATGTAAATATTTACTTTAAACCCTTCTCACGCACTCTATATACATAACTTAAGTGTGTGTCTCCCACCCACACACACACACACACACACGCACACACACTATCTGATGAAGGCCCCTATGAGAGTCATGAATTGACTTCTTTCTTTCATCCCCCACTTTCTTAATATAATTGAGCACCCCCCTCCCCTCCATTTCGCCTCCATCGCTCTTTACCTTGTCCTGGTATTTTTAATTTTTTTCAATTATCTTTCCCCCTCCATCTCTCTATTCCTTCCTCCTTTCTCTATCAGTCCATCTCTCGCCGCTGCTTCTGACCCTCTTACCTCTCTCCATGCTTCCACCCGCCTCTACCTCCTCTCCTCTTTATCCCTCCATCTCTCTATCGCGCCATCTCTTCCTCACCAATTTAGAGCTGCTTTTAGTTCTTGCCTCCTCTTCCCTATCTGTCCATCTCTTTCTGTCTTTCCAAGATATATCTGTGCGCTCCCTCCTTCCTTACCTCCTTACCTCCCTTTATTCTCTATCCACCTGACTCATCAGCTCCTGCAGAGCTGTTCCATTCCTGGTAGCCTTTTCTTTTCAAATCGAAATGCATGAAGTTTAAAACATTTCCTTTTTCGTTTTATTGTATTGTATTTGTTAATTAATCAACTTATTTCAACTATTTCTTCAGAGCAAACAGACCTATTATTAACCATCTACTCCTATAGTTCATGTTGTATTAAGGTGTACACACTGTTGGTCTGGGCATGCTTTTAAGTCTCCAAACCCAAAACGAGATGTTTGTGTATCACAGTTGTTTCAAGTGAAAACCCCTTCAAAACTGTTTGGTTGAACAAGGGCTGACACAAAGTCAATACCCTCACAGCACACACTTCATGAAAGGGAAAACCTTCAAAATCCAGATATGGCAACCTACAACCGAAATACATGTCCGTCTGACCGGTGAAATATACTGCAAAGTGTCAGATTCAGTGATCCTAAAAAGGTCTCTACACGTCACGCAATGCAAGAAGATTAAAAACACGATCTGGCATGATATGTTATCATTTTCTTAGATCCTCATGTCTCTTCTACAGACCTCCTGACTTATGGCATCCCACTTAAATCTGTCTCCATCGTTCCATCCTCCTCCTCCTCCTCCTCCTCCTCCTCCTCCTCCTCCTCCTCCTCCTCCTCCTTCCTCTTGGTTACGTCTAGCTTGAGGTCAGGCTTCAGTCTGTCCTTGTCTGCTCTAATCACACCATCTCCCAATTCACTTTTATTCCCAGAGAGAGGGGGTTGGATGCTTTGCTTCACTGCACACGTTTCTTTAAATAAAAGTACACGTTTATTTTGGTAGCTATTATTCTCATGGATGTAGTAGGGTACCTACAGTGCCATAACGGAAACACATGAGGCCCCCCTCCCCCATATGTAAGGGATAATGTATTGTCCGGCGGTCATTATCCAAAGATAAACGAACAGAACCCAAGCTTTTCTTTTGAGGGAAATTTATTCAATAAAGAAAAAACAGCTCAAACAGGGAACACATGTATTCTAACAGAAACAAAACATATGCTAGGGCCTATCAAACAGCTCAAACAGAACATATGTTACAACAACATAACAAATATGCCTACATATAGTCGATACACCGGTAGGCTACTTTCTACAGGTTTGCATTTGAATACACATGTGCGCGTCTTTTAGCAAATCTGTGTGCAAAGTCTTTAACCACGCTCTTTACATCTAAACTGCGCGCACGTTTATTCTCTATGCTAAGGATGGCCACACCTGACAGCCTCTCTTGTGACATGGAGCTTCTGAGATATGTTTTGATCAGTTTTAGCTTGGAAAATGACCTTTCAGCGCTTGCGACAGTCACAGGTATTGTCAGAAATAATTTGATGGCCGTGGCTACATCAGGCACACTTGATAGTATGGAGTTGTGTTTTATTATTAGCGTGTTCGCTGAATCATAAATTGAGCCATTTTTTATTTCCCTGATGGCGAACTCTAACGCCTGTCTTAAGGCAAGCACCTGGTCTGGGAAGTCTGCAGATAAGTCGTCAGAGTATTGCTCAGCAAGGGCACTCGCTGACTGGTACATATCATTGTCTGACTTTGACAGAGTCGATGATGGCTGCCGATAAACCGGTTGCCATGTCTCAGACAGAATCTGCCCATGTCCGTAACAGCTACACCTGGGCCAGACATGGCAACAGTGAAATGTGCCAAAGGTGGCTCACATTTGGCCGCATCGAGCCGGAACACAGCCGAGTCAGTCGACACTTAGCCGCAATACGGCCGAGTCCGCTGGCTAGTGTTGGATTAAAAAAAATATATACATATCAAAATTGCCACGTGAGGCCCCCTGTCCCTGCGAGGCTCCCCTCCAGTGCGGGGGCTGCGGGGGTGATCTCTACGGGCCTGGGTACCTAGCTAGCTGTGTAAGAGGCCCGCTTTTAGCCATTGTTTTTCTATTGCTAATGGCTAAACATGTCTTAGGTGTTACTTACTTTTCTGTATTTCGTGTTTCTTCTAGGACATTGTTTCCTGCTTTAATGTTTAAAAAACATTCTTATTCTCATACAGTCTCTCTGAATATACCTGTATTCACCCTCTTTCTGAAACGCTCCATTTTAGCGCCTGTCTCTTTAAGGCCCCCTCGCGACAAAAAGCCCAGTCGGCTATGATTGGCTGGCGAAAAAAGGGCGCATCTTCGCAAAGGTATATTCCAACGAGCCTGGACGGGACATCGGATGGGGAGCCAAAATCGTAAGGCATTCAAGTTGTTCAGGGGTTAATGCGCCATGCGTACAGTAAACCTCACTGCAGATTATTACAAACATAAAAAAAGCGACTTTGCTATGCAGCGTTTGGGGAGGATAATAGTTTGGGTAGATAAGGTTATGGTTGGCTTGCGGTGTCCCCAAGTCCAATATTGTGTGGCTCCTTATTTATTATTTCAGCTAAGCCTGAATAGAGCGTTTTCAGTTTGCTTATTTAATGGAAACTGATGGCAAAGCGCCAAAATACAAAAAAAATGGATGAAGATTATATTGTATGTAGGTACAAATAAGGAAAGCAATCGCAACAAAAGGACACAAGCAATAGCCTCTCTCTCTCTCTCTCTCTCTCTCTCTGTCTGTCTGTCAGGGTGCTAAGATGGCGTCCATCCACAAAGTCCGTGTTCTCTGGAGCGAAGGGCTGAGGCTTTAGTCCGTCCTGGGGGCAGGCAGCTGGCAGGACGAACGTGCACGAGTCCCACCACTCAAACCCTTTGCGGTGATGGACCTGTCTAATTGTGATTCAGCTCTCTGATTCCAGCTTGTTCTCTGTCACATCCAATTCCAGCTACATCGCTAGCTGCCAACTTCCATGTTCTCCCACGGATCCATATTCCACATTCGACATGAATTCATATATTTTTATGATGAACACTTTCGAATATATATGGTGTCAATTGCTTCGATGGTTCCCCCTCAGATATGCTGCACTCTACAGCGTGAACCATTCAAAGCCAGATGTGAGCTTTTCTGCAATAATGGTGAACTGAAGAGCGTTCATTTAAGGGTGTGACATGAATTAATGATGAAAATCGAGTTCAATAAGTTATATCTTATGGTTTCATTACAAGGCTTCAACGCTCCACCCATCAATACCAGGACGTCCTTATGCGCCTGAAACACACATTTAACATGACTATACATATGTTAATATGCCCATTGATGCACGGGGCGTGAATTAAAGCAGAGAGCGATAGATGTTCTGTGGCTATGAGTCATCGCGGCATCATGGATCGGAGTGTGACCTTTGTGAATGTCAGCACCCGACCGCCGCTCCATCCCGTCACTTACCACGTCCGCACGTCTAATAAAGCAGAGATGGTTAAAAAATAATGATGATAAATATCTGCGAATGGCTGTCCTTCATGGCCCAATGGCCTGAAGGGGCGTACGACGTCTGAACTTGCAGAGATCCTGAGCGGCGCTCCGTCGCCTCGATGTCCCTCCTCTGCTCTCTGGCTGCCTGCTGCCGGGCCGGGTCACATGTTCAGCAGCAAACCGTGAGCTTCGGAGTTTGACATTAATGGGAGAAAATGATGTGAACTGACTTTCATCTTCAGGATAAGCAGTTAAGTGCAGATACATCTGTACAGGATAACTAGCGATATGAATTCATGATAGTTATATATATTTATATATATACATAAATAAATAAATATATAAATATATATATATATATGAACATACATAAATATATGTATTTATAAATATATATATATATATATATATATATATATATATATATATATATATATATATATATATATATTCCTTTTTGCAGCAACAGTTTTATCAGCCTGAACACAGTCTGTCTATCTGCTCCTCTTATAGGGTCTAAACGGCTGTAGTCAATTTGTTCTGTGTTTTGCTGTAAAGAGTTTTTAGCAAAAGTTTATTTTCCTTTTCCTTTTTTTTCTACCAAGACTCGGCGCTAGAATTAATGAACGAAGGGAGCTTTCCATCTCTGTCAGTCTTTATCGTTCTGCCCCTCCCTTCTCTGCAGAGTCTAATTGCATGATGGATAATTTAATGGCAGAGGTAAAGCGCCGCAGACTTGGAGGAAGTTCTCCTCTCAACTGCGCGTAAACTCTTGTGTGAGAGAACAGCAAACCATTCGGGAGTACATCAACTGTACAAATGTGTGTCGCCGTGTGATGGTGCATGTGCGGGGGACCGGGGGGTGGGGGTTACGCTCATGGCTCGCCTCCAGCTTTACACACTGATGGGACATTAAAGTAAAGGACGCGTCACGCCCCTGTGCTTGTGTACCACAGGGGAACAACACACAGGTAGACAGCAAGGTGCCCCACACATACACAGACACAGACACACAATGTGTTTCTGACTTATATATTGTATATTTTCAAAGGGAGCAAACACATGCCAAATCCTGAGACAAAGAACACATGCATCTGCCGTAGGTCCACAGTCATCATCTACACATGTGCTTTTGAAAGCACACACGATGCCTGGAGTGGGTTGATGCAGTATAGATCACAGCTCTGTGTGCACCGTGTCCACATATATTACCTGTATTTGTGTGTGTGTGTGTGTGTGTGTGTGTGTGTGTGTGTGTGTGTACAGTCAGTGGGAACAAGTGAGCAACAGCAAATACAAAGTGCTTGCCTGTCTGTGTGATTTGCCACAATTCTCTTCAAAGCAACACAGCGAGCATTTGCATTTGTGTACACGGATTGTGTGCGTGTGCGTTATGCGAACGCCCTGAAACGTTATGTCTGTCTATAAGGCAACAGAATGAATTACGTCTATAGGGTCGAAGTGCTCGCCTGCGGCGTCTGAGTATAGACGCCGGCAGGTTCCATTATTCAGTGTTATTCATGTACCGACGTGGTACTTGTGCTCCATGTGCGAGGGAGCGGAGAACATGTGGAGGAAAGACAGGAAGTGGAGGAATGGCAGGGCGATGAGGACAAAGACAAAAGGCAGACTGATCAACATGGCAGGTTAACCATCCGAACACAAGTTTCAGGGCATTTTTTCGCTCCCGTCACATTTTTCCCCCCCGTGGCTTTAATTTTCACAGCAATATATAAGCAGGTGCCTACCTCCAGTTCTTACTAGTGAGAAAGAAACGACCTTTGACGACCAAAATCAGAGAGAGTTCATCCTTGGGTCCGGATTGGACATTTGGACATTTGTCCCTTCGGGCGTTGACTGACGGACTGTCTGTCAGAACTAGAATTACTGCCTCGCAGTGGTATGCCTCCGCCAACCAGTCATGCTGCAGTTTACATCCATGTCTGTCCAAAAGGTCCCCCCTTCATCATTTTGTCCTTTCACCGCGCAACGTAACCCTTGTTTAGCCGGGGAGGAGGGGCCAACCGACAACGTGCCTTCAATCCATCACGTCTTTCGAGAAGCAATCTCCCAGTAACTCTGGGTAATCCAGGGACCTCCCTGGAACAGCTTTTCAGAGACACTATCAACTTTTTACATAATACACTTTGGAAGAAAATAGTCCCCGGGAACACCTAGCTAGGTGGGAAAATATGTTTCTTTGACATGTGTGTGAAACCGCCCTTTGAAATATTTGTTTACACTTAAGTGACACAGTCAATCGTGCTCAATTCCTCTGTAAATAAAATGTATTACTGTCATTGTATTTGAGTGACGCCTGAACACATGTGGCAGGTTTAGTCTTATTAAAGCTAACACACCATCCACTTTCACAGCCTCCGGTAGCGACTGACGGCTAAATAATGTTTCTGGACATTCGACTGCACACTCAAATTGAACTGCTTAACTTTGTCTTCTCTATCACCTCTAAATTAGAGGAAAAGTCATATTCATCTAATCAATCAGCTGTTTGCTGATCTGTTGGTCCACAGCATCCGTCAGTAAATCCTACACCACCCTTGGGTGCCACAGTCTCTGGGATCAATGTAAATTTACACTTAATCAGACACATATGTGCACATATTCTCGCCATCGCGGCAGGTTTGAAGAGTTTGTGGTGACGTGCCCGTGCGTGTGTGTGTGTGTGCGGCAAACACATACGCGGAGAACGAGAGTGATGTGGATTAAAAGGACATTTGATTTATTGAGCTTTCTTTGAGAGAATGTCACTTCGGTCAGGGACTCTGTGTTTGAGCTGAGAGATCCGACTCTCCATGCATGTGTGTGTGTGTGTGTGTGTGTGTGTGTGTGTGTGTGTGTGTATCTCCCTGAGCCTTTCTAGCCTGAAGGCTTTCATGCTGTTTCCCAGACACACAGTTGTGTGTGTGTCTGTTTGTGTGTGTGTGCCATCTCCATGTGACACATGTCGGCTCTGCACACAAACCATGCGGCAAATTGATTGCGTACAGAAATGCTAATGCAGGCTTTACTGTCCTCAGCATGTTAATTTTGCAATTTAACTACGGGCATTGATTAAAGGGACAGTGCACGGTTTCTGCGTTGTTGTTTTTTTTACATTGAGCAAAGCAAGTTTGGTTGTGGGAGTAACAAGTCGGGGGGGGGGGGTGCTGACTCAACGCTTGCCGGTCATTTGTAACTTGGGCTCTCAAGACAGTGAATCCCAGCAGAGTGGAAATTGTCTGACGCAAAATTGGATGTTGAGAGAGCTGTTGTAGATAAATGCGAGCATATTTGAACGCGCGCAGACATGCATCCCTGTGTGTGTGTGTGTGTGTGTGTGTGTGTGTGTGTGTCTGTGTGTGTGCATCTCAGGTGGAGGTCATGTGAAGAGCATTGTATCCAGATCCTAAGACCCGTCGGCATCATTGCCGGCTTTCTTTACACGTCGGTGTTCTCGGCTCCGCGCCGTGCCAAGAATGTTCCACGTTGAATCCAAGCAGCTCGCCTCACTCCTACCAGGGCAGCCTTTTTTTAAACCCACCAGCACTCACACACTCACACACACACACACACACACACACACACAATCCAGACATTTATTTTGTGGAACACACACAAGCAACTGCCCGCATTGAAATAAGTAACACACCCACCACATGCACCAGAAATATTCATTTTTGTCTGATAATGATGATTGATGCCCATCCTGAAAAAAATTAGAACCGCCCCGCATCACAACAAATGGTGGTTTGCTCCATAAATCAATCGGTTGGGAGTGGCGGCCCTGAAGGCCCACATTGATCATCACACAGGGCCAAATGTTAGTATCTCCAAATCATTTATTCCGGGCACCATTTCATACGCAACATCTGCCCCACTGGCAGAACCTGTTCCTAAACAACTGCGCCCTTTAAAGCATGTGGCGACATGTCCTGTTCGGTGATGGATGTAAGAGCTCGTGCCATTCAAAAATATTAAGGAAGCTCTTTGTTATGTGATCAGATCTGTGCGTGCCTTCTGTCATCTGTGGAGGTTAGAGAGCACTTGAACCAGTGTGGGGTTCAGAGTAGAGGTCTGACATGATGAAATGGGGGAGATCTGTAAAAAAATATGGTTTAAAAAATCTATTCACCAGCATCCTTTGGGAAACGACGATGCATGTGTTAAATGCCCTCTGGCTCGGAGCAGGTTCGTTTACTTTGTTTTCCTGTACAGCTGTTCACTTATGCAGCTTCTCTTTAACGCTTTGAACGGATTCTGTTTGGTCTTCACTCTAAATATCTACAGGCTAATGGTACAATTACTACATTATTCCTTAGCAACTGGTATGTAAGTACTAAATGTGTTTGTCTATGAATGGATAGAGGGGAGTGGCAGTGCTCTGAGGATAAGAAAGCCACATCAATGAGGCAGCCTTAGTTCTGTCAATAAAGGATTTGATAGTACACAATGTTAGTTTTAATACATTTAATGGATACATTTTTCTTTTCTTCTTTGTATTTAGTGTGAAGATGTTTTTAAATGTATCAGCATGGTTCTTATCATGATTTAAGGGATGCGAATAGGAACATTTCAGCAATTGTTTGGGCCCCGAAAGTTAACGCACAAACATATGTGCGTTTCAATATTACAGTCTTCTTCAAGTTTTTTTTTTTTTCTGGTTTGCTTTTGCAAATTGCACGATGGACGTGCTGGAAACCCATTCCGACCAGCTAACGACCAGATCATTGATCGCTCAGGCAACTAATCAGGGCGTCACCGCTGCCCTCAGACCGAGCATCAAATGACTCAGACCCCTCAGGTAAAATCTGTAGTTTCCACATGCGTCAGCATGTTTGGAAAACACAATAACCAATTTCATTAATATAAATTGTGTCCCCTGCACCCTTGACTCCTCCATAACAACATGGAGCTGCATCACGCTCACACCGAAGAGGGAAGGAGAACACCAGCAAACAAACAAAACAAACTCCGCGTCTGTGTGATTCGAGTTCCACGAATCAAGACGTGAATCTCGCTCGGCCCTGATCCGCGAACAATGGAGCCGGGGGGGTTACGTCACACGGCGCCACAATGCCTACAGTGTCTCTGCCAGGGTAGCATCCAGCGACTATCTGACTGGCCCAAAGACAACATGATTAGACACAGTGGGCGCAGAGAGACAGGCACGCACCGAGAGACAGACGGGTATAAGCAAGTCGGATGTCCTTGAGAAGATAAGTGAGTGGAGGGGGGGGGGGGGGGGGGGGGGATCAAGGCTGTGGGAGAAAGGGAGGAGAAGAACGCCGGTCGTGGGATGGATTGAGAGTAAGGAGGAGAGAGAGGGAGACAGCTGATAAAGGGAGAGACGTGAACAGAGGGAGGGGAAAGAGGTAGAAATATAGTCCCCCCCCCCCCACCCCCGGTGTACCCTGTCCGGAAGGCAGTAAATCGCCCCGGTTCAATGTGTGCTCTCCAAACGCTGCCGCACATTATTGATGTATCAGTGTGTGTTAATGAGAGGAGCTGATGTGGCCTGATGAATCACGGCATAACAATGAGCCTCACACACACACACACACACACACACACACACGCACACACACGCAGAATCTGGCTCAAGTGTGTGTGCCGAACACGGTCATTTGTGGTTTGTCTCTGACCCAAACATGCACAGATTTTCGCCCCTCTCCCACACACACACACACACACGCACACACACACACACACACACAAACACACGCACACACACCAATCACATCACTCACTCACACAAACCAATTTGCAGTGGCTGGATGAACACTTGGCCCCGTGCTGCAGTTACAACTCCAAGTGTTATTCTATCCTGTTAACAGAAGAGAGGAGGGCTTCTACAGTCGGCTCCAGCAGGCTATTTTGGGTTTTCTCTTTGATATCCGATCGGCGGCTTAACATGCTCATTAGATCATATCGGCCCCGAAAACACGTGCTCATCGCACACAAATGTGCACACGCGAAATGATCTCTCTCCCACACTCACTGCTCACATTATCAAGTCACATCATTTGTTGGTGTTTGTGCTGATTGATTAGATTGTCTGACTGTGTGTGGGCGTGTTTTTTTATGTTGATGCGAGTGTGCGTAATTATAGATATACTTGTGCATATCTGCACTTAAAAACGTTTGCTCTTGAGTGTGTGTGTGTGTATGTGTGTGTGTGTGTGTGTGTGTGCAGGGCAAGCTGACCTTGTTATAAGCTGAGTGGGCTGTAGTGCTGGGGCATCATTAGTATGGGTTAGGTGAGGGTTAGAGGGTGTGTGTGTGTGTATGTATGTGTGTGTGAGAGAGTGTGTGTGTGTGTGTGTGTGGTGTGTGTGTGTGTGTGTGTGTGTGTGTGTGTGTGTGGTGTGTGTGTGTGTGTGTGTGTGTGTGTGTGTGGTGTGTGTGTGTGTGTGTGTGTGTGTGTGTGGTGTGTGTGTGTGTGTGTGTGTGTGTGTGTGTGTGTGTGTGTGTGACTGTAGCGGTGAGGGGGTGACAGAGTGGGGAGAGATGGGGAACGACAGCATAAGAGAAGAGGTAAGAGTGGGAAGGTGGGGGGGGGGGGTTAAGGGTTAGGCCGGGACACACAAACACACGTCACTCCTCACCGTCCGTCACTTCGAAGAAGGTGGCACATGTTTCAGGACAGACACACACACACACACGCACACACACAGACACACACACACACACACACACACACACACACACAAGGTATTCGATCCTCCTCTCCTACAATAGCCTCAAATGGCCTTCTGCAGTACAAAGGGAAGGGAACCTGAACCACCTGGACGCACAAGCACACACAGAAACGCTGCGTGGTTCGTGTGCCATTAGTTTAATTGTGGTGTCACAAGATGCTGGACTTCAAAGAGGACCAACAAGACACAACATGTTGATGGCCGCAGAACGCTATTTGTTAAGGATACCCAATACATAATACAAAAAACACAACAACAACAAAAAGTGCAGATAGGAGAGTTTTCCCAACTTTTTCTGGATCATTTTGGAGGTTTTGCACGATATGTGAGAAAGTCTGGAAACGATAGCACCAAACAAAAAAAAAACTAATATTATTTCCGTTAAAAAGTTTCATAATTCTAAAATTCAAGCAAATTGAATTGCGAATTTTCTTCCCAATAAACTCCCGTTAAATGAATATTCCACATCAACAAGTTATGTTCATTCCTAACACAGTTTGTTGGGGAGATATTAAGAGGGAACAAGCCCAATCTAAAAACAATGCAGTCACATAACAGGTCCTGTTACAACTGGTTCAGGTCTGATGTTACACCACTGACCCAGAAGGTTTCACCACTGGGCTTCTGGTGACACTCTGCACACGACTGCAACCTGACGGTGATCACATGGCTTTGGTGCCGCGGTGCACTTTGAGTGTTTCTCTCTCCGCCCGCCTGGGAGCTGTACCAAACCACTACTGACTCGGGCGTTGATGTCATTTGACATCCGAGCTCGATGCAAACACAATAATGAGCGTTGATGGCCTGCATCCTTAACACTGACACCTTGTCCCAGTGTGTCCCGGTAAAAAATGTGGTGTTCATCTCGCGTTATGAATTATAAGACTGTACCAGCACTAATGCCGTAATATGTCACACCGTTATCAGTTGCCTGCGGTGAAATCTGGGTGGAATTCATCTCGGAGCTTGAGGTACGTGGTGAAGATTGTGATCCTCTGAGTGTGATAAGAGTCGACGGAAAGCCACAGAGGAGGACACCAGAGTCAAATGAAGCCAATGTGACAATGGGAAAACAATGGGGAGCAACCAAAATACAAGACAATGCAAGAGACTATCAGCAACAGGATGCAGAATAAGCCAATAGTGGCCAAATGGTGCCAGTAGAAACAATAGAAGCCAGTTGGAGGCAAAGTGAATGCGAGCTGTAAGCTGGATGCTCTGAAGTGCTGCCAGGGGGAGGAAGAGGAGGAGGAGGAGGCTCAGGAATATTCGAATCGTTTATTCCTGGCCAGGGGTCAACTGGCCTTGGGCTGACGCTCAGAGAAGGAGGGAGGAGAGAGCACATGATGAGAATACACACTCACATACATCTTCTACATATACACACACACACACACACACACATAGCCAGGGGATAAGGCTCTCTCAATAACTTCAATATTGCAATAACACGCAATTGATGAGCCAACTGCAGAGGAAAGGAAGCAACCGCCACAACCGCCGTGTTTGCGTTTTCTGTTTTGATGTTTGATGTTTGCGCTGCATATTTACACGACGCTTTTGGTCTCTTTTGTTTCTCGAGCTGAAAGAAGTTTGACTTTTGGGGAAAAACGCCGCTCTTGTCACTGTGACATTTTTATTCTTTTTTCCCCCCAGCCGTCCACTCACAATGAAGGGAAGGGCGGGACAAATACCACAGAGACCAACCCCCACGTCTTGCGAGTGCTGAACAAAAGTCCTCTCGTGGATTCTGAATGAGACGCAACCGAAGCTCAACCTCATTGCCCGTCTGTGCTCTGCGTTTAACAATGAAAAGGGATTTAATTACTTTTTAAATTGTCATGTTTGTCATTTAAAAAAAAAAACTATATAGAGAATAATAGCCCAACAATAAAGCTTATTTATAGAGCCCTAAAAATCGGGGCAAATATTACTGCATATCGCACGGTTGAGCCAATATCACCAGAGGAGAATTCCCCCACCGTGACAGCCCCACTTGGGGTAGTTTCCCCTCTATGCTGACAAACACACACACACACACACACACATGGTACTTAACACAGACCCCTGTAAATCACCACCTGCAATGGTGAAGCTGGGAATGCGTCTCGAACCACAGTACCCCACGATTACCATAATAAATCCATCAGAGCGTGAGAAGCACCGAAGCCGTTTGGGACAGAAATGGTTTTGGAACAACGGGCTCGTGAGGCCGTTTCCCCTCGAAGAGCGTCCAACGTGCTTTACTACCGTAATTACAATACAGAGAGCAGCCGCCTCTGAGGCAGATGTTGCTTCCCACGCTGGAGGTTCCCCGCGTAATTACCGTGATGAACTTGGCACTGCGAGGTAATAAATATCACGGAACACACAAGCACACAAGCACGGGGAGACACACACACACACACACACACACTGCGCATGGAAGTGAAGGGAGGTAGGTGTGGGAAAAGGAACACAGACAGCTCAGGCGATGGGAAGCTCATACACGTATAGAGTGACTTCCTAAAAAGAAAATATGACACTTTTGACTATTTACTCATATACTCTATTGAGCTGTTGATAGAATGATGAAAGTGTATTAAACTATTATTACTAATATGAATTTAAACCTCGGCACAGAGGGGGTCCGACCTACAAAAGCACATTTTG
The DNA here is from genome assembly GCF_009769545.1 of Cyclopterus lumpus. Classification (NCBI taxonomy): domain Eukaryota; kingdom Metazoa; phylum Chordata; class Actinopteri; order Perciformes; family Cyclopteridae; genus Cyclopterus; species Cyclopterus lumpus. The sequence continues at coordinate 7,951,151 of NC_046983.1, read as the reverse complement.
TTCGTGGTTACTCGTGTGAGTGTGTGATTGTACAGTTCAGCCCTGCCTCTCCTTATCTGATTTCAGAAAATGCATTTCCACGTCGATTCCATATCGGCTTCACCGAGCCAACGGTGCCTCTGAAAAAACCCGCGAGGCATCGACATCTCGCCGTCGTTGATCTTCAACCTATCTGCGTCTCGCAAAGTCAATAACCATCACCATATGCAGCGCAGACACACTCATCGCACAAACAAAGTGTCTGTGTCTCACTTAGCTTCAATGAATAATTTTGCAATTACATTTAACATGCAAACACACACGAGCGAATTAGGCCGCACTGGGTTCCACTTGCCTTGGGGGGGGGGGGGGGGGGGGGGGGGGGGGGGGGGGGGGGGGGGGGGGGGGGGAGCACAAAGAGAGTAATGGCCCCCAGGATTGCAAATGAGGCGCCTCTTGACATTTTTATATCGCAGTAAATCACCACGCGTATGAGCCCGCTCGCTCGCTTGTGCCCGCTCGCTCGCTTGTGCTCACAGATTACCCGAGTGTGATGGGATGTGTTGACATGCGCCTCAACGGAGTCGTCACAACAGTCACATCGCAGGCTCCAGGTTGTGCCTCTGGTCAGTGGTGCAAATCTGTGTGCATTAAGATGGATTTGACTCCGCTTCCTGTTCGGCCATACGTACAGGATATGTTGTGTACCGGGAAGATGTGCTGGGATGTTTCCCAGATTCGGATTAAGTCCTGCACTAGAAATTACAGGCTGGGGATGTTCTCTATTGAGGATTTACAGTCGAGGATTAATCCGTAGTCTGGCAAGTCAACTATCAAAATCCAGTTACCCAGAACAGGCAGAAAATGGAGCTAAGACGACGAGAAGATGAGTGAGGTGTAGGAAATAGGAGGGAACTGTTTGATAGGAAGGTCGGAATGGGAACTCACCTGGTCTTTTTTCCATTTTTCGCCCTCGACTGCCACATAGTCGAACCTTCGATATTAATATGAGGATTTGCTTCTGGCAGAGCGACTTGTTGCTCTTTGGGCAGGGCTTGCGCTTGCTGGCGATCTGCCGGTTTGCCTGGGGGTCCTTGACCTCCCTGCGCTGGCGAATAAGGGAGCTGGCGAGAGCGGCCATCTTCCCAGCGCTGACCCTTCCGGCGCCTCACCAGCCTCTGGCGGCTCGGTGGCGCACAGGTGTCGGGGGGTACCGTGGGCCACCCCCCTGCCCGCTCACCCAGGGCGACGGAGCACCGCTGGTGGAGGGGTGCAGAGTGGAGGAGGGGGCTTCTGAGGATGGGCTGAAGCAGCTGGGAGAAGGGCAGGAAAAGAGATGGAGGAAATAGGGGTGGATCCCTCAAAGGCCCACCCAAAACCGAAAAGTGGTGCGCGTTGAGGTTTGGCTTGATGAGCGTTTGCCTTTAAAATGTCCTTCTGGTTGTGTATTCTCTGGCAGCGAGTGAGGTTCAGGTGAAGCCTTCATACGTCACTGTTCCTCTGTTGGGACAAGTCAGGTTGTTATCCACCCAAAAAACAGTGCACTGTGCCCTGGTGCCTCTGTCCCAGTCCGAGTGTACCCTTACCCTCCTCCTAAAGCTCCAATGAAGTTCGATTCAACCACGTCCGAAAAGATTCATCCACAGAACCATTCTATGATGAAACCACATCCCCCCCACCACCAAGACAAAAAGAAGAAGAAAGAAAAATCACATTTAGTCCTCTTAAGCCGCTCAATCCTGCAGCTCAGACGCCTGGACCTTTTCAGAAAAGAAAAACGCCTGAATGTCAACTCTCCAAAATAACAGGAGTGACACTGCTCCTTTTTTCTGTCCGTCCCTCACCTGGGAAATGTCTCCATCCGAAACAATGCCAGAAGTAGAGACTGTCCGACCTGAGGTATCAGCTCTGCGAGCTGGGTGGAGGACGACGGCGTGCGGATGGACCGAGTGCGGCTGGTTTCCCTCGCTGCCTTTGTCAGGCTCTCCTGGCGTCACCCTCGCTCACCCACACCCTGAGAGAAGAAGGGAAAAGAGGCAGGGGGGGCTTGATAAATCCAGCATCTCCCAGAGACAGAGGTGACATTCATCAGCGGCAGAGTGCGGGGATGGAGAGACAGACGGGGACACGGAAAGAACGAGGGGACGGGGGAGGGAGGGAGTGCAGCGAGTCCATCTATCCCCCCTATCGCATCGGGGCTCTCCAACTCTCTCAGCGGAGCGCAGCGCTGTGTGTCCTTCAGCCGCGCACGCTGCCTCGCAGATGGGAGAACGGGGGATGAATGAATGGAGGGAGACAGCGAGAGAGGAGATGAGGTTAAGAGGAATAAGGGAGGAGGTGGGGAGGGGGGGGAAGCTGGCAGGTATCCTTACGGTAGAGGTAGGTGCTGTCTTGCCCGCTGCTCATGCGAGAGTCTCCACCGGTGGGTGACAGCAGTCCGGTCTGGTTCTGTTGAGCCCGGCTGCACGGTGTGTGTCCATGTGAGTCCGCGTGAGAGAGGGTGGGGGCGGGAGGGGAGAAGTGTGTATCTCCCCGAACAAGGCACCTCTCTGCCTCGGCGCACACGTGTGAGGGAGAGTTTGTGTGTGTGTGTGTGTGTGTGTGTGTATGAAGGAGCGACACAGTGTGAAGGTGTGAGGGTGTGTGACAGAGGCAGCATGTATGGATGTGTGTGTGTTTGCGAGTGAGAGACTCGCTCTCTTGCTTGCCCCCCCCCCCCCCCTTCACATTGCATTACCGAGCAAGCACTGGCAATGTGCTTCACATGCTCTCTCTCTCTTTCCCTCTCCCTCTCCCTCTCTCTCTCATACACACACACACACTCCCTCTCTCTCTCTCTCTTTTCTTCTCCACTCTCACTCCCTCCCAAAAAATCCATTTCCCTAAACCCTCCCCTTTGCTCGTTCGATGTCTGCTATACAAAGTAGCTTCCTCCCCCTCCTCTTCCCCATGCTCTTCATCACTTCCCTCGTACCGTACCCACCCAGAGTGGGCCGGGCCTGGTCAGAGCTGGCGTGAACACCCCCCAAAAAAAAATCCATCCAAAAGTCCATTCCAACCCACCTCCTGTGCTGTGATGTTGGCTTAAAGAGACAAACTAAGCTTCCTGCCACGACAAGGACGTACAGATGCCGTGACACCGTCTGAGTCACCTTGCGTCACTGCAGTCACATCGTCCGTACGTCTGTCAAACGCACGTCAGTCAGCCACACGAACACAGTCCGCCACGCACACTCAGTGTTCAGGACGCGGTCAAGTCGAACAAGAGCACGGCAGCGGCAGTCAGAGCAGACGGGCTGTAAACAAGCCAACCGTTCGCTTTCATCCGAGGCACTTTATTTGGAGGTCAAAGGCGCGTTCACGTTCGTCTCCTCTTTCAAATTGTGTTTGTTTGAAGTGGCCACGGACACATTTTTGTCTTTCTCATCATCATTAATTTAGTAGAGGATGACAATGTCACGGCTTTAGGACGACGGCACTCAATGCGGAGCATCTGGACGAGAGGGGCCGCCGGTATTTATCGATGCAATTAGTGAGCTTTTCATCGCGGCCTGTTTATTTGTCAATCGATTATTTGTTGAAATATGATTGAAACGTTGCACTTTTGATTCACAGAATATAATAATGAATAATAAAATATCTTTGAAATAATTTCAATTGCGTAACCAAAACAGTTACCAAAGTTGCCAAGTTGCAGTTGTACAAATGACTCAAATTACACTAGGGGAGTTGAAAACATCCGGATGAAATGATTATTATTGTTTGTCTGCTACAGCATATATATCTGCTCTGTGAGTCACATGTCCTGTGTACTGTGACTTTACTCCATACACATCAGATGTTGATGCAAAGAACCCTCCACCCATCTAGTGGATCCTATATGGTTATGGATAAAACTAATTATTCAAATTTAACCATGTAGACTTTTAGTCTATATGGATAAAGTCTATATTTAGTCTATAATCCATTACTTACAGTTAAAGAAGAATTAGAAAATGTAAATGAGCGAGCTGGAGGAAAAAAAGAATACATTTGAATTGCGACCTTAACATCCAAAGTCAAATCTAATGGTGGACTTAGAGAATGATTACGCCTTTTAAAAAAAATGCTAATGTCAATTAGACGGTTTTAATCATTCGCTTATAGTGATCGATTTGACCCGGACAGACATGATCCCTATAAGAGGTTTCCACTGTCCGAGGCTTGAATTAAACTGTGATGACAGCGGAGCGGCTCCCCGGGCTGGGCCCCCGGAGCAGTCGCCGCTCCCCTGAGAAGGCCAATGTTAAATGATACTGGGATTCTGGGATTGTAGGCAGACCTGCCACTGGTCTCTCTCTCTCTCTCTCTCTCTCTCTCTCTCGCACCGTTTCTGCTGGCTTAGCAGGGATAGAGAGGAGAAATCCCTGCAGGATTTCCCTTAGGCGCACACACAAACACACTCAATCACCTATCACTACCGTATTGCAGTTTCCCGAGCTGTTAAATAACGTCATTATCTCTCTCTCTCTCTCTCTCTCTCTCTCTCTCTCTCTCTCTCTCTCTCTCCTTGTGTCATGGACAGCATGGATATCTTTCCCAACCCCCCACCCAAGGTCAGCCCCTCCCCACCTCGCCCCTTTCCCCAAAACCAAGCCCCCGAGCGTGGAAGTCGTCCCAACAACCTCCCGCTCCGAACCGCACCTCTTAAATCACACTTTTTGGGCCAGCGCTGAGACAGACGGTCCGCTAGACTGTGGGAAAATCCTGGCAGTATACATAGAGGGCGGATCTCCGTCAGGTGTGTCAACCCATTATTGGCTAACCCCCCAGTCTATAGACACCAATAGGTAAGGCGTCCTAACATGTCTGACTGTTCACTCACTCACACAGACACGCGATCCATCGCGTGATCCTCCTGGTCGTAGAATAAACAAGCAAGCGGAGGGCTGAAACTGGTACGGAGGTGAGATTTGGTGAAAGGGGTGAAGGGAAAACAGACGCTGGCTGATTGCAATGAAGACATCGCTCGGCGTGCCAAGACATGGTGCACGGTGCCAAGAGGGAGAACAGAGAGCCGCCAAAGAGACGGACGAGAACACTGGCCAAGATGGAGAGAGAGAGAGAGTTACTGAGTCAGTTTGCGTATAGGCCTCTTTGCAACATCTGTGTGCGCGAGCTGGCGTGTGTGTGTGTGTGTGTCTGTGTGTATGCCGAACATGAGTTTCCTTCCTGAGCGAGTCGCTTTTCCATCGGCAAATGCCTCTGAGGCTGACGCCACAGTCAGCCCTCCCTCCCTCCCCATCCCACCCCTCCGTCCCCTCATTGGGTCCAATGGCTTGCAGACGAGTACGAGTGGTGAGTGGTACAAATGTGTCATCCTTTGTACCACCGTGTGCTGATGTCGCGGTGACGGATAAGTGTCAACGAATTCCGGAGATCTTTAGCAGTTATCAATTAGCGCGGTAGCATTTTAGCGTAGTCAACATTTCAAGAGGCTGACTGGGAGATATTACGATGCTTCCATTTAATATGGACCACCTTGCGTGTTAGCATGGGCCCACATTAACAATATAATTCCCCGTGTTAGTCGGCCACAGTTAGCAAATGATCACTCCTTCTCCCAGAATTGCTTTGGCAGGCAGCATATTGCCAAAACTCATGAAACCATATGGAGACGGTTACTGTACAACATTTTCATAAAAACAAAAACAATATCCGTCAATCATCTTTCTCTCTGTGTCTTCCTCCCCCCTCCTAATCTCTCTCCTCCTCCTCATATCACTCCATGTCACCCTGTTTATTGCTCCCCCTGACTCAGAGGTGACTGGTCCTGTTTTGTCTCTCAGTCTAATCTCGGGCTCATTATGTAAAGGCGTGTTGGCTCATTTGTTATTTGTGGCTCCAATAACCCTGATTAAGGCTGTTTTTTCCCCCTCATCCTTTCTCTCTACCCCCTCCCCCCCCGCGCCTGTTATCGGGCGACATAAATGATAGCAACACTGCCCCTCTTTGAGAAGAGATTCTCCCTTCTGTTCTTAAGTAACAGTATAAACATATTTTCATACGCATGTTGAAGTATTGCGCTAGAACAGCTGTATGGAAACGAACAGCATTAAACATGACTAATACCAGCTGTCTAAAAGAAATATTAAAACTTGCCAAACTTAAGCAAATTCCAGATGCCCCATATTCATGTTTCTCTCCTACTTTCAGGGTGAGATGGCAAAGGCGACTGGTGGAGTTATTAAAGCGTATTGTCTTCTATAGTATTGTTTCATTGTTTCCACATATTTGAATGTTACGCAGATAAGATATGAATCGTTTTTTGTTTTGTTTTCCCTGAAACCCAAAAAACTGGAGGTCAGTGTTGGGTGATGCTTTTCACAATTATTTATATTTTGTATAGGAGTCCCCTCTAGTGGGTAGGTCTCACCAGCGGTGGCAGTGAAGGCAACATTCCTCGAAGGTGCATTCAAGATTGCTCTGATACGGGACAGGTGCAGCTGCTAGTGAGGCTGCTGATGTGACTTTTAGGTGTAATTCTTATGTCGACACACAGAAAGCCCGAAGCTCGAGGCGGATTCATAAAGAAGGACGGATGTTGGGGAAGAAAGCCGAGGAGGGAATTCGGGGATGACGACAAGATCGAAACGCACAAAAAAATCAATTCTTCGTGTCTTTATCGCATATCGAGCATTTACGCTGTATACATAAAAATTGTACCGCGTAGGCAGAGCTGTATGATGCACAGCTCAGGATCTCATCTCGACATCAGCAATTGCAGGGATGTCGAGGACGCGACCACATTACGGCTTTATATGTCAGCCTGTGTCCTGCCAGACTCGGTGTCACAGATAAATGCTCCCACCGCAGATAGAAAAACACACACACACAGCACATCTGTAAACATCTGTGTGTGTGTCGGCGTTGCTCCATCTGCGTGCTACCCCCTGCTCACCTCTATATCCCCCGATACAGCTGTGGATTAGAGGCTGCTAAACTATGCCTCAGCTGCGCTGCGCTGCCTCAAATAAGGCAATAATGCAGCATCCCTCTGTGTCACTTAGTGCCTGTTAAGCGGCACCAGTCGGAGACAAATGGGCCCCAAATTAGGATTGATATGGAGGGATTTTCTGCGGGGGAAACATAATGTAGGTATCTGCGGCACTGGCCTCCCTGGATGCTGGAAATAGCGCATGCTCAATGTAAATTATCCTGCTATCTTTATTGGTCCTTTCTGAAAAGCAAGGGTAAAACAAAAAAGAAAAAAAACAGCGACAAGCACTGACCCTCTGTCACTCTCACTCCAGCTAATCAGACAGCCACTCAGTCCAAACAGCAGCCGGCTGTCCCAGAGGCAGGTAGGCAGACAGCTCACCGGCCCGTCAGACGGAACTAGATGCTGCAGGGTGTGTGCGGCCGAGCTGTATTCTTACCCAGGACAAAGCCTGCGAGCACAACAACGCCACAATTACTCCAAGGCGCAGAGTACAATTCACACGACAGCCTCGAGGTCGCGGGGTTTATTGCTTATTGGAGAAAAAAAAATGAGGAAAGAAATCTAATTAACTACGTGCTTTGTTGACTTTTTAGTATCATTCATCCAGTCCCACCCAATTGTCTCGGTAATTTGCGGCCGTGCGAGGACACGACCGACCCGCAAACGGAGTGATGGTGCGAGTGCGTTAAAGTATTCCTCGCCTCATTTCTGTGCGCATCACAAAGCCAAGTGACAAGGCGGAGGCCCACAGACACACAAGGAACAAGCTCTGTGGAAATACAAGCTGGTATGAATAGTCAATTTGTTTGAAAATGACGGTTTAATAAAGTGTCAGAGAAAAAAAGGAAGTGGTGCTTTTGATTTGATGAATTCGGAAACCTATGTTCATAGCCTATTCTTTCCACATATTTCAGATCCTTATAGCCTTCTGCCAAACAGTTTCATCAATAACGCACTCATTTACTTACACGGCTCGAGTGCTTTGAGCTATTGTTGCCTGCTATCAAGAGACTCTTTAGGTTTGGGGTTTGGCGAGACCTCTTTAGCTATGTTCTTATCATAAATATGTCTGTCACGATTCATTTCAAGTCAGACCGTGGACTGTTTCTGTGCGTTACATATTTACTGCGAGGTGAGAAGGTGTAATGACACCTGGTCAAGGTTGCTTCCCCTCTGGTGACGGGTTAGGTCCTTAGGAAGCCACTCAGCCGTGAGGATCGTGAACAAGGCCATATCATGAATGGACGACAGGTAAAGTATTTTTCCTAAGTATCCAAATACTAGTATTGAATGTCCACCACTGTGATTTGGGCCTTTCAGACGGCAGAGAGAGAGAATGGGGAAGGGCGAGGGAGCCTTAAATGACAAAGGACTTTCATTGCAAAAGGACAAAACGCTGAGTTCAGAAGGACTCGACATGAGTCCTCTCACAAATAAGTTCCAATCAAACGGAGCAACAGGAGAAGCCTCCTTCTGTCTCTTTACACGTCTGAATCCGTCCAGGGCAGCCACTGTGACTGTGTCTCAAGGAGATGAAGCTTTAATAAGGCTCATCCTTGATGCATTACTTTCCTGTTTGTTGTAACATTTCAAAAATATCCTTCCACTCTCTGCAGTGTTTTTTTTTACAAATCACACAAGGAAATAGCAGTTATAATGACATTCCCCCAACTTCAGGTGACAGCTTGTTGGCCCAGTTGTTGAGCCCCAAAAAGGTGTTGGTGTAATAGGTCTGATGAGAGCGCGTTGAGAAGTCTGGCCAACATTTGAGTCAAGTTATTTAAAACTGAATTATCACCCGGGTCGGACTTCTTGACATTTTCACCACGGAAAGAATATTCAACAGAAATGTGTCTTTTCTGAGAAAAGTGTTTGGAGGAACAAATGGACGAAACCAAAGCGTCAATAACTGCATCCTGGAGGCATTTCATGATTTAAATTTGATCATTCAACATTTTAAGAATCCATCGTCCATGTCACATCTGCCTAAAACACATATTGATGTCAACCTATGTATCTCTCCAAGGTATCCTCAGACAGCGGTTTGTATGATATTGAAGAAAAATGTCGTTATGTATATTTTTTGCGTTTTCTCACAAATCTCCAGCAAAAGGATAAATCACTGCGACACGAAGCCCCTTAAGGGCTGTTTTTACACATTTCCTGTCCACTCCTTTTTCCAATTTATACTACTATGTCACCCTTCCTATCGCTCACTATTACGTGGATTACAAATGAATTGATTATCTGCGTAATATATTAATTATAAAGTGCATTATATTTCACAGGTATAGCCAAGATAAGAACAGCCAGATGCATTACACAGTACGGGTTGGCCTCAAAACCTTTACCACACCTTTTGTTCTCAACCTCAATGTCCCAGTAATTGCGTCTCTTTGCCTTGGTCGGGTAGCATGAAGACATACCCTTTCACGTATCTCTGCTCTCTCTGTGGATGTGCTCTCATGGAGAAACACACACTTTGGAACAAAGGGGTGGACGTACCGAAAGAATCATGCGTATTAAGGCTGGATCCTATACGGGCCGCTGCTCCCCTAAAAGCTCTCTTTTTAAGCAAAATTAAAGTGACCTCTAAAACACAAGAAACAGCCCCGTAGTCCATCCACAGATCTGTGTGTGTGTGTGTGTGTGTGTGTGTGTGTGTGTGTGTGTGTGTGTGTGTGTGTGTGTCTGTGTGCATGTGTGCTCCTGCTGCTGAGTATACTGAATGTCCAATCGCGTTGGGGCTGAACAGCAGTTGCTCCCTTTGTGAACGAGTCACTCCCCTCACCGCACACCGGGTGTCACACACACAGTCCATCAACCTCCGCATGTGCATCACACACACACACACGCATGAATATGCACGCGTGTGTGTGTGCACCCGGACACACACGGACAAGGAGTCTATACGCTCTGAAGCAGAGGTTAAGAGCAGGAGACAGGACGGTGAGCCGATGGGCCCCGGGGCACAGACATGCCAAAGGGCCACGCGCCCCTCCTTCACAGGAGCAGGACTTTATAGTTGTTCGGCCTCTTTTTGTTGATACCTGATGCCTCTTTAAAGTCATTAGACATCTCCTGTGGTCTCTTTGTGGTCATTGTGTGTCTCTTTGTCGCTGTCTTTTCTTTCTTTGTGGTCATCTTGAGGCTCTTCCTGCTTGGTATGTGTCTCTTTGACTGGCATCCTGTGACCCGGGTAGGCCCGTTCAGTTATCCATCCAGGACCTGGCATGAAGGGACGGCATAACAAGAAAGCTTTTTTAAAGAGAGAAACAAAGAGACCAGAGAGGAGAGGCTGACATTATGTCCAGAGACAGAGCTGTGCTGACGAAGGGAAGAGGACATGAGAGGACATGAAAGGAAGGGATGAAAAGGATGAAGAGGGGACGCTGACAAGGGACGGAGCATTAGAGCCACTCAAACCGACAGACGAGGGGAGAGGAAGAAACGGCGAGCAGCTCTAAATATTAAAGACAAAAGAAGACAGAGGGAGGAGGGGAGAGAACTGACCCGTTGTCTTGTGGAGATACCGCACCCGGTCGAGCAGAGCGGACCATCTCTCTGCAGCTCTGTGGCCTCCGCCAGCTCCACCGCCTTCAATCTATTCATTAGAAGTTTCTTTACCTCCTCTGAGAGTTGTGGGCGGAAATAAAGGGGGGCACAGAAAGTACAACTCTGTTCCCCACACCCCTTTTTTTCAGTGCACGAATGAGCTTTGTTTCCTTTTTAATGTACCTCGCAGTACCACAATTGTCTAGTGAGGCTTCAGCTGGTCCACGCACGTCTGGTTCACGGCTCACGGCTCAGGAAAAATGGCCTTTATGAAAATGAGCCCACGGTATCAATGAACTAGACTTATTATCATTAAAGGGATACGCCAGCAATTTGGTATGGCTGTTCCACGAGACTGGAGGACTCAAGAGAGACACACACGAGGTGATCCGACCCATGCTGTACTCGGGCACTTGTAACGAGTGACTTTCTCAAGGGCAGTTTCTTGTTCATTTCTCCCCTTTCATCAGCAGCTCTGACAGCTTAACAATGGGATATCACACTTTTGCTATTTCCCTGACACTGGCCAGTTCACTGAGTCCGGAACAATATCCACTTTACGAGACACTGAAGGGAACAACGGGATTTGTTTGTCTTGTTTTAGATCAGCGGTTCTCATCCTGAAGGGTTGGAACTTCAACTCAAACTTTTTTTAGAAATCTTTTCTTTTTTTTTTTAAGAGTTGCAGATTGTTGGTTGCAGCTGGGAAACTTGTTTTAATCCGCCGAGCTAATCTTTATGATGTGATCTTGTTCCAACTGCCATTAACACGCTGCGGTCTCTCTGACTTTCCAGTGGTTCACTGGAATTAACAGTCGGCCACGGCAAAGAAATACAAATTGTGCGGTAAAACAGAAAGAAATGAAGGTGTGCACACCTGGGAAATCCAACCGAGGAGCAGCTTTACAGAACGCACTTAGATAGAGATAACACACACACACACACACACACACACAGAGAGAGATACACACTGTAAGTTCTAATTTAAATGGTTTAAGCATTAAGGGTCCACAGAGGAGCTCCCATCAAGACCTGGTTCACTGGTGATATATTAACTTGAGCAACTCAGAAAGGAACTGCCTCTAAAAAGTAGAGGAAAAAACACTGCAAAACTCTAATTAACCCATCAGAACAAATGGATTCCTGCCTGTGTCTTCATTACTGTCGCGTGACCACATTGTGCTTCCGGCCTGCCAAGAAGCCCGCTTGGGGGGGGGGGGGGGGAGTGACACCTTTTGGGGGGCGTGACACCTTTGCTGCATAGCGAGCACTCGAAAGGAAAGAAAATGGTGTGGAAAAGGGGAGCAGAACATTCTCGAGGAGGAAGGGCACATGACAGGCAGCACAATGGCTGCAGGGGCACACTTGTGTACAGCAGCAGAGATGAGCGGTTGGATGCAGCAGGAAGGAAAACCCCCCCTCACTAAACACCGGCCCGCCAGAGCCGCGAGCCGGTGCCGCCTGGCAGCCGGCCGGAGCTGGCGGCGGGGCGAGGCGAGCCCCAAAAGGCTGGCGCCGACCGCGGCTATAGAGCTGTTGTGTGATATCATGGCGAAACAGATTGAGATTAGCCTGCCATGATCCACAAAGCAGGAGAGAGGGATGGAAGAGGAGGGCAGGGGAAAACGGAGATTTGGAAGGGGAGGGGAGGCCTCTGAACGGGGAGAGAGGGATCTTTTCTTTTCTTCCATTCTGTACTCACACAATTGTACTCAATATTGGCAATATTACACCGATTGGACAGCATCCAATATATATCACTGCAACACACACTCATAATTCTCTATGTTTTGACACTTGTCCCGTTGTCTTTATCGCCCGTCTTCTTCTCTGGTTGTGCCTCTGGCGCCGCGTCTACATGCAATCTCGCCCCTTGGCGATGCGCCACCCGGTCTGCCCTCTGGGGTGAATTGTCGCTCATTAGAGACATGCAAGTGTCTCCCTGTGGTTCGCCCTGTCCTCATTTCATAATCCCATCAATTAAGACACCACCTCCTCCTCGTCTTCTTGGGCTCTCGTTGCCTTCGCTCCCTGACCCCGCCACGTCCTATAGGGCACCGTGGCTCAGTGTGTTCCAGTGTGCTTGGCTCATGAAGAGAGACAGCAGGCTGGCCTTTGATGGTATTAGCTCGGTGCTACACGAGTGTGTGAGAGCTTTCCGTGAGCATGATATGTGCATTCCATATGTCTGTTCTATACTGTACGAGCCCCTCGTATAGTTGAGGTTTTGACAGCAGGGATTTGCTAAATTGGATTAGCCATTATCACTGAGGATTACAAATCTGATGGCAGTAGCCAGGGGACACTCCTCCATATAGCATGATTGACAGCTGATCAGCTCTGTCATGTGAGGAGGGCCCACGCGCTGAGTGGGCGGTGCCTCCGAGGCGAACGGCAGCTTGGAGAAGTTACAAATGGCGGCTGATTGGCTGGCCGGTGAGAGTGTGTACAGTAAATTGAATTTAGTGTTTGACACTAGCTTGTTGATACTAAGAACTTAGAAAGGACTTTGAACACAACCAAAGAAGGAGCAACAAATAGCCGGTGCTGTGGACACCAAGCAATTGTGCATTTTTAAACGTTAAAATCATGGATTTGTTTTATTCTTCATGTTTGCACAAAATAAATATTACATTTCGACCTAATTAAAGGATCCCATTCTAACCTTGGTATCCTTGGACTTCCATACCTGCTGAACGCTGCTGATGTGCGTGCTGTGGCCATTAGTCCCTCCGGGCCACAGTGACTCCTCAGATGATTAGAAAACAAGTGTATTTTCATCCGTCTGTGTCTCGGGGGAACAAATCAAATGAACTGCATTTAAGTCCCAGAAATGAAAAGAGCCCTCCAGGCCTAATGTGTAATGAAAACAAAAGGACTAAGCAGGGGCTGTTAAACTGTTAAACATGGTTGTCACATATCATGGCAGCAGGGGGAGTGGAGGAGTGGAGGAGGAGGAGGTTGGGATGGGAGGAGGGGGGGAGTAATAAAGGGTAGAAGTGGCCCTGCTGCTGTGACCCCTGTCAATCTGCTGCCCGTTAGAGATGATTGCCGGGCCGGGGTCGCACTGTCAACCTCAGTTGACTTTAATGAACTCTGAGTTATTTACACTGGGGGAGTGGCGTGTGTGTGATTGGGTCGACAGGAAAGCGTGTGTCTTTAGCATGCAACAAGCCTACAAGGTTATGTATTTTGTGTGCATGTGTGAGCAATTGTGGGCATGCTGGAGCAGAGATAGAGGAGAGGATGACCAGCATCTTAAATCACGCAGCTGTGTGTGTGTGTGTGTGTGTGTGTGTGTGTGTGTGTGTGTGTGTGTGTGTGTGTGTGTGTGTGTGTGTGTGTGTGAGTGTGCCTGTGTGTGTGCGCTTGCTCTCCTGGCAAGTGGAATAAATAGCACTAATGTTTTTCATGCGCATGTCATCTTCATCTGCACAGTCAGCACTTTCACCATGTGGCTCAACACAATATAAAAAAACACACGCACACAAAGTTCGCCGGGACATTGAGTCACTGTAATACATCACACTCATCAAAGTCTGATAAAAGTCAACGGAGATTAATAGCCACGCGCAGCTTTACAGAAATGCAATACTAATCAAATCAAATTGATCCAACTCCGCTGTACCTGGTAGTCAATAGAGAAATAATTAATCATCTTAGTAACAATATAATTGTAATTCAAGAAAAAGTTCAAATCCATCTTCCACTTGTTCGAACAAATGTTGATGCGCTGCTTCTATCAAAAACATAAACAACTCTCATATTTCAACAGGAACACATGAATATATACAATTCAACCTGCAAACATATTGTCGATATGAAAAACAAAGAGTCATCCTTTACAAATGTGTCATTTACTAATCTATAAATCACCAGCAGGTGCACAAAAGATCCTTTTCATTTTTCCGTCATTCTGTCCAAATTTCGTGTGATTTAATTTATTTTTTGGTGAAAAGCAATAATGATGATGATCCAGTTTCTATTTTGGATCTTTCTTTCTCTCTTTAATGTAACACAAAGGATCTTGATTGATGTGCAGCAGCCCGGAGCGCAATTTATTGGCAAAAATAAGAGATTAAAGGAGTGCGCGTGACAACAATCCGTCACCAAAAGTCCTATCCAGTGTGTTTTATGGTCTGTTTGCTCTTAGAGTAAAAATGTTGTAATTTTATGATATATGTTTTTTAAAATCTAGTCCACACTGTTTTTCCTCAAATAACTTTATCCAAACCAGATAAGAAAACGCATACATAGTTTTTTGGCCGAGTTAGATGAGGAGATCCATACCACTCTTATATTTGTCTGTATGATATGAAACTACCTTGAGTAGCTGTTAGCTTAGCTTAGCTTAGCTTAGCTTAGCGAGCCAGGCTCTGTCCAAAGGTATAATAAAATCTTCCTAGCAGCACTTCATAGATGTAGAAATTAACATGTTTTATCTCATTTGTTTAAAACGTTAAAAAAACACCTGCTGGACTATTTCCAGTCGGCCTGGCAACTGGTCCCAGATTTGATGGTTAAAACAAACATAAATTCATAAATTGTTATATATAATATTCCATATGGTCGACGAATCCAATGAAAAAGACTGAAGCCAACAGAGCATTAGTCTGACACCAAACGCACACGCATCCTCATCTATCAACCAGCCATACTTACTGTCTTACACATACTGTATTTCATTCCTTGAACATCATTCAGCTCACCAAAAATAATTAATTTATTAAAGTTGTTACGGGAGAGAAAAGAAGAAAAGAAAAATGTGTGTGCCGTGAGGTTTTTAGCTCTCATGAAATATTGATGGGCTGTCTTCATCCGGTTATTCCCCGAACTCTCGTACACTCGCATGTCTTCACAGAGCGGAGAGAAGAAGCCTCAGCTCAGAGGCCAAGGGCTGCACACACACACACACACACACACACACGCACACACACCGGCTGTTACATCCTCTCTACTTGAGGTTGAAAAAATCACACATTAAATGTAAGGCTGAAGAATCCACGCAGAATCCAGCCGTACAACCAAATATTATGGATTTTACGCACAGAGGCATGCAGGCACGCACGCACACACACACACACACACACACACACACACACACACACACACAAGCATTCTGTATAGGCAGATGCACCACAGCAAGAGACCAGCGTCATAAATATTCATATGTTCCCATGATTGCAGAAATGTAAATAAGTCAACAGTCGTGAAATTGCGGGCATCTGGTCACTCTGGGGGGAGAGGAGGGGAGGAGGAAGTCAAGGAGCGAAGGAGGAGAGCAAAAGGTGGAGGATCAAAGGCCGTGAAGAAAAAGGAGTCGGTAAATAAGAGAGAGGAAGGCTGGATGGGGGGTGGGGGGTAGAAGAGGGGTGGAGGGGGAGGGGGGTGGAGACAAATCACCCATATTATTTCCCACTTCCAACATAATGACTTTCACTTGATTTTGCACGCAATTACATAATGATAAATATCCTGGAGAGCCGATCCATTCCGTATTCTTCGGCAGCTGTAGTGGCGGCTGAGGAACGAGGAACATCTGTTCTACATGAGGAGGGCTAACGTCTCTCTGGGCTCTCTCACACAGAGAGTCTGCATGAGGAAATAAAATGGACGGGACAAACCCGACTTTCTGCCCCAAATATTCCACTTCATAGGTGTACAAACAATTCAGCTGACTGTACGGGACGGTAGATGTATTCATGGTTTTTTAATACATTTTGGTATATTTAGTATCTAGTCTGGTTTAAATGGTTTATATTGCCACAAGGTGCGGATTCACAAGACTCCCCACTGTGTGTGTGTGTGTGTGTGTGTGTGTGTGTGTGTGTGTGTGTGTGTGTGTGTGTGTGTGTGTGTGTGTGTGTGTGTGTGTGTGTGTGTGTGTCAGGGTTGGGGGAATTTCTGTATTTTCAGAAGAAGAAGAAAAAAAATTAAAATATAAATGACCGGCAGGGTATTTGCTGTTATCACTGGAAGATGGCTTTTGCTTTCGCTAAGCTGAGCCAAACTCATCTGTGGCGCCCTGACCAGGCTCTGCATGCATAAGTACACGTGGTGTAACGAAGTAGAAATACTTTGTTACTGTACTTAAGTCGTTTTTTGGGGGGATATCTGTGCTTTACTGTACTATTTATATTTATGTTTACTTTTACTTCAATACATTTTCCAAAGAAAACTGATACTTTTACTCCGATACATTTCCGTTTGGAAAAGTTAGTGTGACTACTGAGGACATCGGGAACATGTGATCTCTAAATCAAATTTTATGACATTTACCCCTCACCAATAACGAGCCAAAACTAGCCCAATTGTGAGTATCGACATGTTTAAGCGAAGAGACAACAGCCATCCATAAGACTGACGTGACTTTAAATATATCCTCTTGAAACAGTCCTTTGGTGAAAGAACACATGGTTTAGAAAGGGGTGGTCACCACTGTCCTTATAGCCCATTACAGTCCTATAGTGTGAAAGTGGAGGTGTGTGTTAGTGTGTCCAAGGTCTGCAGTGATTGATGTTCCTTCAGAGGCCTCGGGGCTTTGGGGACCGCAGATATGACCTCTGTAGAGGTGAGTGGATCAGCAGCCCCGCTATGACTGACTGCCTACCTGGAGGAACGCTCGAGATGCCCCCGCTGACCTTCTCCTGCATGGCAAGCACAAGTATGTGGAGGAGAACACTGTGTGTGTGCACTCTCACACATGTCCTAATGTACTGGCAGTTACACATCAGCACACCCACACACACACACACACACACACACACACACACACATATCCCAAAACATCCATTGGACATTCTTTATCTTCCGAGTCGGTTAATGGACTGATGGACCAAAACGCACCGCACCCCCCTCCTCTGTGCCAATCAGAGCACAGCATTTCCCCTGCGATGTAATTCTAACCCAATCATTCTGATACAACTCGGGCTCTACCCTTGAGACACACGTACACACACACTCACACACACACTCACAGATGAATAAAGCGTTTGTCGATAGATTAAAGATGGTCAATAACGCACAATGAGAATCAGGCAGATAAACAATTGAATCGCTAATTTAAACGGTCTTCCACTTTCATTCATGTGCATGCACACACACACACACACACTACATGCGCATGTGCATGTGTGTGTAAAATGTGAGAGGATGCACACATGACAGCATTCCCAAGGTCGGTTAGTGTGTGCACGTGTGTGACGTTAGATATCTTTATAAGCTGTGAGTGATCTGCCTTTCCCTGTGTGAGAAACCATTAAACTGGTGTGGCGAGATAGTAAAGTAAGTGGTAAGGAGACGCGCACACACACATACACACACACACACACACCAGGGGCCGAGGTCCTAAATCTTCATCAACAGTGCCACCTCGCCTGAAGATCAGAGCAGAAAAAGTTACTGATGAACGGCTCTGTATTAAAGAGGGAGCGTACAGAAGAGGCAGAGGTGTGTGTGTGTGTGTGTGCGTGTGTTTATATTCATCTGTATGAGGATGTATATTAGCACTAATGTTCCTTCAGGGATTATCTTTAAACCAATCAGGTGGGATGAGCCCCAGTGAGGCTAACCAAAGCAGGAACATGCACACTTCATACACGTCTACAAAGCAAGCGTCCTCCTCCGATGCTACACAAACACCTTGGGTCATTCCTCCATCATGGCGTTTTTGTATTTTTTGACCTTTAATTACAGCATATAGTCTAATGTTAGAGTAGAGTTGACCGAATCAGTAGCTTGTAGCGGTGGAGCTCCACGTCGTTGGCAGTCATTCAGAGTCCATAACTCCCCTCTGTCAAAGATTATTAAAAACCTTGCGGAAGCCAGATTTGAAGTGCATATGAGCGGTGATGCGTTTGCCCACTGAGGAAGGTGACTTCAGTATGCACCATAGCTTGTATGCAATGAGGCCAATTTGAGTGAAAACATCATAAACCTGTTCACACACTGAAACTATCATGTGGGCAGCGACAATGTTGAGACCGACTGAACAGGACATAGCGTTACCTCGCTCCAGAGGGAATCTTCCCATGAAAGGCCTCCCGCATTTTGAATGGTGGACTGGTCCCATGTTTTATCTAGTCCTATATCGCAATCAATGTGTGTCCCTTTTCACGTGGCATTGACTTCATTTGTTGCTTCGGGACTTGTCCTGCGGGCCTGCAGAGCAGTATTACGTTAGCACGATTGTTGGTCTGTAAAGTGGATCAAATGAACATTTGTGTTCAATTTAATACCAATGAAATAATGAAGAAAACCAGTCGTGTTACTACCCACCTTCTCTTTGCTTTCGACGTTCAAACACGGACATAAAAGTCATTAATAAATACATATTGAAATGCCTGTACCTTCGTGTATATGTTTACGTTACGCCGTTAACAGGTTACGCTCGTGCATGCGCGACGGACAAGATTCTTATTGTTATTATCTTGAAAAGATATACAGTGCAAAACAGGTTCATTGTAGTCCTAATAAGCTATTTCTTTGCCAGTGTGCTCTTTTGAACATATATAAACTTTATTTACATTGTTCTAACAAAGCGATCGCACATTTGGTTTACTTGAAAGTGATTGCATTGGTCCTTAAACACAGCACAATGGACAAAATGGACCAAAATATGTCAGAATAAGGACATTGGCAGGTGATTCGCCCTCCCTAACCTCACCAGTTTTCTCATAAAAAGACAAGCACCATTCACAACTAAGACGTAGATCTTTAAATCCAAGTATAAGAAACCCTGTGACTAGAACTGTTTGAATATATTGTTTATATCGGTGGTTGGACCGAATGTGGTTGACACGAGTGACTGACAAACAGTGTCGCATGGTTGAAATGACTGTTTTTTGCTTATTATTTGTACTTAATTACTTGCTTAAACATTTACTTTATATTTAATTTTCCTTATGGCCAGATGCATGTTTACTTGTGGTGTTGCTACTTGGACTGAGGTTGAAGACCTGACCAATTCCTCCACTGCTGTTTGTTCATGAAATTGGCTCTTGGATGTCTGTGATTGCCTTAAATTTATTCCTTTTTATGATGACCATGTATGTTAATTTGATTTTTATTGTCAATATTGCCCTGCTGATTTTTTATTGCACATTTTATCAATAAGGCCTGCAAATCTACATTTTACGAGAAGCTCTATCGTGTTTGTAATGTAACAAAAACATACAGTTTTTTATTAAGTGTGTCCAGAAGTCATTTCATTGCAACAGGAAGGTCTAGATTTAATTCCTCTCACACTGCAACAACTTCCAGGCGTACTGAAATAATCTTACATGCACACATGAAGAAACCTCCTCATAACCAAGAAGCCTTAATCCCGATGTGTGAGGGTGGTGGGGTGTGAACATTATCAGTGCATATGTGCACATTTTCAATGCGTATGTGCAAGAATTGAATAATTTTCAACCGAAACAGCGTTTAATATTTATAAGAAGTGGACGTAGGTAAACAGGTATACAGGACCAGTTCAGTGGTTTAATGAAGCTCTATATGTGTTCCAATACTCAAACTACCCTTCTATAAGTATGCCACACAAAATATTTAGTGTGTCCCAATACATAGTGTATCAAAAGCAGTGTGCCAAAAATACCAGGATGTACTGCAGAAAACAGATTTATGTCTCTGATTCTGTGGCTCTAACATCAAAAGAGTCCGATCCAAAGCATCTCAATCCAGCTGCAAGTCTTCGACCCAACCCCGACTTCAGCAAATAGATTCAGATTCCACGTATTGATCATCCCTCCCTTGTTTGCAGTTTTGCCTCAACACATGCGATTATTGGCATTTCAATATTGACACATTTGCTTTGATTAATTTGTATTCCTGACAGCACCACCGTGTTCCTTTGACTTTCCTTTTGCTCTCACTCCTGAACTCCGGTTGTTCCTGGGCAGCGTCCCCCTTTGGCTCTGAGCGAGAGCTGGTGAGCCGTGACAAATGACTCCACAAGGGATTATGTGGTTCAAATAATTGATTGACGGGTTGATTGAGTCAGTCATTGACCTCTCGTTACAGCCGGTGCACGCCCAGAGGCAAAAATGCCTTGAAGGAAAGAAATACACCAGCAGATCATTTCATCGGACCCCACTGAAGACCTAAAAAGCTCTTCATGGATGTTCATTTTTTAAGTCTTTTGTTACTTAGAGTAAACAACAAATATTTGAATATTCAATGTTGTGTGTACAGCATGATAAGAATTACAGACAATCGTAACATATATGGAAAATGGACCCGGCAGGATGTCAGGCATCCTCAGGAATGCAGCCGATACAGCATCCGGAAAGTCGTGGGCCGTCCCAACTCAAACGGTGACCTCGAGGGTGGCGAGGGTTTCGGCAACGGGACAGCTGTTTGGACGCCGCTCATACTTCTCTGTGCTTCAGACGGGGAAGAAAAAAAACCTCTAGGATAAATTTGTGATTTGTGATATTGGGCTATAATAATGAAATTGACTTTGAGTTGTTTCAGCTTGACTGACATCAGTGCAGTACAGGACTGCGTCCTCACAGCAGACATCCTCTCCAGTAAGCTTGTCCCCTGTCTGTGGCCGCCACTCCTCCATCCTCACACTTTCATTGACAGAATCATGTGAGTGTGTGATGCTTTCTTTATGCCCCCCCCCCCCTCTCTCTCTCTGCTGGTGTCCCTCCCCATTCCTTTTCATTCACAGCGCAGTGCCGAGCCAGATGACTCATCCTACGGCGTGAAAGGCGCGAACCGCCCTCTGTGTTCGTCCCAGCACGTGGTTCTTTTTTCTAGTCTCACTCACTCTCGCTGTCCTCCTCCTCCTCCTCCTCCTCCTCCTCCTCCTCCTCCCCCCTCCCCCCCTTCCATCAGAGGTACCGATCCGTGGTTCGGCTCCTCCGTCACCCGCGGACATTGATGGACAGGAGGAATAAGTGGTACACAAAGGAGCACATTTTATATATCTATGCAGATACTGTCCGACAGTCACCTCACGTCAACCTTGTTACCGGACCCATCACTGGAGGCCTCGGAGCCGGAGCCTGGACAAGACTCCCGGTCCCCCTACAGACCTCGCGCAGTTCACCTGCGGCGGTGAGATTGTCTATAATTACAAATTTGACTTTAGGTCAAGAAGGATCATGAATGTGTCGACGCATCAGGCGATCCTTCCATGTGGAACTGGTTAAAGCCAGTTGTTCAGCTGTGTCTGCATTGTGGGTAATGCAGGCATGGACGAGAACTCTAGATCGAGTCAGAGATGAGTCAAAGCAGAGGTCTGTTTCTTTAAGAGAAAAGTCACAAGCAGAGAACAATGTTGTACTGCAGGAGGATATTGGGGCTGAATATCTCCTGGTTGTAGTTGTAATTTTACTTGATTAAAAGCTACGTTATATGGGAGCACCGTGTCAATTAAATTAGCCAGGAGGAAGAGTTAATGTGTGATTCTGCAATTACATAAGAAGTAGTTAAAAGATGCCATCAATTATTTATTTTTATTTTTTTGTGTTAAAAATGGGTTCTAAATCCAATTATAGTTTAAAATCTATCTGGATTCATCAGTAAAAAATATAAATATATTTAAAAAAAAAAAAAATTTAAACGAGTAATATTAAATAACATTTATTCTTTGGCCATTTAAAAGGCGCTGAACTTTTAAAAACTCCTCCAATAGGTTTTAATTAAATCATCTTCAAATTCCAAGACCTTCGAGATGAAAAGTTATCAAAAGCTTGAGGCTTCATGCAACGGCGTGGAGGTGTTGTGGCGGCCATTTTACCTGGTTCACCATCATCTTTCAAGCTGTTTCAAGATGATTTAAATATGTGCACAGTGAGATGTTTGGAGAGCAAAACATTGAACAACAATAATTAGCAAATCGCGCTTGTACGTGTAGTTTTCATTAATAGGACAGTGAATTGTTTTTGTTTTAGAGCCAAACTGCAACGGAAAGTCATTTAATTATTGTCGTGCTTAAATGCACTTCGATGGTCACCGTTTCTCCTTCTACACTTGGTTTTTATATTCTGTGTGGGTTTTTTCGTGGTCTTTATTCTTCCTCTTGCGTGCGTGCGTGCACGTGCATGTGTGTATGAAGGAGCGACACAGTGTGAAGGTGTGAGGGTGTGTGACAGAGGCATGTGTGTGTGTGTGTGTGTGCATGTGTGTGTGTGTGTGTGTGTGCATGTGTGTGTGTGTATTCAGTGACTGCAAATATATGCACATGTAAATTTCGGGGCACATTTCTATTCATGTCAGTGAGCTCCCATGAGCGTGGAGAGCAGGAGTAACACACACACACACACACACACAGGTCCCATTGTATATAAATAAGTGCAATAATAAAATCTCTGTCCTGGCCTGAGTGCTGCCATCATCTTCTCTTCACAATGAAGAGAAGATGATGGCAGCGGCTCGGCCTGCAGGCAAAGTGGACGACTGATAGCTCAAAGGTCAGTAGTTCCGTATATATAGATATGAGGCTGCGATGACTGAAACAAAGAAGTGTAAACACCCGGCGTTGGCTCCGATATGATTTTGGATACTTTAAAGCTGCAGAATTTCTAATTCAGAGCATATCTGTGATGTAGGGATCGCCTCCAAAAGGGCTCTCGACATGGCGATGGCTGCACCAGCGACTCCACGAGTGTGGATCCAGCTCCAAGAACGCTGGATCCCACATGTCCCATGATGCATTTCCATCCTCCCTATCGGGTGAATTCAAATGCCAACTCCTCTAGGAAGCTAATCGCAACTTGTTGGATCCATTGAACCATCCAACAATGAAAAAAAGCTCATATTGGTTTTGAACACAAGGGCAAAGAAACAGACTTCCCTCTCTGACTGCGGCGATGACGAGACACCACAGCGCGTCGGCGTTCACCGCCGATGAATAACCACAAGTGAATAAACTAAGGAGACGCCGAGGAGGAAATATCTGCGGGAAGGTCATGAAATGAGGACGAGCAACTTTAATGTGCTGCTACAGAAAACACACACACACACACATCATCAGACAATCGGTATTGATCTCTGTGAGGAGAAATAGACTCTCAGCTCCTCCCCGATCTCATTTCCTAGCCCTCCGTGTCCTCACAGCGGGTTCAGGTAGAGCCGACAACAGGTGGGAGTTCAAATCTGCCATTTCAAGCGTCGTCGTCCCCCCCCCCCCCCCCCCCCCCCCCCCCCCCCACCACCACCACCACCTTTCCCTGCGTGCCTTACAGTGCGTCTTCATATTCTGGCAGTAAACTTTGCTCAAGCAATTTCACTTCAAAGATAGCGAGGCCGTGACCAATCCTCCTCGCCTGCTTCAGATTCCCTTCTCGACGATAGTAATTACACACGGATTTAATTAATGTGGGAACAGGAAGGGAGGAGCAGGGAGGTCTTTGAACTGTATGTTTTGAGGAGACGGAGAACAAGATGGCTGGCGGGGGGGGGGGGGGGGGGAGACTTAGAGTGAGAGATTAGCGAGCGAAGGAAGATTGAGTTATTTTAGATCGCAAATGTGTGCCATGGAGCTGAGGCCTAAAATCTCTGGTGGATCCGCAATATGTCGGTCTTTCTTCTGCCGGCTCCTTTTGTTTTATTTCCTTAGTCCCGTCTGTCTAGTCTGCTTCTTCTTGGAAGTTTAACGCGTCCCACTCGCCGCTTCCCGTCACACGTTTCCTTTCGTTGGCCTTTGGCTCCTCCTCCAAGGCCCCCTCCAGGATGTCAGCTTCCCTCCCCGGTCTGCCTTCCTCCTCCCCCCTCCGGCGTGGTAGAGCTGTGTCAGCACCGGTCGCCTCTGGAGAATAATAAAATGGTGGGATAATTCAGCACAGGCGAAGGGCTAATGAGGGATGGAGATGGGAGTGAGTGGAGAGAGGGAGAGAGAGAGGTTGGAAGGAAGGAGGGCGGGCTGCAGGTGGTCTGTCCTTGAGGTGAGACCACACCTTGAAGAAATGATGACAGGTCCATCATCTCAGGAAGGGGAGAAAAATTAATTCCGATCCATTTTTCCACGTCTTAGATCTGCATTGTTTGACTAAAACCTAAAAGGTTTGCCAGGATCATCTTTTAAAGTTCTTAAAAGCATTCATGTTAGCAAGTTAGGAAGATTAAAATTCATCTGTGAGAAACCATGAATGATTGATGAGCTCTCTTTAGGACGTGGGGGAGTGGTGCACTTCAACGTCTAGTGGCCAAAAGAGGGATTACGCCCAATTTAAGTCTAAACAATGTATATATTTCCATATGTTCTCACCATTTTTATACATATGTTCTTGCCATTTTTGTGGTGGAAAGTAAAGTTTCCACTGTTCAAAGTTCATTCTTGAACCCCAACTTTTTAAGCCCAAATGGTCTAGAAGGCCTAATTATTGCTTAAAATTCTCCGCTGAACAAATCCTCTCGTATAGGACGTTGACAAAACATCCACGTCTGTGCTTCTTGTGTGTGGCAAAATTATAGTGTGCCATCTGTTAGCGGCATATTTGTTAGTAATGTTCGTGCAAATAAAAGGGGGGGTGTGGGAAGAAATTATACTGCATCTTTTAAACATGGAAAGTTTGAAGCTGCTTGGTGTGTAGCTGAAGATGTGACACGCACACACACACACACACACACACACACTGCATCTGGTGCCAACAGCAGCGTCTGTAAAGTTGAAAGGAGCAGCGCAAAGGAGAGGAGAGGAGGTAGAGATGTTGATCAATAAAAGTAATTGTGTCCAATGACAGACATGACTGCTGGCATTACAATCAACGGTGACGTCACTCAGCACCTCCTGCTGGAGCGTCTGCACACACACACACACACACACACAGAGGAGAGAGAGAGAGAGTGTCATCAAGTCTTTTCTCTCTCTCTCTCTCGTCTGGAGGTGAGAAGACCTGGGAGGATTTCTTTCTTTTTTCTCTGGCTCGGCCACAAAGTCAACAATATCGACGAATCGCTGTCAAAATCAATGAGTGCAAAATTCCTTTTGGCATCTCTGCACCGGGTCGGAGCCAAACATATGGAGCCTTCCATTGTGCGAGGTATGAATGCCTCGCACAATGAAGGAGATTAGTTTTAGCTTAACACACACACACAATAGGTGAAAATGTGACCCACTGATGGTTTTTTTTCAACAGCATTAAATCAGAGCTGCAGCCATGGTTCCTGTCCCAAGGACGTTCCATCATCAGCTGCCCCTATTGTCCATCCTGCAGGTAACAGGGATATAGAAATCATTGCAATTATTGCAATTACCGCGCGATTGAATATGGTCTCAAGATCAGAATTTTACCATCTAAGGCAAAAGGGGTTCGTAGAATGCCACAATGAGATTGAGTTGACTTGGATTTGGATCATTTGGCCACCCACAATTCCACCACGAGGTTACAACCAGCGGAGAGAGTTCCTCAAAGGCATTGTGCCCAGCCAAGAAATAGAACCATTGATATATACAATACATAATCACACGAAAAAATGGCAAATGCCAGTTTTACTTTTGTTTTTTTTAACCAATTTCACAGACAAGGTATGAAATGAATGGGCTATAAAGAAGCTGTTTTAGCTTTGGACCAGGCCAGGCTAACTGTTTCCCCCGTTTCTAGTTGTTATGCTAAGCTAAACTAGCCGTCTGCTCTACCGGCCTCAAAACCGATTGACACCCCAACGCTCCCCCAGTGGGTCGGCCTTCAAGGTTTGTCCGTTCTGGGCTCCTGTAGAAACCCGGCGGGTGCATCATGGCTCTCATTATGAGCTAACCAACGTTTCTTCCTTTCAGGCGACGCCACACTCATGAAAACACAACTATGAACGGGATATTCCATTTCTGCTAATCGATCCCTTGAAATGCGTCACACTGGACCTCTACCGGGTCAGTTGATGAGAAGAAGAAGAAGAAGAAGAAGAAGAAGAAGAAGAAGAAGAAGAAGAAGAAGAAGAAGAAGAAGAAGAAGAAGAAGAAGAAGAAGAAGAAGAAGAAGAAGAAGAAGAAGAAGAAGAAGAAGAAGAAGAAGAAGAAGAAGAAGAAGAAGAAGAAGAAGAAGAAGAAGAAGAAGAAGAAGAAGAAGAAGAAGAAGAAGAAGAAGAAGAAGAAGAAGAAGAAAGATTGACGCGTGCGACGAGGCCACTGAGGGAAGTCCTTCATGTCGACGACTACCGGCTGTCGATTCGCTGACGTCTCATCGTGTCTTGATGATGTGGTTGTGGTCCCTCTGCGAGCCGCACTATAGGGAGTGCGGTGAGACATCAGGACGTCATAGCGATGGAAACCTCCGGAGAACGCGTAGCGGCAAAATAAAACAAGTCAAGAGAATCGTGGATTTTTACAGCGTTCTTCGGCGAGCCTCGAGCCGAACGTGAGATTTACAATCGGCGACAGACGACGCGTGGTTTGGCGACCTCAGCCAGGAAGAGAGCTGCACAAGGGTAGGAGGTTAGGAGGTTAGGAGGTTAGGAGACACCCCGCGACGTGTGACGGACATGGAAAACATGCAGAGCTCCCTACTGGTCGTCCTTCGTCCTCCCTACACCAAACGCCTAATACACGTGACTCAGTAATGGGGATTAATGCACACTGGCACAAGTTTAACACACACACACAAGCACACAAGGTATGATGGTGAGGAAGGCAGAGCGGGTGTGAATATTAAACAATAGTGTGTGTGTGTGAGTGTGTGTGTGTGTGTGTGTTTGTGTGTTGGTTTGTCCTGCAGGCGGAAACGGAGACAGAGTTGAAAGACGGATTGGATGTTCTGCACTGACCAGTCACCAGAAACTAACAGGGATTAGAGGGTCTGGGTCACACACACACACACACACACACACACACACACACACACACACACACACACACACACACACAGTGTGAACTCCCATCAGGTAAGTGAGGCGTTAACAGGTTGCAACATCCAGCTTTCCTCTGTAAACGCTTCTAGGTCGGGGTTCTGGATTTATGATATAGCTCCACTGAGCCCCCCTCCCCCCCTTGACTCTGAAGACATGTTTAGCACACACACACACACACACACACCTCTTCACTTATGCAGGATGTAACTATAGGATGGCAGGGCGAGCTTACAACAGCTCGCTCCTGTTACTGCCGTGTGTGTGTCAGGTGAACACATGTCCTCGTTCAGCCCCAGTTTCTCAGTGACAGACAGCGCGGTGCCGTTGAGTTACAGCCTGGCCTCATTTACAGCGACACACACACACACACACACGTCAGGGCTGCCTGAGGGCTGCGGTTACATTGGCCTATTTACGAGGGAGATTTGGTGACAATTACTGGCAAGAGACACACCATGGACACATGAAGGATGGAGTCACACGAATGCGATGGAGGTACCAGTAAAAATACATTTTTATGGAGGTCGTTTCAATTCATAAATATCCCGATGTATGTTTCTTTTGTAATTATTTTTTAGAGTTTTGTTTTCCATTTAAAGCGTGAAATCCTTCCCTCGGTTGAACGTCTACACCTCTGAGAAGAGGAGACGTTTTTTTGTTGTTGTAAAAAGCAAAAACAAAATAATGAACAAATAATTAAAAACTGTGCAGAGTTCATCAATGTGACATGAACAAGTTAGAAACAGTTGAAAACACGTGACTGCGACCGCCATGCTAGCTGAGGCTACTCGGTTCGGTGTCAAATTGGAAGTTAAACCGTCACTCGTTGTTTTTGTTTTGGGGCAGCGGTGAACAACACAAACACATCATCAGCCTCGGAGGCTACACGGCTACGGTGTTATTCACAGAACACGTTCTGGAGCAACATCTTTGATCGGACATATCTTGCTTGTAAGCTGCGAAATGCTCCGCGATGTTCAGGCGGGTGTCTCAGTTAAAAACAGCTGTCTCGAAAGGGCCCAAAAAAAAAAGAAAAGCGTGGTTCATTCGTGGGCCCCAACATCGAGCCAGAACTCACTGTGAACCTCCATTAAGCGGAGCAGAGGAGCAGATTTAAAAAACATGGATGATGGCCTCTTTAGGTGATCTCCTGAGTTAACGCAGTTCATCCTGAGGAGGACAACAAAGTCTGCATCAAATTTCACAGCAATCCAATATTTGATGAGCAGGAGGAAGCCCATTTAAATCCGGCCTATATGCATCTGGAGTAGGGAGAGAAACCTTAAAACTAAGATTAACAGAGTCTGAAACAAGAAGAATACAGACACGTATAAACAGAGGAGAACACAAGGCTGGACTCCAGTGGGGTATGTCATCGTCTCACTCTCTCCCGAGGTCACATCTGTACCTCACACAATCCAGACAAATTCCACGCTTCGTAATCTGCTTAAAAGACATCGACAGATTGCTGCCGTCAGTGCGTGCCTGTGGTTTGAGATATTATTACAAAAATAAAAAGATATGAAATGATACGATGTACGTTTGTACCAAAAACATCTGCGCCATCATCCCATAAGTGATGACAGACAATGGCTAAATGTGTCTAAATGTCAGGCCCCGCCTGGAGACTCAACCAGATGTGCCCTCGGCATATGCACAGCCTCAGCCTCTTCTTCTTTTTTTTTACAGTTTATGACGGACATTTTTTGGGGTCCTTTAATTGTTATGTGCAGTAACATTCAAGGTTCTTCAAAGGAAAACACTTTCCAGCTTTAAAATGGCACTAACATTGGCTAAATCGGTACTTCTACCGACAGCGCACGCGCGTGTGCATGTGTCGTCAGCCCGGAGCATCCTCTCTCCTCGGTGAACCACTCAGTACAAACACTGCCTTAGAGCGCCCTCTGTTGGCTTAAACGTGTGTTGCAGCTCAGAAACTGGACAGGCTTACAAAGAGCTTTCTTTCTCTTAATCATCCCCTCGTAACTCTGCGAGATTATTATTAAGTATATGTCACTAACAATGAACACATTTCCACGCAGTGTGATTTGAAATGCAGTGATTTATTTCATGCTAAAGCTTGATCAATAGAAACCCCCAGAAAACAGTAGTAATACAGCAAATCATGATATGATAGAGGAAATAATTAGCACTTTAAAAAAAAAATAACAAAAATTGAGAAAGAAGTCAAGTAATAAGAGATATGAAATTCAATTTCTCAAACTGTGGAGTGATTCAGTACGGATTCTTATCTCAGCACTTGAGTGCAGGCCGGAGTACATCGCCGCAGATAGCGGTGAGAAATGAGATGTGGTGTCCTCAAGCCGGGAACAGATGAGAGATATGGTTGATACATTCATCGTATTTAGTCAGTTATTTATTCAGAAGTTGACTGAATCTTAAACGGAATCAGCTGAAGTTTCGGCCCAAAAAAAAAAAAAAATGTTTTTTAGATTTTTTTTGAGTGGCACAGAGCGGAGTGCGGTTGGCTTATGGTGCAAACCACCCCTTTCACATTTAGAGCAGGCCTTTCTACGTCGAGAAAACAGACGGTCGTGAAATACACAATTTAGATTCATGTGCACCCCCCAGAAGAAAAAAAACCAAACAACATTGATTGTTACCACCAGTGTCTTGTGATGTGGAACGAGGCCCGTTGGAAAAGGTACAAAGTGAGACACACGGCTCACACGATTCACTCTTCCAACAGTCGGCCGAACATCACAGAGGCAACGAGGACGCGCCTTCACGGCGATTTGTGTTTCCATGAACAAATGCTGGGACTTCCTTTGATACTTCCTTCAGGACTTCCTTTCAGGACTTCCTTCGGGACTTGTACAGCTTCACTTGTGTAGAAGAAAAGAGAAACACAAACCGACACCCGGCAGCTGAACCCCAATGACACGCTTTGGTTTTCCTCAGGTTCAAGTCACACACACACACATACACACAGCCTCACACACACACACACACACACACACCAGTACAGACAGATGCTGTAACAAACAAAAAAATCATCATCATCATCATCATTTTGTAGCAAGCGAAGATGTTGTCAGAAATATGCATACAACTTTATAAAAAGGAAAAACAATCCACCAGCAGCTATAAAATCACCACATTTAACCACCACCTTAATATTTAGGCAAAACTGTAACCAATCATGTGCTTTGTAGCGTCATACACACCACCCACATGGGGAGCAGCATCTTAGTGTTTGGTAAACCCCATCAGATTGTGTGCATAGTGTTCAGCCAAGTTTACCAGCAAGACCAGCAGCAGTGGATGGAGCGTGATGCTGGTCTTGCTGGTAATCCGGCCACGTTTACTAATCCCATCAGTCCACATAAGGCTGGAGGAGTACCGGGTTTGAGCTTTTTGTTGCTCTGGATCTCCAGAACTATAAGGAAAGAAAGACGCCAACCCTCGAAGGGGGGAGGGAACAACATTGGAGCCATGAGAGTGAGAGGAAATGAAAGAGAGTGGGAGAATATATATATATATATATATATATATATATATATATATATATATATATATATAAAAAATAAAGACTGGAAAAAAGGCAGAGAAAGACAGCTACAGAAAGAGGCAGCTGTCCAGGCCCTGCAAGGCCCATCTTCCCTCTTTAAAAGGACCAGAGGAGGTCCCGTCTCCCCCCCACCCATCCCCCTGTAGATGTGGTGCACGAAGATAGGGCGACTAACTCGCACGATTAAAATGGGCAGCATCTGGACACACACACACACACACGCACACGCACACGCACACGCACACGCACACGCACACACGTCGAATGTGAGACGCACAAAACGGAGAAGTGAATAGACAACAAGATGTGCCGGGTCCTTTGTGGGACATCTTGACTTCGCCGTGACTACGGTCGGTAAATAGTGACGGCCCCGTCTCTGAAGCCATCCCGTCTTTTTTGTTCTTACGTGCAACGTGGGATTCCTCGCTTCTCCAAACACATTTCTTATAAAGGGCCAAACACAAACGTCTGCTCAGGTAGGAAAAGAAAACTCTTACAATTTCTCAAATATTGTAACAAATCACAAAATACATTGTATTATGTATATATATATTATATATATATTTATATAACAACACCACCACCCTCTTTTCAGCCTTTTTTTAGGCCTGGTCTCGGCAGAAAGTAGCAACGCCAAATTAACCTGCGCGCAAAACATAGAAGCTCTAGAAGCGATGCAGTGATCCGGACTGCTCGTCACTCAGCAGAAATCTTGCCGTTTGAAATGCGACCAGAAGGAGAAACGTGAGATCAACATTCAGACCACAAACTCAATAGATTCATCGAGTTGCAACACAAATGTTATGTTTAGAGAGATAATCAAGACCTCGGTTTCTCTTATTCAAAACTACTCAAACGCAGCATCTTTGGGACATTCGATTACCCAATAATAGTAAGCGGTTGAAATGTAGTTTAAGACTTGAAAAGTAATCATATACATAAAAAATGAAAAAAAAGTAAGTAAGTATTAAGAATACCTGAGAAAGATTTGTTTTAAATGAAAAAAAAAAAAAGATGCAATAAATCGAGACGTGGGCATAAAAACAAGAGCGCTAAAATGTAGTTGACGGCGGAAAGAGATTCTTTGTTCTAAGACTCGGCAGTTCTCCTCACGACGTTACATTCAGTTACATTAGCCACACCTGGTTCTCCCTCTAATCAGCCATCTCCCACTCTGATAATGAAAGGAAATAAAAGGAGAGAAATAAAGGAGCTTTTCTCTCTTTGTTTTTAGAAAGGTATGTCAAATGTTGAAACCCTTAGGCGTATATACACACACACACACACACACACACACACACACACTCTGTGTTGAGCTCCAATGAACATATATCACACGACTCAAGCTGATAAGTCTCATTAAGGCCAGCTCGTTAGAGGAGGGCCGTCTCCGTGACAACAGCCCGGTGACATCATGTCTGTTGTGCGACGTCTCAGTATTAGACTATTTCTCAGTAGTAGGACTTGTGTGTTTTTGGTTTAGACGAGTCAGTCAAGCAGCAAGGCTTCGTTTCAGCCTAAGAATGGAGACCCAGGAGGAGCGCGTTTGCTTCCAGTCCCCCGACCCTCTGGTGTGGCGTCCTCTCTGCGGCGCGTCAATAGAACTTGTCATCGATGCGGAAGTGTGGCCTGGAGACATCATCGGGGTTGAGGAAGACGGATATGGATTTCCCAGGGTTCTCCGTTACCAGCTGCTGCAGCCGCTGCGCCAGCTTGTCCTCCGAGGGGGAGATGATGCCGTTGGCTGGGTGGTGCCCGGGAGAGCCGTGGCCGTTGATGCCCGCCGTGAGCTCCTTCTTCAGCTGGCCCGCCTGCTGGGCCTGGTCCAGAGCCGCACGCAAGTGCTCGCTGGGATCGGAGCGCAAGTGGGCGAGCTTCCTGGCAACAAGCAGCGCCTGGCTGTCTGTCAGGTGCTCCAACATGTTGCACTGTGGCAGGAAGTAGTTCGGGCAGCTTTTACCCAGGATGCAATGAGCCAGGTCGTCCAGGAGACCTAGGAGGAGGCGGCCCGGGGTATCCGCGTCAGGGCAGGACAGATAGGTGGCGGGAAGTCGATCGCAGGCCCAGAAGAGAACGGTGCGCAGGTGATAGAGGCTGAGGGCCGCACGAGGACGGGCCAGGATACGAGACAACACGGCCCTGGCTGCTTGGAAAGCCTGAGCCATGGGGTAAGGGATGCACTTCTTCAGCTGAACCTGGTAATGAGAGAAATAGAGGACCAGTGAATTAAGCAGGAACAGGATTAATCACACAGTGGGAAGCTCAACGCGGAGAATTGAGAGATAGACAAAAAG
Source organism: Cyclopterus lumpus (assembly GCF_009769545.1). Classification (NCBI taxonomy): domain Eukaryota; kingdom Metazoa; phylum Chordata; class Actinopteri; order Perciformes; family Cyclopteridae; genus Cyclopterus; species Cyclopterus lumpus. The sequence goes on along the minus strand of NC_046983.1, from coordinate 7,918,012 downwards.
GCAGTGGGACAATTTACAATCCTCCTCACCTCGCTGCGGGAGAATGCCAGCCTCCACTCCCTGTCGGGCCGGCCGCCCAGCGGGGAGCAGCAGGGCAACAGATAAAAGCCAGATATGGCCTCCTCCTCGGTGATTTTACCGTCCCAGAAGTGGTTGGCGGTCAGCCAGCCTTGGGCCACAGCAGGCCAGCCCCGAAACGACACCACCGGCAGCAGGTCGTACAGCACCCGGCTAGAGCCCGCCTGTAGGACCGACGGGGAACACAACCTGTTTATTTGTTACCCAGAAAAGCTCCACAGGGAAGGCCGCTAAGCAGCTGGACGTTCCTCGCCGACTCAGACGCAAGAATTCCATCTTCTTCACGGTTTTTTCAGCAATCCGTACCTGGAGGATGATGGTGGTGAGGGGTCCGTTCCTCTCAAGTCGGTCCGGGGTGGGAATGCCTCTCTGGGGGCAGCGTCTCAGCTCCTCCACAGCCTCGCTCACCACCCCCCAAAACCAGTCCGTCACCAGGGAGGGAGAGAAGTAGCATCCATCCAGAGAATGAGGAGAGTCCAGGGAGGGGATGGAGCCTTTACCTGCGCAAAGGAGAGAGGATAGGGATGAGTCACTCTAAGCTCATCAAAGAACTTGATACAATTGGACTGTTGGTTGGACAAAACAAGCAAATTAAATGTTGTTGCAGCCCCGAAGAATTTATTGTCGTACTTCTTTGAAGGACAGCATTTTGCTAGTAAAATGCTGTCCTTCAAAGAATTTAAAAGGTTTAAACTAGTCACTTTTGCCCATTTGTTTTTTTATCTTTCTGTAAGCAATCCCAATCCCACCATCACAAATACTGGAACAAAATCCTGGGGGAAATATTACGACACAATGTTGCAAATGTACTTTCTAAAACTGCTGAAAATTAAAGAGAATCATATCAATGAATTTAATTTACTGTTATTACTGCATCCAACCAACTTCTCCTTTGCCGTTCTCACTGGTCCTCATACTTACTCATTTCTCCCTCCTCCTCTTCCTCCTCCTCCTCGTCCTCCTCGATGGGGAATCCGTTCTCCTCCTCGCAGCAGATGCTCCAGCGGGACATGACGTTGGAGTCGCAGAGCCGCAGGCTGAGCCACGAGTGGCAGGGCGGGGAGTGCCGCATGTCCAGGGTGACAGGCTGGTTGCGGTCATGGAGCTTGAGGGCCGGTACCAGCAAAGTGAAGTCCAGGTCAAAGTCGGCCCCTTTGGCGTAGTGCCCCAGTTCCTCGGGGTTGAGGTCCAAGACCCCCTCCCTGGCCCCGCCTGACAGCAGCAGGTACTCGTTGGCCACCGGTAGGCGCTGGTCTACCTTCTGGACTAAGCCTGGATGGGTTGGGGTCAAAAGATGAATCACACTCGGCACAATTCATATTCAGAGCCACTGGTATGTGTGGAAAGCTGACGTGGGGCGCAGGGAAAATATCAAGCTTAGTTTATTTGGCAAGGCACCGCATATACTTATGACTCCGGGCTGCCATGAACACTGACACATGAAGGGGTGTGAAATCAACAGCCCCTCAGTTCCCACTTGGCTAGACACTGATGCTCATTTCAGCGGTTCAGCTACATTTGCGCTCCACACGCCTGCTGTAAACACAATGCATCCACACCAGGATCAGCAGGGAGGAGGAAAAGGGAAAACAATTCAAAAGGACACGTCCTGTTTGTTACCACTAGGGCCACATTTTCGTAGTTTGCTTACTTAATTGCTGAGATCTGGGAACACAGTGATGTCACTAAAAGGAAGTCTAATGGAGCAAGAAATACGAACAACGATCATCTTATTCCCGCGCTAAAAGCCTTCCCCGCTCTCCTTCCATGGGAGAAACTCGAGCCTCCAAATCCCTTTACGGCCACTTAGCTGTGTTGTAAACTTCCCGGGCTCAGAGGCCCCCGAGGGATCCGCAGTACTGGAGTCAAGTCAATTACTTTTTGCAAGCTAAAAAAGGGCCGCTAGGAAAGGCCTGATCCTAGGGCCAGACCGTTGCTGATCTCGAGCTAAGTGCCAGCTACTATCGGTCAGAAGGTGCAGCATGGACAGGCGGGGGGGAGCTTAAGCCTCTCCAGGGCCGCCGAGCGGCTGCAGACTGCAGACACAGGGGATTCGGACCGAGCTGGCCGACTACGCCTGAGGGCACAAAGCCCCATGCGATTCCCCTCATCCAATTACATGGGCATGTGTGTGTGTGTCCCTAAACATGTGTCGGGATGTGGGGAAAATTGTGTGTCAAGAGGCAAAATACCGGGAGGAAAAGGTCCCCGATATTCACAAGCGGCATCGACAGAAACTCACTCTCAATGTAAAGTGATAAACTTGTTGAATTTCAGACGGCAGAATTGCGTCGTACTAAGTTTCCATGTCGAGGAAGCATGAACACAACCAATTGTGGTCCGACAGAGCACCCCCACCCACGCCATCATTTCTCACTTTATACCGAGAAGGCAGAGCCGTTTGATGAGAATCGGTGTTGGGGGGAAATCCGGGGCGTGGAAAGGAACGAGCGATGAAAGTCAAAGCCAAATGTGCTTACGACAATTCTCTCCGGCGCTCGGCTTTGACAAGGAACACAATGAAAGTGCTTCATTTGACACGACCACTGTGGGAGCAGTCAAAGAGAGGGAGACAAATAAAGAGAGGATGTGACAGCGCGGCTCGTCTCCCTCGGCGAGCGCCGTTCATCTCACGACTAGACTGCTGCCGTCTTTCCCACTGCAACTAATTCTGAGTGGATACCTCGGTCGTGATCAAAACAAACGCGTAGAAAACGAGTTTCTTGTCTTGTGTGCTGTGAATCATGATGAGGCTTGAACTTATTTCAGTTATTCCTATATCGGTATGAATGTGATCCTTAAAATCGCCTAGTTTACAGCAGGCTGAGAACATTTTATCGGAATGGGACGATATATGCAGCCTGCCTTAATAACTGCGAGTCAAACCTAGACTGCTATTGATTGGTAAAGAACTCCCCGTCCCCGCTGCCTCTTACTCATTGAACAGGTCTGAATGAACTCTCGTGTGCTGGTCCCTTCTGCAGTAGCAACTACAGGTCGTTGCTCGTTTAAGGTGATTATATTGCAAAAAGAAAGACAAAAGAGCACCATACTCGACTCAGTGATTGTCTGTGAAAAACAAACATATAAAAACATACCAATCGACGCTTGTGGGAAAGTAGCTAAGTCTGTTTACTCAAGTGCTTTCATTCCACTTTATACTTCTACTTCACTACAATTCGGAGGGAAATATTGCACTTTGTACCTTTCTACGTTTAATTTAATACCTTAGTTACGATTTAATATTATTGGTTAAGATAAGACTTTAAGCTGCAACATTAAATCGATGAACACAAAAACAAAAGGTTACGGTACTCATCCTGTAAAATGGTCATTATTGATGCAAGTACATAAGCACATTTTGATGTTGGTACTTTCAACTCAGTAAAAGATCAGAGTACTTCTTCCACCGCTGCCAGTCGATCCTCAGAGCACATGACATCTGTTAGGCTGCAGTAAAATAGAAATAGAAAAGAGGGGAAAAAGGGAGAAAGACCGGGCAGATCAAAGGGAAGAAGAGAGGGACGGATCAGACGTTGGCCAAAGGGCAACAAGTTCGAAGCCGAGGATTCTCTCATTTGTCTGGTTTTATCGGCCACGTGAGGAATTGGGTCAAATTGGCGCGCTGTATGAAAACGAGCGACGCTAAAGGGAGAGTAAAGAGCGCCTCTCATCTCTGCAGCAGGGGCTGCAGTCAAAGAGGGAGGACAAAAAAAAAAAAAACTGGTCTCAATTAGCGAGCCTTCTTTAATCTCCAACACTGGAAGTTTGAGGTTGTTCCAAGGAACACTATCTATTATAATTGTTTTTATCCAAACTCTCAAAATGACACACAGTCTGAGAATAGAGCTGGAATGGAGACCGTCTAGGCTGCTTTCACAGCCACGGATTAAACTTAATCCTATAAGAAATGTCTTTGAATGTAGATTTCCATTAGAGGGAAGTTTTACGATAAGAGCTATTTTCAGACTAGACCCAATTCTGTCTGTGAAAGGACTATTTGATGGCTATTGGTGCCCGCCTGCCTCTCACTGGCTACTGTAAGCCCCGAAGCCAATTCAAATTTCTAAATAACCTTCTTGCTTCACAATTACAGCGGAAAAATGTTTTACACTTTAACATCCAACAGCAGTAAAATCATAAAGCAAGCTTCCAAGGTTAAAAATGTGCTGCAATCAAAGAGCAATCACGCTGTGCCACTTGAGTCTTTGAAATGACCTGCTCCGGGAGATGAGGCCGGGGGTAAAAAAATTAATTGAAAAATGTAATATCTGATTTTAACATCAATAAATCAACTTTGATCCTGGGAGATAACCGAAGATTAACATAAACAAACTCCACGGCGCTCTGCAGCCGCTGCCAACATCTGCACTGCATTTCACTCTCAAGGGATCGGGTTTCCCTAAAAGAGGTGAAAATAAGCCGGACTATTACAAGCAAAATAAAAAGAGGACTCGCAACAACACTCTTGACAAAGAGAAATGAGGTTCAGGGGAAGTTCATTTACATAAAGCAGGGCTTCCTCCTTCAATGTATCCAGCAGGGCAGGCCCACTCAAAAGTCTTTGCCCTGCCTCAAAATATGGAAAATATATCAGGAAGATGGCGATAGAAAAACTCCTTTAGAGCGATTTTAAAAATTAATACACATAATGTATTTGCACAGGAGATGTATTTTGTCATCTGTCTTGGGAGTTCATGCAGAGAAACCCCCTTGGGGCAAGCGAGAGAGAAGCAGCGGCATCATGGGAGAGGCGGCCTCTCTCATCACAGCCGGAGCAGAGCAAAGGGAGTCTGCAACACACCTCCAGTTTGATGGACTCCAAAAATAGCTCTGAAAATCTCTCCAGAAAATGGGATTCTTCTAAATAAGCGGACAACTTCTGTGCGCCGCTGCTGGAGAAGGCTGCTGGAAGTGAGACAGCGGGAGGGAGGGAGGGGGGAGGGAGGACTGGGCTGCACTAACAACTAGGATGTAGGCAAGTTTACTGTCATCCAAAAATACAGCGCCTCTTTACTTGCAAAGCAGTCCGGCTCCCCAAAAGGAAAATATTGATACACTTGAGCATTGCAATATCATGTATTTTATTGTATTTTACACGCATCATATTTTATTTACATGCAAAAGATTCACGGCAGCCCGAGACTGAGGCTGCACTAACAGTATTGCTATGATGTTGGAGGTTACAGGGACTGTGATCGTTTATGGATATTTTGGGGTGTTCTTTATGCCATTGACCATTTCCCTAAGTTAGATTTTACCAAAAAAATATATGGATATACGTATATGGCCTTGCTTACAGCATTGCAATGTATTTAATAGTTAGTTTTTACGATTAAATACACCTAGTTGTGATAAAAAATATATATATTATGATTATGTATTATTGCTCTGTCCCATTTAAGTGGGCCCTGGTATTGTGCATGTTGGCTCACGGTAATGGAGTCATCAACTACACCTGTGTTCAGTCGTCAGTAGCTTAGCATAAAGACTGGAAACAGGGAGCCTGGCTCCGTCTAAAGGCAAGAAGGAAATCGGAGTACCAGCACCTTTGAAGCTCACTAGTTTATACATCGTTCATTTCATTTAAAAAAAAAAAAAAGAATAGTTAATCCACAACCGCTTTCCCCGGCTTTTAGTCATAATGCTAAGCTAACCATCGTCTTGACTGCATCATAGTTAACCCGACAGATATAAGATTGGTATCGAATAACTTTCGGCAAATAAGAGTCCTAAAATGTTGAGCAGTTCCTTTAGAAACCTTGTGTCTTCATACAGTAATCCAGCTAAATGTTATGTCTATGCAAGTTCTTGATTGGGGGCACCTTGGTGGTTTACTTTCTGAAGAAGGGGATGCTGTCAGAATGAGTTACGTCAAAACGATGTTCAGTCGTTGCTGCACATCCCCTAACCTCCATGTGACCGTTCGGTTTATTCTGCAGCGCCACAACGACAATGTTAAACAGCAGCCTCAGCCCAAAAGGAGCAATTTAATTTGATCCAAATGACTTCTTACTAATATAGTCTCGACCGGATGCCATCGGTGCTGTTCAACCGGCGCTTCACCTCGCACGCTAAGGGCAGGATTAATCCCAGACGAGCCAGCTGCTGAAAGGTGAGCCCTGCTCGCTGTTTATTAATTCATATCGAGGCAGGAGATCAGCTCAAAAAATATGCTTCTGAGAGGAAGAGGAATGAAGAAGTTCCAATTTATTCTTATGGAGGGTGTGTGTGTGTGTGTGTGTGTGTGTGTGTGGGGGGGGGTTTAATACTACAAACAGGGTTCAGAGGGACGACAGACATTGCGGGTCTAAACCACCTGCAGGGTCTCGCAGCTCTCCACTGCTGCTTTGATGCGAGTCATGTTCCCCTGAAATGACAGGCAATTATCACGAAAGAGGAACGTGTCACTGCAGGTTTACTCTTACAGTTCAACGTTTTCTCCACAACCTGAACCCTGACAGTGAGCGTGATCCAAAACCATCCCTTACGGTGATATTTCTTTTTGTTGACCTGGTTATAAAAACCTGCAATACATATATATTGAGGCCATTCTATTTCTGTGTGAGTAGATGTTCAGTGGGACGATCTTTCACAGAAGCCTGCACGAGTACGTTAAAAAGGTATACTACGAGTACTAAAGACGGCAGTGTTTTTTATAAAGTACATCACTCCGTTGTTGACGCTTCGAAACAGTAATTCAAATGGTGCATGTGTGTGTCATTTTGAAGATGGATTATGAGGTTTCCATTGTGGAGTATCAGTTTGACACAAGTGGGATGCTTCTTGTTTTACCAACTAGCAAAACTGCAAGGAGGGCAAATATATATTCTTCAGGATTTCACTAATTATTAACAAATATACACTATTATAAGTAAGCCTAGCAACATCGATACAATATTGTGTTATATGCTTAAGATAGACAGAGAGACTCTACTCCACACAGCATTTGAAGTTAATACATTTCCAAAAACTTCACTTGATGAAGATAATTTGAAACAATCAGCTTTGTGCACTCCAACATCTCAAGCTACATACAGGAAACTTATTTTAAGGAATATTTAAAGTGCAGAGGGTGTGTGGCAAACCTATGCATTCAACATTTTTTTCAATTTGTTATCCCCCCCCAGCAACAGACAGCTACAGCCTGCACATAAGATACTGTTATCAGTAGACGGCTGCAAAACAAATGATTCCTCCCTCTTCGCCTCGGGGGTACGATTATAAAAGAGCAAAATAATTATTTTAAAAAGAATATCACAATGCCAGCCCTGGTTATTAAAATGAGCAGCGCAGTTGATAACACGTCATGCAATGTCAAAACACTGCTTACTAAACATGCCGAATCCTGCTAGTCGTATTTAATTAGGCGGCGTGAAAAAAAGCCTTGTGGATGATGTGATGTCACGACACACTCTAGTGTGTCTACATGGCAGACAGTTGTTGGTTGATTCGATACAGAGCCTCATGTAATGGAGGTTGTGAATTAACGCTAACCTCAACTGTGTTCGCTTTCCTTTTCACCGATGAGCCAGCTGTCCAACAATTAAGATTTTATGTCAGGAAAGGCGAGTCAGTGAGGAACAATGACCACCGTTAAGATGCATCTCATCTGCGCTGCTTGGCACTGATGCATCTGGTGATAAGGGACAGAAACATTTCAGTCAGCTACTGTGGCAGCACCATGGAGCCGGCCTGGCTGCCAGATGAAGACAGGCTCTTGAATCCAAAATGGCATTAGCAGAGGACAAGTGAGCCAAAGCGGCCAAGCGGGACTCCAGATTCCCGAGCTTTACAAAAAAAAAAAAAACTCAACTGAACTCCGTGCATCAGTTGGGCGCTGCAATGATGAGGCAGGAGGTCGCGGCAGTGGGGATCCAGACAGAAGTCCAGCAGCAGTAATGGGCTGCTTCTAGCCTGGCTAAGTGAGCTGTATCCCCAACGGGAATAAAGTGGCCGCTTTGATGGTTAAAATTGGTCTTAGAACGGTTAGAAAGTTTGGGAGGACAAAGCACCGAATATTAAAAGGCTACAGTTCACAAAAAACGCTCTATAGTGGCCGTCTTGTGTAACGAGCCCACATAAACTTAAAGTTCCCTTAAAGACGTTTGGCTTTTTTCTTCTTCTTCGTCCCGCACACACAGTGATGGAGAAAAGAGGAGGTATCGTTTCATAGATTTTAACGAGACAGCTGAACTGTCATTTATATACACGTGAAACATGTCTGGAAGGGATAGTTAAGTATCTAAAAAGCTGAATGGAACTGGAATGGTTTTTGGTGAGCTTGCAGTATTTAAAGTGAAACAGTGGGGAAAGTTTGGAAAATGTATCTCTGTGTTTTGGAACAGCTGCAAAGTCTTGTTGAGGCACAGTAAAAAGGGAAATGTTGAGATTCTAGCGAGCCAGATTAATCACTCGTCTACAAACGGGCTTTGTTTTGTACTTTTTGTCATCACAGCTCAAGAAGGAACTTCTGACTGGTGCCTCCCGACTTTGAAGAAAGCAACTCCGGTGCTGATCACCCTTCTATGTGGAAGTGTGAAGAATAGTGGAAAACAAAAAAGGAGGCTGATGTAAGAAGCCCGAGAGAAAACGCAAGACGCCGAGCTCACTGTAGGACAGAATGAAGATCAACAGACTCATTTCATGTCACAATTACTACATTTCTCAGGTTTGTTTTCTTGTCGCACGGATATAAATGTCAAAATCTGGGCCCAGAAAGAACAGAGCTCTTTTCAAACTTAGATCAAAAGTATCCATTTTAATTGGCATCAGCAGAGGTGCGAACTCTGAACTCTGAACTCTGAACTGTGAACAGGCAAACAAACTTTGAGATCTGAAAAGCGGGTTTTGTGGCGTTTTTGAGCCAAACAACCAATCTTCTGCTTCACCGGGGATCAATTTCTGCCTTCATCAGACTTTTGTTTTTCTAAAAGATGTATACAGTAGCCCCCACCACACTCACCGGAGGGCAAACCGTAGTGTTTGCGCAAACGCCGGGTAAATAAGAGCATCTTCTTAGATCTGTCAAGACTGTGAAGAATTCACCGGGTGTACTTGTGAGCGAGAGTGTGCAAGTTTAATCCCTTTTCTCTTTTTCTTTCCCCTGACAGAGTGCAACGCACAGTGGGGATCCCTCTGCAGCTCAAACTTTATAATAAAAAAAAAACATGATTTAAAACACCTGGCAAAAACAGCCTCAGCCTCTCATGCACACAAACACCTATGCGGCTACGGTATGACGAGCCTCCTCCAGCAGGCCTCCGTACAAGGGCCCTCCATCAAAGGGAGGATATTTGCTCTTCAGTGCTGCCTTTCATCCTACGCAGTGCCTTGAGAGGCATACAGCTCCTAATGCAGCTACCACCATGAACTTAAAAAAGGGATAGTTGGGATTCTTTTGTCTTTTTAGCAGGGTCATATGAGGTACTAATCCATAACTTCCGATAGTAGATGGTGGTCGGCACACCCTATGGTCTAGAGAAACAGATGTACCAAATCAATGTACTGCTCTGGACAAGAAATCAGTTTAAGTGTCAGCTACAGTACCTGACTGTCAGACAGCCCGTTCTAAAGGGGGAGCATCATCTATGCTACCAGACTCCACCGACAAAAACATGGTTTTTTTACAACTTGGAAGATGGGAGTTGCTGGTTTACCGCTGCCTCCATTGGCTCGTTTGCATTATTGCGTGACTTTGGTATTTTATATGGGTTTGTTCGGATTTCTAAATATTAAATAGACCTAAACCTATATTTGTTTTTTTAAGTGGCTAAAATAGTGTTGGCTAAACTCGTCCGTTTCTCCAAAACTAGAGGCGTGCCGACCACCTGATAAGCCCCTCATGCAACCTCACAAAATCCAAACTACCCCATTAACTTCCTATTCCTGGAATCCAACACAAACCAAACCCACCGTGTACAAGTGTCAATCTTTTTTTCGGTTTCTTTTCAGTCAGAGCTGTCACAATGGGGTGGTGAGGCACAGGGTCTGAAAATACCCCCAAACCATCGGTGATTGTGCCGGATAAAGCAGCCTCAAAAGTAAAGTGAAAAGTTACCGGGAGATTCTCAACCAAGGCACCGTGGGAGCAGACAAAGAGGAAAGCAGAGGGCTTTGCGTTGGAATCATGAAAAATGAAAATCTGAGCAAAGGAAAGAGACTGAAAAACAGCAATTTTAGTCAAATAAAAAATTCACGCTGCCTGTACAGTCTGAGGTGATATAATGCAATGAGAAAAATAACGGGATTTGAACACTCCCGGTGGGGAGGAGACTAATTCTGAAATGTGCAGGAGCTGTCTGTCAACCAGTAGAATACTACTTGCAGCATGCTGGTCAAATGGGGTTGTTTGGAAGAGGCTGAACGTGATATGAGAGGACAAGGATGACAGCAGGGAGGGGGGAGAGTGCCACCTATTGGGCGAACAAACACAGTTCAGCTGATGACACAGAACAACACATTTGGGAAAGCTCCACGTCTCGATTAGCAAACCCACATCTCAGTGCAGTATGAAAGTCAGCGCGCGGAGACGACAGAGGGAGTAGAGCAGCACACAAGGGAAAAAAAATGCTTTGGAGGGGGCCTTCCCTTTGGCATCAATTGGCACGAAGCGCAATAGAGTTTCACACGTTTCATTATTTTCGGTGTGCTGTAAAATTCTCCTGATCCACTACATCTACTACTGGACACTGAAAGTCCCTCTATCACTGCAACCACATGTGGTATTAGTAGAAAAGAAAAGAAAAATAGCATGAGAATAGATATATACAGAAGACACCGATATGAATTAAGCTGTATTTGTTTCAGTATGAAATAGATTTTACTCATCGAGTCACATAAAATATGCCGGTGCAAGCGCAGCTCACTGCTCATAAGGCGTGTTCAGCAGACAGCCTAATCAGACTGGGGGCTGTACTGGACCGCTTCTAGGTGAGGCCCGGACTGATAGCGTGCGTGTGGAGCCGGGCGTTCCTGGGAATGATTACTCATTGCTGTCTCAGTGACACTACCCAGGGGGTAATATTATATTATTGGTAATAATGATATAAACATACATATGTGAAAAATAAAAAAAGGAGGTGTTTAAGGCTTGAAGACAAGAGAACATTTGGGGTGACCCTCAATGCAGAGCACGTCGCTCAGCGGGTGCTTGTTCGCAGACATACCGAGCATGTTGAAGATGAAGTCCTTGGCGGTGTGAACCTCCAAGGCGGTCTGGTCTCCAAAGTCCCCCTGTTCCAGCACGACCAGCTCAGATACCTGGGCTGACAACTGATCCAGTGTGGCCCCCGACCGGAAGTCCACCTCCGACAGCTTCTTGGCCGGGGCCGGGGAGCGCGGCGCCACCGCACTCATCAGGGACTCCATCTCTGCAGCCCTGTGTGGGGCAAAGGGCGAGGAAAAGGAGAAATGGTTGTTGGTCAGTTGGAAGGTTATTAATATCAGAAACACTTAATTTTTCAATCGCTAACTCAGTCCAAATGGGTGCCCTTGGAGGGACGGATTACGCAGTCAGGGTGCCAATAACAACTGTTGCTTTTAGGGGGGTATTATTTCGCACCCTGGAAGGAAAACACAGGCTTAGATTTGACCGGTTTTCAGACTGCATCCGACAGCCTACTGTATGTTTACACTGATTTACTTCTTATTGCTACGTAACGCCTGCGTCGTTTCCAATGGCCTCGAGTGAATCACGAGGCTTTGAGGAGCCATTCTGGAGGAACACACGACATCAGGGACCCACCGGCATTACATTTTAATAGCGTGAAATGTGTTGCTGATGCGGCAGCAATTACAACAAGTCAACCTGATGCTCCGTTTTATGGGTCGGACATAAATGTTACTTAATGGAACCGGGCCAAAATGACTGTTAATCACATTACGTCACGTATTCATTGGAGCACCATTAATGGTCACAAGTGTACCGTTAAGCAACCACAAGCTCATTGACTCCAGTTGTTGTTGCCTCTCGTGTAAATAGTGTTTGAAACTTTTTTAATTCGTAGTTTTGTGACTAAACCGCTCATAACAATAAACCTGCCAACCAACACAGGTTGTTGAACACAAACTGGCACGCGCCCCATGAGGTCGGTCTTAAAAAAAAAAAAGTGTCATTCGTCGTAGCATGTCGGGTGGTTATGTGAAAAACGTTTAGCGTTAACGTTACATACACTGTGGGAAATGGTGAAGCAGAAAGGTATAACGAGGCAAATAAATAAATATATATATAACTTGTAACGTAAGCACGGCTCCGTCGGGCGGAATGACAACACGGCCTCTGCCCCACCGAACTAACTAACTGGGTCAATTAGCACGCGAGCTCCCCTGCCCCCTAGCCGCTAAGCTATTAGCCGAGCAAATTAGCCAGCCTGACAGTTAACACTAGCTAGCTAATTAGTAATAGATATCAAGAGCAGCGCTGGGTTCATGCACGTGCCTGCTGTAGACGCCGTACTTGCGGCCCACATGACTCGCGGGGGTGAAGTCGGAGTGGTGTCTCGCCCGTGGTCAGCTAATTCCGTTTATTAGCCCACTATAGCTTTATCAAATTAGCATGCTAGCTGTCGCGCCAGGTGGGTGCAGCGAAGATAAGTACGGCGGCATATAAACGCGCACGCACACCACAAACACACACGTTCACACACAAATAGCTCTACACGCACACGTGCACCCGCACATGCGCGCGCGCATGCCACCACCATGCCCTCAGCTCGGGTGTCGTTAGCTTTTGCGAGTCGCAGGTTCACGGCGCAATCATTAGCCGTCGGGCTAAAGCTGTCAACCGTTGCAAACACACGCACACACACCCTTTTACACGGCGACACGAGGGAGTCGCTTCGCTATCTGCTCCGTTTACTGGTATCGTGATCCCCGTGCTTCAATCCGCCTTCTCCAGCTGTCATTTCCAACAGGTCCCGGGCGCCACCTTTCCCCCTGGCAACACCGTCCCAGAAATCATGGTCCTTCTCTGAGGATGCAGGGATTAGCAGTATGTGTGGCACGCACGCCCCACATTGCACACACTACAAACGGATTGGAGAGGTTAGGGTTATGAGTCAAATGGTGCCCGTGTCCTCGCGCAGGCAGCAGGGCGGATTCACGAGTACACAGTCGGTGTTTTGATGCAGGAGCGTGCGAGCGGCGTGTCCCTGCACCAGACCGGGCAGGCTGCTGATTCCCTGCCCACCACCTTTTCTTTATCATAATGCTGAGACGGAGGTGGGTTACAGAGGACTGCGCGTGCCCGTGTCCTCTTGTGATAGTATTTTTTATTTATTTTTATTGATTGTGTATTAGTTAGGTGATGCAACAACGTGTGTTAAGGTTGCAACTTCTCGCGTTGGGAATGCACACAAGAGGATGTATTTGGTTATTTGTGGGAATGTTTTTTTCAGTACCTTATTTTTCCCACAATGCAGATTAATCTCTTAAGTACCGGAGTCTCTTAATGTGCATGAATAGCAGTAACTAATTTTAAAGACTCATATTCATTGAATGTGTTGTAACTCTGTAACACTGTTCATCTGCACACATGACATCTATTGCTTCTGTCCATCCAGGGAGAGGGATCCTCCTCTGTTGCTCTCCTGAAGGTGTCTTCCCTGATCCGATGTGAGGTCCTGGGACAGGGGTGTCATATGTGTACAGATTGTAAAGCCCTCTGTGGCAAATTTGTGATTTTGAGCTACACAAAATAAACTGAATTGAACTGAATTGAATATATAAAACAACATAATTGGGGGCCACTTTAAAGCGGTATTTGGCAATTTTATTATAACGTAAAAAGAAAAAAAACATTAGTCAAAATCTTATCCTTGCATTTTTTCCCCATCAATCCCATGCCGAACACAAATAAAGTTGAAACTTCTCGTCATGAAACATGTCATTGTTTCTCGAGTGCTCTGACAACTGTTCCCCTCGAAACCAATTGCTGTTAAAGTCTCCATAACACTCCCAAGTTATTAATTTCCTGCGTCCGTGGGGAGAGCTGTGTGTGTGTGTGTGTGTGTGTGTGTTGCCATATACACTGGGTCTGATTCATTGGCCTATTTTTTGTGGTATACGTGAAACATCTATCAAAGTAACGCTGTACCAAAACAGCGCTTAATGAGCAAGTTCAGTCAGGGACACTACCGACTCTGCTTAATGAGAGGTGAGAGACAACCCGGGCCTTCACAGCAAGACACTGAAGAAATGAGCGCAGTCTCTCTTTAACTCGTTGCTTCCAAGTATTCCTCTTTCTTTGCCCTCTTTAAACCAAAAAGGGGGCAGAAATTAAGAAAAAAACACATTAGCAGCTCACTGGAGATTCCTCCATATAGAACCATGTCTAGAATTGGTGCTATAAAAAAAGAAAACACCCCCTTTAAAGTAAGTAAATCCGTGTCATGTGTCTAGTCAAGTGATGGTCTGATAGTCAAAGACTCGACCTCTGGGTCAGCAAAATGAGGGAAGGAAAAGTGATCAAAGATTATAAAAGAAAGAGAGGAGGTGCCCTCATGTGAGTACAATGAAAATATGGAAAGGACGATGGAGGACCAGAAGGAGGAAATGAGTGTTTTTGCAAGAAATAAATAAACAAATGTCCATAGAAAATGATAATGATAACGAAGATATATACAGAAACACTACAAACAACATTTCTTTTAACCCAGCAACAACTTTGAGACCTGTTCAATAAAAAATAGCAAATTCTTTATTCTTTGTGTCTTACCAGCTGGCATGGCTGCAGACTTTTATGCCATGTCGAACCCGTACTACACATTGATTCAAAGCAGGGTTTTTTCGGTGTGTTCCCTCCTAGAAAAGTACAATCCAAGTGTGCATACATCATTCTTGAGTGTGTGCTGTTGTGACGCACACTATTCTGCCACACCGAGGAAATGGCGGCGCTGCTCACACATGGAAAACAATCAAATACATTGAGAGGTGGCGTATGGTGAGAAAAACATTTCTGGTGGTTCATTTTCTCATTCTGATCTCGGGTGTTTTCTCTCCTGTGTTCATGATTATAGAACACGTGGTTTTAAAACATTTTTTAAAACATTTTTTGGATGTGTGTGAAGAAAATGTTTGGTCATGTTGGTTTTTGTCGTTATACTCATATCAGCCACAAAAGGCTGAAGTGTTCTAAACGGGACTAAAAGTGAGTTTTCATTTCTCCATGTGCGTGTAACACGTTGTATTACAACAACAAATCGTCACAACAACAACAAAAACAAGAAATTGTCGAAAACAGCTCCCCCCAAACAATCTTCGGGAAAAAAACAAAAACAGTATTCTGAGAGGAAACATTCCAAAGTCACAGTTTGACTTGATTGACACCCAATGTCAAGTACAAATTTGACAGCATGTTGATATCGTGTATACCAGCATGCTAAAATAGTAGTATTGTACATCTTGTACATAATTGGAATGTTACAGGAGAGAGAAAGTATTCCATCACTTTGATTGACAGCTGTAAACCTCGACAGTGTCATCATAGACAGTTATCAATTACGCAGCACAAACACCGACCCTTCCCAGTATCTATTGCCCCCCCCCTCCCCAGCTGGCTAAATAACCCTTCCCAGACAACATTGCTGCTGCTGGTAGTGGTTATGGTGATGTGGCAACAATGGACGCTCCACCGGGTGTCATCCTCCTGAGCTCCTCTGATGCGCGGCTGTCGTTACAGTGCCACAGACTGAAGGGAAATGATTGAGATCAGTAGTGGTGGGGTGGGGGGGGGGGACACACCTAAGTGCCCAATGAAAGTGAGGGAACAACCCATCTGAGGCTGGGATAGCGCTTGACCATCATTTAAGTGGCTTGAAAAAGGCCATTAGAGTCATTCTGCTTCCCTGTGCGAGGCGGGCCGACACCCGATTGATGCCCGAGAGAGGATTAGGCGCTGCTGTGGTGTCTAATATACAGCACGCATTTTAATGAATTGCCTGTATGTGTGTGTGTGTGTGTGTAGGTAGATATTTGTGTTTCCCCTGGTCTGGGTGAATAAGTGATCATGTAAGATGGCCGGACTCACTCCGTGGTATTCGGGAGAGGATCTGGAGCAGCAGGCCTTTTCCACTCGTTTCTTACTCGCACAACAAAATCCTCTTCATCTTGAACCAAAACAGACTCCAGACCAAGAAAAATCAATGGAACTAGGAGCCGCCCCCCAAAAAAGGAATAAGCTGATGTAATTAAATATGTGTGCAGTGTAAGAGAAATAAAGGGTAGGGGGAGCTAGTGAAGTGCATGCTGGGGAAGTCCCTGGAGGTGTAATTATAACAATAGTATCTGTGCTCCTTCTTTCTCCGATGCTCACTCCAGTGCAGACGGATGCGGAGGCGAAGCCAGACTCTCTGCCCCTGCAGACCGTCACACTTCCCCATGGGTTGGTGCCTGTAAACAACACGGAAGTGAATGGGATTTAATGTGTTTTTTTTGTTTCGGTTTTTACACTGATCATTGTACGCCTTTAATACCAACGCATCTAAATCATAACAGATGCAGCCATTAGGCCTTTTTAATATATATATATATACACAGTATCCCAGTAGGAAGAGCTGCCTCTGCTGTTCCTGCTGGCTCACTCTCATTCTGTCACGGCTCACCGGGCTACTAAATCAGAGCCATCCTTAATGTTGTTAGCAACACCTGTGCTTTCCCTGCGTTGGCAAGTGAAAATGTCTCCCGTGTGGAAAAGAGTCACACGGTGAGTTGACTAGAGATCACCTGTGTGGATAGTCGGAGGGTTTCAGTAGTAACTTAAGCAAGTAAGTGGATTTTGAGTGTGCATTTGTTGTGTCACGCTGTACTTGCAAGGTTAAAAAGGGACATCGGTGTTAAATAACCTAATTATTTTCGTACGGTGCACATTGCCCTGAAGAGAGTAGTCTGGCTTTCCTAAAGGACGGATGGTAAAACGAGTGCAGCAGCATACAAATTGCTAATTTGGAGAGATCTCTTTTCACTTTGAAATTAGAGGGTCCTTTTTTTTTTTCTTTCTTTCTCTCTGGCGAACAGTCACATTGAATCTACTTTACACTGTTAAGTGAGTAGAAAGTTACCGTCAAGGAGATTAAGGCAGACACAAGTGCATCCCTCTCTACCCCTCCCTTGTGTGCTCACACATTAAATGTGGAACGTCGCGATGTATCTGGATTTTAACAGCGGCAGGACTGTCAGCTGTCAGGTGGAGAGAAATAAATGGCCCTGAACTGAGACTGCAGTGTGAAACTGGTCAAAATGTGAGGCTGGCTTCTTGTCGCAGAATCACATGAGACCCTCAAGTGTTTAACGCGTGGCTGAAAATGTGACGGTGGCGCTTTAAATAGGCTCTTTTGGCCCTTAACTTTTCAGCCACGTGTCTCCCATTAAACTTAAAAGTCGTGAGTCAGACGTATGTGACTGGGTGTCGGGAGCTTTCTTCGCTGCCTGATTGCTCCGTCCTGGAATAGCAGAATGCTTCCCAATAGCCATTTCATTCTAATGAGGGTTTTATGAGTCGTGATCGAGAGCACGCTGGCAGCGCGCTTTTCAGTCGATGGCGCCTCCTTCTTCTACGCCGGAGCCTCCGCTCTTGTGCCGAGCAATTGACCCAAAGATTTATGCAGCTATTTTCTAAAGGTCCCCCCCATTCGTGGTCCTACAGTCAGGAAGGCAAATGAGTGTTTCAATGGATTTCACTTTCAATTTGAATGCGGAGCGGCTGGAACGCGGCCCCGGCTGAGGGGGAGCCCACGGGTAATGAACTCCTTTGTGTTCTGCCACTTAGAGGATCAGATGCTCGAGGCCGTGAAGACATTCAGAGAGATGATTTACCATTGGCGGCCATCGGTGGTGAATCCGGAGTTCATCCAACCACTCTACTGAAAAGCACACACACACACACACACACGGAGGAGTGCGTTCCACTCGCCCTGGCGTTAGTCAATTGGGATTAGTGTGCATTTCAGTACTGCAACAGCCGGAGGTTGCCTGCAGAGTGCTGTGTGGGTAGTGCTCACTGCTGGGGAAGGGGTTGAAATGAACACACACACGGAACGTACCGCTTGTTAGAGGAAAGGTATACCTTCCACGCTTCTGTGGGGTTTTTTGTTTCTCGCTTTTGTAACCACCCTCTCTTTTTTTACCGTTTCTGAACCACTTCAAAAACTAATAAATACAAATGTGGGAGTCGGTTATGTCTGTATGGCGTATTTCACATGTCTGCATTAGTTTGAGCAGTAAATGTGTCTACGGAATTCGACTTGGTCAGGCCACTCAGAGGTCACCATGTTAGAGTGCTGGCGTGCTAGCGAGCACTAAAAGCAAAGTTTTGCAAGTATTTAGTTAGAAATCCCCGTTGTGGTGGCACTGACTGAAAGCAGAAAACCAATGCTAGTGGGGTTCATCCTCCAGGGGACCATGAATGAGATGTCATAATAAATAATACAAAATAAAAATAAAAGTAATCCATCTTGCTATGTTGTTGTTGTTGTTATCGAGCTGTTTAGACGAGTGGCCAACATGGGCACTGCACTAGTGTGGGCAAAAAGATATATACATCAGGCAACCCAGTAACATGTAGGAAAAAAAACATTTATTTCATTTCATTTTATTTTATTACACTTTTCTACAGAAGTGTAGAAACGGCACTAAAGCAAGTTATAAAACGTCTCATTCCCAGCACACCACCGACATGACGTTTAAAATGTTATGTCACGCTCTATTCACTTGCCCATCTGTTTTAACTCGGTGACACCAATCAGAAAAACAGGCCTCAACGGTAGCAAAGTGATAATCCTGTGGCTTTATCTCCTGCTGACACACCCCCTCACCCTCACCCTCCCCCACAGAGAACAGGGGGCGTGGCTCAGATGGGTGACATAACTCAGCCTCTCAGGCCAACTCCCACAAGCTCTCCGGTTCATCAATTATGACAGCCCGACAGTTTTTGTGTCCACGTAAGTGGCCCCCGTGGGAGGGGGAGGGAGGGAGGTGAGCGGTTACAGCTCAGAGAATCATGGCAAGCCAGCCGACGATCATAGCCATGCCCCCCACGGGAGCCATCTTGCGAAGACCGGGGTCCCCCGTCAGGGCCTGGTGGTACAGGGAGCCGCAGAACATCCCCATGCCCGCTATCAGGAGGGTGCCAGCCTGTGTTGAGGGGGAGACAGTTAGGTTACTAACAAATTCCATATGTATGCCGTCAGATATAAGGGAGGGGGGGGGAGGGAGGGAGGGGGGCGGGGGCTGGAGTCAAATTCTCCAAAAGCTCCTGCTAGCTGTGACAGCCAAGAGATCCTGATTTGTCTGGCCACCGCATGGATCACCACTAATCTGGCACGCAGCTCCTTTTCACTTTGTTGATTTTCAATCAGATCTTTTTGGGTTGTTGAATCTTTAAATAACCCCTTCAACACTGCTAATCGGCTTGCAGTGTGCTGGGAACTCTGCGAGTCACAATGTGATGGAGCCAGGACACACAAGACAAACCCCTCCACGCCTAAAACTACAACGTAGCTGCTCCTTTGCCAGCCGCGGGTTTGTAATTACGGCTGAAAGGGGAACTGGTTTTTCAGAGCGAGGGAGTCGGCACAGACAGGTAATGACACCAGAATGACACCGTCAAACTGGTTACATTTAAAAATAAAAAATCCAAAAAAAAGGGACACTCAAGTGCGTCCAGCCCTGAGAGTTGGTAATAGCTTCCATACTCACCACAGCAGGCTTGCCGGAGTGAGCGGCACCCAGCAGGGCCAGGCTGTGGTAGAAGTGGTACTTGTTGGCGGTTTCAAACAGCTGGAGACAGAGACACACAAAGCTAGCCCAGGCTGAATGGACTACAAGACAGTATTTAAAGGCTACCGTGGGTGTTTATCAACCCTATGTTCTTTTGTCAAAGTGACTAAGGGGGACAACAGGGTTTTTTTCCTTCCAATTAGTATCGACTGATTGCATTGAGGTAGAACACTGCAGAAGGCAGACACTAAAATAGAACGTGTATTGTTGCAATTAGTCACGTGACACACACACAGGGTCCAGGTTGAAGATACAGAAGTTACCCTTTAACTAGTAAATCATTTTCATCGATCAGGCTAAGTTTTGTAATCGCACAGACATATATATTTTAACACATTTTGGGACAAAAACAAAAAAGAACTCACAGGCACTTAAAAATATATAATTTGAAAAAACAACGCGACATTAAATCTTAATTTGAGCACTACGGAAAAAATCAAGTGCTAAAGGTTTAAAGAAAAAATTAAATATCACAATTTCCGATGACAGTAGACCTACTATACATACTTACCACTCTCTGGTAGTCATCGGGGTCGCTGTTTTTGAAACCTTACAGCAGGAAACAAGAGGAAATGACATTATGGAATATGTGAATTACATGCGTGTATATTTTACTCAAACAGAGCGCCGCTTGGTGCGTATTTTGGATGCCGAATAAATCATCAGCCCCAAAAACCCACACAAATCGGCCGGTATTGGTTCTCTTAGTGTGATGACAGCCGCGATAGAGACGCCGACCTTGAATCGGCAGTTTCTTGGTAAGCGTTGACATGGCAGTCTTTTCCGGGCCGTTTAACGTTACTTAAGAGACTCGTGCACGAGCAGGGACTGCAGACGAATGTGTGTGTTCCTACCGTGAGCCCCGTACGCCCCCGCTGACACCGCCGAAGCCCCGGACAGAGCGGCTAACCTTCGGACAACAACAGCCGCAGTCATGTTTCGTTGCAGGCGCGTGTGTTTCTGACAAGCGGAAGACTGACGGCAGTGGTGCCTTCACTGTCCTCTGAAAAAGTCCTGCATAAGATATCAGGCAACATGGGCCTTCCGCGCATGCATGCGTCCTTTATATAAAAACACAACAACATTATGTATACTATATAAACATAAAACCCTTTTATATGAACATAATATATAATTATACATGTAAACATAACATCTTATTTAAAAACGTAACGTTATGTATACTGTATATATAAACATAACACCATTATATACGTATATGTATATGTATAAATGTGGTTAGGATTAGGAAACAAAACTACTTAGTTAGGTTTAGAACATATACACACCGGCTTTATCTATGCAAACAAAAACAAAAACTGCATATGCCAGAAGGCCTACAAAGAATAGAAAAACAATGGCATAGCTAAAACGATATGACACATCACATTCCCACTGATTTTAGCTTTACCCACATGAATGCAGCTTTCTTTGTATTTTTGCCATTACACCACTTTTAATTTTTTGGCCAGTCGTCCGTACGTTATGCTAATTACGACATTCCTCTGAGTCATTGAAGGCAGCGTCGCAGAGAGACGAGGCTGCGTTCGAGCCAAGATTTTCCTGGCTGCCAGGCACATCCGTTATCTCTATGGAGGCTTGAACCAAAATGGCGCATGGCATGCTACAGTTTCAGCACCACTGGCAAAAATGCATAACTACCAAATAGACACCGACATGACACTTGAAGAGTCTTGTGATACCCCCGGCCGTGTGGCCTTTATCATGTGAGTGTAGGCATTTCATACTCTTGTCCCACCTTTATGTTCTGACTTTCAATGACTTCATTTAATATTGAAGAATACACTGTGCAACCAGGATGAAAGCAACAAAAAAACACTTAATTATTAGTATTCTATGCTGTTTTTGTGTGTTGAATCAGGTGCCAATCACGCCCAATCTCATTGTTACTTTGCGAATGGAAAAAGAAAATCAGACAATATTTGTATTTTATTTCATAATTTTGTTCTACTGTTGCTTTGTTTAAGACTTCACATCTGAAATGCATTATTCATCGCAAGGCTGAATTGTACTCTTGTGCTGCTTTTGTATGAATAATTAATCGTTCTCGACGGAGGGGTTGCGTGACTTCTCGGGGAAAAAAGGGCTCAAAATACTGCCCTTTTTTCCCCCCAGCATCACCGTATGCACCAAATTGCCACATAACACTGAGTGATAGGCTCAGCGGCGCGGAGGGTGCATTTGTGTGCAGCACTTTGCAATTTCACCATCGCTGCCATTTAAACACTTTTGATTTCTCCTCTGCAGAGATGTTGGGGTCTAATGTTGATGGAAATACACTAATCCCTGCAGAAAGCCCACCAAAAGGGGGTGCTGTATCGCTTTCTAATCAGCCCAAATCAGTCCAGCGTGAGTGTGTGAGTGTGTGTGTGTGTGTGTGTGTGTGTGTGTGTAGGGGGCGTGGGGGACTTCTTCCAATTATCTTATTGAAATTACTCAGGGTCACACTGCATTACTGGAGAGCCACTAGAACCACAATCTCCGCCGAGTCTCGTCCTTAGCTGACTTTGACACAGCGTTAACACAATGCATATACAATTAACACGTATAAATGACCATGTAGCTCATTAAAAGTAAGCCACGACGAGTCACGAGCCCTCGCCGTCAACTCTAAACTGAACCTGTAGCAAGAGAGCGCGTGTGGACTCCCCCCCCCCCCCACCCCCCTCCCGTTCCCCACTCCTTCCTCTGGCATAATATGAAGAGCTTTCCGCATGTTAGGTTGTATGCAGAAGGATGCTTGCACAGACTGTGCACACAATCCACTCCACACACACACACACAGGTCATTTTCATTCCGGCCCGTGGCAGATGGGACGGCACGAGGGCAACAGCGAAGCATGGCTTTACGTCTTGTGTTCACAGGCGAGCAGCAAATTGTCTCCCGAGTCCCTACAGCCGCGTGCCACGAGGTTCCTCCAAGAGTCAACATCCACCTCGGGACAGAGAAAAGGCGCTTCCCGAGGAGAAAAATGTCGGCCTACCGCCCAGGGTTGTTGTTAAAAAAACAAACTATTTCCAATTCTTGTTAACGACGTTGTTGGGTATATCTGGTGCCTCTCTGTCCTGAGGAGGAACGTTCTGCTTCGTTTCGTCGTCAGCGGGTAACGAGACCACCGCGGCGAAGGCCTCGCAGTTGTCGTCATTTAAAGAACTGCGATACACTCTGACTGAGGTTCTCATGCACGGTCATACTGTTGGGAATGTCACGAGTGCCATCCATCTCCTCCACTGTCAGAGGGGGAAATATGGCAGGAATCAAAAAAAGCAGGACGCCGGCATCCCGCCACTGAGGAAACATCCTCTGCTTGCCGAAAGCTTCGCCTGCCGGACGGCGTGCTCCCTCCCTCCGATAGATCTGAAAGGAACCCAGGCATTTCTGAAATCCTCAATTCACCTTGATGTGTTTCGACGGGGCGCAGCCCCTCACTGTCTTCGGCTCGCTTTGAGGAGCCGCGGAGGCCAATTATCTGTCCGATAGGGCGTTTTCATGTCTCCCAAGATGTTTAGTCACAAGTGTACATATTGAGGACCCCCCCCCCCCCGTGTCACGGCTTTTCATGCTCCGGCTCTGTCACTCGACGATGTCACCGCATCCCTTTCAGCAAAGACAGAAAAGAATGAGGGGGGCGAGAGAGAGGGAGAGAGAGAGAGGAGAGAGAGGGAGAGAGAGAGAGGGAGAGGAGAGAGAGGGAGAGAGAGGGAGAGAGAGAGAGAGAGAGAGGAGAGAGAGGGAGAGAGAGAGAGGAGAGAGAGAGGAGAGAGAGGGAGAGAGAGGGAGAGAGAGGGAGAGAGAGAGAGAGAGAGAGAGAGAGAGAGAGAGAGAGGAGACAGGCCTGTCGAGTGACATTTTGTCTGGGCGTCCAGGCTATTGTGTGCTTGGGGAGACAACACCAGTCATTGCCATTACACTGGCTGGCAGAGCGGCACACACACTGGACCAAAACAGCCCCAGGTACACACACACACACACACACACACACACATACATATATACATATCTCTGTATACATTCTCGTGTCAACACTGAAAAATATTGTTCTGTGGATGTTTTCAGCTCCATGCTCTTCTTCTCTTGTTGTTCTTCATTGTAGGCCTAGGTTGTTTCTTATTCTGGGCTGACTGTATGTGTATGTATATATATATATATATATATATATATATATATATATATATATATATATATATATATATATATATATGTGCAGCTCCACTCAAAAGCATTAGATTCCTTATTAATCCACTGGATAATTATTCAAACTAAGTCTCTATCTTCTGGATGTCAGGTTGTTTGTCCCCAGCATTTTTGCATGCGCACAAAAACAAACACTCGGGCATGCACAAGCATTTAATCTCACATTTGCATACACACACACAAAGTTGCGGTTTCAGCCGGCTCTCTGCGCCGAGCGAGCATAATTAGCACACTCGTTAAGCTCATCTGCATCTCTCTTCAAAGGGGATCGATGCAAATGGAGAGGATTTAGCCACTGGCGGCAATTAGGCCACAAGATATCCGAGCCGGAGAAAGTCGGTTCCAGCGAGGCAGAGTCGGCTTCATCGCTGGGAATTAAATGTGTTTTAGGCTCATATTAGAATCCAAAATGAATGCTTTCATTTGCTCTCCTATCAAATCAAAGTTCTGTTTAATCACGCTTGGTGCCGGCCCTCCCGGTTATCGCACGATTCCCGAGCTTGTCGGTACAAGTATGGAACAGGGGAAAAAATAAAACACACCAGGGAAGCAACCTGTCCCTCTTCCAGCTCACAGTCCATCTGATGCGAGGACTTGGGGCACTTTTCAACCCTTTTACAGATGGCTTTGGCCCTGGATCGGGCTCCTGTGGTGCAGTCGCTGAGCAGAAGAGTTTCAGAAACCACAAAATGCAGGTCCACTCTTCTTCAGCTCCGGCAGGAGGTGGAGTGCTCAGAGCCTCTTTTGGGTGCCAACACTGACACCACGCTGCTGGAGGCCCAGGACGCATTGCTAGGCCTGCTGGAGGAGAGGGAGGCACGGGAGACCCAGAACCAGGACTTTGCAGAGCAGAAAGTCAGAAGAGGTTTTCTGAAGGGAATCTGGTGCGAACACTACCGACTTTGTCCACAGGGACCGCCAAAATCAACACAAAATTAAAGTTCTTCGCAGTAGCTTTAAATAGAAAAAAAGAATCAGACTTTAAGTAATTAAAATAACTTCCCCCTAAAACTGTGATGTGCACAGTAACTATGGTTCCATAAGTATTGCATGTGACCTGCGGGGCTGCCACAGACTAGTGTTGATTTTCAATTGGTGGCTGTGAGTGCCCGTCCTTGACTCGGGTCATGAACAAACATCACATTCTGTTTTTGATTGCTTCCTTTCCCACTGTCCTCGATTTTTTTTTCTTCACCATTGCCTCCATCTACCTAATACTTAATGCTTGTGTGAGAGTCAGAGAGTAAGACACATGGAGTCAGCGGATTAGCCCGCAAGCATCTTAATCAAAGCTGTCACACAACATGTTTTCCAGTCACATCGGGGCTTCATCCGATGAGGCTGCAGCAGCTCAGGTCATCCATCTCATTCACCTTACCTTGCTTATTCCTCCCGTCTTCCAGCTCCAGTCTGTTTTAACACCTCTAATGAGTCCCCATCTGAATGCTTGCTTTTCGACAACAAAAACTGAATTTCGCACTGATGGACATGTAGGCGCCTGGAGCTAAATTCAAGGCTGGGAGGAGGCGGGGGAGGGATGGATGAGTGTGCATGTATGTTTAACATTATAAGGCTTCAACAGCGGAGTCACCAGGAAGACATGTTGGCACTGCATGTTTAATGCAAACCCCGGATATATAGTTTGAATGTCAAAGTTGTTGCTTTCAGCCAGACCAAGTGACGTGGTACACGAGTGACGTGGTACACCGAGTGACGTGGTACACAAGTGACGTGGTACACGAGTGACGTGGTACACCATGTGACGTGGTACACCGAGTGACGTGGTACACCAAGTGACGTGGTACACCATGTGACGTGGTACACCATGTGACGTGGTACACCGAGTGACGTGGTACACCGAGTGACGTGGTACACCATGTGACGTGGTACACCGAGTGACGTGGTACACCATGTGACGTGGTACACCGAGTGACGTGGTACACCGTGTGACGTGGTACACTGAGTGACGTGGTACACCATGTGACGTAGTACACCGAGTGACGTAGTACACCGAGTGACGTGGTACACCGAGTGACATGGTACACCGAGTGACGTGGTACACCGAGTGACAAGGCACACCGAGTGACGTGGTACACCATGTGACGTGGTACACCGAGTGACGTGGTATTTAAGTTATTATTTCCACATAAACTATGATCTTTTTTTCTAATGTGAAGAGATTGGAAGCAGGAAGTTGAACCAAAAATGATCTGTTTTTGTATCGATACTATCTCACAGGTAAGTATCGGGTGAACATTTTCACAATATCCACTGTGGCTCATTTAAACACGTGTTTCGTTCTTCACTTTCTAAATATTTTCCTTTTTTAAATGGAAGCATCCACTATCTGCCTTAACTATACAGTTAATCTGTATGCAGCGTTCACAGTTAGGGTATTTTTTATTATTGCTGTTATCTATAATTGCAAAGAAGACAAAATTACCTTTTGCCAAGTTTGGCAGGAGAGACAGACAAACACTTTGAAAGAGCAGCACTTATTATTGAGAACATAAAAGTGTTAGTCTGAAGAATATCTCATTAAAAGAGAACATTTTATTCTGTGTACCTGCGGAGGCAGGTTTCGACAATTTCAAGATACCATTGTTAAGCAATTAAACTAATTGTCAGATTTGTATCTATTAAAGAATGTTGCTATACATCTTATAAACATATGTTGTGTGTTTGTTTTTTTCTCCCAGTACATTTTTATTTCTCTGTGATTTATTTTTTTGTTGATATTTTGTATGCTTCCAGCTAATGGAAAAGCAAAAGTACATTTCATGGCTCCCC
This sequence comes from Cyclopterus lumpus, assembly GCF_009769545.1. Lineage (NCBI taxonomy): Eukaryota > Metazoa > Chordata > Actinopteri > Perciformes > Cyclopteridae > Cyclopterus > Cyclopterus lumpus. Next base: position 7,891,155 of record NC_046983.1, on the reverse strand, counting down.
TTTTGCTCTTGTAAATCAATTAAAACAGACTTGTATTATTTTGATTATTAGCTGCAGTGGTATCTCTCCATGCAGATAGGTTTGGTTTAATTTGCCTCCACCTCAATGCAATGGAGGTGAATGGAATTCGTGATGCTCTCAGAATTGAAATATGGCATATGACCAAATGAGTTTCTCCCGCCGCATCTTGTTACTCTAGATAAAATCACGGCATATCAGATGCAAGGTTTGTGCTTGTTACTGTTCTGTATTACAAAAGTACTCTTACTAATAAGTAACGCTACCATGAAAACAAGTTTAAGTGTAGTCTTCCGTCACTACATTACTCTGATGCACATCCCCGTGAGGTGATAGGCGTTCATTTTCTTTCACATATTCATTTGAGCAAATTGCTATATAACAATATATTGATTTGAGCAGCTTTGAACAGTTGCCCGATACATGTTTCACTCCGGTCATGTGTGTGCCTCTCCTGCTATGCCTCTACTCTACCTTTTCCTTACATCTGCATCCTTTAAATAGCGACTGCTCCATCCCTCTACATCCGTTATGCTCTGTTGTACAAACTGCACGCGGTATTATCCGCAGTACTTTGCATTTGTTTGATTCTTATGTAGATCCTCGTCTCCTCTCCGCCGCTGCAACAAGCCAAGTTCCCCCACGAGGACTATTGAGGTTCCATCTAATCACCGAATCTAATAATGCTGAAAAGTTCGCTCACCGCGAGCAAATTGTGGCTTTAAGCCGAGCGCCATCCATCTGGAACAACGGCGTGGCTCGTGATGGAGTCGTTGAGATGTCTGTTATCTGGATACACTTCTCAGGGGAGCCACTTTCCTGCTTTCATTATGTTGATTTACCTCCGCGCCGCATTCCGATTCTCTCTCTCCGTTCTCCGAACGCTTTGCTCGCGAAGGCGGCGAGCTTCGACGGAAACAAAAGGAATTGTGAGCAGCGGGTGAATCAAATGTATCAAAAACAATTACAGTCAGCAAAAAGTGAGGCAGGGATTAGTCTGCCCAATGACCTGGAAAATGATGTCTCGTCCTGCGTATTATTCCTAGTGTGCACGTGCACAGAAACACACGTAGACTCTCAAGTGTGCCGGACAAATGAGCCGGCACACACTCGTGCTTGTACTGGTGCTCGTGAGCGCGTTACACAGTGACAGAGCGACGCCAAAGGGACAGCTTTTACGGACGATATGGCTTTATTGCAAGATAGGTTTTATTTATTGTTTTGGTTATCCTTCTTATTTTACGTCCTGGTTTAAATTTGATCGACTGTAAATGTAGTTTTTCTGTAGAGGATTACAACAAAAATCATACATCAAATGAAGTGGAAAAGATAAAGATTGAATGTGTTGTATCATATTCAGATCTCAAAATATTACTTTGGTGAGTACAATAGCATCATAACCAATACAAATTATAACAAAACAACTAAGACACAATAAGCAGAAATAAAGATGGCTTGGTGTCATCAAATATTTTTGCAATGCTCAAATGTCCTCATAAGGATAGAGGGAAATCGCTTAGTTAAAAGGCCTAAAGTGAGAACAATGTCAGATTACACCTATGGTCGGTGTGATGAGTCCAACTTTATCAAGAGCAAACGGAAAGAAAGACTTGAGAATGTGTGAGCGGGACATTTGCTGTTGGCCGTCACAAGGAGAGCAGGCCTCCTCCATCCTCCTTTCAAATAAGCACATTTTCCCTCCATGTGGGTTTCCTTTCTCCAGAACATGAATAACAGATCAGTCCTGAGCTCCTTCCTGCCCCGATTGTACACACACACACACACACACACACACACACACACACGCACACACGCACACACAGACACACACAGACACAGGCCCAAGTACAGACTGGGTTTATGAACCTACTACTGTTGATAATGACTACGTGTGCATATACGATCACAAGGCCATGAACCAAGACGTTTCTGGGGCAGAGGAAGTAATGAAAGATGCAAAGTCACACAGTGCTGGCGTCTTCCTTCTGTAGCTCACCGTAGCAGCCAGCATTAATGGGACATGTGGCTCGGCAGTCAGCACTGGGACCTCCGCTACATAAGCGCTCAGATGGGTGCAATTAAAAGCAGATGCCACTCCAGATAATGGGGCGCGAGTGTTTGTATGTGGTAGGGGGATGCTGAGTTATATAGACTGTAAGAGATGGGGGAGGTATTGTCTTACGGTGGGAACCAATGCAAGTTTAGCATTAATCTGACAGGCTCCCCGCTTGCTACAGATCAGAGGAGAAGGATACGATCCCCGACCCCAAGGGGGCCCGAGGCTTGCCGAGGAGCGGAGATATGAGAAAGCCGGGAGAATGGTAGCCGTGCAAGGTATGGAGGAGTTCCCGAGTGAGCATGGGAAATGGGAAGAGAGGATCGAGAGCATGGCAAGGAAAACTGGTTCACATGCAGGCTGGAGGTGGACGAACAGGATTAGCGTGAAATGGCATGTGGATGTGAAAATGGAGAAAGGCGAGAAGGTGGAGGAAAGGGGGGTGGAGTCCATCGGGATTACGCTGTGCGATACTGCTGAGAGAGGAGCTGGAGCCAGCCGGAGGCGGACGAGGAGAATGGTGTATTGTTTTTTTTACTGATGTTGTCCATCATTATAACAATTATGCTGAATTTTTGGCATCGCAATGTGATACATCTGCTTGATCCCCGGCGTTCCTGGCCAACATCACTGCTCTTAAGAGGCCGGAGCATGCAGCCCGGTTTTAAAGCCAGACTAGACAACCTCATATGTCTGTTTGTGCCAACCAACTCATGCTAGCACGCTAGCTTGCTAAATGACACTCCAAAGTTAGGCACAATTCTGGCCATGGATATAATATTAGTCCCATAACCTTTTACCTCAAGCTCTATGGGTATCTCCTTTGCTGACATTCCCACCACATGTGCTGATGATGTCTTTTTTTAATGCATTTTGTATGCATTAAAGTATACAAATTATACAAATTCAGCACCAAATGCTTTCACAAAATTGTATCAACCCAAGATTTGCTGCAAAGAATTTATGAGCCTACGTGAGCACGGGAATGGCCATCATGTCGGCTACTTCCATCATAACGTTCTGAGCCCAAAAAATTAACGGGGCGTCCAAACAAAGCACTATGTTTGTGACAGATTTATGATTAGAAAAACACAATATTTAGACAATGTATATATGTCGTATACTGTTGACCTGCCCCCCCTCCCCCCACACACACACACTAAAAAGACAAAAAAAGGTCGTCCAGTATGTTTTCCGGTAGAATGTATTGATGTTTTAGCAGCTGGGTTCATCGGAGCCCTGTCTCTCTCCACTTGATGGATGTCCAAATCACTTTCCTGCCCCGTTTTGGTTCATGCATTGCATGTCCCGCAGCGAGTATTAATAATGGCATTGATGAACCCTCGATGAAATCAGTCAATGTGCCGAATGTGCATCCGGGGACATCAGCAGCACTGTCAGACGGGGGAGGCCAAAGGCTTTCCCGCGCTGGGACCACGCCAGGTATGTGATCATCTGGAGAGCACTAATGTGTTATTCTGGTGTTTGGTAACACACCAGGATTTCATTATCTTATTACGGCAAGTGCCACACCTCAGACTGATAGCTGTGTTTACTGCTGAGGGCCCTTAACGCTCCATTGGATGACATAATGCTCCAGCTATCACGCGACCTCCGGCCAGACTCGTGCGCCGCGCCACGCTCTCAGCGGCTGCTTCTTCCCGCCGTGCGCAAAACAAAGTTCCAATACATCATTGACGTTGAAGAAACGCGAGGCTCACAGCGGCTGAGTGAGCGCGCGAGAAAAAGGACAGGATGCCGGGAGGTGGGGGGAGGGGAGCGACGTCGGAAGAGCCCCGGATACAGACCCCCGGTGGCAGGTGGCCTCGTGGTGGGCAGGAAGGTAGACGAGAGGGGAGCGGAGAATAAATGTGAAGCTACAGGGAAGTCAAGGGGGGGGGGGCAAGGGGGGACGAGACACGCAACAACGTGAGTGAAGTGCACATGGGAGTGTTGACGAAAAACCGCTTTAAATTTGTCACACGTGATCAATAAAGTGGTTTCTCTTCTCAATATTTCCGTTTTGATCTCGGCTCTGGTGGCCTGCGAGCTGCAGGGATTGGCTCAATAGGTCAGGTTGCATGGGAAAGTACATTAGGCGGAGAGGAAAATGGGCTTCCTGCACACTCCGGGTGCTTCGGACAGAAAGGTTAATGACTTTATAAGATTTCGATGACAAACACACCCGGAGCAAACAAATTATTTGATTGTATAGTATCGCGGGGATGCAGTGCTTGTGGGCGCCTCTTGTTAAATGGAATATTAAAGCCCACGTGGATGTGTGTGATAATGGCCTGCAGCTGCATGGACATGCGTATGTACGTATGCTGGTATATTGTTTGCAATAATGTGTTTGAAAAGCTTCGAGATAAGGAAACAAGAGGCTGAGCCTGCAGGGGCCCGGGGCCCTGAGGGGCCACATCAAAGGGCCTTTTGACTGGTCATTTATGTGTAGAGCTGCACCCAATCGAGATCCACTATAATGGGGTTCTAGAGGCGTACTGAACATACACACACTGCAGGGGAATTCTCCACAGCCCCCCCCCCATGGAGCTCTGCAGTGGCAAACTGACCTCTAACATAACACATACTGGGAGTGTGTGTGTTTCTTCTGTGTTGGGACTGCGTGCGTCATCCTACATGTGTTTCCTGCCGCGTATCATCATGGTCCAGCGGTGACAACTCACAAGGAGTTTTGTGTAACAGGCACTGAGGTGTGTGTGTGTATGTGTGTGTGTGTGTGTGTGCGTGTGTGTTCAGCTGTCAAGTCTCCCTGGTGGGCCATTACCTCTGATGCTTGGCAAGGGTCTATCAAGTGTAGGACATCAACATCACCCTCTTGAACATGCACATACACACACGCACACACACACACACGCGCCTCGCTCACCTTGGTCCTGATGATATCACAGGGGGAATGAACATCCGCCATACCGAAGACAATTTGTCTCGATAGCCGAGAAAGCAGCCCCAAAGCGATCTCCCCCCCCCCCAACCCCCCGACACCACACCCCCACCCCTTCTCCTTCTCCTTCTCCTCCTCCTTCTCCTCCCCCTCCTCCTCCTCGTCCATGTCCCCCCAGGTAGCTGGATGTGTCCGGAGGTAAAAAGGCACGACGGGCTGACATGATGTTTAGGCTGATTGACGACAGGCTGCCCCCCCACCACCACCTCCCCCTCCACCCCCATATGAGTGGAGTAGCAGCCTGTCTTCCCCCCCTGCCTGGGGTTACGAGGGAGCGAATGAACACTGGCACATGGATGTTGAGCAGTAAATCTTCTCTACAACGAGATCTGGATGCACGCCTGAGAAAACATGGGCACAGTTTTGATATGACTGTGGGGGGAGAGGAGAGGGGGCGTGGGGAGGGGGGGGGGGAGGGCGGGTGCACTCATTATACTTCTGCTTAAGTGACTGCAGATAGCAGGATGAAAACAGGCCAGGATGGAGCATGATTCAAATGTTCTTTTGGGGTGGAAGATGCTTTTATCCTTGTGAGCTTGGAGTGGCAGGCGGCATCCCACCAGCTATGGATACATGACTGTGCAGTGGGAGAGTGGCTGAGGCAGATGTTTGGCTGCGACCCTGGTAATAAGACAGCCATGTGGCTGTGCTGCCTCCAGAGGAGCAGGTGCTGCCACCACACAGCCGTTACCATCTGTATTCATGAGATCTGGGACGCAGCTATGCTGGATATTAGACGGTTATTATTCCAGAAAGTAAAACATAAAATAAATACATCTACAAGGCAGTGAAGTCAGCAACTCATCCCTCTCCAACAAATAAGTCAGTAATGATAGTAGTAGTCGTCGTATTCCAAAGGGGACCATGCAGTGCTGATTAGCGAGTGCATATAATGTTATTGTATCTTATATCAGTTTTTTAAAATCTCCGGTGGTATCACTATAAAGCTAATTTAATACCCCTTTTGGCCCTCTGAATATATACTGTGATATTTATCCGACATGTTTGGCCTCCTAGGGATTAGCCAGGCAGGAACAGAGAACCGCATGTTCTCCGTGTTGAAAGGGGTAAAACTGTGTCGGATGAGGAGACGGAGGTGTGGAGGTAAACGTGGGACGGAGGGATGCTTAAGGTGGTTGGGGTGAACGATGAAGGGATAGCGGTGAAGGAGGGATGCGGGATGGAGAGGCTGGATGAAAAAAAAAAGAAGAAAAAAGGGGGCCAGTATCCCTTTAACGTCTTCTGACGTCACACTGATGCAGATCTGCCCCGGCGAGCAGAGGAGAGAGGGAGGCCGAGATGAAACTCCTCCTCAGCACTAATTTTTCACATCTCTCTGCAGGAGAAGATGGAGAGCTGAGCTGCGACACCCCGAGGACCCGTCTCCACCGCCTCCGGGAACCTGAGCGCGCGCTGTCGTCGCGACAAAAGCGCAGGCAAACGCGGCACATGCCTATTTTAGCAGAAAAGCGACCATATTGAGGTCACGGGAAAGCGTTGCCAGGGCGACCAGCTTGCTAGGGAGGACACTGCGGCGCGCGTCACCCGCCGGGGACGAGCGCGCGAGTGCGCGCTACAGCTAACCGAGGCGGTCACGGGCATCCACACAGCAGCAGCAGCAGCAGCAGCGGCAGCGGCAGCGGCGGCGGCATCTTTTCACACGAGACTACCGGAAGACCGCGCGGGTCTATAAGTCCGCCGTGACAGAGACAAGTTGGAGCGAGCCTCGGCTTGCACCGCGACTTGAGCCGGTTGTCGGAGGTCTCGTTGAACGGGGATTTATTGAGGATTTATCGACGACGTCCCAGAAAAAAAAAGGTGACGCGTCCCGGCTGTCAAATCTGCCGAGACCCCGCGGACACAAGTTATCTGGGGCTTTTTTTAATAATTATTTTTCTTTGTCGTAAGGCCTCGACTAAAACAGACATTCTCCCTGAGGTGCAACATTATTATATTCCGTGCTGGAGAAGACGGGGACCGAGCCGAGCCTGCCCGCTCGGATGGGGGACCGTACCACACCGTTATCCGGCTGTGCGTGGCGTGTCACACGGGAGAAGCGCGTTGTTTTTGACATTCAGTCTCCGGTCATGAAGTCCCACCTGCTGGCCCGGTTGGATTGAACGAGATGGTGCTGTCGGGTGGGGGATTTTTAAAGGTGGTGTTTTATTTTAATTTTTTATTTTTGTAAAAAAAAAAGAAGAAATTGTTGTTGTTTTTACTGTTTTTCAAGGAACAAGTATTTTTTTTTCTTCTTCTTCTGCTCGCTCGACGTTCGCCGCCGCTGGAGGAAGGTTTAGCGAGGAGGACTCGTCAGTGGGAGTCTGGCAACCCACCAGGATCCCAAATTAACAGGTAGGCTGAGGTGCTGCTGGAAAAATCAGAGTTACACACTCAAAACACGCTGTTTGCGTTTCTCCTCGTGTGCATTATGTGAGTGTGTGTGTGTGTCTGTGTGTGTGTATGTGTGTGCACAGATGTTTCAGATTTTTCACATAATTCTTGAAATGGGAAAAAAATAAATGAGCAATTAGAAGAAGAAAAATTGGGCAAAAAGGAGTCTTTTTCTCAACACACATTTGTTTCCTTTATCTGTTGCATAGGCCTAGATAGAATAAAAACCAACAACAACATATTTTTGGGAAATGAATAGAGATGCATGTTGTCAACAGGCCACTGAAAAAGAAAAAGACGTTTTATATATGCATTTGGAATTGTCCAAAACATGTCAGAAGTGAATGACTCGATCTTGCAGCATTGGTTTGCGTGCTGTTGTGGTTGTGTGTCTGTTTGCTCGCCTGGTCGATGTCGAGAACCTGTTGTGGCGGAGAGTCGTGCTCCATGCAGACGAGCTGCTCCTTCATCACATCCCCCCCACTCTCTCTCTCTCTCTCTCCACCGTTACTGGGGGACCTGGACTCGGTGCTCCTCTGGTGGAATGGGGGGGGGCAGAGGCTGCCTTTCAGTCCGGCCTGAGCTCGTTTCTCGTGTCCTCGGAACACGCAGGATGTGGAAAGTGTAGGAACCCCAGCACTCGGCTGAGATTGCAACAATGCCGGATTCAGTCCAAGCACATGTGGTGGTCGCTGTGCACTTCTGTGCATTGTCTGGAATGGTTGGCAAGCCTGCGTTGCTGACCGATGATTGACATGATGCACACACGCTCACACAAAGGCCCCTCTTCAAAAGTGAAATCATCCCTCAACTTAATATGAGCATATATCTTCATGGGGTCTTTATACTCAGAAGAGCCAGGAAACTCCATGGCCATGAGAACATACTCCCCTAAATGCTCCCCTCCACACACACACACACACACACACACACACACACACACACACACACACACACACACACACACACACACACAACACACACACACACACACACACACAGAGCACGAAGAATGGGGCGCATTTATATGCTGTGGCGGGTGTTGTGGGGCATTGGGCCTGCGAGATGAGAGAATTCATCAGGGACAAGAAGACCTCTGTTCTTATCTGCGGCGGTGAGAAGGCTCAGCATGGCTCCCCTCCTTGGTTCTAGGCAGCCAGCCTGCCCTATATAGCAGATACGGACATCTCCTCTGCGGGGAGAAGGCATTTGAATGGAGGTGGAGGCATGGGGGGGGGGGGGGGGGGGGGGGGGGGGGGGGGGGGGGGGGGGGGGGGGGGGGGGGGGGCACTGTCCTTGTGCTAAATAGATGTTGTCACAGAGGAGTTGTTATTCATCTGGATGGCGGCTGGCTGGAAACTTTGAAGACCTGTGGTAGATATTTAAGGGGGATAAAGGTGACACGCTAATGTATTGTGGAGAGTGATTGCAGGCATTTGTGTGTGAGAGAGAAATATGAGCACACAAACTGGATGAAAGGGTGTGAGGGGCATCATCATAGGCCACTATGTGCAGCAGTGCAATATGGTGTGTTCTAATTCATCCTGGGTCCGTGGCTGATTTACAAATACGCTTACAGAAAGACGAGGTGGCCTTGTGCAGGAGGGCCTGCACACACTACTCAACGCGTGTGAGCTTCCTGCACTTGTGTCCCCCTCCCCCCCCCCCCCCCTTCCAGGAAAAACACTGCTCAATGCCGTCCATCGCAAGGTGGAGCAAAGCTGGAGGCAGATGGGGGCTGAAGCATTTAAGAGCGTGTTGTCGGGTAGATTGATGGCTCCGATGGTCGCGAAGCAGCCAACAGATGCAGGCCGGTGTGGAGGCCGGGTGGGTTGAAATAGCCGTCACAAACTCACTTTAAAAGCCCCTGTCTGTTTACTGCTAATTTCATCCCCCTTTTTATTATTATTATTATTATTATTATTATTATTATTTTAATTGTTTTTACTGCAGATAAATCAGTGAGGACAGCTTCCTCAGTGCGTGAGGATGTTTTCTGACTGTGGAGATGACAGTGGCTGCTAATGCTAGACGAGAGAAGTCATCTGCGTGAACATTTTTTTATAAAAAATAATAAAAAACTTCAGCCTTATATGGCAGCCGACATGTCGACTGGAGAGCCGGAGATTCATCGAATGAACGCCGGCGAAATGCAATGTTTGTTCAGCAAACGCGATAATGAATTAGTACGAAATCCCCCCCACCCCCAGTTCATATCTCGCTTCTGTTATGGGAAGAGGGATACTGTGTGTGTGTGTGTGTGTGTGTGTGTGCGTGTGTGTGTGCGTGTGTGTGTGTGTGTGTCCAGAGGGATGTGCTTTCAGGGATGCTTGATTTCCTCAACAGTCCGAATGTGTCTCATGGAATTTATGGAATACTTCATTATTGTGGGAACCTCGGCCCGTGAGTTCAAGATTATGGCAGATTCTGTGACATGCACTTGTTGCCGTGTCCACGTCTGTGTGACTAAATAAACTCCTCAGACGCGTAAACAATGCAGCTGATTAAATGAAATAGCTCTACAATGGATGCTCTTTTTCTTTTCTTTCTCTTTTTTTTCCTTCATAATAATTGACAACAAGCTGTTCACAATAGGAATCTGCCTCTCGTTCTCCCCTGAGCACCCGTCTCCCCATGTAATCACCCATGTGTTTGTTATCACGTGTAGGCTGCCGCTCTCTCCCCCCACCGAGTGAGTTCGACTTTCGGCCCACCTCCCTCCTCGGCCATGTATATATAATATATGTATATAATATGCATATATATACAGCATTCGCTCTACATGACTCCTCTATTGCCTTCGTTCCTCCTTCGTGTATTAATTTGTTTCTCTTCTCCATTTGTGGCTGACATATTCATTTGGTTCAAAGGAAGCCTGGCTGTTTTTATTTTTTCCTTTGTGTGTGTGTGTGTCGTTGCTATGGCAGCCTCTTTTTTGGAAGGATAAACCCTGCAAAGATTTTAAACCTGGCGCTTTTGTTTCACTCCCACTCGCTCGCGTGTGTGCGTTCCTGCGATTGTCAGTGTGTATTAAAAAGCTTTGTGTATTAAAAAGCTACAAAATTCATAAAAAAAAAAAAAAAAAAAAACCGGTGCCAACACATTGACTGCTGCAATGTCCAAATGGCTGAACGCTGCATTTCTCGCCAACCTATATGATAAAGCCCATGTGATCCTGACATGAAATCGTTACGACCAAAACATATTTGATTCCATTGAGAAATAAGCAAACCGAAGCAGACAGACAGGGATACCTTATCTTCTCTAATTTGTTTGCCGCTAGGGGAAAAAAAATAAATAAATAAAAGAATCAAAAGCTAACATTACGCCGTCCTTACATATATGTGGTATAGTGAATGCTGGCAATTAGTTATTGAAAGAGTAAAAGATGATATGATATTGTTGAAGGTGGCTCTCTGTGGAAAGGACCTCCATCTCTCCCCCCCCGCCTCAGCGGCCCATCTCTCGCCTTTGTCTGAGCCTGTTGAATGAGATCCTTGCTCTCTGGGGTGCAAGATGGAGACGAGGGCTTGAAGCCATTACTTGTCTCAGCACCAATCCTCCCTCGCTCCTTCTCCCTTATCTTCTTTCTTTTTTTTCTTCCACTTCGTCTTGCAGCATTGTTCTGCTATTTTCTCCATGCCCCCCCCCCCCCCCCACACCTTCTTATTATTTCCGGCTCTCAGGTCTTTCCCCTTCACACACTCTCTCCAAACACTCCTCCCTTCCGTCTCCTCCGTTTCTCCTCAAACCCACTTGTCGTCCGTCAACCCAAGGCGAACGGGCCTCCATTGTCCCCGGTGGGCTCATTAAGGTGAGATCAAGGTCGAACTCCTTCCTGATACATTTCTTATGAAAGAGAAAAATAATAAACCCTCTGGATGTTCTCTCCTCGAGTCTCCGGCCAACGGCAGCGGTAACCTTGAAATCGCCACTCCTCCCACGTCCCGCTGACCACCGGCCAAGATCAATGAACATTTACTCCTCTTTTCTTCAAAGAGATAAAAGCCGAAGGAAGGCAGTGAGAGAAAACAGCCAGCGGCCAGCTCCCCATTGCAGCCGCACAGCGCAGGGTGGTGGGATCCTGCTCCACATTCACTCACAATAGAAGGCAAATGCACACATTAAAAGCCACCGTTGGGTGATTCCTTGAACAAGTAATTCCCCTGCAATGGGATTTCATGCCCGCGCGTCGCAGGGTCGGGTCCTGAATAGAAAGTATGAGACAGATTTGATGGAATCACCGGCGCTGGATTAAATACATCGTGCAATCAGATCGACTGATGTCCAGAATCCGTGTTGCTCTGAGCAGTGCAGCTGACTATGGGAATTGCACCCGTGCGCTTTGTTTTTATCCTTAATACCCCTTTGCAATCCTTTTTATAGTCCGGGGATTTAATACACAAATCTTACTGAAAAATTTGGCGATTAGAGTTTATGAAATATCCCTTTTTTTGTCCCCCCCCTCCCTTGTGTTATTCAATACAGTCTTGTGCTGTCTCTCTCTCACACACACACACACACACACACACACCCACACCACCATCGGCGTCCATGGGGATGCGGGGACATTGAGCGAGTCGCGGTATTGACAGCATCTCAAGGTTGGGAGTAGCCACGTCCTCACGAGTGCTCCACAGCAGACCCCTCAGCATCGCGAAAACAAGCTGCATGGCTCAAGGGGTCTGAGAGACTGGAAGCCAGGCCGGCCGCTATATATGCCCGCCCTCTCAACCAGAGACACACACACATACAGAGGGAGGAAGGAGGAGAGAATGTGCCCTGGAAGTCAAGTGAGCGCGGCTGTCGCAAGCGGAGGTAGCAAGTGGAGGTAGCAACACCCCCCTAACCCACACACACACACACACACACACACACTGTAGTACATTTGTATGGGCTGACACTCCACCACACATATTAGTATGAGCTGTCAGCCGAAGAGCCCTAACAACTAGCTAGAGAAAGACCAGTTGAATGGTAATGCTGGAAAAAGCAAGCAAGCAGCGGCGTCAGTTGCGGCGGCCGTGTTGGCCAACATGCTGAAGTGTTATCGCCGCGGCTGTCCCGTATAATGATGAGGGTTGTTATATAAAACACACATGTTCCCCTCCAGTGTGTGTGTGTGTGTGTGTGTGTTGGCGCTCCAGTCAAACATAATGAACCTCCAGAGGAGGCGTAGTCGACGGCTGTCCCGGACTTCATCCGCTTGATGCCTGCCCGCCCACACTAGCGACGGTGGGTTTTGCGGTCGGCCGAGGGTCTGAGGCGCGAACGGAGCTGCCGGCTAATGGCGGACACTTGAGTACGTAGAGATATATATATATCGGTCGCCGCTGTTGTTCTGAGCGCCGGCACTGAGCCGTTTTTCCGGCAACACAGTCGCTTCTATGACATTCGTCGTGTTGGGGTGCAGCCGTACGCCTGCCTCTCTGACCTCACTAGCGAGAGCTGAGCCCCCGACCCCTTCACCTCCAAACAAGTGGAGCGTTTCAAGTACTTCTGTATGCCGTCGAGCTCCGGTTGATGCATTGTTAGGCTGCCGGGGCTAAGCTGTGGTGATGGCGGGCGCTAATGAAAGAAATAGGCCTATACGTAGTGAATTAGGATGTCTCTTCCCTGACAGCCTCTTCCTAGTTCCTGGTTGCGGTTGTGTGTGTGTGTGTAGGCACGCGCGTGTGTGTGTGTGTGTGTGTGTGTGTGTGTGTGTGTGTGTGTGTGTGTGTGTGTGTGTGTGTGTGTGTGTGTGTGTGTGTGTGTGTGTGTGTGTGTGTGTGTGTGTGTGTGTGTGTGTGTGTGTGTGCGCGCGCGTGTGGCGGTTCGGTACAAAAGCAGAGGCGCGACAGTGATGAATGAGCACCGGAATGGAAGCGTTACAATCGCGCGCTCGTTGATGCCAGGGAGGCAATGATCGTCGCTGTTATTGTCACGATCAGCAAAGAGAACACGAACCCTCGGGATGATCAGGGACTCGCACGCACGAACACGCGGCAGCGAGAGGTCGTGCCTTTGCACACACACACACACACACACACACACACACACACACACACACACACACACACACCGGAGAGCAAAACGTCTGAAAAACCCGTGGCGCACCTTTTTTCTCCTTTTGATTTCTTTTAACTAAAGGCCCTTTTCTTTTTTCTTTTTTTTCTCTCAATATTTAAGGATGCGGCATGTGTATCCTCCATCCTACATGAAAAAAACAAAGCGCGTCGGTGGAATCATTCATCTGTGGCTCTTCACACTGTCTCTCAAGGCTGAGGCAATTCTTCTGCTGACAAATGGGAGCAGGAAAGTGGGACTAAATTCCAATCTGTGTGGATCACTCCTGGGACAAACACCCTGTCTGAGCAGCTTTTTGTGGACTATACTTGCACAGGTAGCAGCTCACAGCACCGGGGACATAAATGTCAGTGGTCTGACTCGTACCAGGCTTTATTGAGTGCACTTATCTGCAACCCTCAGGCTACAGTATCTCGGTGAAAATGACTCATCTTCCCTGTGCAGTGCCCTTCATATGTCCCTTCTGTCTGGAATTTACCAAAGGTGTAAGAAAGAGGGGAAGGGATTTTGTGGTAGCACATTCAGGGTTTTGGGAGGCAATAGTATCATAGAAGATTAGTATAGGAAGCATGGACTATAAATGTAAAAGCGCCAGTAATGTATAGGTGGACTGTAAAGAGGGGAGCGACCTCCTAATTAGCCCGGATACGGGAGTGTAACCTTGATCGCGTGCTAGTGCTTCGCCGGGATGTACGTGAACATGCATCGCTTTTGGATGGCGGAATGTGGTTGGTGGGGGGGGGGTTCTGCAAAGACCTGGGAAGAAAAAACAACCAGAGCTCCCCTGGTGCCTACATGAAACAATCTCTTTCCATTTGGGTTCAAACTCCAAAGACTTGGAAATAAGAAGGGGAATAGGAGAAGAGGGCGGCGATTTAGAATGCTGCAAAGTCAGCAGGAATCCTTCACTGCTTCTCTCTCTGCTTTTGTGGGGAATAAACACATTTCAAAGGATGAGCTCTAGCCCTCCCACTGGAGAATGTGCTTTACATTCTGGAAGCCAGATTATTATTGTGTAAGTATACACACGCTTTACACACACACGCACACACACACATATATATATATATATATATATATATATATATATATATATATATATTCCTTTTGAGTTGTTTTTGACAAGTGAATATCTGAATTGATTTTCCAAAGGTCTCTGAAAGACGGAGTGCAGTCTTGACATCTTATTCTTATTCTCATCTTTGATCTGTTGAGGGGGAGTGCTATTAATTTGAGTCGAGCCGATAGCTCATGATCATCAGTAACTAGAAATCCCCAACAGTGTCCCGGTCAATTTAGTTAAGCACACAAGGGAATCGACCCCCACATCCTGCCAAAGTCTGTCTACCCCTCCCAACCTCTCGTCAGCCCTTCCATCCATCGCCCTCTTATTCTTTGCCACTGGCCACTCTGGCCAGGCCCTGCCCTCTCCATTTCCTCCACTCTCCACTTAATTAACCCATTGATCAGGATGCTCATGAATTAGTCCTCGAAAGACGTCCTCGCGGAGCACTCTCCCCCCTTCTCTCCCACGCCTCACCCAGGGCCACTCTGTCACTGGGCCATCCTAACCGGCCCCTGGGCCTCCCGAAGCCTCGACCGTGTCATCGTCTAGAGGCCAAATGGATTTTTTGGTACAATTTCAGTCGATTCAGCTGCTCACAGATCCACAACGGTTGGCGGCGAGAGCTGGAGAGCGTGGAAAGAGGAATTAAGGCAAGTAGGGAGCAGGGATTTGGAGGTCAACGCTGCTCCTGTACAACCCCTCAATTCATTAGGCCCACATAGCTCAACCTTTTCACGGCACCCCCCTTCCTTCCTTCCGTCTCTCTCTCTCTCCGGCTCTCGGTCTGACCTGAGATTTGCCCAATTAGGAGGATCTCAGAGATCATTGCGGAGGGGGGGCCATTATAACAACCCGCTCCTCATCTCTCCTGCCTTTCTACTCCTTTTCCTGGTTGTAACTCCTTCACAAGTTCCGCCCCAACCTTCATTCTTCACCACAACCTCCTCTGTTCTATTTAGCCCCCTACTTCCTCTTTTTATTACCATGCCAACCTTCTTCCATGTTTCTTTTTGAACCCCCTGACTGACATCCTTTCAACAGCCCGTGCTGCACTCGCTCAACTCTTAAATCACCCTTACGTCCGTTTACCCACCCTCCGTGGTGCACCGCACACACCCCGTGCAGCCCGTCCAGCCCGTCATCCTTGCCTAACGTAGTGTTACGGGCTACTAAATGGAACCGAGCCAGGAGCATGTGTAATCTACGGTCCGATTAAGGGTGGGTGGACGGTCTGATTTAAAGGCTTGCCTCGGTGATGCATGATTCATTCATATCTTCAGGTCTCCTGCTAGGGCCCCAGTCGGGGATGGGAACTTCGGCTGAGTCAGAAACGATGTGTGTGCTTGCGCCCTTAAAACGTAGACCGCTTTGGCAAACTGCAGACGGGGAGAACGCATAGAGAAGAGAAATATTTCCCGTTAAAGAGGGTAACGACGAGAGCTCTGTCACAATAAAGCTCGTAAGGCGCCAGCGCCTGTGTGGCACAGGGGAAATATACTCACCCACCGCCGCCGTAGTGAGCTGGGTTTGCTCCTCGGCTGCGGTGCTCCATCACCACCTTTTGGCAGGCACCGATTTGGAAGGGAGGCCAGTCAGGGAACTGTCTGCTGCCTTACGGTGGCGGCTCCACAAGGGCTAGTGCGGAGCGGGGTTGGGGACCCATTTTGGTACTGAACGAGCCACACCCGGGCTCCCACCTCGGGCCAACAGAGGGGGTCAGAATTGACAAGGCCCGTATCGGTGTGTTTCCGTGGCTCCGCCGTTTTTTTTTTCCCCGGCATGTTTGTAGCGTTTGATATTTCCCCCGTAACCTCTTACAAAAGTAATAGGAAAAAAAACACACACAGAGCCAGCGCCGTCCCTTCTGGCCTTCTGCAAGTAAGAAAGAGGCAAAGACAGTGAAGATTTAAAGGGACAGAATGCCTGCAGGGCTAAGAAGAGCTGAGCATGCCCAGGGGGGTGGTGAATGGATTCCTTTCTGCTCATGTGGTGGCCCACTGTTGCTGAGGCTGCAGGGAAAGGACTCTGCAGAAGAATGTTATTGCCATGTGTGACTCGAGAGATCCAACTCGCCGGGGTCCGCCGTAGGGTTACCCATCCATCTTCTTGTATGTGTAATGAGGAAACAGTTCTTTGAGGCCGTAGAAAAATGTCTGTTTGTGTGTGTGTGTGTGTGTGTTTTTTTGTGTGTGGAGAATATTATAAAAATGAGGCACAGCAGCGGCTTTTAACTTCTGCTGGTACTATTTTTGACATTTGACATTGGATTGAGAGCCTGCGGTTTAGCGGAGGAGAGTCCCGGTTGCCGTTTGACCGCATTGTGCCGGACCGCTGACTTCCTCGTGCCTAAGTGGCTCCTGTGGATTCGGACTGTTGCGCAACATGCAACGGCGCGGGCACACACGCATTCAGGTCGGCTCGCCTCGGGCCTGTTTCACTGGAGAGTTTTAGGGAATAATCTGATCTGCCATGTGCCCTCTCTCGCTCACAATACTCTTTTCTGTACAACGGTTATAAAGCTATTACATTTACTCCTGTCAAAGCCAGACTCCAAGGTCAGTCATGACCGACAGGGATTTGGAGTCAGAGCTGAGCGGAGAACAAGCTAAACTATGTGGTTTTTACGCATTAGAGTAAAATGATTCCCGAGGGTTCTACATGTCAAGGTCAGTGATAACGTTAGCGTGTGGGGCTATCAAACAGCACCCCAACTTCATCCTTGGTGTCTACAGAGATTACCTGTCTTCAGTCAGCATGTTGAAATGTATTATACTATATAAAGAAGCCTATTTGCAATAATTATTTGCTCGTGACGTTGCCACTAATCCTCATTGTCTTTACATCTAGCCGGAAATGACATCTAACGCAGTTAAATTACACTTCATGTTGGGATAGGCCCAATGTGAATAATAGTAGTAGTGGGATCCAGCCAGAAAGGAATTTGATATCACTGTGAGGAACAGAGACATAACAATAAATCCCATTTACTTCAACTTTTTCATTCAATTTCTTTTGCTATTTTGAGTATCAAGTTTCTCGCCCAAAAATATTACGAGATTACATTTGAAAACGTCACGTCACGATAAGACAATACAATTAATAACATTTATTTTTTAGTATTATGGTTTCAGAGCACCAAATAGATGAATTGTGAACCCTTTCCTCCAGAACACCATGCGTATTGAATCTTTGTCCTGTTCCACTGCCGGAAGATGCATAATACAGCGATTATCACAAATAGCACCTCATTTCGGATGTGAGCGGTGGAGTACCCTCGTGCGAAGATTTCCTGACACACGATTCCTTAAAAAAAACAAAAACAGCCCTCCCCTTCCACCTGCTGCGCCTTAATCCCCGCCATTATCCTCAACCTGGAAGCAGTGAAGTAGCGGTAAATTATGACTTGCAGTCAGTCATCATCATAAAGCTGAGTTCGGCTGACGCCAGCCTTGAAACCCCAGCTGTAAGTACCCAGACCATGGGGGAAGGGCTTTTTTCATTACAGTCTCATATCTCTGTAGTGCTCCGACATGTTTGAGAACATCCATCCTCAAAGCGCTGAAAACCACCGAGTCACATTAGTACCTTGGTTTGTGTGTGTGTGTGTGTATGTGTGTGTGTGTGTATTTGCTTTGAAAGAGTCAACTTTGCTGTGGTTCAGCCCAAACGGTAGTTTAGGAGTTTAGGTAGATTTACCTCCTCCTCCTCCCTGCTGCCCAGGGCTCCTTAAACCTTAAACAGTGACGCGCTAAATCGAAACCAACATCCAGTCTATCATGTTATCTAGAACTGATGCATGATGGGTGGGCGCAGGCCCTGGCACAAAGCGGGGAGCCATTATTCACTTCGCCATGTGTGATGGAGTGTCTGCCGCTCGGCTCTTTTGCGTCACAGCACGGACGACGAGCGAGGCGCCGTGCGCATATAAAACGGCTCCTTCACATGCGCAAGCATCCGAAAGGGCTCTGGGGAGAGACGATCGCAAGAGAACAAAACAAACTGTTTGTAATTTGGTTGGATTAGAATTAGCATTTCGTTATGTGTGAAACGAACACAATGTGCAAGACCACACGCGCGCCGCTTTGTGCACAAACGTCATGCTCAGCATTCCCGTAGGCTGCCTTACACAACACACGCACGCATGCACATACACACACACACACACAAGCACGCACACATGCACGCACACACATATATATTTGCATTGTGGTAAAAAGGAAATGTACGGTGAATGCATGCAGACACAACAAGCTCACGCACACACGCACGCACACACACACGCTCACACACACACACGCACGCACACGTTAAACTCCATCGTGCATGAACAGGGCTTTCCATAAGTGTCAAATTACCGCGTGTGCGTATACGCACGACAGCGCGATACGAGGGCCCGCTGTGGCACACGCCAGAGCACTGACACCTGCGCATCCACGGCCGTGCACACAGAGAGCACGCACACACACACACAACCTCTTCTCGGTGGTGTGTTGCGTCTGTTTAACGCGTCGTGGGACAAATGTCAGCGTCAGCGTCAGCGTCCCTTTTTTCGTCTGAGGAAGTCGCCCCCGAGTACCCTGCTCGGTCACAACACACGCGTCAGGCCTTCTACCTGATGTGAGGCGAAGTGTGACACCAGTTACTTCTGCTGGCCTGTGTGTGCATTCAGGTCGCTTCGTCTTCAATCTCATTTCCTCCCACCTTACGCGTTTGTTAATGTAGCATTTTTTTTTTTTAAACCTTCCCGCGATGGAAAACAGTTACCTATCATGCAGACATTGTATCGAGTATAAAGGAGCTTGTATCACTCAGTGATAGCAGTTGCTCTCTCAAACACATACAAAAAACACCCAAACGAGCCAGGGTTTCCTGGAAAGTGGCCTCATCTGGTCATGCCAATATTCATTGCTTCCCTCTGGAGCAAGAGGTAGGAGACCCGAAATACCTGTTTGGGACGAGGTCAGAATGGTACGGCTGTGCAGAGTGTCCGACTGGGGCGCTGGCGGTCGCTGTTCGGGTCCTGTGGCAGCAGTTGGTGTGGGTTTCCTTTGTCCACGGTCACGATCGCTACCTCAGCGCACGCCCAGGTAGTTCGTAAAGCCACGGCCGCGAATGGCTCAGGGAATGCATCGACTAATCAAAATGGTGCGACCTTATTTGGACTCAAATATCTATAAAAGGCTACATGGAGCCCTAGCTTCTCTTTTCATTCAGCTTGTGCACACACGCACAGGTACATCTACGCACACACACACACACACACACACACACACACACACACATACACACACTTCCCAGCTTCCTGATCCATACTCTTTCTTCCCCCCCACCCGTTTCTGTGTGGTCTCCACTTAACAGTTATCCAAGGCTCACAAGCAGGTGCTGCGGAGAGATTGTGTGTGGTTTTTTTTTCCCCCCAAGCTATTCCTGGGCGCAGGTGGACACGGAGAGTCAAAGCAACATATTCTCCCCCCCCCCCCCCCCCCCCCCCCCCCCCCCGACAATCCTGGCACTCAGGAGCCCAGATGTTTTAGCTCTGGCAGCATAGTCCTGTGTGTGGTGTGTGTGTGTGAGAGTGTGTCCACACATACTGGGTGTATTGGTGTTCCAAGCTCTTCACCTTGACATTGCAGGCAAGACAAAGAAAAAAAAACTTTAAGTGCAAGACAGCAAATATATAATATGATTGTATCTGCACACACAATGACGCAAACCCATTTCTCTTGCACTTAAAGACCCCGGTGACACCGGCTTAATAGCCCCGGGGTGCCTATCTTACATTTGGCTGCATCGTGCCACACAACATACGTGTGCTTCCCGACTGCCGGGCGGGTGCAGATAAACACGTTTATCTGTGGGACCGTTCTCCGTGATAGCGTCACTCGGCCTAAAAGGAATAAAATGGGATCTGCAGCGCGGCCTTGATGATGACACATCCCGTCCGTATTTATAGCGCACACACACACGTGTGTACATTCGCCGGGGAAAGGTGTGTGATTTAGAGATTGGAGGCCTGTTGTTTCCATGATAAGGTTGGCTTTTAGAGAGTGACATGTTCGCCTGACTAATGCTGCAGGTCTGATGTAAAGGATTATCCCATTACTGAGACCTGGGCATTAGCACTCAGTCACACACCTCAGGGAATGACAAGGAAGAAGGAAGAAATGGGAGAGAAAAGTTAAAGTGATGGAGAAGGGGATGAGAGGGACACGGGTGGGAGGGAGTATTAAGGGAAAGGGTTGAAAGAGCAGGGATGAAGTGAGAGACTGAGCTCTGCTGCATGGATAGAAATAGAAAGTGGCAGGAAGCAGCAGCAGCAGCAGCAAGAGAGGAACCAAGACAAGACAGTACAAGAGTGGGGAGAAAAGGGGGGGGGGGGGCCGGAACACCAGATAAAAGCGGATGATGAAGATTTGATAGTGTGGCTGTGAAAGAGATAGAGAGTGCATTAGGGAACAAAACCATGAATGATGCATCAAAGAAAGGACTGTTTGAGTTATCGTGGGCTGGGAGTGGGTGGGGGTGGGGGTGGGGGGAGGCTTCGCTTGAAAAAGAGAATTACATATAAAGAAAAAAGGGAAAAGAAAGGCCGATCGGCAACAAAAGAGAAATCTGTGCTGATGGAAGTGAGGCAAAGAAAAGATGGAACGGAGGGGAAATCTGTGAGATTAGAGTCAACAGAGAGGAGTTATTCCTGGACCGTTGTGAAGAGAGAGAGAGATAAAAGGGTGAATAAGGGAGGGATGAATAAAATAAAGTGAAGTGTGTGTTAGAAGAAGAGCTAGAGAGAAGGGGAGGAGGGGGGGCTGGTGAAAAGAGAGGACAGGTGATTATTCTGTCAGCCTCTTCCCCCTGTGCATTGATCGGGCTCGCCTCTGCGATCTCTCACACACACACACACACACACACACACACACACACACACACACACACACACACACACACACACACACACACACACTCACACACACTCACACACGTAGGGGGGCAATAGATGTTGAACCTGCATTGATTTGATTGGGGTCCTGTCTGGTCCCGTGTTGGCTTGTTGTTTACGAGTTCTGTGTACACACACACACACACACACACACACACGCACACACGCACACACACACAGACACACACACACGTACAGCAGCCTGACTCTCCTACTGCGTTGCCCTTGACTGAGTCCATATTGCCAACACAAGCTTCAGCCATACTATCTCAAGGTTCAGGGCTCTTATTTTGTAAAAACAGACAGATAGAAGAAACTATAAGGCCCCAGATGGGTTTTATGGGGGGTCCTCTTTCAGCAGCAGTGCCTGGCCTCACCCAAACATGAGGGGGAGCCAGGCCACTCGAGCAGTCGGAGAGAGAGAGAGAGAGAGAGAGAGAGAGAGAAAGCATAGAGACATTTCATGTCAGCCACTAAGTAGCAGTGAGGCGTTCATTACAATATATTTAAGGATGAGGCAATAAAGACCGTGCGAACCCGCCTTATGTCGGCACGTCAGTCTGAAAACAAGCAACGAGTTCCGCCGTCTCACTCGAGACATGCCATTGCTCGTTCTTCTCAACCTACCAAATCCTCCCCCCCCCCCAAACACACAACACACAACACCGCATTTTTAGGAGCTGAAAAACGGAAGAAATTGTGATATGAGGAAGTGAAATTGCTTTCGCAAATTGCTTCTTTTTTTTTTTTTTGTCTTCCTTTTATTCACACACAAAGTGCATCAACACGGTTAATGGAGAGACCGACATGCGGCGAGATTGCGTTTGCGTGTAGTGTGAGGTAGGTCACGTAAATATTATCACCCAAAAAAGAAAAAATTAATAGAAACATCAAGCGGAGTGCATGCGCAGAGTGTGCAAAGGCCACCGGTGAACGCATTAAGCAGGTGGAACACATTTCTGATAACAGAGACTTCTGCTGTTTATTAAACTGATGTTGGGAGGGGAGGGGGGGAGGGGGGGGGCTGCAGGGAAGAGCAGTTGGATGTCAGTGCAGTGAAACAGCACGTTGTTACATAAAGTCCTGTGGCCTGTAAGCACAGCACCGCTGTCACTTGAACAGTTTCTGAAGCAGCTCGGCATCAAAGGTTGATTGCAGAGCACCACGAGCCTCGAAATTAGACACTGCAGTCAGTGAGGGAATTAGCGTCCGTGCATCTGTTTGAATTTTTCTCATACCTCAAATAAAAATAGCTAGAACTGTCTTATGACTCTGCACACACACACAAGAAAGACAGAAATAGAAATATGTACATTATTATGTCTCATCAGGCTTCTTCATTATACTTTTATTATTTCTGGCTGATATTAATCGTCCCCGCTTCTTTACGAGTTGCGAGGCTCTGTGTGGCTCCGCTCTATCAAAGTAAATGGGCCGCAAGCTTCGTTTCCGAGTGTTGGTGACGAGCCGGCTCCGTCGGGTCCCGGGCGACCACGAGCCTCGGTCGCTCCAACAGCGACCACACAATCGATCACAGAGCTCTGAGGGGGGGGGGGTGGGGACGATGGACGAAGCCCAATATTTCTTCTTGGCTCTGTCTTGGAAGTGTCTGTGTGCATGTAGGTGCAGTTGACTTTTCTTTTTTTTTTAATTCTTGGATGCCTTTTCCAAAACGGGTACAAAAATTGCCTCCAAATTTGCGGCGCGGTGACTGGAGTGCTGCGGTGGGCCAAATGGCGCTTCATTAACTGAAGCTTCATTAACTCTCTCGGTGTTCTCGGCTCTGGCTTGCGAGATGTGCTGGGAGACCCTGTAGGACGCGTGAACACGCACGCACGCACGCACGCACGCACACACACACACACACACACACACACACACACACACACACACACACACACACACACACACACACACACACACACACACACACCTCAGACCTTCACTTGACGCCAAACCCGTCAGCCCACGAGTGGTTTACGGCAAGAGTTAGAGAGAGGCTCGGAGTCAAGTTGGCCCCGGTTTGATTAGGAAGTAGCACGCATTTACCTCCTCGTGTAAAGATGATAATGATAACTCGAGCGGCAGCAGGGCCGGCGTCGAGGACCTGTGAGGGGGAGCCCGAGTAGCTAGTGGGCAAAGGTTGGGCTCTTCAGGTTGAAGGGCGCTCAGTAATACCGGCGGTGGACTTATTGCTAAACAAGCTCCGCGTGGTCCGGGGCCGTCCTGGGAATTGTTGTAGGATGGAGAAGGAGAGGAGTCTGTCGGAAATGGGACGTCCATTGAAGAAATGTGCCAATTTAAGAGCTGCTATGTCTAGAGACGCTGCTATGTCTAGAGACGCTGCTATGTCTAGAGACTCTGCTATGTCTAGAGACGCTCCAAAAAGAAGTCCTTCTGAACGGAGCTCGAATGCATCAGGGATGTAACAGCTAACCTCAAGTAGCTCTCCGTCCATTCCAACTGGGATCAGTGGTTCACCATGTGGCACTGAAGAGAACGCCGTCTGCCGTGTTGTCTCGAACGGGGACTCGAGTCTCCCACTTACACTCAGAAACACATTGCTTTGTTTTACACATTGTTCCGTTAAGCCTCGTACTGGCTCAGAGCTCAGCACCCAAAGAAAACGCCACACCACTCCTTCTCGTCCCTCCTCTCTGGCGACATTATCCTACTCCTCCTCCTCCTCTCTGGATGTCTCTCCTATATTGCCTGCCCTCCTTCTCCCCAATGGCTTCCATTTCTTCTGGCTGTGCATCTCCTGGCCAGATATTACCAATAGTCTCCGTGTCAGAGCAGCGCGGTGAGGGAGTGAGATAAGGCGATATTAGCCGGCCTTGCCATCAGCTGAATGGACCTGTGGGGGTGGGGGTGGTCGGGGGGAGGGGAACCAAACAGGCCGGTGCAACGTTTGGCTCGGCATCAGTGGGCACTGGAGGGCAGACACTGGCGAGGACAGCAGAGACCTGCTTCAGCCAACTAAGGCTTAGCAGGAAATTGATGACATGTCATATGGGCTGTAATCTGATTTGAGAAAAGCAATATCTGTGATCCCACGTATGCAATAGTGATCAGACTGGAAAGAAGAATATTAGGTAAAAACAGGTGCATGCTTTGCTACGCGCAGCAGGTGTGGTTTTTGTCGCACCTGGGAGCCTCAGAAATAATTGATTTCCCATTAAACCGAACCCTGCCCTGTAATGCAGACCGGCTAATCTTAGCGGACAGCTGTGACCACCAGACCTCCCCTCCGTCCACTCTCCGGCAACCGTTTTAGATTTTCAGCGTGCAGTTTCGTTTAGTGTTTCTTTTTTTCTTCTTTTTTTGGCAATGAATATAACTGCCTGCTGTGGACCAAAACAGAAAAGAAAAGGTGTCTGGCAGGCTTGCTTTAATCTGGAAACCATGTTTATTTATGTGCATGGACTATTAGAGGACGGGCGTGGTTTTCTGCAGGTTCACTCAAAACAAGTACTTGGAGAAGAAAGAAATAGGGCCACAGTGTTGGCATGGAGCCACTCTGAGGGCCACAGTGTTGGCATGGAGCCGCTCTGAGGGCCACAGTGTTGGCATGGAGCCGCTCTGAGGGCCACAGTGTTAGCATTGAGCCACTCTGAGGGCCACAGTGTTGGCATGGAGCCACTCTGATAGCCACCGTGTTAGCATGGAGCCACTCTGAGGGCCACAGTGTTAGCATGGAGCCACTCTGAGGGCCACCGTGTTGGCATGGAGCCACTCTGAGGGCCACCGTGTTGGCATGGAGCCGCTCCGAGGGCCACAGTGTTAGCATGGAGCCACTCTGAGGGCCACCGTGTTGCGCTGCAGCTCCAGTGCTCCACCCCTGTCTGCCTGTCCTCACACACACGCACACGCACACACCTTTAATTTAAATCACCACTGCACCCGCGTACGTCCCAACACTCCACTTTTAATAGACCTCGGCCTCTTTATGGCTTTCCGCCTCCTAAACCCATCAATCCTCGCCTCCCCCGCTCTCTCCGTCCCTCTCCCCCCCCCCCCACCCCCCCCCCCCCCTCTCTCTGTCATATCTGATTGGAGCTGTGACGCAACCTGCCTGTCTTAGCCTGCTTTATCTTGCTCCTCTTTCTGACTGCAATCATTTTGTCTTTTTGTTTCACCCCGTTTAGTTTCCCCCCCTCCCCACTTGTTCATCCCCCTCTGCCCACCACTTGCTCTCCCAACGCCCCCCCCCTCCCTTTTTTCCCCCCTCTGCTCCTAAGAAGGCTGAAGCCAGTGCAGCAGTGTATGTGCGGAGGGATTAGATACAAAAAGAGAGAAGAGGAGAGCGAGACGAGTAGAAATGAGTCAGAGAAAGAGACTAAGGAAAGCAAACAGAAGGAGACGGATCGACTCAGAGGCTGCAAATGAGTGCTGGGGAGGGGGGGGCGGAGGGATTGATTGAACAAGGACGGATGCTGCACGACTCTTTGAACAACACAGCTATTTACTTGTATCAGATCTCAGCCGATCAAATAGATTCATCTGAGGTTTTTTTCTTTTTCTCTTCCTCTTTCCCTCTAATTCATCACTGAACCTTTGAACAAGCCCTTTAAAGAACAGCTATATACTGCAGTCTATACAACATCGGGGAGCAATGCCAAAGTATGTTCAGCTGAAGTCACAAGCATATTATTTAATAATAAGCAGGGCGTCTACCAACACTTGTTTTCCTTTAGATCTGATGCTACAGCCTCACTTGATCTGCTATGACAAGCGGCTGACGGTGGCTCACGTTAGTAGCGGGTACTTTTCATCCTTGTGGGGTCTGGTGTGAGGGAGCAGCAGGGCCCGACCAGCGCATCGGCCCCCCTGCCTCCCAGGCCCTGCCCCTCCAAATCTCGAACTGGTAATCACTCCTATCCATGGATCCATGCCATCAGGCACCTCTACGCCTCTCCTTCTCTTTCTCCCCCGCCCCCACACGCATTCTGTGCTGCAGCAGCACTCTGAAGACGAGAATGAAGTCTTTGCATTAACCCCTGTAAGTATTTAACTTGCCCATCTACAGAGCTTCTCGATTGGATTATCTAAAGTTTGCAAACAAATAAGATTCGTGAATATTTTACTCGAGTGATCCCTCCCCCCCCCCCCCCGTCCCCCGTCCCCATCACCAGTGATCTCATGCACTTATGTCCCCAGTGGGGCTGACTGAAGTTTAATTTGCGGGGCTGATTAAATCATTAATCGACAACGTGTGACACTTTTGATGTATGAGGCGAGGTTGAATGTGAGAGCGGATTTTTCATTATGCTGAATTAATCATGACTGCTGTCCTGCTCCGACCCCAGCACAGGCGGCAGCACTGTCCTGTTTATAGCCTATGTATATTGAGCTGGAAAAGAAAATGGCTCCCACAGGGTTCCTATTGAACCGTACAATTACAGCAATGTGTCAGGGTGCTCAGCACCGAGCATTAGGCTCGGTTCCCAGAAAGCCGAGCTTCGAGAGTGGACCGGGGTCACACACAATCAACCGACCGGCCTTTGGATGGATTGTCATTGCATCTCATTGTCCTCATCGGGTATTTTTTGGGTGAAATGACACTGATTGGATGGGTTGCCATGAGGTGTGTTACAGCTTCCAAGCCCTCACTGTGTTTACGAGAGCAGCTGTGAATACGCAGCTCGGGCAGGTTGGTGCGGGGGGAATGTGATTTGAAGCATATCTGTCAAGGTAAATCAATCCATCTCTCTGGCTCTTTTTCTTTCGACACACACACACACACACACACACACAAACACACACGCGCACATGCACACACAGGGGTGTTGAGGTGAACTGTAAGGCCTCAGTTGTACCTGTGTGCACAGGGGTGTGTGTCAGTGGTGAGGGGAGCCCTCCTCAGAATAATAAAAGGATGGACAGAGGTGAAGAGCAGAGGAAGAGGAGGGCAGGAGAGGAGGAGGGCGAGGTAGAAACTAAAAATAGCGCAGTCCTTCTCCAAACAGGCTTCTGCGAAGTCACATTTGCCCGAAGCAAAAGATTTGAAGTCTCCTGGAATAATAGATTCACCATGCGCTCTCCTCTTTCCTAATGTGGCTCTCTCGCCCACCACAAAGAGCCGCAGCAGAGGGACGGGAAGAAAACTGAATATTTTGTCCTTTTTTTTCCGACACAACTGTTTCTCCTCTGAGTATAATTGAAAACAGAGAACACGCTTTTTTTGTTGCTAATGAGCTCAGAAAGATTTTGGAGGTATCCGCTCCCCAGTTAATGTCGGCATGGTCCCAAAACCACAGACTGTTTCTAGACGACTGCTATCCTGCTCGTCACAGTTTTAAAATTGGACTTGGAAGAGACGAGCACAGTGCAGCTTGTACCACACGCCTGACTTTGCGTTGCTTTGCTTAATGGCAAACTGCATTACCCAACACAAGCTGAGGGATTGAAAGAGTTAAGTTGAGATGATAAAAACCCTTCCGGATGGCTTTAGGCAACATTAAAGGCTAAAGCGACTTTCAGATATGAGCACAGCCGTACCGAAAGTGAAATTCAGAAGCAGATATAATATATTCTTAAAGAATAACACATTCTTTATCGATCCCTGTAGGGAGATTGTCTCGCTGTCCCGCTCCGTCCACAGTGAGGACAGAGGTCAGCGAACGGGGGCCCCCGGAGCCAGCAGGGAAACAGTGTATCGCCTCAAGGGCAATCCGGCAGATGCTTGCTGATATGGTCTTGAAAGGTTAAGGAACATGGTGCTGGCTAAATAATTGAGAGCAGAAATTTAAAACGACGATTTCAAAGCAGAGGAGGTTATTTTAGTCCCCCGTCTGCAACGGCCACGTGCCGACTGTGGCGGAGACTCTGCATTTCGCTGAAAGGAAATACTCGGCAATGTTTGCCAAAATGGACAACTCGCTTTCCAGGCACACAATTACAACTCGGGGGGGTTATGGGTTAGGCATTGGCCCTAAGTCCTGGATGCACGCTTCTAACCAGATAGCCTTGCTAGCTACTCGTCTTGCTCTCATAATACATGTTAATACGGAACCATTAAAAATGTTAAATGACCTTGGCAACCAAGTCAAACACGTGTCCAACACTCTCATTGACGACCCAAATATCCGCACATATGTCGATGCTCCCATCATCCTCGGCTGCATTGTTTTTATTTCGGCCCTAATTAGCAAAGTTTAGCTCGCTAACGTGCTATTAGAGGCAGTCTGTGAGAGTCAACGTTGGACGGCACACATACTTCACGAATGGCAATCAAAAGATACACGTAGAGGGTTTCACAAGAACGCATCGACCCGTTTATGAGATGGAATGATGTAGTAGATATAGTTTTTACATTGCCAAGCTGCATAGTTTCCAAAAGAGCAATAATCTGATTGGGCGTGCTTGTCGGGAAGCAGGGAAGACCTTCAGAGGCTCAGCCACGGCACGAGGAGATAGACGCTGTGCCGGGGCCCAGAGGCCGCCACTGCTGATGATGCACTTTTGTTTTGCGTTAATAAGAAGAATAATAAACTATTGCTGGAACCGCAAGTTAACACTAATTATGAAACATAAATGGATAGACGGATGAAACACTCAACCAGGAGACTGACGTTTCGTGTAACGTGTGAAACCAATGTACTTCCTTTGAAGCCAAAACATGATCTTTTACTGAACCTGAACAACTAGTTATGTTGCCATAAACGTAACTGAGAATGCAGTTTTTAATCGGCACATTTAATTTTTGGATTCAGAAACGTCGGGATCCATCCCGTCCGTGCAACGGCAACGTTCTATTCTGGTGACTGGGTTGCACAAACCCCCAATACCAACATCTGCATAATTACCCACTTAACTCGTACCCAATAAACACACACACACACACTTTCTCGTGATTGGGTAACAAAAGCCAAATCAAAGTGCTGTGTGAAATATGGCTGGGATTCGTTATTAGGTGAAGGCTTTGTTTTTCTCTTGGCTCGCAGGCAGATTCTAAGCCTCTCTTTTGGAAAGCATACACATTAGCCTTTCGAGCCGGCCGACGTCGGGAGAGGAATGGATAAACGTTTTTCGACAGAGTGCTCCGCCGGCTCCTCGTGGTGCCGGACGAACGGTTGAGAAGAAGACAAAAAAACATGGGCGAAGTAGAGGGTTGGACAGCCATTTTCTCGCATGGCAGTCAAGAGAAATGGGGTCTTCTGGGGGAATACGCCGACACTCGCTTCCATTCGCTGTCACGTCTGCATTCCAAACGAGCATAACGGGAAAAATATAAAATTCCCCCCATTATTGTCGTTATCCTCTCTCGGTTCAGTGCACTTGATCGGTCAGCTGGAGATGAAAGGGGACGACTCATGCTTCCCGATGTGGACGGAAGACGCTTTTCCCCTCTATTTGTATACACTATTTATCCCCGTGAATGCGTGTGAGAGAGAAGAGGAACCCTATAGCTCCGGGGCATGCGGCCAGGGACATGGTCATGGTCGCAACACACACTTAGGACATGCTAAGTGCGAGCATGGACACACACGTGCGCACACACTGCATATATATATATATATATATATATGTGCACATGCACTCAGGGTTGCTTTTGTGGGAACAACGCAGCGCTGCAGTCATCTTTTATTCAAGGCAGCCATGTGTGTGTACGTGTGTGTTTGTGTGTGTGTCTGTGTTTTCAGCTCGCCGTCACCCAACGGGGGGTTGAGGAGAATGGGATCATTTAGGCGTTCTTTTTCATTTAAATGTCCCCCCTCCCTTCCAACAGCCCCCTTTTCTTTCTCGTAAACACACACACACCCATACTGTAAACACACGTACACACACACACACACACACACACACACACACACACACACACACACACACACACACTCTGTGTACATTACACATTATCGTAGCTGCTTTGCATATTCATAGAGGTGCTTTGTGCCAAAGCCGTGGCGGCATTCCACATCTTAACAGCGGGGTGACACATTCATGTAAACACTGCTCTCCCATACCGCTCCACACTCTGCTTTCTGCCGACATCAATTTACTATACACAGACGTGCAATCAACGTCGCTGAGAGGCAGGTGGCCGTAAAGGGGCGGAGAGGGGGGGGGGGGGGGGGGGGGGGGGGGGGGGGGGGGGGGGGGGGGGGGGGGGGGGGAGGGGGGGGGGGGGGGGGGGGGGGGGGGGGAGGGGGGATCGCGAGAGGTCTCCGGCAAAAAAAAGGCGCAAAGGTCGGAATGGGCTGAGGGAGGAGGCGCGGAAGGAGGTAAGGGGGAGCCACGGCCCCACCGTGGGGGCCTCGGTGACTCAGTGGCGGGAGCCTGAATAATCAGAGCCATGCGCTGGGGCCTCTGCCATCATTAGATGTGGTGCACACATAAAATATTCAATGAGACATTTTGGGCAGGCGGAAAGGGCAACTTCGCTGGAGTGTGTGCCATGTGGCGACAAAGATATCAAAGGTGGGCGGGGGGTCTTCAGACATGGAGCCCGTCTCGTTCTCGCTGTCATCCCCAGCCATATCTTTACAACCTGTGTGCTCATGATTAAATTGTTTTACTCGTGCACAATTTTTCAATTAAGTTGGCTCTTAAAGCGCACTACGTTGATACAAAATGTCTATGTGTTTTATCATATCGCTATGTGTATATTTAAAATCATTCATGAGCTTTAAAATCTACCAGTTTTCTTCCAATCCTGCTTTTTTAAAGGTTTAAGAGATACCCACAAAGGTCCAGGTCATTATGCAACTATATATTGAGTTTGGTTGCTCCAGTGCGATGTGAGAAGGTCCTGTTGTGTACTGTGCTCATCAAGGCCATCGTGTGTAGGTGTATCTGCGTGTGAGGGGGGGGGGGGGGGGGGGGGGACATTTGTTCTAGAATTAGCTCTTTTGGTGTACTATGCTGGAAAAATAACCACAGAACAAACACACACCTACACTCACACAGATGCCGGTACAGAGAGGACGGGAGGGACAGAAGGGGTTGCTCGGGCATTGGCCCAGTTGCCCTATTTAGAAGAAACTGCCCATTTGCCTTCATAACCGATCATTTGGCTGTGTTCCGAGGTCACGTCATGTTTTCTCGAAGCCAGAACAGATGTTGAACGGACCCAGGTCACTGGCGGGTACCGAGCCCGAAATATACAGAGGTGCAGATTTCCAGTGGGCCTGCAGATGAAGTGGACATGCCGCAGTAGGAGATGCAGATCTTACCTAACGCGTGAACACAGTCAATGTGCTTCAAGGAGAGGTGCCCGATTGGTTGACGTGAAAGCGAAATGAAAGCAAACGTCCACAGCGACGATGAACACCATGTCGCATTAATGCAATAAGACAGTCAGTTGATCAATATTAAATAAATTATTAAATTCAAAAAGAAATAACAACAAATAAATAACAACATATATATATAAAAAGAGAAAAAATAGGACAAATATATTTGTACGAAAATCCCAGACCTAGGTCAGGTCCTCCCCTTTCTATTTCTATTTAATCAAATGACGTTTTGTTGGCGCACCCTTTCTTGACGACTTGATTGGGTCCTATAGGTCTGCGTATATGCACAGCGGGTCTATTTGGAGAGCTCCATCCCTTCTGACTCAGACCCGTTGGCAACCCGCCGTGTAGAATAAGCATAGAGCCGTCAAGGGGAGAAACCGAATCCCTCACTAATTTCCCCATCAGGCCTCCGTGGAGCGGCGTGGCTGCTGCTTGTGGCTGATGTATGGCCGCTGCGCGTCGTGCAGCGGGGCTCCATTTGTCTCACTCTCCAGATTCTTCTATTGTCATTCCGGCTCAGTTACTTTTTGTGGACGTGACCGAGCGTAACAAATGAATGATAGACCGCATATTTATTACACAAATAAAATGTGAGATGGAGTTCGTGCCAAAAGTCTGTTTATTTTATCTAACAAATGGCCTTTTGGCTGCGTTTAAAGAGACCAATGGTGCATTTAGCTGAGGGATAATCACAAGCATCAATACTGGCATCCGGACTAATGGCCGGTGGACATCAACAAACAAATGTAGCGGTGCCCTAATTGTGCCGCTGCACCGTTGGAAACTGCCCGTTACTCAAGAGTGGACTATTTCCGTCTAACGTTAAGCTAAAGGAGATGTAGAACACAACACAGTACAGTTTAACAGATGTGCACCAAACGCCGGTAGTTCCTTAGTTCTTCCAGTAACAGTGGCACGGCGGTCCTGCGGCCCACCTGCAGAACCTACGACACCCCGAGGTCCTCATTTACTTCCCGCCCGCCCCGTTTCCACCGGCTCCCCTTCCCCAGCCGATAGTTCCCCCCCAAAACAGACTGACGGCTGTATGTTGCGAGCTTCTTTATGGCCCGAGGCGTTCGAGAGAGAACAGTACAAGATTACACGCTAGTGTTCCACTCCTGGGCCAGGCTCTGTCACAGCTCGCCTCAATCCAATAAACACACGTCTTTATTGATCTCGTCTGCACTCGTCCTTGTGTTTGTTATTTATTTATTTTTTTATTCGCACTTCGCGCTCCTCCCGTTGTCGCGAAAACGTATTTGATCTTAATGCTATGAAAAGAACATGTTTTCTGTTGTGTGTGATGTGAATGATTAAATATGCATTTGTGTATCATGGTGAGAGACAAAGATACAGACTCAAGTGGGATGGAGGTTTGGGGGTCAGATGGGGTCTTTGGAGGCCAGGGTCTTATACATACACAGCGCCATGATGGATAATTGCTTATTTACTATCATCAAAGCACTGATTTAAGGCTCAAGAGTTCCCCCCACTGTGTATTCATCAATATGCTTCTCATGGCTGCAACAGAACAAGACTGCCAATTTCGGAGAGTTGGGTGTGTGTGTGTATCCTCTGACACGCAAGTGTGTGTGTTTGTGTGTGTGTGTGTGTGTGTGTGTGTGTGTGTGTGTGCTGAACCACAGCGTAAAGGGGAAATAGAAGAGAAAGAAAGGGGTGGTCGGAGCCGGAGAAATTGGAAAGGTGGAGGTGGAAGCCATGGACTGTCGATGGAGGAGCAGAGGATGATAAAAAAAGCAGTCACGGGGAGATTGGAGGCCGCGATACCTTACAAGGTGGATCGCAACAAGGGGGGCAGTAGGACAGTAAGCAAGGAATTGGAGAGGTTGAGACACTGAGAGCGAGACAGATACAGTGAGAGCAACAAACAATTAATAATCTGAAAAAATGTGTTTTGAGAGATTTTCGTCCCCCCCCCCCCCTTTTTTTTCCTACTCATAATATGCAGCGCACTTCACACACAGAGAATCACGGAAACTGAAGCAATTCAATTTTTTGATTAACCCAAAATGTGGAAACGACAATTAAGATATGGGCACACACACAAACACACACACACACACACACAGTTGGTCTACAGTAAATACAGTCTAAATGACCCGGCGGTGACATTTCCTCCAAATTAGCCTCCCCCTATAATCCGGTTGTGTTCGATCAGCGCTAAGTGGTTGGAGATAAGAGAAATGGTGCTGTTGTGGCCAAAGACCGCGTCTCCCGCCGCGGATGAGCCGCACTCCCCCGAGCCGTGACCGCCGCAGCCATCTTTAACGGCCCCACGCAGCCGTTACACAGCTCGTTGGGTTAACAGTAAGCAGGGAGTCACGCAGCGGCCGCTGGGGTGATAACAGAGGGTCCCTGTGTGTGTGTGTGTGTGTGTGTGTGTGTGTGTGTGTGTGTGTGTGAGTGTGCGTGTCGCCCCATGCTTGTGACAAGCTGAGGTGCTTCAAAGTGTTTTATAGATACGCACAGTTAATCCATACGCAGTGTGTGTTGGCTCGTCGAGAACACGAAATTAAACTCACCGACTCCTGGAAGCTCTTTTAAAAAATGTTTTTTCCTTTAAAAGAGATGTATAAAATATAAAATTGATCTGTGGGTTTGAAATGTGGTGGATCGTTCAAAAGGTAGACGGCATTCTGTAGTGAGAAAGGGAGTGAGATGATTAAGGCTGCAACTGCCAATTATTTTTAATGACGGATTATTCTGGTGATAAAATCTTCAATGACCCGGCAGTCATTGAGTCTGTAAAATGTAAAAAAGAAAGTCACAATGTCACAGAACCAAACATAATGAACCCCAAAAAATATTTAAAATACCACTGTAAATCCAATGTACTGCTGTATTTCTGCTTATAAAATGACTGAAACGATGAATCTATTGTTAAAAATGGCCAGTTATTCATCTGTCGATCCACTATTGTATTGGTTATCGGCTAATTGCTTAAGCACTTGTGGACCATCTGAATATTGTAATAACCTCTCGCAGCATCGTCTTCAATGTGTAAACAATATTTAGTATCATCGCTGTCCAGGGAAAAAACACGTATCTCGTTCCTGGGGTTCAGGGGGAAGAGTTTAAGCCAAACCAACCATTTTAATAGCCTCTTGGATTATCAGGATACTGTTGAGTGACACATCTTCAAGGGGGCTTTTATCTTGTCCCTATTCCAAAATGGTCGAATTAGAAAAAAACATGTTTATGCATTATTATTAATAATTATTTTTAGATCTTTAAGTACACAACTCATCATCCATTAGATATGTCAGCGGAATATTATTATTAATTTTTTTATGAAGAGAGGAACAATACGTTCTCGGGTCCCGGTTATAGCAAACAAAAATATTCAAGACGAGAGTTATTGCATCAAAACCTTTGCCGTTTCACACTTTAACACATCTGCTTCCTGTCTCTCTCCTCCTGCTGCACACAGCTGGAAAGGCACAAATGCCACATGAATAATGAAGAGGACCATGTAATGGGTGTGTTGGTGCATGTGTGAGAGAGAGAGAGAGAGAGAGAGAGAGAGAGAGAGAGAGAGAGAGAGAGAGAGAGAGAGAGAGAGAGAGAGAGAGAGAGAGAGAGAGAGAGAGGGCCTTGCAGCATCAGAACAGGTAGCGTCCTCGTTGTGGACGCTGATGTGGTCTCAGCATGCGTTTTGACAAGGTTATATAACACATTCATCACGCTGCGTAGCCGGCAAGCGGTGTTGCTGCTATTTATAGAGATGCGCTTTGATGGGACACAGTCTTTGACACGTAGACACGCAAAAAAAACAAACATCAAAAAACGTCTACCTGGGTGCGCAGAACCCGTTTGTACGGCGAGCGAGGAGCACATTTGTCTCAATACCGCTTTCTTCCAGGCGCGAGAGTATCTAATGAAGGCGTGATTGCTCCATCAGAATGGGTTTAGGAGGCTGCAGCAAAGTAAACAGGCTCCCCCGTCGGTGTGCGGTCGCAGCTCTCTCTGCATAAAACAGCCGTATATATAATATAACCACAGATATCTGGAGCGACGTATATACGCTGTTTTTGTTGGGGGTACCGTGGTGTCTGTCCTCTGTGTAGAAAACAATCAAAGGCCCAATATATACATTTGATGGGGGCTTGAGTCTCGACGCGGTCGCCTCTCAAGCAGCTGGTCATGTTACGGGGGGCCGGGTGATGTCGTAGTTTGGGCGAAAAAATGAAATAAACTCCAAACACTTTTGCTCAGCCCTTTTATAGGAGGGGGGGAATTAATAACCAGATGCATCTGCAACTTCAGATGGTTCTGTGTCCACGCTGCCGATATCGCGGTGACACGTTTAAACCGCGTTGCGGAAAAAGCGGATTCGACAATCTGACTTGTGCCACCCTTGTTTTTGATGCGAAGGATTAAAAAAGGGCAAGGAGAGATCGAACGATAGAGAGAGAGAGAGAGAGAGGGGGAGGGTGGGGGGAAAGGAAGGCGGCCAAACCGAGCTGCCGTTCAAGGCATCGGAGCGACTGCAGCACCTCGGCAGCCAACCAGATAAGGGGGCCGAGATATCGAACAGCATCAGCAATAAGCAGCGGGTGCGGACAAACCCGCTGTACTGTGGTTGATGTGACGGTTGAGTAGGAAGCGCCGAGGCCGCGACGCTTCCACTTTAAAACGCACATCCTTTGCTACGTTTTAGAGCACCGCAAGGAGGAGGAGTCTCGGGGGGTTGGAAAAACTTGATCGGGTCGTCACGGCCCTATCACATGGCTCTCAGCAGCAGTTCGACATCGTCGTCGGTCCGAGCGAGGAAATCTCGCCATCGGCATTCTTGCTGCGCGGTATTTTCTTAAGAAAATCTACTTCCTGTTTGCACGCGCGTATACATGCACGGTCATGTGATATTTAATGCGTTTCTCAAAGGGTGCCGTTTGGACGCAGATCATTTAGAAAACGAGGATGGAGACGTGTTAGTGTGGAAGTATCACGTGACTCTCAGCAGCAGTTCGACCTCGTCGTCATGCATTTTAACTTAAAGAAATCACCTGGGTCTTATCTTTTCTTATTAAATGCCATCATGGTACCCGACGCACGTCTACTGCCACCACCTGCAGTTAATCCAACTAGATGGGTTGTAGTCTGGTAAATGTGGTTCCTCTGCTCCGGGATGGTTTCCATTGTGGGCCACATTCACAATACGGTGCGTTACCATTGATGTGAGACACTTCACATCTTGTTTTGGATGTTGGGAATACTCTTAGCCTTTTATATTGCGAGCCGGGGACAATACAGGGCCGACGGCAGTAGATTCATCATTCTCTTCATAATGCAGGGTATGAATCATGCTCTCCGTGCTGTTGTCACCCCCCTCCCCCTCCTGGCTGAAAGAATTAGTTAAGAGTTGTGAGGCTGTCCCATTCCTCCATCCATTGCCTCTGTCTCATTCATCTCTGTCCTCCTCAGGTTGTTGTTGTTTCTTTTCCTTTTTGTTTAACGCTCCGATTTATTGTCATCAGAGGGGCAATGCGTACCTTACTGTACAAACAAGACGGAGATTAAGAGACACCGAGAGAAGGCGCACACAGCTGAGCTCATTGTGAGAGGGAAAGGAGATAATCAGCAACAAAAACACAAAAAAACCCTCCATTCCAGAATGAGACATCTACGACCCGTTAGCGTTTTGGCTTCAAACAAGAACCTCGCCTTAAAGTCGGCCGCATGTCACCGCAGTGTGAGACATGTAGTTGTACCTGGAGGGACGGATTTATTTTCGGTTTTACTTCAGTTGAGATAATTGTTGCATGGCAACCGAAAAGCACGATGTGTCCGTAGTGTCTTCGTATCCGATGAAACCTCCGTTCCCAGCGCCACTCAAACCCTGTAGCGGACACTAGATATCCAGTACATGCATTACCTATTCTAACATAACGTATGGGCCATGGGGTCAGGGCGATGAGGGGACCTTTACATCCCGGCGAAAGTCGGCCAATCCTAACGAGAACGCCGCCAAGTCGGCCACGCTGACCAGCCCGTCCCTTCAGGCCTCCGGCCAAGAGCCCCTCCCCACCGGAACGATCACACCGCTGGTAGCCGCTGGTAGCCGCTCTGCAGCGGTCGAGGTACAAAAAAAAAGAATTATAGAAAGAAACGTCTCTTCAAAAGCTTTAAACATGGCTGCCCCAAAGGACATTTTGTTCTCATGAAAAATGTCTTGTCCCTCATTCTATGAGCTCCTCTCACGAAGTTGGTGGACAAACTCTCTTTAATAACTAAACAACGTGAGTTGATCTCCTCTCAATATTGTCTTCATCAGCTCCCTTTAATCCCTCAAAAACCTCTCGATTTGTTTCTTTTCCTTCTCCTGCATGGTCCACCGTTCGCCCCTGCCCTCCATCCCCCTTCTCTCCCTCCTTCAGCCCACCTCCTTGTTCCTCGCCTCCTTTCCCTTTCATCTCCGGCTCCTCCATCTTAGCTCGTCATTGCGGAAACAGCTTCTTTTTTCTTCTTTTGCCTGCCGGTGATGTCACAGGTATGTGTGTATGTGTGTGTGTCTCAGATATCGCCGTGAATGAGATGATGCCCCCCCCTCACACACACACACACACTCTGCCACACACTTCTACTAACATAAAGGAGTCAATTTGTCAGAGATGTCAAGGGTGATAACGAACAGCCAGCTTCTTGCCACATGCCTGTTTGTGTGTGTGTGTGTGTGTGTGAGCACGTCCGTACTGTTGCGGCAGCGTGGTGTGAATGAGTGTGTGCCAAGTGTACTAAGCAGACAAGTACACGTGTATATTTATCCGCCGTGTGGATAGCGATGGAGATCATTTCACAGGTGTGACACGACGGGCGTGTTTATGCTTTTCAGCATATAGAGGTGGCGAATGTGTTAATTAATACACAACACCTCCGCGTTCCCTACGCGCCTCGACCTGTCTGTCTGTGTATCTGTGCATATGTGTTTCTCTCTCATTGTGTAAGTGTGTGTCTGTGTGTGTGTGTGAGTGGGTTAGTGTGTGAGTGTGAGTGTGCGACGCTTCTCTTCATCCCGTGGTCGCCCGAGGAGCCTGACGACCAGTCCATTTGAAAGGCGTTCCAGTCACAGCGGTTACCCCGTCGCTACGGTGACTGGGTCATCGGAGTTAATTATCCCCAGCGCTGGCCCATCATCCTCCATGCGGCGGACACACACACAAGCAGGCACACGCACGCGCACACACACACACACACACACACACACACACACACACACACACACACACACACACACAAACTGTTTCCTTGTGGTGTCACAGCGAGACAACAGAAACAGTCCGTCCTCCCAGTGAAAGTTAAGCACGGTGGCTTTTAACTAAGGACTCCAAAAACCCACTTCCTGTGTCCTCAGCTCCACGTTGGACCGCGCAGGCCGCACACCAAGCGCATGGATTTCTACTGTTGAGCATGAATGACGGTGACTAATGTGAGGCCGTCTCCTTGCTAATTAAAGTCTAGTCGAACATTAATTACCGCGAGCCGCAGTATTTAAGGTCTTAATTGAGTGCGGGATGAGTTTCCTTTTCACCTTCGCCAAACCCGGGTTTACCTTTGGGGTTACTTTATCCCCGGCCATGAGTTGAGAGGAGTGAGACAATATGGACCCTTATTTTCATTTAGAATTGATAAACGAGCAGATGTACACGTGATAAAAAAGTAAATAAATACATAGTAGTACAACCGGGTTTTACTCGGGCCAATTGGTGCATCACAATTTTTTATAAGCAGTTGTAATATGAATAAACTCCCATCACCCCATTGGTATTGGGACCGGACAGGATATGCGAGGGGACCGGAGCGAACCTCCCTCTGGAATGACAGTGTAACACCACACGCATGTCTCCGAGTGTGTTTCTACTTTTGCTTTCCCCATGAGTGACTTAGTCCACCATTTATTTTTAGCGGAGCAGCGCTAAACGTCATGTTGTTTTTTCTCCCCTCTGGCTTTGTTTGTGTATTTATGTATTTGTGAATTAAAGTTGTGCTGTGCTGCCCTTCAAACACATTTCGAATGGAGCTACATTCTGTATGTTAACACCGAGGCGAGTCCTGGTTCAATCATTCGGAGCAGAAGGTAGCCATATGTGAGCGGGCGGGGTGATGGCAAAATGTTCATATAGATATACACACACACACACACACACACACACACACACACACACTGTTTGTTAAGGAGGACCTGCTGTTCAAGCACTATCTGAATTACATTATTGCGCAATAGTGTTCACAGAGCGAACCAAATGTCTCCGGGTCTGCCTCGCTCTCACTTGGTGCTTGGTGTACCACAGCAGGATCACAGCTGAAAGGCACGGGTGAGGGGGTGAGGGGGGTACCTCAGGTACAAACAGAAGCATACACACAAGCTCCTAATTTGGCAGAACAAATGAGTGGCCCTTTGCGACTGTAAACACATTCGGGTAGTGATATGCAAAGGAGTGCCCCGCGTGCCTTTGAGCAAGCTCGCCAGATGCTGGTGAGCCTGAGAGAGAGAGAGAGATGCAGGGGGGGGGGGGGTGGGGGGGGGAAGTATGATTACCGCTGAATATTTTGGCGATAAATTGGCTTTGGCACGAGTTGTGAAAGGTACATTAACGGGCGGGTGCATCACTTTGTGACTATTCCTAATCACACAGCGATGCTTTTTGGACCATGCGGATGTACGGTAAAGCGTTAGGTAAAGGGGTCCTTTAACGTGGAGAGGGGAGACCGGAGACCACCGACCAATCAGAATGGGCTTTCTTTTTTTCCTTTTTGGGAGGAGGGCTTAAAGAGGCGGGCGTATACAGACAGACACAGAATATACAGGTATATTCAGACAGCCTGTATGAGAGACGTCATTCTTGAACATCAAAGCGTGTCATCAAGTTCTAGTAGAGAGCCAAAATACGAGCGTGAGCCAGAAAATGACCACGAGACGTCTCCATCTTAATGCAAGACACACATTCCATGAGTGCCTTCAAGTAATGTAATGAAATGGGTATAAAGTAATGAAATGGGTAT
Organism: Cyclopterus lumpus; assembly: GCF_009769545.1. Classification (NCBI taxonomy): domain Eukaryota; kingdom Metazoa; phylum Chordata; class Actinopteri; order Perciformes; family Cyclopteridae; genus Cyclopterus; species Cyclopterus lumpus. The sequence continues at coordinate 7,850,391 of NC_046983.1, read as the reverse complement.
AAAGTAATGAAATGGGTATAATGTAATGAAATGGGTATAAAGTAATGAAATGGGTATAATAATAATATAATCTTATGGTGAAAAACGATATACGCTGTACTTACTGATGTGTGGCTACGAGTTCTTACGCTAATTACCTCATACTATACTAACACAGAGAAAGACATCTGTCTATTGAAATATTATATTCACTTCTTGAGTCTGGCGACTTGTCCTCTACCCCCCAATAATTGGTTGTATAATTGATGGATGGATGGACGGAGATTTACTTTTCCATGCAGCATTATTAATAGAATATCCGTAAAAAAACAAACAAACACTGTGCATTATTTTAATTAGTATTCTGATTGATGATTGCCAGGCTACAGTTTTAAAAAAAACACAAAAAAACACCAATTATAATCAGCCTCTGAAGAAAACGACTGACGACGAGCAGGCGTTCTGAAGTGAACGCTGGGATTTAAAAGAGTGCGTGAAAAAGCCACACAAAAACCACACCAAAATAAACACTGATTTATTTTGTCAATAAAGGAAAATGTGTTGATATTTTCTGCAGCCGTAGATATGCTGAATGTCCATGTTTTTGCATTCGGTCAGAGCAAGTGCTGAAATGCAACCAGTGATGCGCAGAGCAGGTGACATATTATATCGAGCAACCGTCAATCAAAGTCATGTGGTCGGATGAGTAACAAGTATGACAAGCGAGGGAGAGACCACTAAGGTCAGAAGGAGGTCAAATGAATGCAGGACTTTCACCCAGGAGACCACTGTTCATGTTGCATGTGAAACCAAAGGTAAACTTTGTCTGCTCAGGGCGTTTTTATATCTATTTACACTAGTTACATTGTTTCTCATTACACGTGTGTTATGCCCTGTTACATTACGCTGTCTTCATTGCGCTGTTACGTTGTTACGTTGTTGCGTTATTACGTTCATATTTGAAGTCAAAACATGATCTATTTTCTCACCTTAAACAAGTAGTTTTGTGCACAAACCTAACCAACACAGCAAACACGTGACGGAGCTCGCAGGTTACAAGCAAACGTGCCGGTGGGCAGTGGTACCTGTTCCCCTAATTAGCTGTGCAGGTGGAAAGACGAGAATACACGTGTGCAGATGTGCAAACTGCAGAGTAAGCTGACACCCCATCAGATATGCAGACAGGGGGTAACGCACACTGAAATAATACATATTATTCCAGCAGCTCCGCACTGATTGCCTCATGAACCAACAGAATACGTACAGTGGAGCTCGGTTTTGACACATTTCACTGCACCTCTTCACCACCACATCGCCCCACGCGTCCATTAGCAGCTTGAAATGCTCATTGTGCGCGCGCATCGAGATCGGAGAGCGCTATGGCCCTCGCGTGTGCACTGTTTGTTCTCTCACACACACACACACACACACACACACCTGTTCACACTCGCGAGGGAAGGGCCTGTTTCCTAGTCACAAAAGCGATCCAGCTCCAGTGAATTAACGCCGATGAATCACAGCTCCCGCAGTTTCGGGAAGCCCGCGAGGGGAGAGGCTGACGCCAGCGCATTGTTGTGAATCAACTCCGTGCCCCATCTTTCCTCCCTTTCCTAACAGCCCGTGTCACCCAGCTCACTTTCCAACACATACACACACACACACACACACACACACAGGTGCTGGCGTGGCGTGGCAGCGCCCCAGCGGCTCGGGGGCGTTAGACATTCTGTGCTCGCCGACTGCTCGTTGGCTGCCGGCCCGAATTTTTATTGGCCGCCGTAATTAATTACAGAGCCCCAGAACAGCCGGCAGACAGGACCCAGGACCCCCTGAGGTGGGGTCACCTTGGTGACCCTTAGACCGGCGGATCCGGGGTTAGATTAACACGCGACTATCCAGCTACTTAACGAAGCGACCAATTCAAACCACGCGATCCGACGTGGGAATCCGGCTGATTGTCGTGAGGTGGTGGCGCCTACTGTTGGCCCCAAAGGGCAAATGTTCTCGTCGGGAGCAATAAAGATTATGGGTTTATGAGCGGAGCATTCGTCCTCTCCTCGTGGTCAGAGGGCCGGGCCACACACTCAAAGGGGGGGGGGGTTAGGGCCGATGAGTATAGCGCGGTGAAAATTGTAAATTGAGGCATATGGCAAAATAAAAGGAAGTTGGCTGGAAATAAAGAAGTAAGGCATTTACAGGAAGAGGGAGACGGGGTCGGGGCTTGATGGATGCAGTTGCCGATTCTAGATTTTAGAAGTGGGCTCATGGTTGTGCTCATCTTAACCCCCCACGCCCCCACCACACCCAGCCCTTTCCACCCGCCCATCTCAAATTACAGCACGCACTGTGAGAGAGAGGATCAAACAAGCCGCACTGTCTTATTCATATTTCATGCTTCGGCGCCGAGGAAGCAAAGGAAAGAAGGAGTGAACGGATACAAAAAGTGAGAGGCTGCATGGGGGGGAGGAAAGTAGCCTACTTTTTGTTTTTGCACTACCTCTCTGGGTGCATATGTAGAAGCTTAACGAGTGGCACATACACGCACACGCACACAAACACAGACCCACACACACACACACAGACACACACACCTTTTCTTGTAATTGCTCCACTCGGTTCACAGGATCAGTGCATCATGGATCCCGTGAGGTGGGAGCAACACAAGGGGCTGAGAGACAACGGCAAAGAAACGGGGACATGCACACACACACACACCCACACACACCCCTGGCAGTCTGCTGCAACTTGCCACCAAGGATTGTACATGACCCCCCCCCCCTCTCTCCCTTAACACTAAGTGGAACAAGTCTCTCAGGCCTCCTCCTTGTTGCGCCTCACTCCTCAATCGGTCTTCAGCGGCGGGTCCGCCGGCGCTCTCCGCTTGCACCTCATTATTTTCGTCGGGAGACAGAAGAGCAGGAAAAAGACTGAAACTTTAGTGCAGGTGAACGTTTCCAGTAGCGGAAGAGGTGCGGGAGTCTGTCAGGCCTGTTTACTTCCATCACCGGTTGCACCGCACCAGCATGGCGGCCTCCTCGGTCTTTCAGCACCGTGACGCGTGCGGCCATCGAGTGCACGTTTAGCACGTTTAAGTCGGAGACTGCGCTCCACGCGCTTAATTAGCTCGCTAGCTACAGCTGATAGCATCCTGCAGGCGATGGCTGTCCTTCCACAGTAGAAATCAGGGACGCTTTGATGAAGGGACTCAATATCTTGTGTTGGAAATGAGGCGCCATTACTGTAGACTTGTTCTCTACCAGTGCACACGCATACTGTACTGTACACAAGGGGCCCACGTCGTCACGCTCAGCAAACCCCCGGCGTATCATGTACAGTATATTTATGAGCACGTCCTCCATCTCTCCCCCAGCTGTAAAACAAACACGGCCCGTGGAGATGAGCTCAGGTATAGATTAAAGCACCGGATGAATATTCACCGCTCACGTTAATAGCCAACGGAGGCGAGGAACGAGAGGAGGAAAAAAAAGATCTTGGGGAGTGAGGAAGGAGTGTTTAGCTGCGGCAACTTATTAATAATGCTGATTAGAAACTAGGGGGTGGGGGTTACCCCCCCCCCTCCAAGCCCTTTCCTTTGATATTCATCCCTCATCCTCAACCTTGGTTTTCAGAAGTTGAATTGATTGAAGACCAAAATAGACGAGGAGGAAGAAGAGGATGAGGAGGAGGAAGGAGGAGGAGGAGGAGGAGGAGGAGGAAGAAGAGGAGGAGGAGGACAACAGATAGAGGAGGAAGTGGCGGCTGTTGACGTGTCCTCATGTTTGGGAAGCAGACAATCATGCACACACATCAGCTGCTCTCGTGTGTCATTGCTGGCCATCTGTCAGGGACAACCGGATCAGGGTGGCAGCGCTCCAAACCCTCCCACTCCCTCTCTCCCTCTCTCCCTCTCCCCCCCTCTCTCTCTCTCTCTCCCTCTCTGTGAGCGTTCATCTTTATGTATATCACTCTCGCTCAAGGTTCATCGTCGGTCATCACCAGCCCAACGACACTGATTTCATCCCTCAGCGCCACGTCGTCGTCCGGCCCCGCTGCGCCGCTTTCACAACAGAACCGTATACTCGTCTCCACCATGTAGACGCTCCCGTCACCGTCCTTCACCTGACTCTCCACCGTGAACATCTATGAATACCTCGACCCTGGGTCTGCACTGCGATGCCACTCAGATGAAGTTCACCAAGGATGGGTCGTTAGAATCCTCCGACAGCATCAAATGGGTTCTCTATTCATTGAAGCGACGGCGTCGACGATGAATGAAATGGTAATAACCTGATACCTCCAGACTGTCGCGGTTGCACCACTTCATTCAAATGAAAACACTCTCCATATTCTCTGACTCCGCGTATTTCATGCATGTGGAAAATTTTTTTTAAATACAGTTGCTTCGGTCTGAATAGTGCTTGGGACTCGTTACGTGTTTGTGGGGTTTTACGTGTTGCTAGATGAATGGAAAATTCTTTATACTTACTGACACCAAAATTGCCTCTAATAAAGGACACCAGCGTCTGCTCTCCTTAGTCGTATTAATTAATTGACATTAACATTTTAATCTTTATTTTCTGTTTTTACATAGCAGGTATAGTTGTTTGTTGCTATATAAATGAATATATATGAATAAGTGAATATAACTTGAATCTCTCATTCACTTATAGAGCAGCAGAAACAACTTGTGGGGTGGTAGTTAGTACGACTGTCTACTCCCTATTTGCTGTATTGTGATCTACAAATTCAGATTAAACGCTCTATTTATCTGTCGATGTCTTAATATCTCTTTACTCTAGAGCCTTGATGGCATCTTGGTTTGGAAAATTAGAGATTTCTGTCACTTTGCACAACTTCTATTACACTCCTAATCCTCTAAGTCAATATTTTAATGGGAAGCTTTTATCTGTCCCAGGTCACAAATCCCCATCTAACTGTAAACAAAGTCCAAGTGCCTCTCTGCTTGGCAAGTGAGCAGCTGTAAGCTACAGCTGACATTCATCAGCTTTACTTCAGCCTGGCTTGGGGAACATGTTGTCCTCGTGTACCCTCCATTCTGCCACCGTGGCTCTCGATGCGTTTCCCTTCAGCAGCATTCATTTGCTCAATTACACCTATGCAGTGGAGCCATGTTTGTGGAACATGGCTCCACTGCATCCCCCTGCGCCGCCTCGGTCCAAAGCCTTCGTCATTGGTGCGTTGGCGCGTCCCACCCGGTTTTAAAAAAGTGACCCTCCTTTTACCCCCCTATTTAAGGTCTCGCATTCACATCCCACCGCATTCCTGGTAGTTAGCAGACACCCTCTCAGAATTAAAGTCACAGGGAAAAAAAGGACGTCAGAGCATCTTCAGCTTCTGGACTGTGGCACAACAGAATAGTCAATGTACAAAAAATTTAAATCAAATCCTTCACATTGGATTGGACCGCATTTCACTGGGCCTTTAAAAGCCCGGTCACGCCACAATGTGGCTCAGCGAAATACATTTTTGCTTCTGGAAGCTCGGGACTATGCTCTATGACCAACGAGCCTTGCAAGAGGATCTGCCGTCAGCAAAGCCGGATCGGGTATCCGTGACAATGGAACCAATTTATTCAATTCAGTTTTATGTTTGTATACTTGTATACTATTTTTTTGCTGGTGTACAAGTTATCCTTTTCATAGGTTACATACCAATTCAGCACACTTGATCTATGCATTCATGTGCTACATTATTTCCTATGACAAAGTTAAGAAAGCCTCCTCCACACAGTGAGGCACCCAGCTTATCAATCAAACACCGGTACTCGGTATTGGGCCGATACCCAAGACTCGGGTGTCGCTATTGGGACAGAGAATGTCAGATCAGTACATTCCTGTTTAAAATGTGAATGTCACAAGGCCTTTACTGACCCCAGAACTGCAAAAGATTGCCAATGAGGGTTAGAGAAGAGCCCTTGAATATATATTGCAGCAGCCATTGCAAAGCAACCACTTTAACGCTCCTGAAAGTTATTGGGCTTCTTTTTTTTTTTTTTATCGTCTAACAACTTAATCATTAATGTATTCATGAGAACCTGTTCAGTATTCATCAGACCTGTGATGGATGGCGTTCTGTAAAACCCAGCATTTGATGCTGGTTCACTTTAAAAGAAAGAAGAAGCCCTTTTCTCTGAAGCTGGTTTATGATCGCAAAGGCTAGAACTTTAAAGGAGATATCAACCCAATTTACCACTGCGAGGAAAGAAACTCCTAAAAGTTGTAAAAACTCTGCTTGTCTCGCCCCCGTAGGAACGGTATCACCTGCAGTACTCTGATCCAAAAACCACTTAGAAGACGTTAAGATGTTTATGACACATACAAAGTGTTTAATGACAACGTCCTCAGCCAACTACCCCCTCCACCTCCCTTTAGAGGATCTGGGTGTGAGTGGCTCAGGAGGGGTCTTTAGGCGAGGAGACGGGATTTAGAGCTCATGATTTATAGAGGGGACAGAGGAAGAGACAGGTAATCAGAGCATGGCGAGCTGGGCAGCCTGCGCGACTCTGTGTTTTAAGAAAAAGCAGCCGGATGAGAGAGAAGGAGGTACGCTCGTCCTAGCTGGATACACTCGCCCCCTTTGGGCGAGAGGGGAAGAAAAGGGTCCAGAGTGCTTTTGCCAGATGAAATGATGATTGGGAGGGAGAGGGGGGGGCTGCGCTGTCAGCCCGTGATTAATCTACCGCCGCCTGTCTAATTACCACCGGTGCCCCCTCCGTGTTCCTCAGCTCCGCCGTAGACGCGCTGACCCACACCGGAAGCTCGCTGCTCCCAATGCAAATTAAAGCCCTGTAAATATTTGCTTTTAACTCTTGCCGAGACATTGTTTCCAATTTTGCGCTCCAGTGGTCCGCAACCCCAACACCTCCCCTTACTCCGCACGCACACGCACACACACACACACACGCACACACTTCACGTTCATACTTGACACTGATGTTTGTGTGTGTGTGTGTGTACATCTCCTCGTTGTCAACACGTTTACTGACAGGTTCCTACACTCTCCTCCTCCTCCTCCTCCTCCTCCGTCTAGCCCTCCCTCTCTGCGTCCTACCATTGTGTCTGTGCTACAGCTGGCAGTCTATCAGCCCATCCTCGTTCACGGTGAGCCCCGTCTAGGCTCCGTAGTGCGTGAATAGAGGGAAAGGGAAGGAAAGCGGTGCACAAAGTGTATCAAAGGTAGACAGGCTGATCGGAAATGGCACACTTTCGATAGGACTCAATAAAGAAAAGTTGCACATACTGTATGTAGGCAGAAAAGGTGGGATGTTTACAGATGTGCTATAATCTGTTCTCCAAGGAATATGTCCCGTGTTGAAAATATAGTCATCAGCATAGATTTAAAACATTGGTTGCTTGTGGTTTAGGTGTCAAAAAACTGAACTTAAACCCAGTTAAATAATAAACTTTCAGCGTACAGCGGACAGCAGCATACATGGCACACCCGATTTCCGATCGAACCGTCACGGTCGAGATGCATTGTGGGTAATGTAAGTAACAAGTTTTGACAAGGAGTGAGAATGCACGGAAAAAGACAATATCTCGGGTTCTGCTGCTTCGATTTTCGTACTTAATAAAAAACCTAAACATTGCGAGCCTGACAGTCTTATGAGGAGTGGAGAACTCTTTTAATAGATGCTATCTTTTCACCTGAAAACCACCCACACTATTGCTGCTGCATCAGCTCCATCAACAATGAACTTCACTTAACTTTTGGATATAAATAATAATTTTACAACGTCTCTGCATTGTTACATTCCCTGGCTTCAAAGCAGAGAGAATTTCACTTCATTTAAAATGTACATGATTTAGAATTGAATTATTTATAAAATCCTTAACTCAAAGTAATGCCACTATAAGCTGAAGTTATTCCCCAGCAGCTGCACGCCCATCCTGTGAATGGCATTCACATACAGTTAGCCATACCTTTATGCCTTTATTGTCTGTCTGTGGACTGCAAAATTTAGAGAATATCTAATTTTCCTGACTCACAACGCCATTGAAATGGTGGTGTTGCAAGAGAGCGCGACACATTAATCGGCCCGCCAATTAGTCTGTTCGTGAAGATAAAAAATCCTGCTCGGAATTTGTAACTCACACTTGAATAATATGGCTTCTAATAATAGACCAGAGATGGTCGCACTGGACGCTTTGAAAATGCGTAAAATGCCGTACGAATGACCTATGTATGATAACACCGGGTTTGGAATAGATCATAACACGTCATACGACCGAAAATGTGCTGAATGTTAGTTGATTGGTCTGCTCTTTACATTTCTCCATCCTCTCAACATACAAACATACCCCCTCTCCAGCTACACGTGTTGAACTCTGGCCCCGCCTCTGAGTCCTAGGTTTCCCCACACCGAGATATGGAGGTGGAGGGATGAAAAAAACCTGACAGGGGCTTGAGTGGAGGACTGACCTGGCCACCGGCTCTTTTACTATTCGGAGCCCACACAGAGGCTGTCATGAGCAGGGTGGCAAACATACAGAAAGCGTGCACACTTGCGTCCCATTTTACTGACATTAATGTGGCATCTGCAGAGATGGAACGGCATCCGCTCCACTATGCCCCTTAAAATGACTCTGCGATAAACACATATAGCTCCTGTCACACAGATAAAAGCACACGCACACACACACACACACACACACACACACACACACACACACACACACACAGAGAAACTCCAGACAGCATCACAGTTTTGCTGAATGTGCATTAAGCAGACACATTTGTGAGTGTGGATGAATGTGCTCGCAGTCGCGGGGACACGTCGACGCTCGAAACGTCCAATGTCCACGCCTCAGTCTTGATGTGTTACTCAGCCATTGTGAAAACAAATGAGCTGCGCCCAATCAGACACTGTCAGACCGTGGACGCCTTGTGGTGATAATGAGCGACATGCATCCACGCTCGGCTGCACGCTGACACATCGGTAGACGCGCGGCTGCGTACGCTCGCCAGCGTGGATTCACGTGTGCCGCGGGGCGCTTGAGTCAAAGCCTTGCCTTGAGATCGTTTCAAGGCAAGACCTCTCCGACCTCATTCACCCAGCAAGCACCCTTTCACGCGCTGAATCCGAGCTACGGGCCCCTGCCCCACCGGCCTGGCGAAAACAGGTTATTATCTATCATTAAGTTGAACCCGCGCTGACAGACGGACTCGCAAGAGGGAGGAAGAGGTGGCAAGCAATTACAGGGGAGGTCTCAGCGGGTGGTTCGGCGGTTGTATCGGAGCGAAATTGGGTGGAATTGGTTTTGGTGGGATTTAGATTGTGCCCAGTAAGCTATGTGGCGGAATGGTGATGGATTCGATTCTGAGATAGTGATCTCCAGGCTGATTTGTCCACCGGAGGGAAGCTGAGGGGAACTTTTTTCCTCTAAAGAGCCCCGTTGAAATTGTGAAAACAAACAAGCAGCTTCGAGAAAAAAAAGAATAAAAACAGACAACGGAGAAGAGGACAGCGTGATGTGTCTTTACCACACCGGCCAAAATAGCATAAAGACTCAAGTATGTGAGAGTTGTTTAGTATAGGGCTTCATGGGTCCTGCTGGTACCCAATCTGTGAAAGTAGTGCAAGGACATGAGTCTCAGTGTTCAGGCCAACATTTATAATGCGAAATGTATAATACCGGAGGGGACTCAGATCAAATGGTGTGTCATAATAATTGCCAGAGAAAAATGTGTTGTGTGACAATTTCCCTCACCGTGGCTGCTCATTAAATGATGGAGAGTTCTTTTATAGGCTCTGTTTGGGTCAGCTGTATTTTGGGTCAGGTCAATTTTTCTTTGGATAAATGACTGGTTTGGATTTTTGCTTCCCCACTTTTGCTAGTTTTTTTCATGGGTCTGTTTTGGATCGGAATGGGTCCACCACATTTCGGATGGCGTGTGATTGTCCTCTGGGCATGCCGATTGGGTCCCTTAAGTCTACATCTTTTTTTTAGGCAATGCTCTTTTGTGGCTATAGGCGGCCCTTAACATTTGAGAAATTCTCTTGTCTTTTGATAAATGACAAGAAAGTTTTGTTTGTTTACCGGAGGTCATAAATCATGTCGCGCTTTGTTGTCAAGTCAAAGCAGACGAGCGAGAGACTAAGTGCCCGATTATAGTACAACGCAAAAAAACCATGTGCCACAACTTTTCCTTTTTGATCCACACGTGACTCAATTACACAACCCCATCTAATCCAAATCCACACCCAGGCTTTATAAAAACATAAAGGAACCAACCCTTATTTCCTCTCAAATTAGGTGCAATTTCAATCGCGCTCACTGATCACAGTGCAGTCACCGTGAGCCGAGACGTGACCTTCATATGGAAGATTAACGGCAGGTTAATTGCTTGGAAGCCGCCGTCACAGCACATAAAAGTGGCTCCTCACAGCAATTAAAGATAACAAAGTAGGCTTGCTGTTGAAAACACGGAATCATAAGCACTTCATGTAATTCTTCTCTTAATGTGCAGCAGTGAAAGCGGCTCTCCCCCTCATGGCAACGACATCAAAGTCTGGCGTCAGTTTTGAAGTACAGATCCGCGGCATAAAGGACAAGTAATAATTTGTGGAATCTGATCTCTGTCGAGGCCTGTTGTAATTAATGAGAGAATATTTTCTCACAAACACAGGAGAAAGGCACCTGCAACACGAAACGCAAGCTAATGATCTGTTGTCTAATTATGCAACAGTCTATTTATAATTACATCTTAAAAGTCCCAGTCTTGCGTTGGGTTTCATTACTTGAAAAATCAATTAAAGTGTCACGGACACATTCAAAACATGGCAGAGCTTCAGTGCTTCCTGATCAATGCTACTTCCTCTGTATTCAGATTTTACTTGTTACTCCGGCTGGTAGTTTCACTAAGAGGTGATATCCCTGTAATGGTTTGCTGACCTGTGTGTTGTGACACTAGCCCACAGTGGATTCACTTCTTCCGAACTGTGTCAAATACATATAACCCTGCATAATTACCTCACGGGGAAGAGTTCCTCTGTCCGAGGCAGAGTTAACTGAGTATCACGCCGAGCAGTATGCTTCATGTTTCTTCACTTCAAGAAATATGTTTGTGGAATGTGCTTATTCTTTTTTCATGTGGATGGGCAATCGGGCAACTGTTTGCTAACGTTGCCATATGATGATGTGTCGTATGATCACTACCCCAGTGACAAAACAATAAAATGTAATCAGCGATTGCAGGTTTTAATATGAAGCTACAACCAGGATACATTTAGCTTAGCTTAGCATAAACATTATCAATCTTCTCATCTTATCAGGGTCACGGCTCAGGACCTGTTCTTTTGTAATGTTTCAATTTGTAATATCGATGCACCGACAGCAGCATAACTGTTCCCGACCTCTCTTTGCCTGTACTCTTTGCATTAAACACAATGCATAAGGTTGGCTGTTTCATTACGTCTAAGCCACAGCAATTGGACAATCGGACGCTCTTTTGAAAAATACTTGCATATAGGCCTACTTTGGCCTTTTTGTACGTGGTAGGTTTACTAGGTTTCGTACCAGGGACAGGTGAGACAGGTGGTGCATCTCAGCTGATGATGTCAGGGTGAATAGAAAGTAAATAAGACATGCAAACTATCTGCTAGAAGGTTAATAAGACATGTTAACTCTCCGATAGAAGGTGAATAAGACATGCTAACTCTCCAGTAGAAAGTGAATAAGACATGCTAACTATCTGCTAGAAGGTTAATAAGACATGCTAACTCTCCGATAGAAGGTGAATAAGTAATGCTAACTCTCCAGTAGAAAGTGAATAAGACATGCTAACTCTCCGATAGAAGGTGAATAAGTAATGCTAACTCTCCAATAGAAAGTGAATAAGACATGCAAACTCTGCTAGAAGGTGAATAAGACATGCTAACTCTGCTAGAAGGTGAATAAGTAATGCTAACTCTCCGAAAGAAGGTGAATAAGTAATGCTAACTCTCCGGTAGAAGGTGAATAAGACATGCAAACTCTGCTAGAAGGTGAATAAGACATGCTGACTCTCCGGTAGAAGGTGAATAAGACATGCAAACTCTGCTAGAAGGTGAATAAGACATGTTGACTCTCCGGTAGAAGGTGAATAAGTAATGCTAACTCTCAGATAGAAGGTGAATAAGACATGCTAACTCTCTGCTAGAAGGTGAATAAGACATGCTAACTCTCAGATAGAAGGTGAATAAGACATGCAAACTCTGCTAGAAGGTGAATAAGACATGCTGACTCTCCGGTAGAAGGTGAATAAGACATGCAAACTCTGCTAGAAGGTGAATAAGACATACTAACTCTCTGCTAGAAGGTGAATAAGACATGCTAACTCTCCGGTATAAGGTGAATAAGACATGCTAACTCCGCTAGAAGGTGGATAAGTCATGTTAACACTCCAGTAGAAGGTGAATAAGACATGTTGACAATCTGCTAGAAGGTGAATAATACATGCTGACTATCTGCAAGAAGGTGATTCAATTATGCTAACTATCTGCTAGGAGGTGAATAAGACATGCTAACTCTGCAAGAATGTGAATAAGATATGCTAACTATATGCAAGGAAGTGAAAACTATATGCAAGGAAGTGAATAAGACATGCTAAGAGATTCCTCAAAATGTCAAATTATTCTACATCCAAAGCAATAGAAAAAAATCAAACACATGCCAGACATAAAGCTGCTTTATTTTACCTTTAAGTGTCGATGCTGGAAAAATGCTGTTTGATTTTGTACTCTTCAAAAGATTCCTGACAGATCAGTCCTTCTGCTTTCTTCTCCACCTCAGTGAGAAGTATTTAGCTGTCCAGTCTGTCTTATATGCTCACAATTCACTGTCGACAAATCTTTTTCACAGCATTCATTTTTTTGTTTTGCAGCAGAGGGGATGTCAACTTGACTGACATATAGTCAAATTTGTATAGTTCAGGTGTGGGCCTAATATGAAGAAAATGGCCGCACTGTCTAATTAAATTTGTTAAAAGGCAAGATACATTTCAGGTCCACAAATTAAACTGTATTACAGATGTTTGGGTCAGAATCAGGCTGGGTCTGGCCCAGACAACACAGCAGTCTATGAGAGCAGGAAGTTGCAGGTCTGAGTGCTGTGACTGTAAATAGTTTCCAAGTCCTGAAGAATGATGCTAAAACACGAAATGTCTCGGCTAAAGGCCCACTTTGTACTCAATTAGAATAATGTTTAGTTGTGGAAAACCCTTGTTTTGCATATTTCCTTCTTAATGATAGAGCACCTGTTGAAAAACATTATATAAGAAAATATAATGCGTCGTTGTCCAGAGGGTTTGTCTGTGGAACACATTTCATTTAGAAATTCGAAGTGAGCGAGGTGCAGTGAAAAATGGAGGTTTATACTGAAAGACCTGTGTGGTCCCCTCCTTCTCTCTTTCTCTCGGGGGTTGAGGATGAAACATCCTCCTGATGACATGAATCACGGGTGAATGTGTGCCAGTGTGTACCTTGTGGGATAGTGCTGCGCGAATGCGTCGAGATACAGCACGCTCGGGAGAACCTGTTCCTTTAAATCTGTGGCGGTATAGCGCGATAGCAGGCGCTACACCTGCATTCCAAATACTGGACGCGCTATCTCTTTACATGGCTCTGTGTCCATGCTCAGCTTTCCTCCCACCAGTCTCTCCCTCTCTGCTTCATCAATCACGTAAGCTCTCCCGCTGCTCACAGCAAAGCCGGACCAATTAGGCCTTCTAATTGAGCCAATTAGCAATTAAACACTAAGATGCACCCCGAAGTTCTGGAGGTCCCTCCAGGCACACGAAGGCCTGCCAGGACCTTGGAATCGAACCAAGTGTTCTGGCTTGTGTGGGCAAGAGGAGTCCTCCTTGGATGTGTGTCTTTTAAATGTCCACTTCTCCGAGAGACTCCGGGGTCAGTGAAGCAGCACCTCATGTGGCTTTTTACTCCGGCACTGTGAAGAGTCTCTACTGACCAGAGAGAGAGAGAGAGAGAGAGAGAGGCTTTTCATTAACACCAGGACCTGTTTCCTCTCCATCTACATTCTCACTTCTCATTACCGCTCCTTTCCAACTCGCATTCCCTTTCATGTGTCTTTTGGAGGATGAAAGTGAAATGGTAAATTGTGGGCGCGTGTGTATGTGTGTGTGTGTGTGTGTGTGTGTGGGTGGAAGGGTCGTCCCTGCGCGCAGTGCGTAGGCCTCTAGACTCTCTGTGGTTTAATTAGAGCTTGCATCGCGCTGCCCGCTTCTCGGTGAGAGAGTACACTCCCAGACACACACGCATGGGCGCATGGGCGCATGGGCGCATGGGTAGAACAGAAACAAGCCCACAATGAGAGGAACAAAGGCAGGCACCAGTATATTTAGGGGGAACACACTGTACCAAAAGAAGACAATGAACAATTACAGATGGCTACGGACTCGCTTGCAATTACACAAATGTGCCACTCCACCCCCAAAAGAGCTTGTTGTACATAAGAAACTTTATTATTACATGAAGGGGCCTCCTTATTTGTATGTCAGCGAGAGTGTCGCCTGCTCATCAGCCTATATACTCTCATTATCTGCCGTCTTGCCTCGGGACACTTAACTCCCATGCCTTCAAATTCAAATGGCTTTATTTGCAGTGGGAGAAGGGGCGGGCAGGCGGGGGAAGACAACAAAAACACAGAGGCGCTTCAGTGGGTGCGGGCCGATCCAATAATACGGTTAATGATGACTTGGTTAATGGGACAATTAAGGCATGGCGATAAAGCGGGAGATAAGCGTGAAAGAGAGCGGTAATGGTGAATTGTAAAAATCGGATAAGATGAAAATAGAGTATCCGTGCGATCACAAAAGAGATTTTTCCTGCACAGCCTTCATTACTGCTAAAGGTTGTTGGCCGCCCACCGTTACATAACGCCACCCAACAATGTGATGACGCCGTAATCTCCTCCATGCCTCGTGCATTTTACGACTGGGTCTGTTACATGAGGATTTGCACATTTCCGCAGTAGATTACATGGATGAGTGTACAGTGTGTGGGAACTTATTCATGTGTGGGTCAATTAAGGCTTACTGCGTGCATGCGTGTGTGCCTTTGTACTTTGCATGTAGCCCAAAAAATGCGCCGGGGCTGTTCTAAGCTGCTTACAGGCGCACATTGTTGACCCCTTGACCCAACTGGGCAGTGAAAGGCTCACCCTAATCCCGAGCCTCTACTCCTCGCCTACGCCGTCTACTGTACTCGGGCTGAAGCGATTCCTCGAGGAGCGGAAGTAGCTCTACTCCTGTAAAAAACATGGGCGCAAGAGAGCTGGTTGACATTAGCCGCTTCACTAAATAACTGAGCGAGTAGCAAATGGTGTGTTCAAGCTCTATTCAGTAAAAATGATTATTGGGAGAGGGCGAATTATATCTTTCATGATGTGTTCGAATGTGATCTTGTAAAATGTGGTTCTCTGTGAGATACTTGAATAAATACAGTTGTTTGAAGGAGATGTTTTCACAGCAATAACAACTATATTTCTTCTTTATTTCCCAAATAAATTGAATTGTGTTTACATGCAAATAACCGCTATAAATGACACTAACAAACTAAGAGGACAACATTTTTGAAATGTTGACAGGTTACACTGACTTCAGGACGGTTGAAATCATTTTCCAGAATGTATTACGTTTTGACAGATGTTTTTGTATGCAGTTTAAGAAAAATGATGATGTTTCTTAAAAGGGAACCAATTAGTTGTCTTATTTTCTCTTTTGTATATGAACTATTGTTCCATAATAAAGCAACATTGTATATCATCCAATTGATTAATAAATGGAATACTCAATTACTAAAATAATTGATAGCTGCAACCCAATTAGAGATGCATTATGATAAATGTTAACTGACCAGGACAGAGTGAAAGCGTCCAATCCAGGTCTTTATTTTTTCATGCCTAATAGATGAGCTCTCAACATGGAGTATCTATGAGAGTTAGATCACGTTGCCAGCTCACAACAGATCACAAGTATTACATGCCAGAGTGTTTGTAGTCATGTGAAGCGAAACACGTTGATCTCAACAATGCTGTCTGTCGTTTCATTGCTGCTTTCATTTCAGGTTATGTTTATTTCCCCTTGGCAACAGTTGAAGGGTGAATGTTGCACTGACAACGTTTAATGGAATATATTTCTGCTTAAGATAAACTATAATCTCTCTTATCTTTCTCTTCCCCCCCCCCCCCCCCCCCCCTCCCCCCACCTTCTCTGTCTTTTTGTTTTTCTCTCTGTGTATCACTGTCCTTTAAATCTCCCTCCTCCTCCCCTTCTCTGCCTCATTCTGCAGAATTCTGTGGCTGTTAAAAAAACGAAAAATGATCTGGATAATAGAGGACCAATAGGGATGGAACGCAACAGAACCATGACTGGGGAAGCGTTTCAGATCCTTGTTGCTCTGAATCAACACTGACCAGGCATCCACACCGAGGTCCGGCCTCCTTCTCCAGCATCCCAAGGACCCTTCTTTCCCCCCAGCGACTGCTTTGCCCTCCATCTCACCTTCACTCAGAGCTCCTGGTCACAAAAAAAGCTCATTTTATTCTTTCAGGGTCTGTCTGCTTTGGTTTTTAAATCCCCTCTTATGCTTTACCTTCCAGACTGTTGGTTATAATCCACCTTTTCTCATAGAAAGACTGAAGTACTCTAAAACAGACTAAAAGCTGGTGGCTGAACACCATGAATCCGGCCATGTACCCCCTTCCACTTGTTCTAAATAAACAAAGGGGGCAGGCTTTGTCGTCCAGAACACGGCCCCATAGTCTCATTACGGACTGGTGCCTAATGGGTTTGCTAGGCCTCATTGTGCTCTTCAGCCTGGCCTCGAGCCAGAAAATGGACCCTTCTAAAAACCCCTTAGTCACCACCAATTACGGTAAGATCAGAGGCATCAAGAAGGACTTGAACAATGAGATCTTGGGCCCCGTAGAGCAGTACCTGGGCGTCCCCTATGCCACGGCACCCATCGGCGACCGCCGCTTTCAGCCGCCCGAAGCCCCGGGATCCTGGCAGGAGATCCGCAACGCCACCCAGTTTGCCCCCGTGTGCCCTCAGAATGTCCACGGCGTGCTCCCGGAGATCATGCTGCCTGTGTGGTTCACTGACAATCTGGACGTGGCGGCGGGTTACATCCAGAACCAGAGCGAGGACTGCCTCTACCTCAATGTCTACGTACCCACTGAGGATGGTGAGTGGGCATTATTAAATGGAGGGTTGGGGGAGGCCGGGAGATGAGGGAGTCAGTGGGTAATAGTGGGTAGAATGAATTATATTGACTGTTCGCTAAGCCCCGTTCCTTTAGATCCTCTTGCTATGCCTGTCAAGCTTTCCATACTCGCCATAAATATGTAGTAGGGCTGGGTGTGGGTACACAATACTTTTAAGGTATCAACTGAAATAACCCAGTACCATGTAGCATCAAGATTCTCCAGTCAAACAATACTACATAATACTAATATTTGTCACGTTTTGCTCTCAACCAATCACAGCAAACATTCTTCCATGTGATGTGACGTTTGATTGGCCCACTACGACCCACACAGCCAGGGTTGTTTACCTGCGCACGCTATCCAGCAGCTAACAGTGCTAACAACGGCAACAGTGCTGAGAACGCTAACAATTGTATCCTGGGGAACCTTGATGGGTATTACGCGGCCCTGACGATACCCAGCCCCAATAACTATAGTTTACTATGATAATGGGGACAGATTTACCATTGCAAATGTTGTTTTCTTATTTTATTTTGTGTCTGTCAGATTATATTACCTTCATGAGATGATTGGAAACGACTTGTTAATTTTTTCAATTTATATCTAGTTGACTCATTTCAAACCGGAACCCTGTAAAAGGGTCTAAAATATTTACTTGATGGCTGCGCACATTATATCATGTGCAAAGATTCAGGCCCCAGGCACTCAGAAGCCGGGGATCCATGTAGAAACCACCACGCACGCTCAGCTCCCACTCCAACCCGATGCACACCGCTTCAACGTGCAGAGAAATCCAAAGCTTGACAGGCCAGCTGTTGCCATTTACGGTTGCTACGCTATGATTGGACAATCGCTGTTCAGTGGAGGGGTGTAGGGAACGGTCAATTTGTGGCACCCATAAGGGGGAGGAGCCTCGGGAAGTTCACTTCATGTGGGAAAAAAAACTAACTTGAAAACTGGAGTGTTTGAATTATTTTCCATGTTCATGCACAACCTTAAACACCATAAATATTGCATATGCATATGGTGTGTGTTTTCACAGCGGCTTATATATATATATGTATATGTATATATATATATATATATATATATATATATATATATATATATATATATATATATATATATATATATATATATATATATATATATGAAAAAAAGAAACTATATAAAATTATTCCATGAATCATTTTTCAATTACCCTACCCTGGCTTTACAGTCCTTCCCATTCAAGGTGTTATAAAGCAAGAGAACAAAGGTCAGGACTGAAGCAGTTTCCAGGTGCTTTATGAGATAAAAGATTAGGTGACATTTGACTTTTCTTACTTTTTTCTTTTTTTTATCGACAAGAAGCCTCTTCTCTCAACTCAGACGTTTTTTGTCTGCCCGGGCTCTCTCAGGTGTGCGAGCAATACAAAAGAGAGAGATTTCCCATTCCGTTGGCAGATGTGATATGAAGAGACTCCCATCATCTCTCTCTCTCTCTCTCTCTCTCAGGATATTCTAAAACGGGTGTCACGTTTGTGTCTTCATTTCTATATCTCTGTTCTGAGCTGCACAAAGCCAGCCCCTTTCACACAGAGAGGGGCTCTAAGAATCATGTTGCCGGGTTTCCCATCCAGAAACGGTCTCTTGGTTTGACCTCAAACAACTGGAGGTCTTCAAAAAAGAAACTTACTGTACTAACACAATGTGTTTTTTTTTGTGTGTGTTTTTTCTTCTTCTCGATAAGCACATACACACAAGTTCAGATATAAAAAATGAATTAGAAACAAATCACCAGCTTTGACGGTATCGATATCAGCGTGTGTATGTGTGTGTGTGTGTGTGTGTGTGTGTGTGCCTTGACGTTTGCATTAATCTATGTTTCTCTTGCTGTCTATATGTGCACATCGTTGTGTGCGTCATTGTCGTGATGAGGCAGTGATTTACACCCTGAAAATGTTCTTCACTCTGACACATGTCGGTCGCCCTGTCAGCATCATTCAACTGGACTTTTTTTTTTTTTAGCCCCTCACAGCTCAACACACTTCCTTCCGTCCTTCCTTCCTTCCTTCCTTCCGTCCTTCCTTCCTTCCGCCTCTCCGCTCCAACACTGCAGCCTCAGCCCTCGACACCCTGTCATTGCCACTTAGAGCTCCTGCGGCACATATAGAACACTATACATCAGGTCTTGAGTCATTTCACAGTGTCGCGCAGCTTTTTTCTTCTTCTTCTTCTTTCCCCTGTTTTGTGAGATGTACGACTTTGTGATGTAACACAGGCAGACGCACGCTCAAAAATACCAAAACACTTTTGGCCAGCAGATCCCCAAAAAGATCCGGTGCAACTCGCTGTCCACGGGCACGCACAAGGTTGAACATGCCCACGTGACGGCACTCTCCCGTCTCCCCTTGCTGTCGATTCCCCTCCTATTCCCCTCACTTTTTAATAATGAATGCTGCATCTCGGATTCTCCTGAGGCCTTTTTACGTGTATCCTTTTTTTATAGGGCACCACTAAGACAGAATCCCTCAAAACCTCTAACCTCTAATTTTAAGTGGATTAAGTCTGCAGAATTACTGCTTAATGCTGCCATCAGTGCAAATGGAGGAACGTGGGACGCTGACAAGAATGTGTGTGTTTGTTTATAGATAAACAAACACGCAAACATTTGGTGGTTACTCATGGCTCCTTAATTAATACTTCAGGACTCAATAAGTTTGCTAAGCTAGCCATGTGTTCTCATCTTTTCCCTAATTCCACGGCGCTCATGAAGAAATATGTTTCTGAATTTGTAATACTTTGAGAGAAAAAAACGAACGGGGACACAACTAATCATGTTACAGTAATGATGCAAAATTACACTTGTTATTATCTGATTTACAGAAACTTAATCTAATATGCAAATGAGGATTTTTTTGATTTTATTACATGCAGTACATGAATATTTTAGAGCCTGGACCCACATGTCTTTGTTCTTACTTCATCAATCTTAAGTTTTAATATTGTTCTCAACGCACCTAATGGATCATTATTCTTTAATAAAAGGACAGATTATGGAACCATATCCAAGCAAATACATAATATTCATATAAGAATACATCAGTGGTCATTGAAATCCCACTATAATGTAAAGCGTTGACTATAAACCCAGCTTGTAGGTCGCTCCCCCACTGAATGCTGGGAGTAAGGGGCTCCAACGGTTCCCCTGGAAATGACATCCCATAAATCATAGCGAGAGGTTTTCATCTGGCTCCTGCAGAGTCACGGTGGATCGATGGACAAGGGGGGGGGGGGAGAGATGGCTGCTGCTGCTGCTGCTGCTGCTCCTGATGCCTCGGGCTCAAAGACAAACCACATGCTTCTCTCAGCAGTCAGCAGCCATTAACACAGAGCAAGACTTCCTGGTAAATAAGTCAGAGGAGCTGGAACCAGCAGCCCTCAAATGGGATGAGATGTTCCATTTCTTAAAAGGAAAGCTGGCCTTTTGTTTTCACCCGTTCCCGTTTCCCTCAAACCACTTCCCACCGATTCGTTTGACCATTTCTGATTGGCTTAGGGCCAATATACAGTATCACCCTGCTGGTGGCTGGTGCAAACAACATTTTAAGATCAATAATTCCTAAATATCAGGATTTATTTCTGAACTATAACAGACAAGTATGGATCTGGAACAAAGGGAGACAGACTCTACCACCCTTGGAAGAACGTTATTGGTGGTCGGCTGAGGTTTAACCCTGATGAGCTGTTACAAAATACCTTCTAAGCTGCGAGTTCTTTTCAATTAGTCCTGTTGGAGGAGAATATACATCAGTTTGCCAGATAACCCTCTGGGATTTGAACCGCTAACCTCAGCGTTGTCAGCTCCGTGCTTCTTGGGCTGAGCTGCAGGGTGCAAGCCGAAGGCCTTATAAATTATTCCATCCGATACTTCATCTATCTCCATGCATCAAACTCAAACTCCCACATCTCCCCGTTCTGCAATATTTCAATTTTTTCCGAGGGGATTCATCACGAAGGGTTCGATACTAACACGATAACGGTGGTTGAGGGACATCGGCATCACCAAAGGGCCAGAGATGGATGAATAAATGAAGGAGGTAAAACAAACAAACAAATAAATAATAGAGAGAGATGCAGCAGTGGGGGAAAAAAATGAAATATATTGCTTCTGATGCCCGAAAGAAAAACCTTGATTATTCTGCTCCATCTCTTTCTATATATGTTGTCTCTCTCTCTCCTGCCAGGCCCAGATGATACCCTCTAAAGAACAAAAATGGAATAAAAAAAGGGGATGATGGGTATAAATAGATCACCATCTCTCCGCAGGCAGAATACACTTCCCTGAGAAGGAACAATTGCTGTTACATACTATATGGGCCTGTAGCTCCCAGGGGACAGGCACCCCCCTCACACACACACACACACACACACACACTGTATCACTAAACCAAAACCCTTAACAAATAGATGAAAAGGGACGGATTGCGAAGCAGAGAGTCAGATTTGAAGTCCGGCATCTCTAGGTGCTTGTCATTTTATAGAGGTCAGAGCAGAGGGGCTTCCTCTGGTCCGACCTTAACAAACCAAACCTGACAAAGTCCATTGTCTTTGCTGTGGTTTTTTTTTCTCATGTTCCCCCTCCCTCCTCTCCCCCTTCTCTGTCCCTCTCTGCACCATGCTGAGGCTCAGGGGAGCAGACAGCAACTGGCCTGCTCAGTCAAAGGCTTTGTCTTACTCAGCGTGGTGGTGGGCGTGAGGAGAGAATCAAATCAGCCAGGGGTCGGTCACTCGCTTTGAACTTTTCCATTCATCTAGGACAGCCCAATACATACCTGGGAAAAGGCGACCGGCAGCCACAGTATACCAGGTGTATATTGTTAAAAACTCCGACAAGGACTTATATTAAGAAAAGTTTTGTGCCTTGAAACGGTTAGTAAACTTGAACTGGACGCTGTGTTTTTTTGAATTTTTTGAATTCCTTCAGATTTAAATAAGTTCAAGGTGGGGTGGCGCTTTCTAGGTGGAGTTGTGAAATGGGGATATCAGTCTCCATTCACGAATAAAAAGAAGAAAAAAAAGACTTTTTTTTTTTACTTAAAGACGGAGAGCACTCAAAAATACCAAGACGGTTCCCCGGGGATGACAGACCTCTATCTCTGTTCACATGAGAGGAAACCGTAACAGCAGTGACCTACAATACCCGATGTGAAACATGAGCGGAGGAGGAGGATTTTTAAATTAATGCCTGCTAAGCTGGTTAAACCTGTGGCTTTGATGGACGCTTGAAATGGGTCCGTAACTACTGAGGGTGACGTGTTTTACAAGACAAAGGAGAAGAATTGAGGAGAACTTGGATGGAGTGTGGGAAAAGGGAGCGATTGTGTGTCTGTGGGTGTGAAAGAGGGAGAGAGAGCTCTTAATATTGTGTAGTGTGGGTCGGACTTATTTTCAAATCTTGCCGGGTGTGTTTGGATTTTCTTTGGAATTCCTTCTCGTGAGATGCAGTCACATTGTATACTTGTTTATGGTTTTTTTTAAAGTTTTGAAAGCTGAGTCTAACCGGACTTACATACTTTACATTAAAGTGCACCTCTTGCGTCACCTGAGGTGGTCAGCATAGATGCATAGATGAATCTGCAAGTGTACTTCATTAGGTGAAGTATAGAGCATCTGCACTACACTGCACTGAACCGTTTAACATTTTAATCAAACGCACCGCATTGTGATAATATAATAACAGGCGCAGCATACTGGCATAAAACGTGTCGCGTCCTTTTGACGCCACGGTCAACAAATATCAAACATTTTCAAAATAGATAAACACTTTCCCCATTGTGAAACCAGGTCAATATAGACTTAGTTTTCTAACATATCTTCTGAGCTTTATTAGCACCAGCTGTGTAACAAACATAGTTATTTTAACACAAAGCACAATCTTTTCCTAGTACTTTTGTTGCCTAAGCCTTACCATGTAAAACTAATTACAAAAATTATAGATAGAGTTTGAACATATTGAAGACCACAATATTGAACTATTTCATGAGTAAATCAGCAGCCAGAACCTTTTAAATTATCTGTCATTGAAAAACGTTCAAGAGAGGATGAAGCTCTTCATGTTAAACTTCGTCCCTTTTTGGCCAACCACCATTCAGCTTGTTCTAAGAATAGAATAAACAGACATTTGCTCTTCTGTTCTGTTCCTACTTACGGTTCCTTAACATTTGAATGCAGTGAACTGACCAATTATTGATGTTAAAACTCTCAATGAAAAACCCTGAATCGGTCCTGAACATTCCACGAAAAACTGCGGATATCGATAATGACTGTAATTGGAGAAACGATTTGCATAATTTACTCAGCATCTTTACTTATTGTGGTCGCAATCAAATGCGGCGGTTCCGTTATGCGATTACAAGACAGAGACGGAGAGCGCTGCCAGATTATGATATTGATCCCATTTTGAAGATTTCTGTTGAGGAGCAGCAGTAAAGTTAGTGGGAGACACTGAGAGGAAAAGAACCAGGGATGAATGGAGGTTGAAGGAGTGCAGAATTTAGATCGAGGACACGAGGAAAGGGGGAAGTGGGACGGGGGGGGGGGACGGGGGGGGTTGTGATGGCAACCATCCACCACTTCCTGTATCTTACTGCTCGGGCGCGCATCAAAAGCTGCGTGCATTTTGCCTTTCCACTAGACTCTGAATGAAGGAATTAGCAAGGGCTCAGTTCCAGCTATTTATAGCCTGTAAGCCTGAGAGATGGAAAGGGTGTGTGTGTGTGTGTGTGTGTGTGTGTGTCCACGCACATCACATGATCCTAATAATCTCGGCGGTGTGTTTGCACCCGTTTTGTCGCGTTCATGTGGGTCATCATTTTGATCGACTCCCCTGTCGTCCTCCTCCTCCTCCTCCTCCTCCCCCATCTTCATGTGACGTCTCTTTTCGAGCATTGCCTCCTCTCTCACCCAACCTCTCATCCCCCTTCATATTCCATTCCATTTTACTTATTTCCTCCCTTCCTTTTTCGCTTAAGCGTCCCCCCCCCCCGCCCAAAAGTCTCCCAGCTCCCCGGTCGTCGTCACCATATGCTTTGGATGAGCAATGAAGGCAGAAATAGGATTTAGCTGTAGACGGTCCATTCAAATGATGGTTTTAGCCTCAGCAGAGTGAATTGACTTCACAACAGTGCTTAAATAATAAGCTCTCAGGCTTTGACTATCCATGTTCTTTTGGCTTCGCTTCTGTAGCAGTTTACAGCACAATCTGGGATATCATCTGGTTTAACTCGGGGATTGATCAAGAACATCTAATGGGATTTGATGCAGTCTGATCCGCCCTCTCCTATCAGATTGGCAATCTAACCATAAATAGGCTCAGGTGGAGCAGCGGCTTCAGAGTCACGCTAAGGAACACGGAAGCCTTCTGGCCGGGGTTTCTGACTCGAGCTCTCTTTTCTAGTCTCTCGTTAAATGCCTCAGGAGGCTCTGTTCCGACCTCTTAAACTAAACAGGGACGTGTCATGAAAAGCTCACTGCGGTGTTTTTGCACAGCAACCCACACACTGTGAAATAGGAAAACTCAGTCAGTCAGAAATCATGTGATTCAAGAAATTCCCCCTCTTATGTCACATGCAGGCTCATTAGCATTGTATTCCACCCACCGCTGTAGAACTACCTTTCCAAAAGTGTCCCATAATCTTCCTGACATTTTAGCATGTGAAGCATGGAAACATGTTCTAGTGGACTGGATGAGAACATTAGCAGGACGTGTCCCGTCTAACTTAAACGTTTAAAGCTGCTCCAATCAATTCCACACAGAAGGGCCGCCCGGGGGATAGAACCCTCTTAACTGTGCTAGACAATACACCGCCGTGCAGCCAGCTCAAATCAATATTTTCTTAATATTTCATATAATGAATAATGCCTTTTCGCTTCATATTACAATAACAATAGGTACGTGTGACACTAGCGGAATCCTCTGTTATCGGTGCTTTAGTTTGAACATGAGGAAGTAGACTTCAGCCTCATAACGCATCTCCTTTCACTGCATTCTCCTGTTCGACAGCTGGATATTCATTTGTAATATATATATATATATATATATATATATATATATATATATATATATATACATACAGTATATATATATATATATATATATATATATATATATATATATATATATATATATATATATATATATATATATATATACATAGCTATATTTTTGTGTATTAGTGTAGTGCTTTAGAAATGCTTTTTCAGCACAACGCTCACTTTCACTCTGCATTTCAACAATCAGGATAAACAGAATTCAGCTTTGTCATACCAAGTATGGCGGGGAAATGGACAGTCATAAATTGCCCTCAGCTCTCAGCGTGTTTGCCTTTTCTTTTAATAATTAATCCTCCAGTTTATTGAGTCCACATGCTGGACTGCTGAGTCGGCCTTTTCGGGCCAGCGTGGTCAGCTATCCCGGTACCATGTTCTTGATGAGACCAACAGCATTCGAAAATCACTGAGCAACGCGGCGCAATGGAGATAAGCTCCGAGTAGAAACAGGGGAGTGCAGTGTTGCAAGATTTTATTGAATTATGTTATTGAACTGAGTGGAATTGATTTAAATAGGAACCTTTTTTTAGAAGAACCACTTGGAGAAAGAAGAAAATCTAATAATGCTGCTCGTTTATGAGGGATTGCACCTTTAACAGGACAGAATACCTCTGTTGCCTGCGTCCAGGGAAATTGGAAACAAATCGGGTTCTCAGACAGGAAGTGTTTTTAAAGTAGAGGATATAGGAAGATGAAAGAGCCCGGCAACCTATGGAGCGCAATGCAAGAGGCAGAATTCAGCTGTCTGGGGATTACTAAGGGCTCCAGATCGCCCCGAGGCTAAGTTACTGAAGATGTACGCAAACACACACACGGCCAAACTCTCGTTGAGTCACACACGAAAACAAGACTCACACTTGTTGGCGCAGGGACACATGCACATCCACACGGATTGCTTATTCGGCATTACGAGTTGTATTGCCTTTTCACGCTCTCCCATCCGCCTCGCACACACACACACACACACACACACACACACACACACACACACACACACACACACACACACACACACACACACACACACACTCACACTCACACACACACTCCATCTCTTTCAATACAGCTCAAAGGGCCATCTCTTCAGGGCTTCTGAAGCTGGGGTGGCCAGTGGCGGTGAATGCAAATTACCTCTCCTGCACACACACACACACATACACACACACACACACACACACACACACACACACACACACACACACACACACACACACAGCTCCCTCTACCAGGCCCCGCTGCCTCCCACAGCACTGAATGGTGAGGGCCGGCAGAACGAAAGAGAGAAAGGAAGAGATTAAAAGAAAGGGGGATGAATAGACAGAGAGAGCAGGAGGTTATCCAGAGGTAAGGCTTCCTCCTCTCGTGGAACAAGTCTGCCGATATGTTCACGGAGGAGAAAAGTCGATGCGTCGCTGCCACTGCAATTCATCACTAGTTAGCAAAGTAGCTGTCGGGTTTGAGCTGACGGCGAGTATTAATGACCGTGCGAGTTGTGATGTCATCATCTGTGCAGCTCCAACATGAGATAGTAAGTAATGATCTTGTATTGAGCTATTACATCATTTTAACACTTTCTGGATGCCGTTACTGAAATGCATCCGTCTTTCTGTGACACATAGCTCTGTATAATCATAGTTATACCCGCTCTTGCGTTTTCATAATGCTTTGTTACAATAATAATAACACATATTAAAGCATTTTATAATAGCATAAGGTCAGGTATTATAATTCTTTGTGATTGGCATTCACTGACATTTAGTATTAGAATTCCCATTGTGGTTTTACTTTATAATCTTTGTTATAATCCATTATAATCGCTGTTATGATACATTATAATCAATGTGATGATAAGTTCAAAAATGACACTAAATGTAAAATAATGTTTTACTTCACTTAAAAAATAGCATGACCACGTATAATGTGTTTTGATTGCAGTTATAAACCATTATGAATATGTATGAGTGTGTATAACTATAACAATGCAGTGCTATAAGCAGATTACAATGCACTATAAGTATGTTTAATAGACTCGGGTGTCACATGTAACTCCTCTGTTTTGTTTGCTTTTCCCCCTTTCCTCGTGTCCTCGATCGAATTTGTCCTCAAATTGTTCTGCAGCGCCATGTCAGACGTAGTGTACGGTCAGCGGTCACTAACCAAGAACTTACTAGCATCAAATAATGTGCAGTCAGTCGGGAGTTCATCTGGCACGTGCTTGTGCTTTCATGTGAGGCAGAAAAGGCACAAAAACAACAGCTAAAAGAACCGCAGCGTGACCTCCACACTGATGTCAGCTCACGTTTCAGCACCATGGACAGCGTCTGAAGAACCGGCCCTGACACATGTGCACACAACCAAATCAAATCCACAGCAGGAGTGTGTGTTGCTCCCACTCATGACTGTGTCTGTTCCTGTCATGCACTACTCACTACTCACTGTTTAGGAAACCCTGTGAGAAAGTAAACCATTTGGGAAACTACGTATTTTGCAGTGGCTTAAATTCACCTTGCATCACTTGTACAGTACGCGAGACGATTAACTGCGTTTCTCATACTTCCCTTTTATGTTTTGGATTATTTTTTTATTGTGAATTACTGGAGGATATTACCTCTGCTGGATTCAATTACACTAGACATTCAGACAACTTTACGAAATAGGCGCACAAATAGATGAAAACTGGATCAAAGGTTTGTTCATGCAATCTAGAGTAAATTCATCTGGTGATTATCAGTCAAACAATGTCCACTCCAGTTACACAAGTACAACAGTGTGAAACGCTTTAGCTGGAGAGGCTCCGTACAATTAGATAGTAAACATAAAAAGACAAATAAAATAAAATATAATAACGCCATCAAAATATCCTTTTGAGAAAAAACAACCAGGCCAACAAATTAGGTCCGATTTAGTGTGTTATCTTAAAGCTAAAGTAATTGTCCGTTCAGCTTAACAGCTTTAAAAGGTGTAAGGGCTTAAGAAATTCAAAGAACTCCCTAGCCAGCCGTAGCCCAACAGACGGGAGGAAAAAATTAGCCATATTTTCAGAGCACCACAACAGTTAGTCATGGGATTCTACAGGGATAAGAGCAATTTGTTTTCTCCATAAGGCATTAGATCTATTAAAATGTTGTATTGAAATATCCAATCAGCGGTACACCGAGCTGGCCTCCCACTTGATTTACAGTAAATGCAAAAGCTCCAGGTTTGGTCTCTCGCGGTGACACAACCGATTACACTGTTGCTGTTTCAGTACGATGTCGTTGGGGGAGGGGGGTGATAGGGCGGCTTCAAAGAGAGACGGCGATTGAACTGTCCAGACGCATTAAAATAACATGTTTTCCGTTATATCTTTGTTGTCGGCTCTGCCTTATTTCCCGGGAGCCTCCTTTATTTTGGCGTTCAAGTTGAACAGGATTTCCATCCCATTTGAGGAGACCTTAGTGGGACAAATTGGAGTAAATGTGAAATCTCCGTGATTGCAGGCATAATTCAGTGAGGACCTTTTTTCCCCCTCTAATAGAATCTGCACAGCTGGCACACACGAGGGAAACAGGGACAGTTGCAGAGCCACGAGAAGACACAAAGAAAGTGAAAATGGGCATGTGTCTGCATCTCGGTGTCGCTCCCGGGCCTTTGACCTAAATTAGTCCCCGTGCTCCGCCTTGGCACTCCCTCAGTGTTCCACTCTGTCAGCATTAGGAGCGCTGCCTCATCCACTCCCTGGTTAGTAATGTCCCAGTGCTCGGGCCCCTGCTCTTGCAAGGCCGGCCTGAGAGGAGGAGATGGATTTAGATGGAGGCGGGGAGGGAAGATGGCAAAGGGTCAGCCCCCAAAACAAGCTCTGTGCCTCAGCTCTTTGCGTCCATGCTCAAAACACATGCAGCTCTTGCATGCTGGTGTACAGCTGTTTCCACAGCTGACACATGTGCAACAATAGCACTTTACAGGCACAGTGGGTCGGAGTTGGTGGCATCTAACGGTTTGGTTGCAGATTGCGGCCAGCTGAATACCCCTCCACTCACTCACTCCCTATCCAAGATGGCGGCATGGCGCCGTTCGTCTCGCTCACGGGCCAACGAAGGCCAGGCGGCGGTACCACGGCAGACTCTGTGAAGCTCCTTTGTAGATATGACGTGCTCAATGACTCATTACACACGAAAGAGAAACACACGACAATAGATCCCTCTAAATGCTGCACACAGGGCCGTGGACGGAGAAAAGACGAGGAGAGGGGGGGGGGGGGGAGAGATAAAAGGGCCGAGTAGAGAAGACCTCTGTGTTACATGTAATGGAAACTGCTTTGGTGTTGAAGCGGGCATGAGGAGTTCAAAGCCCACACGGACAGACAAACAGGGACGTGATCTTGGATCACACTGGAAGGGTATCGCACAGATCACCAACAGGCCTTTGTTTAGAGCAGAAATAGCCCAGAGGGTTGAATGACTCTTCAAACACACACACACACACACGCAGATTGGCTCCTGCGTGCTTTGTGATTACCTCACAGATGAAATACTACACGAAATGGCAACAGAGCAGCTGAGCATGTCGGCATTTTGATAGCATAACCTCCCATCGCCATATTTTTCCCTGTTTCCCTTTACCTTCGCCTCCTTCCCCATATGTCAAGACAACATAAAAACTCTTCGCTCCTCAAAGGTTAGCCCAATAAAGAGCTCTGCTGACAAAACTGCAAATGTCAAAATGGTTAAAGGGAAGGCTTTCCCTGCACACACCAGTTATCTTTTACACGAGCAGACAAACAACGGCCGCTGTTCTGACAGAGCCAGGGTATGGTGGTCGATGGAGTGAGAGTCTCCAGTAATCTATCACCTCCGGAGCAGAGGGAACCACACGATTGAGATGTGGATTGGACTGCTCCTTTTCACACACACGCACACACACACACTCACACACACACTCACACACACACACACACACACACACACACACACACACTTTGACGGAAAATAGAAAATGTATCAAGTGTAGCTGTGATTGTTTTTGGTCTAAGAAACCATTTTAGTTGTTTTTATTATTCTAAATGTACAGAATCAGATCAAATACTACAGTTGCTTCTAGGTCTCCATATAATATTTGTTTTGCTTCTATTGAGGAAATCGACATATTTTATGACCTCATCCCTCCAAGAAAGTGTTTGTTTATGTAGTATAAATCAAATTCGTGGTAGGCTGTTAGATTTCTCCGAGGTTGCCCCGTTAATTGAGGGGCATGCATATTGTTTGGATGACTAGAAACAAATATGCACGTTTTAAATAATAATAATATAATAGCCATAAGACCCGATCACACATGCCGGAAACAATCCCCTCCAAAAATACGCAGCCACCATTGGAATCCAATCCTCCGAATTGTGTCGTCTATAAACAGAACGAACGGACGCACACACAACGCAAAATTCTGCATTCAAATGTTGATTTAGCATTTGAATGTCTACATTATGAAAGAAGCTTCGGGGCTTTCAACTATTCAGTCCAGCCCTTAGTTGCCTGTTGTTGGACAAACCAGTCAGTTAGAAAGAAAAGAAATCCGCTATCATAATGTCCAGTGGAAGATATGTAAGACGTGCATTTACCTGACATCTCCAAAGGTTACCGCCCTGAGAGACCCGTCACACACGTGCACATCACTGCTCACGCGTAGACCTCTACCAGACCAAGTGTATGAATCGATGTGCTGAAAAGGCTGTTTTTCATTAAAAGATGTGCAGCGGTAACACTGGGGACTCAACATGACATATGCAGTAGTGTAACTATTGGATTTGTCTTTTTTCTTTATTTGGCCACCTTGTGAAAAGTTAATGGAGCTCATCATCTCCAGTGGTCCAGTATTCATGATCGAAAAGAGGATGGAGGTCTGAGAGGCGGTTGGTAATCCTGTTTTTAAAAACGACCACATTGTCTTGCAGTAATTCTGTGGGAAGGGCAGAGCAATCTAAACTCTAAAGCACACATTTGTAGACAGAGAGCATGCATGAACGCATGAGCAGATAAGCCTACGTGTGTGTCACAGTGTGTGTGTATTTGTGTGTGTGTGTGTGTGTGTGTGTGTGTGTGTGGCTACATGGGGAGCAAATGGCTTTAACCTTCATGCCTACTCGATCACCACTGCTCCGTAAATGTCACTCCGTCTGCCTCCCCGCCGCTGTCTACATCGATGTTTACCTCTTTATCTCTTTTTAAGCTGTCATCTCTTTAGGTCCTTTATGCCTTTAAACCTCTCTTTATTTTCGCTCTGCAATGCAACACCTTTCACCTTTTATTTCCCATCTCCTCCTTCGCTTCCTAACCTTCTCCTCCATCCTCCAGTGGTGTTGTCCTCTCTTAAATCAGAATAACCTTTTATTTATTTTTAATTGTCATTAAATCTTGACAGTAGAACATGGGACCGACCTCTTGTCTTCTCTTCTCTTCCACCGAAAGAAAAACAACAACAACAACCAATCAGATCAGAGTCCTGAACGCAGCTGCTGCCTGTGAAGTCCGATTTTCTGTGTTGCCAATTTTCGCGCCTCAAACGTTTTTTTCTTTAGAAACACAGCTTACGTGTGCCGTTAGGCTGTAAAATGAGAATGTTTTGTGACCCCGGAAGTGAAGTTTGTTGAAAAGAGGAGAGCACCCGAAAAACTAAACACCCAAGCGCCGCCCCGCCGGCTGGAGCAGCGACAGGGCTCTTGATTCAAAATGATCCGCACTCCCTACGTTCGACAGTGTGAGTGGAGTTCAGCTGCATCAGAGGCTCGTCGGGGTCTGATTGGGTGTTTCTTTCTCACGCCGGGTGGAACCTTGTAAATGCCATGAGGAACGCTAAAAGGAGGCCGAGGAACCTGATTGAGGAACATGGCGACAGTTTGACAGAAAGACCAACTGTAGCTCTTTCTGCCGCCTTGTTTTTCCTTCCTATTCCTCTGCCATTAGAAATACATACTTTTCTTCTCTCTCCTCTTTTTTCAAAACATCCTCCTCCTCCTCCTCCTCCCAAACATTCACTTTTTTCCCCTCATTTTTCTCCTTCCCCCCTAACCTTGATACCTGTACAAATGACAGATTCCTTTCTAGAGCACACACAGCTTTTCTCTCTCGGTCTCGTCCAATCACATTACTTTAAAAAAAAAAAAGGGTACGTCAACGTAACCTACGTGTCCTTGTCCCCTCCATCCTTCTCCTTTTTCCATTTCTTCCTGGGTGATTCTCGCCCATCCGCCAGGTTTGAATGATACTTCTCAGTCTGAGGGAATGAGGGCA
Source organism: Cyclopterus lumpus (assembly GCF_009769545.1). NCBI lineage: Eukaryota > Metazoa > Chordata > Actinopteri > Perciformes > Cyclopteridae > Cyclopterus > Cyclopterus lumpus. The sequence continues at coordinate 7,817,825 of NC_046983.1, read as the reverse complement.
CCGGGAGAATGAAAATTGAGAGAGAGAGAGAGAGTGGGAAAAATGGCACACAAAAAAGGGAGTGAATGGGTGGGGGTGACAGGAGTAGGAAAAGGGAGACGGGAGAATGAGAAGTAAAAAAGATAAATAGTCCGACAGAAAGACCGGGAGGGAGAGAGGTCGACAGAGTCCCGGCTGAATCCTCGTGGCAGGAACACGTGTACCGAGCGATGTGATTTAGTCCGACACACTCAGGCTGTGAGGATCTGAATGAGTCTCGCAGCAGCCGGTTCAATGAAAAACACGCTTTATAGTGCGACGCCGTGGCGGTCAGAGCGAGCCGGCTGTCAAACTCTGTATGTTGCGTCTCGAAAAAAAGGTCCGCGCACTCAGTATGTACATCAACTATAAGCTGCACAGTCGGCTGTTATTACTAAAGAGTCCTTCTGAGGCAACGAAGAAAAGACAAGTCAAATAGAACACGACTGTATGGGTGGTATGATACTGGATCTTATGACTTACCGAGGGCTCAACGTGTTTCTTCGATTTCCAGGATTCACACATCGTAGTGAGACCCAGTGTAGCTTTACAGGGAAACTCTAAAACCTTTAATGAAATATATATGTACGTGTACGTGAAGTATTTGACTTTTTAAGTATATCCACGCGCGTCCCATTCTCGTGAGCATGATGTTTCAGGAATGCTTTAAAGGAATTTTATATTCCTCTTTGGTCAGTTATCAATAAATAAATGCTTTTTAATGCTCAAATTAGCCACAGAATCTACAGAAATGTTCCCTTTTCTGTTTCAGTCTTGCCTCTCCAGAAACACTCTTGCAGCACGGCGACGGCCTGTAGCTGTTATTTAATCCCATATAGTTTACGCCTCAAAAGGAACTCTTGTGGTATATTAACACAGCCAAAACATTTGCAGTACCTTCCACGCATATTAAATGTCTCCGTATTAAAGTGCGCACTCTCAAGAGAAGAATGTGGAATGAGATTAAAGCGCCAAAGCCCGCGACACATCTCGTTCTCGTAGCCCCAAAAACAAGGAAGGAAACAATGTTTTAAATTAGTGCAACATCATAAAGTTGGTGTGGAAAATATAAATGGGACCAAATTTCTTTTTTTTTCTCCCTTTTTTTAAACCTACAAAAATGTCAAAACGAGAGCCCAAACGGCGGTCCGGCCACGCGGGGCAAGACGGGACATCTAAAGGTGTGAGTCCATCAGCTGCTTGTGCCCCCCGCCATGCCCTCGTTACCCTCTTGGAGAGCCGGGACGCCGTCACCACTGTATGATTTGTCTTTTGTCCCGTGACCTTGAAGCCCCCTCAAAGGCCTATTATTCACCTAATGCTGCCACGGGGCGAGCTTACTGTGTATTGATTGAGATGGACACGCGGGAGGAAGTCCTCGTACGAAGTCGCGTGACTCTGAGGACGGAGGGCGACGCACCGCATTCACCGGCTAATCGCTAGCTTCAAAGTGATGCTTCTTACAGCTCCATATTTCTTTTAGTGCCTCGTGGTCGCAAAGGTTTTTCCACACTTTATTTTCTCTAACGCCGGCAAATCGCGTGATTTAATTGAGGGAACTGAATTGAGAGTTAATGATACAAGAGCAGATTGTGACAGGGGGGGGACAGACAGAATAATGACGACTGTATCAATCCAATGTAGAGTGGTTTCTGAAGGGTGAGTGCGGCACGTCACCCCAACGGGACAGAAGCAACCTTGTATCAGCACGCCATTCGCACACACACACACACACACACACACACACACACACACACACACACACACACACACACACACTCGTGCAGGAAATGGTATTGAGTTATTCGCTGCGTTTCGGCTGCCATATTTTCGCTGTAGGACAATGTCCCCATCTCGTCTCTCTCTCTCTCTCTCGCTCACTCACTCACACACACTCACAGTCCCGTACACAAGCGTCCATCACTCATGGCCGACGCTCACTCACAAGCTGTCAGACTCGGTTCCATTTCCTCGTACATCATGTCGGACTGGCACACATTGCCTAAATGAGCTACTCAACACCTACTTACTCTTGTGCCGGCACACACAAACACACACTCGCTCATATCCATAGACAAAGTGATGAGCCTCTTTCTTTGAGCGGGCTACTGTCTGCCTCAATTCTCACAATGGTCCCAAATGAAAGATATTGAAACGCTGGTGTAGACGTAAAATAGAAATATATATATATATTTATATATATATATATATATATATATATATATATATATATATATATACTGTATATATATCTACGATATATGCGGAATAGGGCTGGATGATAAAGTTTCAGATCAATCAAAATTTTATTAAAGATGTTCAATTTGAAATTCAGTTGCAGCATAATAACCACGCGCACACACACACACACACACACACACACATATATTTATATATATATATATATATATATATATATATATATATATATATATATATATATACTGCTGTTTGGCAATTTAAATAGTTTTTGGCCCAAAATATGAATAATTAAAAGTTTAGTTGATGCCCCCACAGTGTTACATGAGAGGGTGTAATACTGTTTGAACCATTTTCTTCCCACCAAATACTAAGATTTTGAATTTGAGTGTTTTTTATGTGACTCATGACTATTTTGTAAACCCATCACAAAACATCTATTTGTGAAGAGCATTTTCTGCAACCTGAATGCGTGAAAGATGATTCAAACATTTAAGAATAGTTCTTTATATCGTATATCCACCCGCATCCCACCACCAGACTCTCTCATCCCTCATGCAAATTATGGTAAATGGGTTTTTCCAGTTGTAACCGAACATGCCAGTGGATAAAGCAAGTGGCTACATATCATCATATAAAAATGTCAATGTCTCCGAAAAGAAAAATGGAAAGCATTTTTTTTTCCAATTCAAGGACATTATGTAAAAAAAAAAATAAGGCCGATACACAACAAAAACATGTCTAGAAAAAATATTGTTTTACTTCTTAGTATAAGTGAAACAATCTTTTTGAAAGCAGGCCAATTTTGCCTAAAAAATAAGAAAAAATCACAGCACATAATAATCAGATTCTGCTTTTATTATCCCGCTGAGGGAAATTAAAACCCCCGTATGAAGGCGCATCATATTGCATTTACTTCATATTGCATTTACTTCATATTGTCATCCATAAGAGACACTGAATGAGCAACGGTAGTTGTTGTGATTGAGCGTTCAATCGACGCATTCACGCGATGAGCATCGATTCTCCTCAATGTCTCTGTCGTCCGTCCGTCCCCCCCCCCCTAAACACACACACACACACACACACACACACACACACACACACATCTCTTGCATTCCGGGCCCCGTGCCGTATATCTGTTTTGCATGTGCACGGTAGAATGGACGCGTGAGGGTGTGACGATGCGCGTGGGGCCTCCGGGAGAAGTGGAACCAAAGTGAAGCCTTACGTAACCGGCTTAAAAGTGAGCCGCAAGTCGGCCGGCAACACACAGGCAGCAGGGAGAGAGAGAAAGAGAGAGAGAGAGAGAGAGAGAGAGAGAGAGAGAGGAGGAGGAGGAGGAGGAGGAAGAGGAAGGCCGTTCTCCAGAGAGGAGAATAAACACACTTTTAGGTGCAAAATACTCTCGCTTCTCTTGTGCATGTACTACTACTACTACTACTACTACTACTGATACTACTGTCTATTCAGGGTCACTATTATTGTATTTGCTGTTATGTTTTTGTCATCTAAAGACATGTGTGTGTGTGTGTGTGTGTGTGTGTGTGTGTGTGTGTGTGTGTGCTTCCTCAGCACTTTTTGATTGAGAAATGTCCAGAAAAAGCTATTTCTTCTTTTTTTCTCTCTCCCTGATTGATTCACACTGCTCGGCTCATTGCGAATGGACGTCAATCAACCTCAGTCTTTATTCTCTTCCTCAGCGTGTTGCCAGGTCCTAATGGTTGCTTGATTTTTCTGCTCTCCCCAATTGTGTCATATTCCCCACCCCCCTAAAAAAAGTGTTTGTGATGTCTCGTTTTTTTTTGGATGGGTCGACTGTTGACGTTGTCTCGCGAGTGTTGCATAAATCTTATGTAATAATCAATTGGCTGCAGATGAGTTTAGGCTAAAAACAGTTTTTCTGCATTATCTTAAAAAAGGAAAAGACAGTATTAGTCCCTATTTCTATTCATCTGCTCGCTCGGGTCTTCGTCGCTGAGGGAAAGCGTTCCAGGAAGAGCCGGTACGAGGACCCTCAGAAAACAGCTGTTTCCAAGGACAAGAAAATGCCACTGGAAAACACCGTAAACCTCGAGCTCGAGCCACAACCATTATTAACGTCTGCTTTCAGGTTTTTGAATATCAGAAAATGTTGTCGACTTCAGTTTACAGGTTGACAAGAAATATATTGTAAACACTATCTTTAATGTCATAAATATATATTCGATTATATATATATATAAGTCATGTGTGATGCAGAGCTTTTTTGAGGGGATCTACGGATGGCGTCCAGACTGAAACGTCTCAATAACCTCTGGCCGGATTGCCACGATATTTTGAACTGGCATTCACGGGTCTCCAGAGGATGAGGCCTGATGGCGTATGATGATGCCCTGACTTTTCCCAGCAGGTCAAATGCATCACTTCCTGCGGTGCAACGTCCAGCCGATCATTCACGCTTCCCAGACGATGCGTCCATGTGGTGATGGCCCCCGGCTTTTCCTGAAGGGGACCAACGACGTTCCCATGAGCCTCCATCAACAATGATGGAGAAGATAGGTCCACATGTTAGCCCGACCACACCTGGGATGGCGAACCCCCAGCCTCTGACAGTGTTATCTTCCGTACTCCAGACCAAGAATATAACACATCGTGGATTGGAAAACTTTGCCGGTGTAAATAAACATAATCATTTAAATTTCTCCTCGACACATTTGGAATAACCGTCTTGCGGTTCAAACATTGGAGGGGACAGTTGCCCAAATCCCAAAGGACCACACACCTCCCAACGCCAATGGAAGAAGAGGCCACTCTTTATGATTCCTACTGGAAAACACCTCAACTCAAGGTCTGCCTTCTAGATGTGTCCAGAGCTTTAAACCTGGGTGAAGGCCACAATCCTCTATCTCGATATAATGTGTTTTTTGTTGTGGTAATTCCATAGATGAAGAGTCTATATAAAATGAGCACATGTGTTTCGATACTCTTGTGTGAATGAAATACCTGACAAATGACAGGGCTGTTGGTTCGAGTCCGTTTGTGCTTGTTGTCAATTCAGACGACGTCAATTGTGTATCCTGATGTCTCGATATATGATTTCATCTCACCGAGAGTCCATCGAACGACGATTAATGATCCTATTGAATCATAATACCTGGGTTGGGTTCTTCATGCTTTTAAATGACATCCCGGTTGGATTTTGTGTATTTTTGGGATTGTATGTAACAGTTTGCCGTGTGCACTTTTTATTTGTTTCATTCTACAGAGGACTGACACATATTCAGTCTTGTCTTCTTGTGCCTTTAACCATTTTTTTCCTCAACACCCTGATGAGGAGCAGACTCTTCCAAGCAAGTCACTTTAGTGTGATAGGAGTTACTTTTACTTTATTTTGACAGATTCAGCTGAATAAAATCCAGTTTTCTTGACAAAACGCAAAGCCCGAGCGATGAAGGGTGAAAAGTACTTTCTGAAAGCTGAGGTGAAGACTTTTTTCTTCCAACATTCATCATGTGAGGTGAACGGTGTACAGACGTGGTCTTTGCTTGTCTCTCTTCGGGGACTTCCGCACACGAATGAAGCGAAACTGTACGGAGAAAAAAAAACAATGACAGCCGCGCCGGGGATGATGAAACAAGACCGAGATCAAAGACGATTTTGTATTTCTTTCCCCCTAAACACCTCACTTCCTCCTAATGGCTGTATGAGAAGGAGCAGTCGGAGGGTTGATGACACAGAAACAACTTCGTCACAGTCGGGTTCCCTGAATGTGACACGAGCGGTTCAGCAACAAATAAATAAATAAAAAAAGAGACGTGATGATGGAAGGAAGATAGGAGGAGGTTATTTTTCCTCTTTGATTCCCCCCTCTCTCCTGCTCTCTGTCTGTCTGTTGTCTCTTCTTTCTCTTTTAATTTACAAAAACCAGCCAGTGGGCATATGGGGATCACCTTTTACCTGCACTCCTCTGCGCAATTAGCGTCACGCTAACTTGTCATTTCAAATTGACACGCCGCTGCTGTTGTGCTACGTAATTATTTACCCGCCTCGGGGAAAAACTCTCTGCCATAAGCACTAAATAATGCCAAACACACACACACAAACACACACACACACACACACACACACACACACACACTCCGAAACACATGATCAGCTGTTTAATCTGCAAAATGTTTAACATGCCGCTTGCCGTTACAGGGTCAATGTGTGTGTGTGTGTGTGTGTGTGTGTGTGTGTGGGGTTTTGTGTGTGTGTGTGTGTGTTGGTCGACTCAAAAGGTGTCTCTGTGTTCACTGTCAATCTAAACAGGTCTAACTGCCCGTTGCATTTTCTCTGTGTGTGTGCTTTTACGTGCCCGAAAGGTCGCCGTTTTGGGGTTTGAACCCTGCTGTTCTTCCTATAGGTGCCCCTCTTCTTTGCCTGTGCTTTTTTTTTTTTTTTTTTTCTTTAAAAAAAGAATGAAATCTGTCGTTTTTCTGGTCCTATGGTGGGAGGGAAGGGCGGGGTCCTGTTCTTCGAACCACAGAGGCCTTATTACTCCACATTACCTTTACCACCCCCACCCCCTTTTTCACCAACTCCCCCCACCCGCCACCCACCCTGCTCCCGAGACAACGTTAGGCTCAGGGAACAGACAAGGTTTAAAGGGGAGAGAGAAAGATGAACGATGGCAGCCGTTTTTCTTTTGCAGGGGGGAGAGAAGAAAATCCAAAAAGCAGTTTTCTTTGATCTTGTGTCTTTTCTTGTGATAAATCTGTGTCTGTGATGCCTTTTGTTTTGGCTTTTGTACTCTTTTTAAAGAGAGAGAAAAGAAAAAAAACACAAAACAATAAGCAACCATGAACTCTTGCTGATTTGTCCTTTTTGCTCTTTCTTCTTTTCTTTTTTTGATATTCTTTTTTTTTCCGTTTTTTGCCAGTAATCTTTTTTGAATTTTCTCTTTTCTCTTTTTCCCCCCTTTTTTTCTTAACCCTAGGTCCGCTCACAAAAAAACACGATGAATCTTCAATGAACAAGCCTCGAGACGAAGGTATTTTTGTTGCATGTTTTTCCTTTTTTCTTGTTTTGAAGTCTTTTTGGGGGCTGTGTACACATAGAGTGGAAAGCACACACACAAGTCAAACATCTCATGGGTGGGACTTTGGATATGAGATGCATACCGATGTGTTGGTGTAAGTGTATGTGCTGACCGTTGCTGACCTTTTCCTATGCAAATCCTCGCCTGATAATAATAATAATATTAACAGCTCTATATAAGGCCCGGCTAATGCAACCCAGAAACCATTAATTATACAATCATCTGCAGGCAGCGGCTTGTGTTTTCCAGAGGTTGTCATCCGGCTCTCAGACAAAAGAGAGCCTCGAACATCATCATCTTCACCGTGCCCTTGAAAATGCATTGGCCACCTAACAGCATTGTCCCAGCGCAACAAAGCACCTATTGAGACGAGCTTACACAATGAGATGCATTATTATTGCGCATCCAAAGCCCCAGCTCAAGGATGAAATTGCTATTGAGTAAGGACCTACACAAATATTAAGATAGCCTCATTCCAAGTCAATGATTATAACATCAAATCAAGCAAAAAAAAAAAAAAAATCGGGGACATGCAAGGACACTTGTGTCCTACTTTGGAAGATTACACCGTGGAGGTGATTTTATCTGCGCACTATCACCCTCCTCACCCCCCCCCATCCAAGCCCCTCCCCACCCGCCTTCCTTCTTTTGGACTTGTTTCTTGGAGAAAAAGATGACTGATGATATTTTGATACACATTTCTCTTCATGCTATTTCGAGGGGGTTGTGCGGTTGAGTCTCTCTCTTTTTTTCTTCTTCTTGCTTCATGATGCTCTTTGATTTGGGGTCTTTTTTGAAGTTGGGAGTCGGAGGAAGTTTGACACAAGAGGATTTTCTTGGTGATCAAACGCACCGGCACAGACGCAACTTTTTTTTCCAGCTGCCGCAGTCAAGAGGCTTTCCACCTTCCTCTAAACAGTTATTAACAGCATTTAATCGGGAAGCAAAATGAGTCATTCACAGATACATAATAATATATGCCTTGCAATACACAAACTCCAATATAAACACCTGCTTTGTCAATAAAAAGGTAGATAATCTCCTTTGCATAAGACTACAGATAGATTTGAAGAATACAGGTTACCCTCTCCCACTGGACAGGTACTGGAAATTACTAATATGGTCCCAGTAGTTACAATTAATGTTAGGATTATAACGTTTTCTTCAATCATACAACAACGTAATGTAAAGTGCTCCCCACAATGGTAGCACTTTACATTATATCTGGGTACTAAATGGTTACTATAATTAATTAAGTACATCTTACATGAAGAATTATACGAGATAGCAACGAGTCAAAACAACAATCTGGGAACCTGCAACCACAGAAATGGTTATATCTGTGCAATATTTGGTAATACAAAAAATGAATGGTAATATGGTGGTATTAATGGGATAATAACCTGGTAATAAAAAAGTAATGGAGGTTGATGTTTTTATCAACCTAATCATTTCAAAATTGTTAATGTCCATGTTGTAATGCTAAAGTTCATCCTACCTTATGTTCCAAACGTCCCCCTTTGTTTCAAGGTAATATTGTCCAAATCACAGGTTTATTGCTGTAACTTATTTACCTGGAAGTACTTGCGGTAGTCTTCTGCGTATTAACCATTAATTAGGGCTGCAAATTGCTAAACTACCTGTTTCAATATGTATTGCAACTTCACACGTTATGGTCTTAAAACCTTCCCCACACACCCAGGATAGAATTCCGTGGATGAATAATCAATCCCTCCATTGTCATTCAACTATATTTCTGCCTAAAAAGAGTCAAATGTAAAGTTCCCCTGCACTCAAAAAATATGCTTTGTTTATATTATTCACTTGGCTGTTAATGATTAATGTGAAGAGACACGAGAAGGCTGTTTTCACATCCGTCTGCTGCTGCGGGCGAGCGTTAACACGCGGACACACGAGCAGGATCCTGTGACATCACAACAGTCCAGAAGCCAATCGCGATCAACTCACTTACGAGACACCAGAGTGAGTTGAGGCCCCCAGCGTGCGTCCGCACACACACACACACACACACACACACACACACACACACACACACACACACACACACACACACACACTTGTCAGGGAAGTCGGAGACATCTTAGTGTCCAGCAGTGAAACTTTGAAAATAAATTATATTAGCATATTTATAGATTCTGGGTTTTTTCAGCGGGGGAGAATAACTAGATTTGTTTTTCACAAGGAAGTCAAACTTGTTTATGGAAAACCTATATCGGACACAAATTATTCTTCATACATATTCATAATTACATTATTCATATGAGTACTTTTATGTGTCTCAAAATGTCTGGAGGGGATCTTTAAATACATTTAGTCAAATAAATAAATATTAGAATAAGCCTCGTGTAGCTGCAGTATGAAATGAAACTGCTCCTCAGTTTGCTCAACAACAAAAAAAACTAAATCAAGAAATGTCCATAAACTATAAACAGAGGACATGAACTGGCCTCATGGAGAGCTTCGGCCCTGCTGGTAATCGCTGTACAAAGTCTGTTGCGCTCAACGCAGGTTGCCAGTACAATTCCAGCGTTAACCTTAAGCGCCACGACTTTTGACTCGCATCCTCAAATGGATGAAGAGCGGATGTTTACTACGAAACAATTTGGATTCAGAAGACGGTGCTCGAAACAGAGCTGAAGGGCACAATGTCCTGCATTGTGTCAAAACGCACAGTGGAACGGCACAACGGGCAGTTGTTTTGCAGTGTGACCTTGTTGGCGACTTCCTGCCTGCTCGAGGCAGTGACACATGAGTCCACGCCGCTCATGCGCCGCCTGACCCGTTGACTGTCAAACGCCTGCGCCGGTTTGAGTTGTTACGCAAATTAAATTCCGGTGTGAGAAACCGCCTTGAGAGTGCAGAAACGGTTAGACTCCGACATAAACGAGGCTGAATTCGGCTCATTTTTCCCGACCGACAAATAACATCTGTACCTCGCCGGAAAAAAATGTGCAATGAATGAACCCTTAAACATACGTAAGCCAGCTCTTATCTGTCAATGGCGGCGATATCAGCTCGTCCATTTGATCCTCGTTCTTCCATCTGTGTACATCAACAGCCTTTTCCTTTTTTTTTAATTCTTTTTTTTTACAAATGTGGCATCTTTTTCAAGCGTGGAGCTATTTTATTGAAATCAAAATCAAATGAAAAGTATATGCTCTAAACTCGAGAGCAGCCGTGAGGACTTAAGGCCCCGGAGAGAGATGACTTCATTCAGCTCGCTCTCCGCTCGGCGTCAGATGTGAGAGAGCAAAGGCTATTGGGCCGCGGTGCTGCTCGATGTTGATGTTCAAAAAAGATTGATAGGGCTTCCAGCACAGCTGTGTGTGTAGGTGTGTGTGTGTGTGTGTGTGTGTGTGTGTGTGTGTGTCTGGAGGAGAGGAGAGGATTACAAACCGGAGCGAGATTGAGTTAAATCAAGAAAGAGACAGAGAGTGTGTTACCGTGCCATCCTGAGTGTCAGCTCTGATCAGAGCCACCTGAGCCGCAAACCTGGAACATATTCCTGCCAGGAACAATGTCACCCCTCTGTGACTCGCTCACGCACACACACACACACACACACACACACACACACACACACACAGAGAGACACAATAATGTAAACAGGGCCTCACAAAATACAACATGCCCATAAAAGGAAATGTTCCATCAAAAGCTGACAATACGGTTTCCATTGTCAGTGCCCCTAATATTTAGAGTGATTAAGATGCTCTGTTTTATGTCATCTTAATGAATAGAAATGTAACATAAAAGCATCATATTCTTTGAATTGGTTGCCAAATTCTCAAAAAGGTTGGCAACTCTTACGGTTAAGCCGCGTAGTGCAGGGATAAAGTACAGTAGCAACACTTCTATTGTTTAGAGTGACATACATAATTAAGGGTTTATTTTAAAATAACAATATTAATAATAATAATAAGAAAACTATGCAATGTCTGTCTGGAAACAGTCAAATATCATCAACTGTTCTTCCATGTCTTCAACGCTCTACTGCTTCATTATTATTACTCCAGAAAGAGGACGCATGGAGATTGAAGAGAGCTATGGGAAGTTATGACATTTGAGAGCAGGCATAATGCAGTAATAATAATTACATTCTGGTGATCTGCAATCTGCAGGTGGTTAAAATGCTAAAAAAAGAAGAAAATAGCCCGTTGAGATTAAAGTAAAACATCTCGGTCCTGTACGCTGATGATTGTTGATATTATATGATGGATTGAAGGAGGATAATGCAGTCAATATTCTTAATGACTAGTGATGATACGAATATGAACCATGCACCATGGCATTTAATTACAGCACAATATTGGGTATCATTATTCAAACAAAGCAGTGAAAGGTTTCCATTTACCTTCAACAAATCTCTTTGCCAATGTTATGTCTGATGATAAAGTCGACTGCAGATTTTCTACTTTTCTACTGAATTAGTCGGCGACACTTTTATTGAACAAATGGAGCTTCCTTTTGTTTCGAGACGTAAAATACAAATAGAGGAAAATAGAAGGCTACAAGATAATGGCTTTTTGTATGTGGGCCGGCTGTATTATTTCACGCATTTCCTCACACTTCCTTTAGACAGAACAATTATTATCTGTAATGGATTTCAAGGTAATTTCCTTGATTTATGTGGATTTCTTGGAGGATGCACTCAGGTAAAAGATTCTCTTCTTTTTTTTTTATCAGGACACCGCTAGACCCAAATGGCTGCGGTGAACTCAGTAAGTTTGATATAAATGTATATTTCACAAAACAGATCATCAGCGTCAGGTCACTATTGTTGAAAAGCATCCAATCTTTTAGCCTCAATCGAAACGTAAGGAAAAGTGTCACCCTACGCCGATGCATTTTGGCCACTAGGGGGCAGCATAAAAAGAAGAGTTACTGCGGGCGACACCTTTCACGTTACACATGATCATGTGATCCAGTATTTATATAAAAAATATTGATTGGTGCGGCTTTAAAAGTTATTTTTAATATCACACCAGGCCTATACTTTCAATTATTATCAGTGCGAAAGCAAACAAAATCAAAACGTTTCATTCTTTATAAGATTCTTTAATCGTTAAAATAAAAAAAGAGATAAAACAATTTCATTAGTCCAAATTACAGCTGCACATATTCCGTCATTGTGCATTAAACTTGACTGCCGCAGATAAAGATTGCTCACTGAAAAGCAAGGACTTGGTTGCACATTTTATATTGTATCGCTAAGTGGTCGTTAATTTTGATCTTCACACAGCACAATATACAGAAGCATCGTTGGAAACGCGGCGCTTCAGGTCAAACTAGTTCCATGCGGCACAATGCAGTCTAGTCCAAAGAGAGAATGAGCGCATCAGAGAGCCAGAGAGACATTGAAATGATTATTTCTTAACACTCAGATATGATATGATACATGATTAACTCATAAAAACAGACTTATCTAAACAGTAACACATTTCCTGGATACACGCTGGTATCGTGCTCTTCCAGTAAATATCACTGTATATGCAAACAGTGTTGACTTAAATTATTAAAGATTTAAAAAAAAGGATGTAATGTTTACAGCCGAGTGGAGCAATGTCAGCTTTCGTACGATAAAATGATTTATCTCAGCCAGGATTTTTTATAAAAGTTTTTTATTTTTTAAATAAATAGTGACCGAGCACCGGAGCCTTGTTGAAGCTTTATCTCTAAAGGTTATTGTCCCCGCTGACCACTGTATGCTCAAAGCAAAAACAATGGCTCTGTATCAAACAGGCAGTTGATTAGGCACCTGTATCACGGGCTCTGCAGAAAGTGTGTTTTTTTCCGCCGGCTGGATGAGCGAGCACGGTTTACTGAATCAGCTTTTGTCTTTTAATTGAATATGTTGAAAGTGGCCCGGATCTTCTCCGAGAAGAGAAAAGGAATAGATGCATTCGTGGCCGCTGAGATTGTTTATGAAGCGGTCGACAAACGTGGACAAAAAGAGACGCGAAGGGTGCATCGTTTTTTTTTCGAGAGCGGCGGAGGAAAGTTGGGTCTCGATGCCCTTTTTTTTTTTGTGTCGATTGGCGAGCGAGACGAAAGACGAGACACACGATGCTCCCTCCCGGATGGCGCGGCGGTAGATGGTACGGAGAAATAATAAAGAAATCGTCTGTAGCGAGACGGATACTACAGCGAATTTCTCTCCATTTCCTTCCCGTTTTTGCCTGTATCTCCCCCCCCTCCTCGGCCTCCTCCCCCTCTTCGGCCTCCTCCCCTCTCTGTCTCTCTGTATTATGTGGTGCATCCACTGTGGTTATAACTCTGTTAACAGACGCCGGGCTGTGGGCAATGCAGCATCCCTCCGTATCGGCCTCTCTGTTCATGCCCTCAAACAGACGCGTTTGCTCTCGAACACTCCCCCCCCCCCCCCCCTCCCCACCACCACCACCACCACCACCACCACAGTGCTCGCTCGCGGCCCCTCGTTTCGGAGGACAGCGCCATGCCAGGACGGAGAACTTGGGCGGGTTTCATCTTTTTCACATAATTAGGAGCATCCAGGGAGACGCTCTCCTGCTAAATCTCTGTTTCCTGCAGGCTTCTTTTTTTTCTCTCTTTCTTTTTCTTTTTACCTCGCACATACTACACTGTACAATACGCATTTCGAACGTCGCGAAATACAAAAAGACAAGGAGGCCGTGAGCAATCAGCCGCGGAGAAATGTGGAGGCCGGCGTCCATTCTATTATTCATTTCTCCTTTTTTTTTTTCTTTTTTTTTACATCCTCATGTGCCGAGCACAAATTACTTTTTAAGAGGATTTTGAGCGGAATGAGGTGGCACCGGGACAAGATTGGGCGGCAAATAGAGAAATGATGAAGGGGAGAATGGAGAGGAAAAAAAGGGGAGGGGGGGGAGGAGGAGCGGGGAAAGAGGAAAATGTAAAAATACAACAAGAAAAACAGGACAGTGGAAAACCACACACGCTAGCGTGACGGAGAATAGCGCGGTTTGAAAAGAAAAACTGAACAGAAATGAATCTTCTGCAGTAAAAGGATCAACAGCACTGTCAAACCAACTTTATTTGAACATTACCACGGAGACGCAGCCTCTTGTCTTCTCCTATCGCTCCGTCTCTCGGCGGGCCTGTCGGTTATTTGCTGCCGGAGCTCCCGGCGCTCTCCCATTCCATCAATGCCCGGCCCACGTCGTGTCAAGGTTGTGTCAATATCGTGTCGAATACACCTACTCCATGACGGATAGTGTTTTATTGAGCTTGAAACCCTTTGACAAGACAAAGGAAGCGAGGAAGTGGAGGGAAGAGGGAAAGGAGAAAAAGGAGGGAGATGAAAAGGATCGCAAGGAATCGGGAGACGGAGCGAAGGAGATGGAGAGACGGGGGGGGGGGGGGAGAGAGAGATAGGTGGTGCCGCGGCGCCTGTCAGCTAGCTTAGCGTTTGGGGGGGGAAAGCTCAACACTTGTGTTCATCACCGTGTGAAAAGGCCTCTCACCGCTCCAGTGAATGACCCCCCCCCCCCCCCCCCCCCCCGATGCTGGCTTTGACCTAGCCAAGAGCTATTATGGCTCTATTTAATCCAAATCAATGAACTTTAAAGCGTTTACTGAAACAAACACACACACACACACACACACACACACACACATTAAGGTGTTTATTTTACTACTGCTTGGTCCTAAATTCACACAAAGTTACTATTATATAACGACAAAGGAAATGGTCCTAATAAAGGCAGTGGAGTTCATTATTACCCTTTACCCGTAGTGTTATGCAACATGTAAATACTTGTATAACACATCTCTAAAAGTTGTTTTCTATAAATTAGTTTTTTCTCAGACTCGGAGCTAGAAAGCTCCACTTCATTGGCACTTACATCCACCAAACTCTCAGTTTAATTCCTATCTATATTCTAAAGGTTTTCACAGAGGGGTTTGTTCATATATCATTCATGGCCTGATTTTTATTTCTGTTGAAAATGGATTATTTCTATGGCTGTTCAGAGTCTTCTTTTAAAGGAGATATCTAAAATCCCGTGCGTGAAAACACTTGACTCTAATATGTCAACGAAACAGGAACGTTGAACCTGTCTTTATCCAGTGATCTGATTTCTGTTCTGGAAATGTATGCACATCAGCACAATGTTTAATGCATACTTTAACATAAAACCTCAGGACACAATATCAAAAATGATTGCCTTGTTGTCACTCCTCAACTGGGAGTGATATCTGTTGGTTATGTTTGAGCACTCACAGCATTTAAGGTTCGGGAAAGATTGTGGTCTTGCTTTGACGTGGACCTCCTACGACGTCTGTGTGGCACAATAAAGTATCGTGAACATAATCCACGCAGCAATTGACTTCAATGTAATTGAATTTAAAAACGTATTCATGTTGATATTTGATAATAATAATAATAATAATCCATTTAATTTATATAGTGCTTTTCTAGATACTCAAAGACACTTTACATTATACACCGTAGACACAGCTACGGGGAGCAATGCAGGGTTAAGTGTCTTGCTCAAGGACACATCGACTAGGGCGGGGATTGAACTGCCAACCTCTTGATTAAAAGACGGGCATGCTAACCACTGACCCATAGTCGCCCCACATATGATGTCTGAATTCCTGGATCGTGCCAATTCCCTCGTCTTTGCCGATGAATCAAACTCCCCCATTCTCTGGTGGTTGATATCATTAAAGTAAACAATGCAAAAACAGTCTGCCGTGTCAGCACAATTAAAGCAAACCCACTCATATGCTGGACCTACAACAACAGTAGCGGTGTCAAAAAGGATGTTTCTTCACAAAATAAACAATGCCGAACTCAACCAAACATGTAGGCATGTGTATTTGTGATGAATATAAATAGTTGAGTCGGTAGAAATGTTGTTGGCAGGTACATTTATGGATTAGTTTGTGGAAGAGGGAGCCAACACAGCTGGTTTTGGACTCTGGGTCATCACAGAGGGGAAGATGTGATCAAGTCATTGAAAGCCATTTGAAAAACGCCCAGATTGCCGCTGTTTGCCAGCGGCCATTTTGGTTTGGTTGCACAGGCACGGGGGGCGAGCGTGGTGAACGTGAGGCGCAATCAGAGCTGGAGTTCTGACAGCTCTGTCGCCGCTCCACCATCAGATGTCGGGACAGACGAGACGAGATAAGTGGCTGCTGATAATCCACCGCCCACCCCCCGAGGGGGGGGGGAGGGGGGCCGTGGAGCACAAACAGGACAATCTCAATGCATGTGAAAATGTTTGATTACAGATTAACGACTGCACACACACACACACACACACACACACACACCGTGGTGAAAGGAAGCCAGGCTCCTAGGCAACGCGGCTGCATAGCCAGAGATCCCATCTCACACTGCAAGCCTGCTGAGCGTACTAAGAAACAATCACTTGTCAAGCAAAGTTGCTCCGTTGAGTTGCAAAAGTGGCCGACGGGGCCACTGCTTTATTTTTCCAAGGTGCGTTGTCTCTTTTTTTCTTCTTCTCCATTTACCGTGTTTTCGCCTTAATTGTATTGTAGCTGTCAGAGAGGCGTTCCAATTAGGGAGCTTTTGTTATGTATGAGAGGGAGAGCGGTGGGTTGTTGGCCGAGCTGACAGCGTTACCTAATGGGAACACTGGTGTCTGAGTGGATACGACAGAGGAGTTCTCGACACACATGTATCGGTGCATAGTTGAATGCAACTGTGCAGAGCACAGGTTGTATTTATCTGTTCACGAGTAAAATGCATTGTTTGAGATACCCATCAAGCAGTCAGAGTCACCACATTATGTATCTAAAAAGCTACTTGAGGGCGTAGCAGACAGAAGTGTCTCCACAATGCGTCTGAAGGATATGTCAGCAGTGAAAACCAGTGCAAAAGATTTGTTTTAACATAGAATGGAAAATGTGGTGGAAAAAAATAATGATATCTCTTTCCAATGTTCAACTGTGACAAGCTCAAAGTTCCAAAAACCAGCTTGAAAATTAAGAAAATCTGAAAGGATGACAAAAGCCATGAAAATAAATGTTGAAAGTGTACCGGACCAAAAGTCACAGAATAGCAGTGGAGCTAAACTGGAAAACCAACATAGAAACTACACTTTTCAAAAGGAAAAAGAAAACAAAGAAAACACAGTTTCAATATAGACCAACAACAATACATCTTGTTGAAAGGGGACAAGCGAGTGTGTGTGTGTGTGTGTGTGTGTGTGTGTGTGTGTGTGTGTGTGCGTGTGTGTGTCAAGACTCACTCAGAGTAAATCTCTAAAGGAGGGATGGACAAGCCAGCCCCTGGATCTCAGCCTGTGTCAATGAGCCCTCACAACACACACACACACACACACACACACACACTCATTCAGTCCCAATTAGTCCTCGGACACCCTGTGAAACCAGGGCTGGAACGGCAGCCTCCGTAATGGCCAGATCGTTATAGTGTAGGAGGGAGGGGAGTAGCCAGGGCAGAGAGGGGGGAGGAGGGAGGTGGATTGGGGATAATGAGAGGTTACGCGAGGACGGACGAGGAGGGAGATGAGTACGAGCGCTGGACCGGGGCTTGATTATGCTATAGACATGCACAAATGTGTAGATGCAAAGGAAAGAAATGCACGGACATTTCTATACGGACCACAAATGATTGCTTGAGTGCCTTTCATTGACATTCATTCCTCGCACTTCCTTAGAGTAATATCATGCAGCATATGCAGCGTGTACAAATGACTCTATTGGTGATACAAATAATTCAGCACTAAAGTGGTAAAAAACAATTCATGATTGTTTCCACCTATTGCACCGAAGATATATAAAATGACACATACACACAAACATGTTATTTCTCCAAGCCCTCACAGCCCACGTCTAGTAAAATGGCAACGTTGCCATTTTCCAATGCTATACCACCAGATGCCCTCGGACTTCCCTTCCTTCCCCCTTCACCTAAGTGCCCCACCCATCCGCACACCTGGTCCCACTTCCCTCGCGTGCTCTGCAGTTGCCTCCACCTGCTCTCCTGGAACTCATTCCCTCATCAGCCTCTCAGTGCACCAGGCGGCACAGTTCCATTCATTGCCTGCCAGGCCGACACCGTGTTTCACAGTTTTTCTTGACGTGTGTGTTTTGTTGTTGTTGTTGCTTTGGAGCTTCTGTTACCCCTTTACCTGTCTGTCTGCCAGCCTGTCTGTCTGCTTTCCTGAACCAGCTGGCCTATCTGTGTGTGCCAGTAGGCCTATAGTATTTCAATAAATAAAAGGAGTAATAATAAGGAGTTATGTTAGACTCAATAATAAGGAGTTATGTTAGACTATAAGCAATAAGGAGTTAGGATAGTATTTTAGCATCAAGGAGTTTGGATATTCTTTAACCAATAATACATTATTAAGAAAGAAGAAAATACATGTACACTTTTATTCATCCCTGTGGGGAAATTATTATTATTACAAAAGTATTTAAGGAATAAGGAGTTAGGATCATAATTGAGGATTAAAGAGTTAAGATGGTCTTAAGGCAGTAAGGAGTTGGAAGGACTTTCAGGAATAAGGAGTTAGGATGGACTGTAAGGAGTAAGGAGTTAGGATCGTCTTTGACCAATGAGGAGTTAGGATAGTCTTGATAAAAAATGGACTTATCCTTAAATGGATATATTCTGGCAAAACAAAATGTTTTTTATGTGTGACAGAACAGATACAAAATGGCACCAAATGCAGCAGTTGTATACATTTTAAAAACATGGTGTTAGGTGGACCATGGTGTCACTACCGGCAGTGATTTATGAATCACCATCACTATTGTGATACTATTATATGTCTTACTCATATTCTCATGAGCTACTGTGTGTTTTTGTGTTCTCCGTATCACTTCAAACAAGGCAGCAAGTGTTAAAGACTCACACACACTGACAATCACACACAAACCAGGGTCTTTTTGTTAACAGTCCGACATAAAGAACGCGCAGATAAGTACATGCAAAACAGAATCGGAAGGGAGGAAGGGAGGGAGGGAAGGAGGAAGGAAGGAAGGAAGAGGAGGCGGTTCAACGGAAGTCCGCAAGGCTTAAGGCTCAAAGAAAGGGATGTGGAGAATGGAAGAGAAGAAGACCGGGTACGAGGGAGAAGAGAGGCAGCAAGGACAATGCCTGTGATTGTATCGTCTTTGTCACTGTGACATTTTGGAGGACAGCAGGGCTGTGTGTGTGCGTGTGTGTGTGTGTGTGTGTGTGTGTGTGTGTGTGTGTGTGTGCGTTCGCGTCCCTATCCACTCAATTTGTGGAATTGATCCGGTCCCTAATAGTGAGCAAAACAAAAAGTCAGCCTAATCCAACCTCTATTTATATCACAGATGGGAGCGAGGAGGGGGCGAGAGATAAAACTCAACAGTGGGAGTGCTACAAAACCCCGCGACAGAGAGATGAGAAAAAGATAGAGGAATACAAATGGAGAGAGAGAGAGAGAGGGGAACAGACAAGGAAGAAAAGCAAGACCACTCAGTGCCACTGAAAGGAGGTATGAGAGAGGCTACAGACTCACAACAGGATGCGAGCCAGTGATGGACTGAGACCGAGGGGAAGAGAGAGAATACAAGAAAAGAAAAGAAAGAGGTTATGGCAGGGAAAATGGAGATACAAACTAACAAGTGGTGTGGAGGAGAGAGGCCCGTCTGGTGGCCCGCCGGAGGAGGAGAGCGGAGAGAGCATATGAGAGCGAGAGGCAGCGAGCGAGGGCACTCGTGAGAGGGCGTGGGGAGCGAAAGGAGCGACGGACAGACAGAAGGAGAAATTAGAGAGGAGCACTTGTGGTTTTGGAGATGTTATCGAGTCGAAACGAGAGCGTGCTGTTTGTAAGAGGGTCAGGGCGGCGATTCTTATTCCCAGTGGTTCAACTGGTCTTTTTTTCTTTTCTTATTTTACCTCAGCCACACTTAATCTGAAAGAATAGAAGCAGCATTGCCGTCTAATTTGAGGGAAAGGAAAAGTCACTTAGCTCGAAAATACAAAGGAGTGCAGGGCTTTTTTTTTTTTTTTTTCCTGAAGTGTCATTAAACCATGAATAATTATGTCCATAACAGCGGTGGTCATTTTTTTGCAGCTGCTTATTTTGCAGCCGGAAAAAAAAGGGGGGGGGGGGGGGGGGGGTTGCTGGTCTGATCTTCTGGAAGCATATTGAGCTGTCAGGTGGGTGGTGCAGGCAGTGAAGTTGGCGTAGAGAGAGAACAAACAGCAGCAGCGAGGATCATCCGAACTGCATGCTGGTCCCCACAGCCCCATCGTTCTGCTGCTCAGGCAGACAGCGAGAACAGAGGCAGCGGGAGCAGCACTTGGCATGCCGACTGTGTGTGTGTGTGTGTGTGTGTGTGTGTTTCCACAGTCTGTGCACCAAACCAGTGGGGGAAGTGCAGAAGCTTTTTTAAGACGCTCTATGATTGTTATTCATTTAATTTATGGACCTGGATCACGAAGTTAGACTTGGAATCGTTTCTTTAAGTGTGACTTTTTGCAGAAACATTTCCTCTCACGAGTATTCAGGCTTTTTAAAGCGGCCTCCGACAACTTTTTTTTGACTCATCGCTCTGAAGCAAAACGTTGACTGCACAATGTTACGGTTATAGAATAACGTCGCCTTTTCCGCATTTAGATTGGATTATGTTTGGGGGGGGGGGGGGGTTTTGGACAGTAGCCAGGCTGCCGGTGGTAGCATGTTGCTAATGCTAGCAGCAGGAAAATGAACCGGGAGCTACAAGAAAGCCATGCACGGCCGTAAAATATAAACAAAGATGACGTTTTCTTAAAGTGAGCAGGGGTGAAACTTAATTCATTCCCAAATCGTATATTTGATGTAAAACCTTTCAAAAACAATCGAGAAATCTGCTGGTAAATCTACCACGATCCAATTAACTGCACACTCGCACCCACACACGGGGATATCCACAGCTTTTCTGTCAGTGTATCTATTCCACCTAATATGATTATCCCATAAACCCTCGACGGGCAAGCGAGCACCATATGTTCATGCACAAAAAAGGGAAAGCGGTGGACACATGCGGCCAGTGGTTCGTCCAGCTCCAACAGTGTCACAAAATGCTTCACAAAACAGGTATTTAGTGGGCTTTTGATAGTGTTACAATAGACCTGTTTGATGCAGAGAAGCTTTGAAATGTGACGAAACTACAAGGCCATATAATTGTTAATCATCTTCATATAATTATGCACACTTTCATCAGCGCGTGAAGAGGCTCTCAGCACACTGGCGCACGAGAGACGCAATAGAGAGCAAGAAAGAGGTTCTCGTTCGCTTTTTTCTTCTTCTGTGTACGTTGGATTGCTCGGCTATGTATACACTCATCAGCCTGTGTGGTAATTAAGAGAGAAATGCTAGAATATAGATATTTTGATAAGGAACCCGCCCCACCTCCAAAAAAAAAAAGTGGTGAAATGTATTTTCTTCTTTCTTTCTTTACTTTCCTTGAAAAAGCTCATTCCTCGTATCCAGAAAAACCCAGCTGATTCTCAAAAGCATTATATTACCAGTGCAAGGACACACACAGACACACACACACACTCACATATATCCCAGATGCAATCAGTGTGGCCTTTGCCTTGATCCATTGTGCTCTAACGATTAAGCCTGAGCCCTGCTCGGTGGCCCATAGGCCAGCTCTGCTGCTGTGCATCTCATCACATCCCATTCATCACCCTGTGTCTGTCTCCACCTCCAGTCCTCTATCACATCGGCCTGCCACTGACCTGCTATTGACCCACTTACACTTACACACACACACAGACACACACACATTTGAGACACAGCCGTACAGTCAGTTGGTATTTGAGCTTCTCCTGAATGCAGTCCTGTTCCTGTTTTCTTACTCGAGGTTTGTGCAAAGCCCTCCTGTGTGCAATATGAGATCTTTGGCAACTGCTGGATTACATTCAGCCATTCTTACGGAGGCATCAGTAATATTTGACAGATGGATCTAATTGTCGCACACTTTCATCAGAACCAGATCTGCAGGTCTCGGCGCGTCGCAGATGTTTAAAAAGCGTATTTTCTCTGTCCAGATGAAATCCCTTTTGAGACTTCTCTCCTGAATATGCAACAGATACGATTTACACGGACGCTTTTGGTCTCAAGCAAGAGAATATTGCATCAGCTATTCCAATTCATGTTTTAATGAGAAGGATGCGTTGGCATATTTGGAGCAAAGCCTCATTCCAGAGCACATTTCACCTCATAAATCGGGGATGTAGAGCTACGCATTTCTTAAACTGCTCATAGAGGTTTCATAATCATGCCAATCCGTCATAATTAAAATTACAGGTTTCAGAAACACGAAAATACACAGAAATGTATTCCTTCCATTACACTGTTATTATATTTTCACCGCTCTATAACCTTTCTGTTAATTGGACCACTAGTACAAAGAGCTTCGGTGTATTTGCACACAGATGACAGTTCATCATTTGCTGCGAGCAATTTCCCTATTATTACAGCTTGGAACCTCGGCGTAAAAGGTCAATATTTACCCCCGCCCCCACACGTGCTTGTGCACACACACACACTCCCTGGCCTATCCCTGCTAATGAAAATAGAAATGGTAGAAAGGTACACTAAGTCGAGCCTATATGGGAGAAATGAAAATGCTAATTTGGGGAAGGTTTGAAATTGTGGGTGCTGCGTTCTTCCATCCTTGAGTTGTCGTTTCACCCCGACGTGATTCAATATCATTTTTCTATTTTTCTATTTTTTATTACGGCTGGGAGGGGCCCCGCCGCCTCCATCTCTCCAGGCTCAGTTCATCATATGGAAAGATGATGTCTCCGCAAGTCTCCGTTAGGAAGTAATATATGCTTTTTATATATTACACGAGCCGCCTCTCTGACGGGGTTGAGGTCAGTTCGGGGGGTTTATATTCGGCAGTCGAAGATCAACGAGAAGGAAAATGAACACGGGCCTAATAATCAGAGGCTTCTTTTTTTTATATATCTGTGATCCCTTCCTGCTACACCCTGAAGTTCAGCCGTGCCACTTAAGTGCGCCAATCTTTCCGCCGCCTCTCTGCCTGCTCTGTCGGTGTTTACTGACAGCACACATCCTTTCCCATAAAATCAACAGCGGGCGGTGACGCACGGCGCGTGGCCATCCCCCTTCCCGTGATCGGTCCGGTTGATAACGCAGTGGAGGCGAAGGCCCCTCCCCCGCGTCTCATCGGGAGACCAGAGGGGGGGTGGCGTCTCCGAGGGTGGCGGCGGTGGGCGGCGTGCGGAGCTGGAACGCTCGACACAAGTTCAGGGCCTAATCGTCTCATTGTCTCCGTTCTGCTTGAGAGGATCAGCGGCCGCGCTAAGCCCCTCAGGCCCTCAGCTGCTCTCCGCCATCTTGCTTTGTCGTCATTGTTGTTGTTGTTGTTGTTTGTGAGGAGAGCCAATTAATTTCAGCGAGCATTGTTTTTTTAAATGTATTATTTTTCCCACCTTTCTATTTGGTTTGGTGTTTCTTCTCCGTCTTTGGTGTTTTCTGTTCTCGAGGTGCCGTTATGAGAAATGAGCACACAGCCTTGGACCAGCCTGTCTGTATTTCCTGGGTTGGGGTTTTTTTTCTCCTATTTTTTTTTTCTGCAGAGTTTAAGTAAACATAAAGCCGCAATGGAAAAATACTCTGTCAGGCATTGATAGGCTTGCAATGTGAAGCAACAGCAGCGGTGGCGAGCGGCAGTAACTCAGAGAGCACGTAGCATGCTCATTGTCGGGTTAATGCTTCTGTTGTTTACATGCTTTCATGTTCAAAACAACACATATATCTGTATTCATGTAGCACCTGTCTCTTTAAGCCTTTGCAGAGGTAGTTCTTAAGCCGTGGGCGGTATATTCTAACACACCTGCATGTGACATAAGAAGGGGGTCGGGGGGTGGGGAATATGAATGTCTCGTTGAATCACGTCTGATCTGATCTATAGGCAGCCCACAGAACATCTGACTGGGTTGTCTGGGCACTACGGATACCCACGTGCATGCGCAGAAAGTACACTTTAAAAAATGTACTCATTGAAGTCAATGTAGTTACTCTCCAACACTGATTAGAAAAACAAACGTGGGAATTCCTCTCCGTCTCGCCTTTTGGTGACACTGACCTGTTGCCGTCCTCCTGCTGTTCCTTTTAGTTAGACAAACAGTAGGCCGACACAAATCAGTGCCGGCCCTGCCATGCCACGATGAGTAAGCCTCTGCCTTTGCAGCGTCGGCCGGCGTGGAAGCATTTGCCATCTGTCTATAATCTCGCATATAGGATGTGAAGGATTTGCTGAGGCTTGTGCTTGTTTATTCTGGACACAGAACAATACATGGAAGACAAGGCACCGTGTTGTCATGTCTCGTTCTGTTTGTCTGTGGAAATAGTCTACATTATACCACGTGTTCTCCCAGTAGAGTTGATGATGTTACTAGTTGTTTTTTTGTTGTTTTTCTCTTTTTCTTGCTGCATAACATCTGCATATTTGAAAGAGATACACGTTGGAGGTGTGGTAACTGTTTTTGTGTCAGCTTTAAAAAGCAGTTCATCCCACATGGGGATCACATGCGGGTCCTGAGGCTGGGAACCGAACCACCCGCCCATCTGTGGGCATCGCGTGCTAAACTTCTGTTGTGGTAGAAACAGGACAGAGCCAGAGGCAGAGAGAGAGAGACGGAGACAGGAAGAGAGAGAGAGAGAGAGAGAGAGAGAGAAGGCTTGTCGCCCCCGAGGGCCTCAGTCCTATCTGTCACTGTGCCAGAACGATTCGCCCTGTAAGTGATCCATGGACACGGGGTCCACAGGTCAACTGTGACAGCCTGCCCGGTGCGCGCCTTTGTGTCTTATGTAGGTGCGGGTGGGTACATCGGTGCATCTGCAGTCTGTCTCCCATGATGCCAGTGGCTGTCAGTCTTCATTTCCTGAATGCAGAGCTGCATGTGTTCATGTGTGTGTGTGTGTGTGTGTGTGTGTCTGTATGTATGTGTGTGTGTGTGTGTGTGTGTGTGTGTGTGTGTGTGTGTGTGTAAGTGCGCGTGCGTGCGTACGTGTGTATGCTACTATAATGAAATGAGATTCAGGTAGAGATGTGGCGAAGGGCATCACAGGGTTAGAGACGCACATGAGCAATATGTTGCCACGGCAACAGTCAATGAGACTTTGTCCACGTGAGAGTGGCTCATGGAGGGGGAGAGGAGAGGCGAGGAGAGGAGAGGAGAGGAGAGGAGAGGAGAGGAGAGGAGAGGAGAGGAGAGGAGAGGAGAGGAGAGGAGAGGAGAGGAGGAAACAAGTTGAAGGGAAGCAGTTGCCATAGCGACTCACCATTGCAGCTGCCTGTAAATTTCTCTGTCCCCCCCTCAGTGTGACTGTGTCTGCCTGACTTTAGCTTCGCCTATGTATTAAGTATGACTGTACCCTCGCGTATCACTGGTATTTTAGGATGCATATTCTTTGCTGAAACATTTGATGCATATTTCAGCAGGTATTTCACATATATTTTCTCTGTGCGTGTGTTTGTATACAAATACAAAAGCAGGTTTCAAAGGAAGCCGACACCCTCCATCTCCATTCTAACAGATGCTGTCGTAGTTATTTATGTGGTTGTTCTGCACTACTACTCTTTCATATCCCCAGGCCTACACACACACAGACACACACACACACACACACACACAGAGAAGCCAACAGGGACTGTCACTGTGCCACAGTGCTAAGTATTGTGCGCCATATGGTAGCATAGGCTCCTGGTAGGAGCAGGAGTGTCGTTGCTCTCAGTCACGCTATGGGAGACTGGTTCAAAGGCCAACGAGGCCCCACCGGGGACCATGCTGCATGTGCACAGCACTGTGTGTGGCAGGCATATGTTGAAGCATCTGACATGAAATGTTCTGCATACATTTTGTAAAGAAGGATGCAAGAGTGTATCAACATCGTTTTAATGAACGCCAATTTTTTAAATCCGATTAAAAAATAATGCTTAACTCTTAATGTGTCTGGAAAGCAGAATGACTCCATTATACTTGTTCATGTTTGAAGTGTGTTTCACAAGAACCAATCTCAAACCTTGTGTCGTGTATCCCGGTGATATAAATGACATTTTCACGTGGAACTTTTCAGTCATCTTCCCATTTTTTGACCTCAAGGCAGCATCCAGCTCACAATTTGTACAAAAATGAAAACGATGGCATCAAAGAGAGCGGTGTTTTCTAAAGATTCCCCACGGGGTAATCGACCCAGAAATAGGTTGATATAGCTGTCCCTGCAGCTCAGGGCCAGTTGTGATTTGCATTTATGGGAGTTCCAAGTTCCAATGTGCAAAGTAAAATGAGGAAATTATGGAAATGCGCTGCAGACATGATATATTAAGAGCCAGTGGCCATTTGTTATCTGTTGGTTGCACACATGATGTTCCTTAGACACCAGCTATTCTCTTTGCAGACTTGGCTTTAACGTAAAGTAAGTCCTCGTGTCCCATTATTATAATGTTTTAACCAGGAAATTGCCCTTGTGCTGCCCAGTTGCCTTCAGTTTATGTGTCGTCCCAGAGCGCCTTCCTTCCCACGCTGCGTGACAACATCTCTTCCTCGCAGCAGAGAGCTCTTAGGGGTCGACTTTCTTTGAGCTCTCGCAGCGAAAGAAATGTTTGTGTTTTGTCCAAACATTTGCAAATTCCCGTTTCTTTTTTTTTTACCTAACTACCTGTTCTGTCAACCGCCTGCACTCGACCCCTTTGTGCGCTGTGATCTGAATTGCATCAGCACCGGTCAATCTGGGCCTCAGCGTGAAATGCGGACTCGTCCGAGGCCGGCTGACTCTAATATGCCACACTACCCGGTGATCGTCTTCAGTTCAACCGCGTTGCTTCACTCCCCAGGAAGCGTTTTGATGAGGCTCGTGTCACGGCGCCTCCTGCTGTTCGCCTGTTATCTGCCTGAGTCCTCACCCGAAATCTTAAATGACCCCCAGCTCCCGTTTTCAGAGCAGACATCCAGCTGCAGGGAACAGAGGCGTTCTTAAAGCGCTGATACAAAAGTGTGTTCTCATGCAGGCGAACAATTTGTTCAGTATATTATAGTCCAACACAATATGTGATCAAAGGGAATATGAGAGGTGTAAATACCGTTATTTACTTGTTTCTCCTCTTTGTGTGTGTGTGTGTGTGTACAGATATCCGGGACCGCAGGAAGAAGCCGGTGATGCTGTTCATTCATGGAGGCTCCTACATGGAGGGCACCGGAAACATGTTTGACGCCAGCGTCCTGGCCGCCTACGGCAACGTGATTGTGGTGACCATGAACTACCGTCTTGGTGTGCTCGGTAAGTGCCTCTCCCACGCACACACGCACACACACACACACACACGCATAGACAACCCCTGTTGCTTTGAAGGCAACAGGCGAATAAAATTTCTCCCGGCGGTGATGGATGCCTTCCATACGAGTCATCAATATAATGACAACGAGTGCAGGCGTTGATCATGAGCTCTCACTTTCATATGGATATCACTCAGCAGATTATTCCAGTCTGAACACTGATTACGTGTTTACACTTTGAACGCAAAGGGTTTTAATGAAAGGCCCCGCAAACAATTTCACCCCCCCCACCACCACTAATGCGTAACTAATATGTTCACTCAAACCCAACAGTAAATCTTGAAATCGGCTCAAAGGGAGCATTTTGGTTTGCACGATGAGTGCCGTCACAGCGGGTTTTTTTCCCGAAGATTCGATCAGATTTCTGTGCTAAACTCCTCATCATCTGTTTCGTCATTGTTGTAATAAGCAAGGTGAGAAATATCACCATCTTCTTATGGCGAGCAGCGAGAGTTCTGCATTTCGTTCCGTTTTAGCCCGTTTGAGCTCAACAGGCAAACGTTCACAACCTTACGCTTAAAATAGATTCATGGACTTGCACTGCCTATGGCCTTCTCGCCACGTGACCCCCCCCCCGCTCACCCCGTTATTTATTTGTTTGTCTCAAGTTAGTAACTCTCTCGGAAAAAAGGCCTTTTTTTTACGAGGACGCGGAGACGGGCGCAAGCATGCAAATCAGATACAGATCTGGCATTTTTACAGGCACAGAAATATGCACCTCACAATTCTTCATCTTTACGGCGCGCCCTCGGCCCCCGGCGCCTGCAACCTCTAGACGGCTGTTTCTCGGCCGTATCACTCATTCTGCCAAGAGGGAGGATTGGAAAAATTAAAGAGGAGAATCCTTCCTTCGCGGTGTGTTTTGGACGGCGGAGGCGCGGTTATAATGCACTTCTCACCAGGCGCTTTACAGTCCGAGTGCAGGAGGTGTATTGTGACCCGTCTCGGGTCACGTGAGGTACCGCCACAGTGAATATGAATAGATAGTTAGTGAATAGAAAGAAGGTATCGCCGTGTCGCCTCGGCTCTCCGGCACGAGCTCGTCATCCTTTTCCTGAAAATACACTTGACTTCTCCTCCTTTGTTACTCACCGCACTCTGTCTCGCTCTATTGAGACCAAGTCATTTAGCTTGGAGAGGAGGAACATGCCTCTAAGGAGGCAAGCGCTAACTAAAGGAAACTAAGTGCATTAGATATTTCATTAGCCGAAGAGAGAGTGGGCTGCTGGAAGCTGTTTGGAATCGTTTGTTTTGTTTCTATTTTTTTAGAGGACGTTTCTGTGTTGTTCTTCCCGAGACCCGCGCGCCATTTACAAAGATGACAGACTTCTTTTTTCTTTCATTTGTCTGCAATTACCTAAAGTGTTTCAATTCTGAAAGTCTACCTTTTAAATGTGACCATTTTTCAAAGATCGTTGAAGGAAACCAGTGTGTGAACGGAGCGCGTTCCTTTGCTTTTATTTTCTAGCGCTGTGCCCGGCGTTTTCTTTCTTTTCTTTGGGCTGATCATTCCAGTCTGTAAAGATACACATTGTTCCCATCGTGTTAACTGCTAAGATCAGGGCACACGGCAGCATTTCTCAAAAGAAGGCCTTGCACCCTTTGCTCTTCACTGGAGTCTTCCTGCTCGTGTGACAGCTGTGAGGACTAACAATAGACATGTTCTTTGTATTGCTTCTTATTGATCATCTTGGGGGAGTGGCGTTAGAGGGAGCCTGAAGGGAATCGAGTCAGTGTTGCATACTCGCTTTAATGACTTTCAGAGCCTGTGCTGCTAGTTATTTTGTATTGGCTACACTTGGCCGGGTCTTTTAGTTGCTGGTTTCTCCAAAACCTGCCCAAGCTTTAAACGATGTCGCGGGTTAGCCAGTTTAATTTGGAATAGAAAACACACACACACACACACACACCAGGGAACCAGGGCCCCCTTCCCCTGAGTGGTTTCAATATTCCTTCTACCCTGTTCACCACCTGATGTCAGATGACCTGTGTTTCCTGGGGGAGTTATGTAGACACGGAATTCCCATGTGTAGGAATTGCTTTGATGATCGCAGCGTTATCGTGACAGAAATAAGAGCCAAGTTGCATCTGGAAGTTCCCTTTGGATGCAGTCAAGCCGACTCTGTTTTGTTTTTGTGAACATGTTTAGTTTATTATCAGACCGGTTCATGAGCTGATCCGTTTGGCGGTTCCTGATTGACAGAAAATGAGCTTCATTATAAGTTATTGGTGGCCAAAGATAATTCTGGATCGGAAGGAATTCAAGTGAGTTGATTAATAGCAGCAAGTTTAGTTTTTTGAAGGATATATCAGCAGCTATACTCCCAAGGTGTTAACTGAATTAGATTAAACTTACGATAACGGTGAAGTATCTCCGATTATTACTATGTGGCTGGATGTGCATGATGTAGGACTGGATCTCATTCATCTCCTCTCCCAGTCTCTTTCCACGTCTCTCTCTCTCTCTCTCTTCGCTAGTCTGGTGGCATCTCCTGCATCAAGGAGAAAGCAAATTAAGAGGGAGACTTTGGTCATTTGTATGCAAAGAGAACACCGCAGCTCCATCCCAAATATGAGAGCCATCCAGTGCAATTTGGCCACGATTAGGAGACATGTGAGTAATCTTTCGCATCATGCATCCTGCGTGATGGACGGCGCTTCACTTTGACAGAGAAAGAGAGACAGAGATGCCAGTTTGGTGGGCGGGAGGGCTTAGGTGGTGTGCGTCAAGCACGTGTAGCTGCGCGCATTCATGCATATCAATGTCTGCTCTGTGGACACACTGCGAGGGTTCCCACTGTGTTTGTGTTCTTGCTTCAGCAATCGGACACGCTGATTTGGAAGGGCAACGGTAGGATTTATTGACACAGGAGCTGGATGTGTTCATGTGAATTGCAAACCCAGTGCTGCGTGCCTGCCAGACAGAAACGGTTATCTTCAATCTCTCCGGCAGCATATCGGGTGTTATAGATGTTTGGTAAGTTGGTTGTTGTGGTCGTTTTTTTTCAGTCAGCGGTCCAAAGGTTTACGAAGCGTACCACGAGCTACTGTGAAGGTTGCAAATGGTTTCAATGTAGTGAGGTAGTTAATAATCCTGATGATTACAGCTGGAGGTCATTTGAATGCACGGCTGCTTATTAAAACGTAAAGCTGGTATTTTAAAACAGTTTCTCTGTCACTGGACTTGAAATCTGGTTGTCAAAAGCTTTTTCTAGAATTGTAATCCCGTACTCTCCACGCGAGTGAGGCTGTATGTACGTAAATACTAGCTAACCTAGAGAGGAAGACAGTGGTGTATTCATGAAGGGCAGGTCTGGGTATCATATAAAGAAATCTAAATCAAAAGCTTGCTGTGATTGGCCGTACTAAACCGTACATAGCCTTATTATTGTCTAGATCTGGGTACAAAAAGGATTTAATGCAGTTTCGAGACTACATGGAAGTGGGTTATGTTGGTTGACACCTAAAGAGGTATTGAGTAGTAAAGCACTTTCATGAAGCATGTTGGGGTTTGAACACCAGACCTTTTAAATTAAGGAAACTCTGTCACACCAGCGAACCACGGGGAAATTGCTTTGCACAGAAGGGGTTAAGACCCCAGTTAAAAAAAAGAAGATTCCAGTTGTAGCACCTTCTCACTTTGTTAAATGAGGTGGCAAAAGGAAATGAACGTGATGAAACATGAAAGTAACAGCGGAGTAACTTTTTATCCTTTGGTACAAATACCTCCAAGAATCCTGTCTCTGCTTGGCTTTTTTTTTTCTTGCCATAATTAATTGTAAACACTGTATTTAGGAGATTTTGTGGTGTATTCAGTCGCTGTGGATACAGCACATTAGTAGACCGTATGTATGCATCCATGAATTGTCCTTATATGAGAGCATTTAAGATAGAAATCAAGCACAGAAAGACGGGAATTGGAGGAACAGGGGTCAGGGACGAGAAATCAACCTTTTCAGTTTTTCTTTCCTTCCGGCTGATTGAGAGACGTGATCTTTTCGCTCTCTGTCGCCAACTGACACCCTTATTAAACAGCCGCCTCTCCGGCGCCTGCCAGCGCTACTCAAATGCTAACCACCGTGGCGTCATCCACACAGCGCGACGCGCCCCGGCTCTATATCCATATGCTAATAATGGGAAATGTACCTGTCTGCACCCGGACCCCCCCCCGGCCCAGGGAGGAAACGGCAGGCGGTCTCCGGCGAGGTCTCTGCATGGAATCTTCTGCCGAGTTAAATGTGTAATGAAAAGCTTCACCGGGCCGCTGAGCCCTTGACCTTGGCCTTGGCTGCCATCATTGCGACAGACATGCTTACAGTACATACGTCACCACCACCCCAATGAGCTCATTTATATCCTCCCATCACAATGCGAGAGTCTGGGTGGGTGAACAAGAGCAGGAGGGAGAGATGAAAGGGAGACTATGCATTCATTCAGACATTAACGATGATGATGAGAGCAGAGAGCTGGAACAGAGAACAGAGTACAGAGCTTAGAGCGTTGTTTTTTTTGGAGCCGCAACACTTATGTCGACGTAGCATGAGCTGTGTGTGTGTGTGTGTATCTTGGCCAGCGCATACACACACACACTTACACATACACAGTTGTGTGAGAGATTTTGAGAGATGAGAGA
Source organism: Cyclopterus lumpus (assembly GCF_009769545.1). NCBI lineage: Eukaryota > Metazoa > Chordata > Actinopteri > Perciformes > Cyclopteridae > Cyclopterus > Cyclopterus lumpus. Next base: position 7,785,554 of record NC_046983.1, on the reverse strand, counting down.
CGTGGCAGTGGGAGAGATAAGAGAGAGGGGGAAAGGAGAGGAGAGAAAGAGGGGGAGAGAGATAGAGGAGGGACTGCATTTGCCTGTGATGCTAAAAATAAAACCTGCAGAGCCACTTTTGAGTGTGCACTAGAGCAGACGGATTCATCTAGAGCACAATTATATATATGTATATATATATATATATATATATGTATATGTGTGTGTGTGTATATATATATATATATGTGTGTGTGTGTATGCACGGACCGAACACACACGCGGGATTGAATGTGTTGTGCTCCTCCTTAAAACGGTTCTGCCTCACACCTGTAAAACTTTGGGATTCAAGGAGTGTGGAGGGAAAAATGTCCGCTCAACCCTTTGCCAGTGTGTGTGTCTGTGTGTGTGTGTGTGTGTGTGTGTGTGTGTGTGTGTGTGTGTGTGTGTGTGTGTGTGCGTGATCCCACGACCAGACAGCGATTTGAAACGTGACCTGACAGGACCAGAGAAGATATTAAGACACACACCTCTCCCAAATGCTTGCGTACACACACACACACACCCACCCACACACACACACACTGTTCTCAGTCTCCATAGCAACCTCCGGCGGAATTGATGAGCAAATTCCTCTTGACTCTATGTGAGGGGAGAAAAAAAAGGGGGACTGTGGTGTCTTAAGTGTTTGTGTTTGTGTGCGTGTGTGTGTGTGTGTGTGCGTGTGCGTGTGCGTGCGTGCGTGTGTGTGTGTGTGTGTGTGTGGGCGTGCTGGATTGTATAGCATGTGTGACTTTGAAAAAGAGGACAGGCGTGTCCACTATCTGAGAGGTGGCCAATATCACACACACACACACACAATACCAGACTGACAGCGCTCCCCGGAGCAGACGTCATTTCTCCTCTGTCTGTCTGTGGCCTTCACACTCTCTCACCTGAGATGCCTATACTTCCTTGCCTTCCTTCTTTTATCTAGCCCCCCCCCACACCTCTCCTCCCACCTCCTGTAGATGCACACCTTCCGGAACATGCGGAGCACAGCTACGTATTGTGCAACACTGCATCAGTATTGGCCTCATTCTTACAAGCAGAGTATTACCAGCACGGGTGAATATAATCATGTATTATACTGTGTTAGATCACACAATCCAAGTAAAAAAAAAAACATGTGGTCTCTTTTAAAACAGTCTGTCAGTCCAACAATGTAATAAATCCTCTCAACCTTTATCTGCAGGGTCTATACATCAAGTATTTAACACATTGATTGCGTCAGTTAATTTTTCCAGCCCAGCTGCAGTGGAAGTGAACTGCCTCTGCAACGTCAGAGTAAAGTCCATGGACCTGGCTCTCTGTCGTACGGGTCTGGGGAAACGGGAACAAGTGTATCGGGGCATCCGAAGGCTTTTCAAAGCGACTTGCAGCGTGACGTGAATCGTTCCAATTGCTTTAGGGTCTGAAGGATTATCTATTCTAGCTCACTGCATAATAGAGATCTACTTAAGGACAACCAAACAATACGGAAAGCTTTCGGAGGCGAGCGCCACAGCATTTGCCTCAATATACTTGAGTTACCTTAATCGTGTTCCACAAAGCAAGTGCTTCATGGAGCCGAAGTCGTACAAGCCTCCAGTGTCTTGCTTCTTTAACATCATGCGTCTAGTTTGTAGATGAAGAGAAATCAACAGACACACACACGTACGTGATGTCCTGCGGGCACTCTTTAATAACTGAGTTATGGGGCGAATCATGCTGATGTATGTTTCACGTGTCAAACAATCAGCTTTGTAAGTGAGGAACCATGGGCTGGTAATAGCCAGGGATGGATCATCATTACGGGGTGGGGGGGTGGGGTGACAGCCGTTTGAATCATCACGCGGCGCTACGGGGCTAAGTGGGAGACTGTTGTTCGAGGAGAGCCACAACAGCGTCCCACACACCTTTTACATTCCGATTGACACTCACGGAGACAGGTTGTTAGTGAGTGTGCACACAAAAGAAAAGCAGTCACCACTTGTGATGGGACGCTTGTGTAAGTGCCGACTTACTTTCTATTTGCATGCAGCCAACACACGTGCATTATGTCATCTCATCGGGACGCAACATCGCTCATCAATTAATAACACTCTCTGATATAGAGATGAGTCATTTCGAGTTCAATTGTGTCCGTACCCACTTTGCCTCTGTGGTTTTTCTTTAACATCAGCTTTCTTGGGTGATTTACTACGTGTCCCCAAGCGATCCCGTAATATTCAATGCTGTCAAAGGGAGCGACCGGCAAGCTGTTTGCCAGTTGAGTAAATTAGGAGCTTTTCCATGTCCCTCCCTTGGAAATCTCCCCTCATTGTGTGGCTTTATTACTTCCTAGTCTGCCGAGGCTGCAGTGGATGTCTACCTGTGAATTTCTATCCGTTGAATGCCACTGCCATCCTAGTGTAGGAAATACAAAAGTAGGGAAACAATGTTCATACATATTGATGATTGACAGTGATGCCATTTTCTCCTGTCGATTAAATGAAAAGCTGCCAACCAATTATGTCAGCCCCAAAGGTAGCTCCTATACAGTGAAGAACTGTTAAGAAGGCATCTTGGCCAGTATGTTGATATGTACTTATTTATTTATTTAGTTCAGGTGAATACAAAAGCAAAAGACTTAACAACATTGGCAGATAAGCAATAACTGAACCTGCCACAGACAAAAGTATTGAAGCAAATAACTAAATAATGGCGCGTACCAATTCCCTTTCTACCATTCTATTTAGAAAAACAGAAAATATGATGTTGTGTATGGTTATGTTAAAGGTGTGTTTCATGTGTCGTTGTGATGTGCGTATGTTTGTTTCTTTATTATTATCACTACTATGACGGCATCTATACGACAAGATGGCACAACATGTGTCATATTGCGCCTGCAGCATTTGAGTCCAAGACAAATGTTCCTTTGGGGATAATTAGGTCTATTGTATTGTTTATGTAGTACACTGTATGCCAACCATATCAAGATGTCCTAATGCATCCGGTCGCCAGTGTGCTGTTCTTGTATCCGACTCCAAATCCTCTGTGCAGTGGACGCCTCGTCACGCAGACTGAGCCCCGCAGAGGTCAGACCGTTGACAGCCTGATGGCTGCCTTATTTACAGAAGGAATTGAATAATCATAGAAATAACCGTTCATAACTGTCGTGAATATAATACAGCGCATCAGTGTATGCAGCTTCAGCTTAAAAATTAAAGCTATTAGCAAAGTAACGACAGCAGAGAACGTGCTTACTTTGTAAGGGCAGCTGCAGTAATACTTACTTTACTAATCATAAAAATAAAATGTACGCGATTAAAGCGCATCCTCTTAATGAGGCATAACAACCTTTAGGATTCAGACAAGTATTTGGTACTTAGCTTGGTAGTTATGGGGAACATTTCAGTGGGATTGCTGCCCACCGGTGCAAACGTCAGGGAAGGCCTAGATTCAGCACCCTGGACAGCGGCCGTGATATTATTCGTCTCATTCAATGGATCTCCGGCGATCGCCGCACAATACACGCCGGTTAGATTTGTGTCCGACTCTGACGTCATGCACATGCAGTGTTTGGAGCCTCTCTACCGACTGCTTGGCCCAATGCATGATGGGAAACGCCTGGCTGTCGCCAGATCAAAGCGCTGATTGGCTCTAAAACATTTAATCTAAAGCATATCTTGTTTGGTCGATAATAATAAAGCTTATTTACACAACACATTTTAAAACGAGTAGCAAAGTGTTTCATAAAAAGAAGTAAAAGATAGCATACAATGCAGATTCACGCACATTTCCACATATATATTCACGGATCTAACAGGATGTCACTGTTTCTGTGACTTCCTGTTAATTTCTTTAAAGGCGGCTAAAAAACTGTCTGACTTGACAGCAGTTTACTCTCGGCGCCCAATGCTGCTACTTCCTGCTCTCAACCACCAGGCGAGGCGCAGCTCATCTCCAACAAGCCTATTCATCATTTAATGGCTGGAAGCCACAATGTAAAAAAAAAAATCTAAAATTGAATCAAGCCTCTGCCTCTTCATGCCAGTTGTCACATCCTTATGGTTCCAGTAACACCGGATCATCTTGGAGCTCCAGCAGCTGGATCCTTGGTCCTTCTCCCTTGGAGGAGGCTCTGTGCTGGGGGAACAGCGGGCAGCGTGACCCATCTCCCCCACGGAGCTCCACTATCTCCACCACTGCATTAACCCATCAAGTATGGCTAACACAGCACCTGGGGCCAGGAGTGTGTGTGTGTGTGTGTGTGTGTCATTACACATGTCAGATGTTTAACACACGCAGAACAACACACACACAGGCAATATGAATGATAATATTAGTCATTTGCATTTTAGGGAGGGTGAGGTCAAGGACGGGACTGCCTGGTGTCGACCTGCATGGTCGGCCAGGGCACCTGTGATTGACAGGTGGGAAAGCACGGTAATGTCAGAGGCGATAGGACATCTGACACAAGCACACACACACACATACACACACACACTGTTGCATGTGCACACGCATAATAAAATGAGACAGGGCCGAGGGAGAGGGAGTCGGAAAAGCGAGGAGAGTAGTGAGCGAAATAGAGTTCACTCATCCGAGCAGTTCACTCTCCACACACACACACACACACGCGTGTGCGTGCACACACATGCACAAACACACAAATGCCAAACACACGCTGGCCGTAGTAACTCACTGGCCCAGTAACAGATGCTGCGAGCAGTGTGAGAGCCAGGCTACACCTGCTCTCCTCTGCTGCTCCACCTCTCGGCCTGGCCACTTTCCGAGCCATGTCCCATTCCACCTCTTCTCCTCCACCTGTTTTCCTCCGGGCTAAGAGAAAGCTACACTGTCATTAAGCCACACACCGACACACAGGGAAAGACTGTCCATCGGCGTTCATATAGGGAAACAGTCTCTATGTATTTCTCTCTTCACACATTTATGCATGAGCTCCTGTTAATTTACATCAGGACAAGCTGTGAATCCTAATTTTTGCTACACTACACGCACTTTTATTTTCTACCTGTTACAACACTTGGCCTGTCAATTGAAAACCTTGAACATGGTTCTCTAAGGTTGCTAATGTGTGTGAAAGTGCATATTCCTCAACTCAGCATATTCAATATTTTATGCAGATGTCTTGGTTTAAGGAGATGGTGATGATATGTACAAGGTGGGGGCAGTGTGTGTGTGTGTGTGTGTGTGTATGTGTGTGTGTGTGTGTGCGTGTGTGTGTTATCCACCTGTGCTGCTGCAGCTCTCCTCTTCTGATTACGGACGGAGCAGCGTAGGCATCTCTTTAGGAAGCTGCTGCAGCTAATTATCCAATTAACCAGCCCACGCCGGCCGGGGAACCAACCCCTTTGCCAATCAGCGGGGTCTGAACGCGCCGAGTTGCTCTAACCTGTGTGTAGTTCATGTTTCATTCGGAAAAGCGCTGCAATCCGTTGAGCTTTGAATGAGGCAGATGGTACCTCTAAAGTGGTGCCACGAGAACCTTGAGCTCCTGTGTCAGAAAAAACCCACACCTTTTTCATTTATTTTTTCCTGTGTGAGGCGGTTTCCTGAAATAGTTGAACAACGATCGTCACGACCGTGATCTGTTGAACATCAATGACGGTTCAAAGTTATTACCAGCTTTCATTTGTAGTTAGATGGATGTTTTATGCTTGAACGTGACCCACGAACATGCCCACACAAAGTCTGAGGGAGACGGGAGTGAACGGGTGTGATTGTGATTGTGATCCGTGTCTTGTGCTGCATTGCTAGCCTTTTGTCAACGTGTGTACGTACAACAGGCAGCCCATAAGAGTTGAGTGTTGAATTAGTAATGAACATAGTTATAAAGCCACTTTGTCCTTGGTGTGTGTTTTTGCTTCTGTGTTTGTTTATGCACAAATTGTTCGAAAAGCTGCAGACGAAACCCTGCAACAACAAACTGACCGCTCCCTAAACCCCACATCCCGATCGGTGATTGTCTAATCATAGCGTAGAAGGCGTAACTAGACACGGCAGGTTCGTTAAACTAAAAGCCGTGTGCACAGTGCTCCAACAACAACATTACTCTTCTGTCTCCGGAACCAAAAAATACCAGTCGAAAAGTGCAAGGGAACTGTTTTCATCGTAACATAACGTTCTTATTTCATCAGCACTATCATACCGGAGTGAGTAGCCTCCCCATGAACTTCAAAAACAACGGCAAAGGAGTGTTGACCTTTTGCGGGAGACATGCAGTTCTGGTCTCCGTCTTGATGTTCCTGGAATCATGTATGGTAGCCTCCGAGTGCATATTTAAAGGTCGACTCCATCTTGGTTCTTTTCCCGGGTTTAAAGTGCTGTTGCATGTACAGCCCCTGTGTTCTGCCAGGGACATTTTCATTTTGTCAAAAGGGTCTGGTAGCTGTGAAGAGAGCGACACGAGCATCTGTGAGCAGGAGCAGCAGAAAAGGAAAGAGAAAATCGTGTCACTTTAAGTGTGTGCGTTATTTAGAATATGTTCACGTGGGGACATTTTTTAATAGGGCGAGGGAAAATAGCATTTTGACTGGATTTTATAAGGAATACAACTGGAGAGCTACAGAATGATAGAAAATAAATAATGATAATTAGGGACCCATGAATAAGGGAAGCAGTTTTCAGGCTGAGTTACAGCGCCAGTATTACTTAGCAATATTATACCTGACAGAAACTCTGGCTCTCTGGGCCAATAACTGATTATTAAACTTGACAAATGTTTGGCTTTGAAAGTTGTGAATTTGCCGTGTGTCTTAAATAATTCATATTTGAGTGAATATATATATATATATATATATATATTTATACATCCCTGCTTGCTTCGAGATTCACAGCCGTCCACCGGGACACAGCGGAGCGTTGACTGTAATGTATTCTACCCTGCAGCTATGTGACCATTCATATACAATGCTGTCTGAAGCATTAGTACTCCGGCACCCTGGGGTCTCACCCACAAGAAGACCGTGTGCTGTGTGAGCCAGTAACTCCCACGCCATGCGGCAAAGACACGGCACCAGCGGTTCCTCTCTGTCGGAGCGTCCCCGATTAAAAGTTTGTCACATAGGGGGCAGCACCCAAAAAGTGAGGAGAAATTAATTTGCCTCTTTATAATGTCACGCGTGTTTTTGAACATGAGTGTGATACTGGTGAGTGTTTTGCGACGTGTTTCTCAACCATGTCCAGTCTGTGATCTTTTGCCACACTTTAGCGCTCTCGTGCCTCTTTTCTCCGACGACAATGCAGGAGAGTTGCTATCCTCTTTGTGGTTTGGGCTGAGAGTATAATTATGTTTGCAGCTTACATATTGGGCCCCCAAAATCTCTTAATCGTTGCTGCTCACAGCCCGCTTCACTCCGCCTGACCTCCCTCGTCCCCTCGCACGCTTCCCTGCTTGCTTGTACCCTTTTTTAAAAATTAGAAATAAATAAATGTGCTCAATTCCCAACTAAAACTTTAAAGAAAACAGGAAGGAGATAAACATGTATTTAAAAACAAAACAATCAGTTCTACTTTGCCCACAGATGCAAAAGGGGAGATCCCGGTATATGAACAAAGTGTTGAGACGTTGTATGTTTTTTTTAGGATCAAACGGCGGATGTTGCCTTACACGTGTAAACAGGAGATGTCTGGGTGACTTTGCGGGAATTAGCTGGCTCCAAGTGTGCTTTGAGCAGATGTGAGTGGTGGAAAAAGCAAATTGGAATTGGCCCTTGATCTGACAACTTGGCAGTGTTGTTACCTCCCGTCCTCAATGTGCATGTGCTAAATTGGGTGCAACCGAATATGGGAATAAAATGGGGCTCGCTTGCAGGGTTGTAGATGTCAGCAGATCCTCAAAATACTGCTATACCTTTGGAGTTGAAGACGTTTTCTTTTGGCAACTTATAGGAGACGAGGCATTTTACCGCCGGCCTTTATTTCAAAAGGAGCTTCGACTGCGAGTCCGTTCACACAGAAGGCTGCACCAGGAACCGAACGCACGGCACATTAAAAACTGACATGACATAAACCATTTATGTGACACGTGGGGGCGCATTCTGCTTCCTTACACTTGCCGCTTACTACACACTTCAATAATGCATTTGATATACCATCGATAATGTATGACTTGAATGCGGCTGATGTGAAATACTCTTACACCTCCAACATTATTCACTTACTGTGTGTGTGTGTGTGTGTGTGTGTGTGTGTGTGTGTGTGTGTGTGTATGTGTGTGTGTGTGTGTGTGTGTGTGTGTGGGTGTGTGCGCGCGTTCATATTCATGCTCTAAGAACATCTTGCCTCCCAAACTGATTTCCTAGCAGGGGAGTGGAGCGTCCCCCTCAGCTCTTTGCTCCACATCCCCGGTGAAGATGGACAGGGGTGTGGGGGTGGGGGGTGTGTGTGTGTGGAGGGAGGCGGGGGGGTTGGCTAAGAGTAAGATTATGTACCGCTCTCTTTTTACACAACAATCACACAGTATTGCCTTGTGACGGATTTCATGGCAGAATTGCTATTCATGAGGAAGAATAGAGAGGGAGAAGGCTCTGTCTTCCTACCTCTGCTGTGAGGAGAGGTGCCGAGACCTCCACCAGGAATTCCTTCTCTTCCAAGCTTCAGTCAGCCCAACCCCACCTTTTATTCCAGCAGCCAGCCTCCCGAACTCGATCCTCTACTCCCCCCCCCCCCACCCCTCCTGTTTTTCTCTTTTATTCCTCAGTGTGACTTCACACCTTTCCCTCTTACACCAGCTCTTCCGCTTCCATCCTTGCTATGTCTCTTCTTCTACATCAGCCCATATTTCCCCCGTCATCTTTCTCTTCTCTCGAATAAATACAACACATTTTACAGATAAGTGGTTTGTCTGTGAAAAGAGAAAATTAAATTACCACTTGAGTCATTAGTTATAATTTAGAAAAGAAAACAAGTTGTTACTGCTGATATCTCCCATGAATACCAGATTTGAAGTTATATTATAGTTATATTATAAGAATATTCAACAAGCGTTACCCGCAATTGTTATCTGATTTCCTTTTCCTTCTAATGATGAGTCCTCGTGTTCTCAGTCATGAAGCACTCAGCTGTTAGAAAGGTTAACTTACTTGTTGACTTTTGGTTACTAAATAGTTTAGGGTGATGAGTTTCTGTACAGCGTTCTGTAGTGCGTTCTGTAGTGCATTCTGTAGTGCGTTCTGTAGAGCGTTCTGTAGAGCGTTCTGTAGTGCGTTCTGTAGTGCGTTCTGTAGTGCATTCTGTAGTGCGTTTTGTAGGGCGTTCTGTAGTGCGTTCTGTAGGGCCTTCTTTAGTGCATTCTGTAGTGCGTTCTGTAGTGCGTTCTGTAGTGCTTTCTGTAGGGCGTTCTTTAGTGCATTCTGTAGTGCGTTCTGTAGGGCGTTCTGTAGTGCGTTCTGTAGAGCGTTCTGTAGTGCGTTCTGTAGTGCGTTTTGTAGGGCGTTCTGTAGTGCATTCTGTAGTGCGTTCTGTAGGGCGTTCTGTAGTGCGTTCTGTAGGGCGTTCTGTAGTGCATTCTGTAGGGCCTTCTTTAGTGCATTCTGTAGTGCGTTCTGTAGTGCGTTCTGTAGTGCGTTCTTTAGTGCTTTCTGTAGGGCGTTCTTTAGTGCGTTCTGTAGGGCGTTCTGTAGTGCGTTCTGTAGGGCCTTCTTTAGTGCGTTCTGTAGGGCGTTCTGTAGTGCGTTCTGTAGAGCGTTCTGTAGTGCGTTCTGTAGGGCGTTCTGTAGGGCGTTCTGTAGGGCGTTCTGTAGGGCGTTCTGTAGTGCGTTCTGTAGGGCCTTCTTTAGTGCATTCTGTAGTGCATTCTGTAGTGCGTTCTGTAGTGCGTTCTGTAGTGCGTTCTTTAGTGCTTTCTGTAGGGCGTTCTTTAGTGCATTCTTTAGTGCATTCTGTAGTGCGTTCTGTAGTGCGTTCTGTAGTGCTTTCTGTAGGGCGTTCTTTAGTGCATTCTGTAGTGCGTTTTGTAGGGCGTTCTGTAGTGCGTTCTGTAGGGCCTTCTTTAGTGCATTCTGTAGTGCGTTCTGTAGTGCGTTCTGTAGTGCTTTCTGTAGGGCGTTCTTTAGTGCATTCTGTAGTGCGTTCTGTAGGGCGTTCTGTAGTGCGTTCTGTAGAGCGTTTTGTAGGGCGTTCTTTAGTGCATTCTGTAGTGCGTTCTGTAGGGCGTTCTGTAGTGCGTTCTGTAGGGCGTTCTGTAGTGCGTTCTGTAGGGCCTTCTTTAGTGCATTCTGTAGTGCGTTCTGTAGGACGTTCTGTAGGGCTTTCTGTAGGGCTTTTTGTAGTGCGTTCTGTAGTGCTTTCTGTAGAGCGTTCTGTAGTGCGTTCTGTAGTGCTTTCTGTAGGGCGTTCTTTAGTGCATTCTGTAGTGCGTTCTGTAGGGCGTTCTGTAGTGCGTTCTGTAGGGCCTTCTTTAGTGCATTCTGTAGTGCGTTCTGTAGTGCGTTCTGTAGTGCGTTCTGTAGTGCGTTCTTTAGTGCTTTCTGTAGGGCGTTCTTTAGTGCATTCTTTAGTGCATTCTGTAGTGCGTTCTGTAGGGCGTTCTGTAGTGCGTTCTGTAGGGCCTTCTTTAGTGCATTCTGTAGTGCGTTCTGTAGTGCGTTCTGTAGTGCGTTCTGTAGTGCTTTCTGTAGAGCGTTCTGTAGTGCGTTCTGTAGTGCGTTTTGTAGGGCGTTCTTTAATGCATTCTGTAGTGCGTTCTGTAGGGCGTTCTGTAGTGCGTTCTGTAGGGCCTTCTTTAGTGCATTCTGTAGTGCGTTCTGTAGGACGTTCTGTAGGGCTTTCTGTAGAGCAATCTGTAGGGCGTTCTTTAGTGCGTTCTGTAGTGCGTTCTGTAGTGCGTTCTGTAGTGCGTTCTGTAGTGCGTTCTGTAGTGCGTTCTGTAGAGCGTTCTTTAGAGCGTTCTGTAGAGCGTTCTGTAGAGCGTTCTATAGAGCGTTCTGTAGTGCGTTCTGTAGGGCGTTCTGTAGGGCGTTCTGTAGGGCGTTCTGTAGGGCGTTCTGTAGTGCGTTCTGTAGAGCGTTCTGTAGAGCGTTCTGTAGAGCGTTCTGTAGAGCGTTCCGTAGAGCGTTCTGTAGTGCGTTCTGTAGTGCGTTCTGTAGTGCGTTCTGTAGTGCGTTCTGTAGAGCGTTCTGTAGAGCGTTCTGTAGTGCGTTCTGTAGTGCGTTCTGTAGAGCGTTCTGTAGTGCGTTCTGTAGTGCGTTCTGTAGAGCGTTCTGTAGTGCGTTCTGTAGTGCGTTCTGTAGGGCGTTCTTTAGTGCATTCTGTAGTGCGTTCTGTAGGGCGTTCTGTAGTGCGTTCTGTAGGGCCTTCTTTAGTGTATTCTGTAGTGCGTTCTGTAGGACGTTCTGTAGGGCTTTCTGTAGAGCAATCTGTAGGGCGTTCTTTAGTCCGTTCTTTAGTGCGTTCTTTAGTGCGTTCTTTAGTGCGTTCTTTAGTGCGTTCTTTAGTGCGTTCTGTAGTGCGTTCTGTAAAGCGTTCTGTAGGGCGTTCTGTAGTGCGTTCTGTAGGGCGTTCTGTAGTGCGTTCTGTAGTGCGTTCTGTAGTGCGTTCTGTAGAGCGTTCTGTAGTGCGTTCTGTAGAGCGTTCTGTAGTGCGTTCTGTAGTGTGTTCTGTAGTGTGTTCTGTAGTGTGTTCTGTAAAGCGTTCTGTAGTGTGTTCTGTTCTGTAGTGCATTCTGTAGAACGTTCTGTAGTGCGTTCTGTCGGACGTTCTGTAGAGCGTTCTGTAGTGCGTTCTGTAGAGCGTTCTGTAGTGTGTTCTGTAGAACGTTCTGTAGTGTGTTCTGTAGAGCGTTCTGTAGTGCGTTCTGTAGAACGTTCTGTAGTGTGTTCTGTACAGCGTTCTGTAGAGCGTTCTGTAGTGCGTTCTGTAGTGCGTTCTGTAGTGCGTTCTGTAGTGCTTTCTGTAGAGCGTTCTGTAGTGCGTTCTGTAGTGCTTTCTGTAGAGCGTTCTGTAGTGCGTTCTGTAGTGCGTTCTGTAGTGCGTTCTGTAGAGCGTTCTGTAGTGCGTTCTGTAGAGCGTTCTGTAGTGCGTTCTGTAGTGTGTTCTGTAGTGTGTTCTGTAGTGTGTTCTGTAAAGCGTTCTGTAGGGCATTCTGTAGTGCGTTCTGTAGTGCGTTCTGTAGAGCGTTCTGAAGTGCGTTCTGTAGAACGTTCTGTAGTGTGTTCTGTAGTGTGTTCTGTAGTGCGTTCTGTAGAGCGTTCTGTAGTGTGTTCTGTTCTGTAGTGCATTCTGTAGAACGTTCTGTAGTGCGTTCTGTCGGACGTTCTGTAGAGCGTTCTGTAGTGCGTTCTGTAGAGCGTTCTGTAGTGCGTTCTGTTCTGTAAGGCGTTCTGTAGGATGTTCTGTTCTGTAGTGCATTCTGTAGGACGTTCCACATGTGCAGCCAAAACTACGTCAAAGAATTTATACTTTAATAGCAATTTTTGTTTTTGTTTAACGGAACAATTTATGACCAAAGTTGCTCAAATTAGCAATTTGTTCTCACAGACACTTTTTACTTTCTGTAATACTTTTTTGGAGGATCAATTCCAATATTGATTCACTCCATTTCCTACATGCGACAGCAGCGAGTTATTTCTTTATGTTACAATCGATGGAACTTTCTCGAAAGTGCGACTCTGGCGACAGTCGGGCCGGACCAGCCGCCAACCCCTCCCTCCAACCCCTCCCTCCAACGTCCCTCCAACCACTCCCTCCAACGTCCCTCTAACCCCTCCCTCCAACCCCTCCCTCCAACATCCCTCCAACCCCTCCCTCCAACGTCCCTCCAACCACTCCCTCCAACATCCCTCTAACCCCTCCCTCCAACCCCTCCCTCCAACGTCCCTCCAACCCCTCCCTCCAACATCCCTCTAACCCCTCCCTCCAACCCCTCCCTCCAACGTCCCTCCAACCACTCCCTCCAACGTCCCTCTAACCCCTCCCTCCAACCCCTCCCTCCAACATCCCTCCAACCCCTCCCTCCAACGTCCCTCCAACCACTCCCTCCAACATCCCTCTAACCCCTCCCTCCAACCCCTCCCTCCAACATCCCTCCAACCCCTCCCTCCAACGTCCCTCCAACCACTCCCTCCAACATCCCTCCAACCCCTCCCTCCAACCCCTCCCTCCAACGTCCCTCCAACCCCTCCCTCCAACATCCCTCTAACCCCTGCCTCCAACCCCTCCCTCCAACGTCCCTCCAACTACTCCCTCCAACGTCCCTCCAACCCCTCCCTCCAACATCCCTCCAACCCCTCCCTCCAACATCCCTCCTACCCCTCCCTCCAACATCCCTCTAACCCCTCCCTCCAACCCCTCCCTCCAACGTCCCTCTAACCCCTCCCTCCAACGTCCCTCTAACCCCTCCCTCCAACCACTCCCTCCAACGTCCCTCTAACCCCTCCCTCCAACCCCTCCCTCCAACGTCCCTCTAACCCCTCCCTCCAACCCCTCCCTCCAACGTCCCTCTAACCCCTCCCTCCAACATCCCTCTAACCCCTCCCTCCAACATCCCTCTAACCCCTCCCTCCAACCCCTCCCTCCAACGTCCCTCTAACCCCTCCCTCCAACCCCTCCCTCCAACATCCCTCTAACCCCTCCCTCCAACCCCTCCCTCCAACGTCCCTCCAACCCCTCCCTCCAACGTCCCTCTAACCCCTCCCTCCAACATCCCTCCAACCCCTCCCTCCAACGTCCCTCTAACCCCTCCCTCCAACCCCTCCCTCCAACGTCCCTCTAACCCCTCTCTCCAACCCCTCCCTCCAACATCCCTCTAACCCCTCCCTCCAACATCCCTCCAACCCCTCCCTCCAACATCCCTCTAACCCCTCCCTCCAACATCCCTCCAACCCCTCCCTCCAACATCCCTCTAACCCCTCCCTCCAACATCCCTCTAACCCCTCCCTCCAACATCCCTCCAACCCCTCCCTCCAACATCCCTCCAACCCCTCCCTCCAACATCCCTCCAACCCCTCCTTTTCTTCCTTGCCTTGCATCTCTACGTCTCCCTCCCTGCCACAACGTAAGTGGATCAGTTAAGCCCCGCCTACTTCTTCCTCCGTCCTCCCTTCTGTACGTCTCACTATCTCTGTGGTATGCAAAGCCAGAGGCAGGTCAGAGGAGCTCAAAGTGAAGCCTCCTACTTTCACCCACAGTTTGCCATCCCTCCTCCATCCCCACCTTTCCTTCTCCCCCGTCCTCATCTCCTCTTCCATCGCTCCATGCCCTCTTCTCTGTCTACCCCTCCACCCCCCTGTGCGCGTCCTCAGCCATGTGGGTCAAGTCAGTTCAGAGCGTCAGGATGAGCAGTCAGCTCCCGTTATGACAGCCTGTCCAAGCGAATACACCTTCCTCCCCTCTCCCGCTCCTCCTTCTCCTCTCAGCTCCCCTCAACTCTCTGCCCTTCCTGATCGGCCCTCACTCTCCTCGCTGTGATCTCGCCCTCCTGCCCTCTTTGGCATCCTCTTCCTCTCTTATCTGGTGCTCCCATCCAGCCGTTGTCATCTTTTCTTCGTCCCCTGTAACCCCGCGTCGGCCCTCCCATCCATCACCGGCTCTCCCTGTCCTCTCTCGTTGCCGTGCATATGTCTCAAACCCTAATGGCTGTCCTTCTGTCTCTGTCTCTATCAGTTCATCTGTCTCCTCCTCTCTCCTCTTGCGCCCTACCACACACACACACACACACACACACACCAACGCCATCACCCATACTCTGTACCTCATTCGTCAATCTCTTCGTCTTTTTCTTCTTTTTTCTTCTCCATTTCTTTTCTGTTTTTGTACTTTTTCCTAATGAAAAGATCCGTTGGTTCTGAACCTGGGGGTCGTTCATCTTCATTTGCTCGCGTTACAAGCGGTCCGTCTGTTCATTAATCTTTAGCACTCCCCCTGTCTTCCTCCCTCTAATCTATCATCTATCTGCCTCTAGGTAGCTCCTCCAAACTTCAAACCACTCTTTCTCGGATGAAACTCGTTCCCATCCGAAATGCATTGCTAATCCTGTACATGTTTATTTGCAGGTCCACAGCACTAAGACTTCAGCAGTTAATGATGAGAAAGGATAAACCCTAAAAAGGAAGCAGCTTCAGTCTGCTACATTATATTCAATAAAGATAATGCTTCTACGGAATCATTTTTTAACTTAATTCAATACACTTTACAATATAACCTTGCAACATATTCCCAATGGAGATGTTGAGTTGAGCTCTCACTGAGCTTTTAATGCTGCCATAAGGAGGGAACATACTGTAATAACTATATTTCTTAATATTAACTACCTTAACAATGACAATAGAATTGTGGTGGCGGAAGCCACTGGTTATGTTTTCCTCAGTTGGAACTCACATTTGTATTTCTCCTTTTGATGATGTAATGATATCACTCACTCCTTGGAAATGAAACAGTACTATAGATGTATGTTAAGACCTTTACGCTTATTCGCTTTCTTAGAATGAAAGTGTAACGTCTTCCGCAGGTCTGAGCCTAACTTCCCCCACTGAATTGTTTAAAAATGCTTATAAAGAGGGCAACGGGCTGAGGATGGATGTGTAAGGCAGGAATTGCTCAGTGGGCGTTACAATTCTATTCTTAGATAGATTTAGTGACATAGATCAGTCCCAACCAGGCGACTCCATGTCAGCAGTGGCCTCCAAGGCTCAAGTCTGATTTTAATCAGTAGATGCTGCGTTTTCAACCCATGTAATACAGATTGTTATACACTTTGGAAGAAATGTCAATATGAACACCAGCATTTCATCAAAATACAGTCATATCATTTAGTTTATAGCTAAAAAATACACGTGTAAAGTGCAGTGCCTCTTTAGATATTAAGCTTTAGTCAAGAGACGGTTAGCTTAGCATCAAGTTGCAGTTCACACATTTGTTTTTTCTATGGATTAAAGGAATGAAAAATAATGTGTTAATTAGTGCCGTGGTCCTCAAACCTTTTACAATAACTGACATATTTTTTTACTCAAAACTTCACGGAGAAACGTAACAGAACGTCATTGCGTTTGTTGTGTTTGTTGCCAACTTATGGCAATTAAAGATTGAATTCTAAATCAAAATATTGATTCTATAACTTACATTTATAATTATTTTCATTATTTGAGGTATTATGCATGACTAATATTTTTTATATTAACGTTTATAAAAAATCTGACGTACCCCTTGAAGT
The DNA here is from genome assembly GCF_009769545.1 of Cyclopterus lumpus. Taxonomy (NCBI): domain Eukaryota; kingdom Metazoa; phylum Chordata; class Actinopteri; order Perciformes; family Cyclopteridae; genus Cyclopterus; species Cyclopterus lumpus. The sequence goes on along the minus strand of NC_046983.1, from coordinate 7,769,401 downwards.
ATTTCAAAGTATTTCCATTTGAGAAACACTGAAAGAGAAATGTGGGGGTGCATGTAGGAAGCTAAGTTAACTGGCTCCTGGCTCCAGTTTCGTATTTATTGAAGCGATTGGAGAGGGCTATTAATCTTCTCTTCCAACTCTTGTCAAGAAAATGAATAACCATATTTCCCAAAATTACAAACCATTGATTTAATTTCTTCAACTTTACCTGAGAGTAGATAAGAAGCCACTTATTGAGAACAATCTGAGCAAAATCAAAATGCCTCATCTTTGCAAATGAAAACACAGAATTCATCAGAACTGACCCAACATTTTTCAGGTAGTTTTTTTCAGGGTTAATATATTGTGCTTACTGTTGGGTGTGCACACAGCAGCATTTTAGACTCTGTGATTGGGTGTTTTGCACCAAAATGCACCTTGGAAGTTGTAGTAAAGATGTCTTCTTTAGTTTTTATCTTTTATCAAAAGAACAGATCTTTCATGTTCATTCTGTCTTTGAAAGTGCTTCAGCTCTCACCTATCGTCGTCTAATTCAAATCATTTAAAAGGACTGGAACCCTGCACGTCCAAATAAACACACCTCATTACTGCCACGCACCAAGTCCAACCTGCCCTTTTCCTTTTAATGTTATAAAAATGCAGAGCTGGCACTGTAACCTGACTCTGACTTCTGACCTCTTGTTGGACAGGGCAAGAATAAAGAGAGTTTCTCAAGATAAATCAATAATGCATCACATTGTGATTGTAATCATGCTAATTGGTGTCATCTGCAGCCATTATCGAGGCCAGTACTGCCGTTATCTTTCCAGTTGCATTAGTTTGCACACCAGCTTTAGCAAATGTCACATTTCCCCTCGTTTAAATTAATGGTGAACATAAGTGCTGACAGTGTTAATTTTTCTATCATGTCTCAGCATTAGCAGAGTTTTCCCCCTTCATTACTTTGAATTAGCAGTTAGCATCAGTCTGGACTGTGCTAGATTTGCCCTCTTCATTGGTTTGCACTAGCGGTTAGCAAGGACAGGGCTAAGGTTTCCCTAGTCATCTCCCATTAGCAGCTGTTTAGCCCCGGTTTTCCCTTCCCATTACTGTGACTGACAGTGCAGCCGGGTGGAGGAGAACCAAGCAATCAGAGGACGACACACCACTGCACATTTCACTCTGCCTATGCATCCAACACACACACACACACACACGCACACACACACACACACGCACACAAACACCAAGCTGATGATTCACACATACTCAGGCGAAAATATCTGTCTAATGACATATAGAGTACACACTGAATCAGCTTGACAGTAAATTTCATGCAGTTCTTCATGGTGACTACAAACAGGTAGAAGCATGCATGCGCACACAATGACGCACAGGATCAATGCCAATCAATGGAGATGGGGTGTGATCCCACATGAGACAGGAGAATATGTCTTACCCTGTATTTCTAGGTCATGGTGCTGGTCTCCATATCCTGATCTAGTGGCTGCCAGATTGAGTGCCTGTATGGCTTCAATCATTGCTATCTTGTTCAGGATTTCAGGTTTTTGGTCTTCTGTTTTACTGCAACTAAATTGAAATTCACACCTGACATGCTCGATACAATACCTTATAACCATTACCCTACAAACTCGTGATCAATGTGTTTAAGATGTTCTGAGAAAGCAAATCCAATACTGTATTGATTTTACTAGACCACATCTTGTTGGGATTGTTTTGTTGTCTTCTTGAGTATGTTTCAACTACGACAGGACGTAACATCCTCGATGCTCAATAGATAATTAATAGCATATTCTAATATCAAACAGTTACACTTAACCAAGACCAATACAAAATCTGGTTTCTTATTCCAGATTGGTCCAAAACTGTCAATGGTGGAACTTTTAGATGAGGACACAAGTGTGGTGTGTGCCTATGACTCTGAACTCTTCAAATATAACGTTGTGTTTTAAATGCTTGTAAGTAACCATTGCAAGTCACAATTTCTTGAATTTTACAAATTACCTGCAGTTAAGCTGTGGTACGGACCCTCGCCCACAGATTAATTACACAGTTTAACGTGACCTACTGGAGTGTGAAATAAAGTTTTACTGCCGATCGTTATCCACCAATACTCAGTCAAATATGCAATCGGGACATCGGCATTCATGCTTTTCAAATTGCCGATCTCTGATAAAGTTACATTGTAAACAACCAATCCGTGTTTAAATCGACAGGACTAGAACAAAGGTTCTGGAGAGTTACAGTATGATGCATTCAGGCTCTGTTCAGCAAAAATGAGTATTGGGCGAAAGTAAATTATAGTCCCATAAAATTGTAAAATGTGTTCCGTTGCACCACTGGTGGAAACCAACTTATTTAGACTTATTTGCCTTTCTGTTAGTCGTACTTCAGATTTACTTATTTTAGATACAAGGAGACACAATAGTGTTCCTTTCTTCACCCCAAACTGTTATCCCAGTAATTCGTAAGTTGTCTGAAGTCTGTCTCACATCATATCCCAAATAGTCATACACCTTGCCAAAAATGAATGTTTCTCCTGGCGAAATCTAGCTGTATTAAGAAAGTGTCTTGTAGCACCAGCAACTATAAATGCATTGATTGAGGATGTGGGTGAACAGCAGCACTTCTAAGAAGCATGGGTCAATGTTGCTCAATGGTCCTTGAGCGTTGCAAGACGTGAGAGACCACGCTGTGAAGGGATGAAGAAATCTCAGGTGTAGAGAAAGACGGAGAGAGAGAAGAGGGCATCGCAGTGAGTTAGCAGTGAGAGAGTTTGGGAAAGAGGAAAGAGGGCTGATGAGGGACGGCAATGAGAGGAGGAGAGTTGGAGAGCAAGAGAGTATATGCGAGGTATCAGAGTTGACGAGAAAGGATAGGACGGATCAGGCAAGCGAAAGGGACGCCAATCAACACCTCCTGATTGCCTCGGGTGACCCAGGGGAAGGATCGATCCGTGGGGAAGAGGGGTAGGAGGATAGAAAGATAACCACTCCAGACACTCGTCAAAGAATACAAAGGTGTATCATATCTTCAACCGGCCACTCAGGGGAATGAGCCGAGAAGGCGCGGGGGGCTTGATGTTCAGCCTGGTTCAATTGCTGTTGACTTGACAGTGTGAAAGCTTTCCCACACTCCTTTCCCAAATGCATGTCCTAGCCCATCTGTCCACCCATCAATCACTCAACTTTTGTGTATGTAACTCATTACCTAAACCAAACACAATTAGAAGCAGCGAAGTGGAAGGACGGGGGAATGATTGCATATTTGCCAGCAAAGACAGAGCTTTTCCTCATGGGAATCGAGAGTGTGTAGCTTTTCTCTCTGAGGACAACAGAAATGGCCTATTCCCAATAAGTCCCCAAAATAAAACTACAAGATCCTTGTACGTTGTTAGTTTTCTAATTCGACACCCCCCCACACACACACACCGGCAGGGTAACATCATTTGTCTCTACCTTGACAACATATCACTACTTTAACCTAGCATCGCCCCCTTTTTTTTTATTATCTATTCGGGCTACTGCCTATTTATTTGACATAGTTTGGAGGAGCACCAACCGCAGGATGTTTGCCCTCGTACTCTGTATGGATGAGCTGTCGCCGCTCAATCTGACAGCCGTAACGTTAGAGCAAGGAGGCCGATCCGTGGGGGGCAACGCATGCTGCAATAAAAGCTCAGCACTCTCTAGCAACATTCAGTGTCCTCCCGGACTATCTTTTCCCACATATGTGCTTTTTGGTCTTTGTTATGATAAGGTCTGTCGGGCATATAAAGCTCAGAACAGACCGGCCTACGGCCAAAACAAGCTTCTCCTCATTGCTCTACAGTGACATCGCCAGCTCTTTTCTGAAAAGAAACTGTAAGGGCTCGCATGCAGCGGCTGCAAAGAAAATGACACTTTTGTGCAGTGCTTTCTTTCCACATGCCATACTCTCTCCTCAATGGGAAATATTGTAAAAAGACACTCAGAAAGAAACGCTGTATGGACACATGACCTAACTGCTAAGGTTTTGTAGTATATAGTCAAAAGAAGACTTTGTAAGGATGATAGAACAATCACACTTTTCTTGGTCCCACTATCGCTGCCTCTGTGAATGCTTACGAGTTGAGTCTGGTAATGCCGAGCTCCAGAACGGCCACTTGGTGGACCTTGTGGTTAGATTGTTTTTTTAACTGCCCTTTCCGAGGTCGAGCAACTGTTATGGAAACGCTGTTTATAAGTTAGTAGATTCCTGCCTTGATCAACCACAAATGTTCACCAGCGTCATAGAGTTGTCGGTGGCATCAAAACTATCCACATCGACAGCGGTGTGATTTTCTGACAGTTTTCCAATAACGGGGTTGAATAGAGCATTCAATTGTTGTATTATAGGTTATGGAATCTATTTCATTGAGTTTCCGTTTAGCGAAATGCTCTGAGGGAATTTGCCTCAGGAACGTATACAGGAAGTCTTTTACCGTTGAAGGTAAGAACAAAACGATTGAGTCCGTTATGAGTTGGCTTTGTGAGGTTTGAAAAGAGTAATAGAGTTTGCTGTCTTGCTTTTTGACACTGGAGCCTCCTTGTTGTTGGGGATGCTGAACACCAGTGTAGGTTTTGAATATGAATCTGATTAGTTGATGATTTTTGTTCAATGTGCGAAAGCTCAGAGAAATAAACCGTGTTATACTTTTTCTTTTATGCGGTTCTGTGTGAAAGCACTAACAATAGTTTGAAAATATATTGTGCAAATTAATCGCACAAAGAAAATCCACAAAATCTTGTTGTGGAATGTAAAGAAGGATCTAACAGCTCAGAGTTTGACTGAGTTTTTATTCAAAGGACAGAGACAAGTGTTTCTCAATCAAAGTTCAGTCATCCATACTATGAGTGGGTGCAATAAAGAGGAAAGATTGGCCCATTTATGTGCACCTGCTTATTACCTTGTCATGGAATCACAGAGAGCCACTCAATCTGCTCTCAGACCAGATCTCCCGCACACATCCTGTCTCCATCCCTAGCTCTGGCTCATTGGTCCGCCAGTGACTTCTAATGACAAAGACGAGGCTGTGATGTGGACTAAACCATCCACGTCCACGTCCACGGCCACGGCCACGTTCAGCTGACCCTAACATGGTGGAAATCAATGTCTGCACTCCCCCGCCCTCACGCTGACTTTCTTTCTCAAATCCACCCATCACCTCTATCTCCCCTTCCCAATGTTGCAAATGAATTATGAATCACTCTAATTTGTATCCTCGGCAAAGGCCGGCGCCTCTCCAGCTTCAATAGCTCACTGAACTCTCGCCTCGCCTCCATTGAGAGCGAAGGCGTCGAAGTCAGGGAAATCGAAGGTTACTTTATTGTTTTGTTTTCTCCTTGCTGGCATTTGGTAAATACAGATGCAGGTGATGGAGTAAGTCATCGAGAAATCTGAATGGAGCGTGTTGTCCTTGAAAAGGAGGCTGGTTGTGGTTGAAGAGATGTGTTTTCAGCAAAAAGACTCAGGGTTCCAGAATGCAGGTTCTCACATTTAATAGCGTTATTAATTCTAATTAAACAGGACGTTCATATCTTCGCAACACCGTTCTAGCATGTTTTCGCTGTGTTTGCGATCATGGTGTTTGTGTCGGGGGTTTTTTATGCATTGTTGCCGGTGGCAGCCGTGACCGATGGTCCGTCCCTTCCTCCCGTTCTCATGAACACGATATCTCGAGAACGCCTAGAGATATGTCTCAAAAATATGGACTCTAGGACAAACTGATTAGATTTTGGTGGTTAAAGGTCAATGTGATCGGCCATAACTTAAGAATTCATAGTATGCTAATTTTGACAATTTCACACAAATGTCTGATAGGGTAAAATGATGAAGGGATGACATTTTGGACAGACTCAGGGTCAAACTGCAACTTGACTGGTTGTTGGAGGCAGACAACTCTGAGGCGGTAATTCCAGTTAGTATTTGCATTTATATTTCATCAGTCACCCAGCACCTTTAATAACATGTATCATTTCCCTCTCTAACCTTTAAGAATAAAGATGTAAGCGACTTAGAGGGAGAAATCCAGCTTTCGACCATCTGAGAAACACTTTGTGATCATGGGTGACGTGTGGCACCTTTGATTTGTAACTGCACATCCGAGCTGCAGCAGATACCATGTAGGCACTTCGAGTAACAAAGCAATGCAATCTAAAGTCTTAAGGTACTTAAACGTAACCTGAAGTTGGGGACAAACGAGATCATTGGATTGGGACTCGTTATCGACGAAAGGTGTCAAAATCCTGATCCCCCAATTTAACACAGCTGGCAACAAGTGAGAATGCAGCAAGTTAAATATAGCTAAATAATATAATGTTGGGGTTATTGATCCTTATAACAACCAAATAATAGACATTTGATGTGCTTTTCTGCCTGTGGACAGGAAGGAAGAATAGCTGTTACCACAGTAACAACTAATGGATCATAATAAACTTAAGAAAGCCTTTCAGTCTGCAGACTGACCGCTGTTGTCATAGGTTGATTCATGCAGTTTAGTCATTTACATGACAGCCTGTAGATTCCCATTCAACATCATTAGGAAAATGTATATAATGATATCATAAACGAAGATCATTTATGAGACACATCCTGAAAACATAAATAAAAAGGAATATAAACCTTTCGTACCCAGTACGGCGAAGTGATTTTCTGTTTCACTTCAGTCTGAGAACAAAGTTGAATCTTTGTGCTTGGTGGCTGACCTCTTCACACACTGCACAAGAGACCTTCAAACAGAGGAGCAGAGGACAGGGATTTCATTAGCCATTTGGTGAGCGGTGTGTGTGTGTGTGTGTGTGTGTGTGTGTGTGTGTGTGTGTGTGTGTGTGTGTGTGTGTGTGTGTGTGTGCGTGTGTGTGTGCGCGTGTAAATGTTAATGATATAAGAAATGGAAGGGGTGGCTAAATGAAAGCTGTGTGAAATGTCAACTGTGCACATGTATGTGTGTGCGTGCGTCTGTGTGTTTTTTTTTTTAAATTTTCATTATTGCACCCATTTCTCTATTTCTCTCTCTCTCTCTCTCTCTCTCTCTCCCTCTCCCTCTAGCTGTCGGCCTCGCTCGCTCACTGTCTTTCTCCGATGCTCTCGCTTTGCAATTGTAACCTCCATTAATCATGAATCGGGCCCCGGATGAACGGGGCGAAGCCTCTGCAACTGTCGTTCCAGCCAGGCGGCCGAGAGACCTGGCAAACTCCTGAGCTGTTGACGTTTCTTACGGTAGCGCTGCCTTTTTTTAATTTCCCATTTATTAATTCAGGTCGCTACTGGTAGCAGCGAGGAGGCGGAGGGAGAATAGGAAGGGGATGGAGGGATGTGCTGGAGGGATGGAGAAGGGGTAGGCCGAGGCATATAGCTATAATTATCCCACATTATTAGTAATGATAATAATAATGCTGAGCGAGTGGAATTTGTTTGCCCCTCAGCCTTGCCTACTGCTTCATTTCGGATTGGGAGTGATGAATTAATATAAAACGTTCCACTGCGCGCTGGCTGAGTGGCATTTGCCATTCGCTCACTACTTTCTCTACATATTTCACCAGGTGGCTGGCTCGCTCCTTCTCTGGCAAAGTAGCATCACCCACTTTCAGGGGAGGGAAAATAGGAAAAGAGGTGTAATCAACTAAATTGAGGCAAAGCGCTGTACTTTGTCACTTCAATTCACAAATGACGAGCAGTGTGCATCCTGACATGTTGCCTGTGTGTGTGTGTGAGTGTGAGTGTGTGTGTGTTCCCCGACAAGGTGCATCATAATCAGGGAGTGGAGACAGGTCGCGTTGCAAAAAGGCCCCGCACTATCTGTCAGAATTACATCACCATACGGCGACACTAGATCACCACACCCTGAGCAGATACAGAGAGAGAGAGAGTCTTTCAGAGCTGTTTATCACCGGGACGTTAATCATGTCCGTCACGCAAAGCGCCGCCCCAGTCTCCAAAAGTCGCTCGCATTCAAGTCCGAGATGGCGGTCATTTTGGAGTGCCGAAAAGAGAAGACGTTCCGGGAAAAACAAACGGCGACAACTTAGGCGTTAATGTTTTCCCGAGTTGGCGAACGAAAGAGCTTTTTCAGGTCAGAATGTTTCCCTAATGAAGTCCTAGTCCGTAGAACATCCTGTTCGACTCACAAAGGGAGATGTTTTCCCCTCTCTGATGTACCGCGACCAAACGTTCTCATCCCGAGTGAGGTGCGGAGGTGCCGGGCCCGTCTCGTTCCGTTTGTTGTGAACCCGATGAAGCGTCCCTTAATGAGGCACCGCTGTGTTTATGCCTCTTACTGGCAGCACCCCCCCACCCCCCGCCCCCCAGTCATGGCAGGTCCTCTCATTAACCGCCATGCTCTCTTTATTCCACTTTACTTGCTTCTCCTTTCTGTCTCGCCCCCACTCTTGAGGCCAACCATGTTGTTACATGTTGTTGTTGTTGTTAACGAAAACGAAACGCCTAAGAATACTTTGGAACGCCTGCTGGCCTTCGCTGACCGATTGGATGTTGGGAATGAGCAGACAAGTGGAGTCGACGAGATCAATCAGCACATTGAGGGGCTCATGTCCCTTTTATCTAGTTAGAGATCCATCTGCCAGCGTTTGTCTTTCAGGGAGTGTGTTTGCACTCATGTTTGAGTTTGTCTGCTCGAAAGGCTAATGAGTTTTCTTAATTTCTTAATATGCCCATCGCTGAATTTCACTGCAGTGATGGGAAGAAGTACTCTGATCCTTAACTTACGTAAATAATTCATAGTCCAATTCCTGAATCAAAATACTACATGAAAGGGCAGGTCCATCTGCGTTCTTTGCCGGATCTTTCAAAAGGCAACAGGAGCGACTGTGGTTGTTAAGGTGGTTATTAAAGTAAGCTAATCACCAAAGTTCGGAAAAGGGTTAGCGTTAGCGCTAGCTGGGTCAATGTTTGGAGGCAGTTCTGTAGTTTAGCCTCGCGGTTCCTGAGAGAGAGCCGGTGGGGGTCACAAGATAAATCTGAAGGGTCATGAGAGGATTAATGGGGTAGAAAGAAGACAAAGCTCAGTTCTGTTACAGCAAGTAGTTTTCTTTTTTCTCTCGTAATTGGCTCACAATATTGGATAATTTGATCTCTTTGAGCCTGGAACAGTTATTTAAATGGTGCCGCGCGAGAGGTGTAAAGGGGAATCGTCTCTTTGGTGGAGCTTTTAACGACTCATAGACATCTTAAACGTGACAAGAACCCCCAACTAGTCGCAAGCCATAAAAGGTTGTGAATCGCTGGTTGAATGTTCATTTTTCAAAGCTTTGAGGATCATGTTTGAATGTGGCTTTTTATGTCACTGATGAACAGAAAAGCTACCCTTCTAATTTCCCTGTTAATCTTAATTAATTACACGTTTAAAAAATACAGATTTGCTTTAACACGACACGTGTAGATCTTCACTGGGGCAGCCCGATGGTTTTCGAAGTCACATGATCGGTTAGATGAAGATCACCTGTGTGGAGTCGGTGGCTGTCGATTGTAGTATCAATACACCTGGAAGACCAAGGCACACTCTGTGAAGAGGAGACTTGGAGGGTGTTAATATTTAATACAAACTAGTTTCTCGTGTTTGTTCTTAATTCATTTAGATCACTTTGTAGATATTTATTTTCACTTAGTCACTTGGTTCTTTTTTTTGTCGTTGCTGTTGTTTATCAGTGCCATTAAATAAGTGCTGTATTTTTCACCACAGATGTTTCTTCCATCGAGCTTGACACACAGCCACCGCTCGCACACAAATAGACACGTTCACATTGTTCAAAGTGTGATCTTCTCTGCCGCTCCGCTGTGCTATAACTCAAGCCCGGACACAATAACAATTAGCAAGTCTAATGGCGCATCGACTGCCTCTGCCTCCTTTCCTTTGCTCGGCGCCCTCCCTCCCCACTTTTTGGCTCGCTCTGATCAACATCACAATAAACCCTGTTGAAAAACAATCCATACAAGTGAGGTCATCATCGCTCTCGCCGCAGTGTCAGGCAGCACACGGGGGGAAGTGTTTTCATCCTGACTTGTTGGTGGATTAGACACGCTCGCTTAACGGATGTTGTCACCGGGCATGGGCCATCGTTAGCATCGTTAGCATCTTTATCATCGCGGCCATCTGCGACGGATAGCCGGATCAACTGAATAGCCGCCTGATCTTTTCACCAACAGGGTCACGCAGAGCATAACTCTTCCAAACACCGGAAATCATTTTGTAGGCAGGAAATTAAAAGCATATATCATCTGTGTCCTGCATGTGGCATCACTTTGGCATGTTTTTGGGGGGGAGGGGGGGGGGGTTCTCGCAACTGTCTATAGCCCTGCTGCATGTGTGTTTAGAACAAAACTGCACACTCCGTAATGCAGAGGTTATCTAAATAAGGTTGATGCTGGCACACAGTGTAATCCTATGAAACATGCCAGTCGAAGTCATCTTATCAGTGCTGACATACCATCCACCCGGCACCTAATCCTGCGTATGCGCTAATGGAAATGTGGATGTTCGCTGTATCGGTACAAACTCCACAAATAAAACAACAGTATTAGGATGGCTTAATGCTCTCATCTCTCTCTGCCAACCACACACACGCAGACACACACGTATACCACCTCCCGTTCTGGTTGGAAAGGGATATTATTTCATGGAATCATGCTTTTTCTGCTCTTATCGGCCTTTCCACAGACACCCTATTTGCCCTGTTAGGAAAAACAATGAGAGGACAAAGCCTTTTGTTAGGACGCGTATCCAGTATTTCCACCTCCGCCGCCCACCCGACCCCCAAATATCTTTTTAAAATAAAACCCACGCTGCATTCACACCTCCCCAATGTTATCTCGGTGTTGTTGCACTTCAATTCCACACACCCTCTCCGTCGCTCGCCTGCCCAAACTGCTTTTGGCAGCACGTCCTTCTAGTGTGTGTGTTTTTTTTTCAACACGGTCAAGATGTGCTCAAGATTTTGCTTATCGTAAGATGAGGATGCTGGGGGGGCAGAGGCCTTGAGTAAAGGAGGTACGTAGCGGATGAGTATGGGGAGGGCTGCGCAATCTGCTCTACGTTATCATCTGCTGTTAACATGGTGACTTCAGCAGGATGGCGAGAGGGAGATGGATATGCTGATTATATGTATTGTCGCCACTGCGTGAGCTGACGTGCACATAGCATAATAATCACAACATACAAATATGTAATGTAATGTGTATCTCCCAGACGCACAAACACCCATGCACACAGTCAGCCTATTTTCTCATTACCAGTCCCATCGCCACCAGCGCCCATCTGCGCCTTCCCCAGCGTGGACACTGTCACTAAAACACCATTAACTCCCCTTCGAGCGGCTATTACAAATCGTAATCTTCCACCATTGTGGAGACACGCCATGCTAATGTCCAGCCTCGCCCACATGGGCACACGTCTACACCACGAGTTATAGAATTCAGAGATAGCAATCTCTCATTACTCTATATGGGAAACCTATACCTTCAGGGAGAAAGGTGTTTGTGTGTGTGCGTGTGTGTGTGTGCGTGTGTGTGTGTGTGTGTGTGCGTGTGTGTGTGCGTGTGTGTGTGTGTGTGTGTCAGACCATCAGATAAATGCAGGTTGTGTGTATTCGTACATCTAGCCCCCCCTCATGAATATGGTAAATGTGTGTAAGCCCAGCCAATGGCCAGGATAAAGGGCCGTGTGTGAATAAACTTTCCATAATTACAAGTGATTAGATCACCACAACCACCACAACCAATCAGCTGCCATTCAGTCCCACGGCTTGAACACCTTCTCCTACTGTATACAGGTCTCTGTATTGTCTCTAGGTTTAACACGTCTTCCATGGGCATGTTCTCAGTAGGAATAATGATGGGGTTTTTTTTGGGATGTGGCTCGGTTATTTCCTCTTCTTCTGTTCTTTCGCCTCATACTTTGGCCAGTCTAGCTTCTTTTTCTGCATCCCCAGCCTCATCTTTATCTTCCTTTTTCTCCTTCCATCTCAAATGTTCTGTCCCAGCCTCTGTTTCCACCCCCCCCACTTGTCCCGCTCTCTACTCGCCTCCCGGTCTCGTTGCCGACCAATCAATCCCATATTCTATCTTTAATGCGCTCTATCATCATTTTCTCATTATAATCAGAGAGCGATTGGATTCTGGGGGTAAATGAGGGATTCTGAGAGGTAATTAGCAGACTAATAACTCTGAGTTCTGACATGCTGAAATAAGAGACGGATGGTGGGACTTTGGATCTCTCGTCTGCGTGGATGAGAGGAAGAGGGAGGAGGAGGAGGGGGAGGAGGGAAATCAGCCTCTTCTGAAAGCTCTTAGAGCAGATACATCAGCAGCAAGCCCAATATTATCTTGTGGTAGTGGGAGGAAGGAACGGGTGTATATATGAGTCGATACATTTGTAGAACAGCAACACGTTTGGCGAATGTTTGCATCAATTCTCCTTCCTGTGAAGTTTCTGCAAATAAAGCCGGGAGCAGACATTATGTTGACAACTAATTTATGTATGTTTTTGCAGGAAAACGCAAAGCAGCATGGATTATGTTAACCAGGGTTGTTTTTTTCTCCAGTTGTTTGTGCTACATTATTGTACAACACGCAAAACACAGGGGCTCCAACTCCTGTGTCCTGCATGTGGTTATCTTTCGGCAACCATAGGGCCCTATAGGCTGCATCCATAACAGAATGATGCACAGCTTTCCTCAGGGTTGTACAGCGCCTGTTGCAGTTGCACGTGTCCATTGGCCTCAGGTGAGCGTGTCCTGGCCAGCGGAGCGCGTGATTAGCCAGCACTGTCCACCATCCATCTTAAGTGTTGGAGAGAATGAGAGGGGATAGGTTGACAACAGACCGGGCTGGCCTGGCCCCGGGATACAGCGATGTCTCCATCCACCTACCGAGCCCAGCACACACACACACACACACACACACACACACACACACACACACACACACAGCAGCAGCAGCACCAAATCTGCAGGTTAATGGCTTTGACTCCTGTCCACTCCATCTCTCTCTGTCTCCTGCTCTCTCTCTCCCTGTCATTTCTTTGTCCTAATCACATGTTTGCGCTCTCCGTCTTAATCTCTCCCGTCTTCTTCACCTCCCTTTATCCTCCTCCCCTTTTGTGCCATTCCCTTTTCCCTTACTCCATTTGTTTTCTTCCATTACCTTTCCATCTCCTCATTACCTCACTTCAGTCATCTTTCTCTCCCCCATTTTCTCTCTCTCTCTTTTTCTCTCTCTCTCTCTCTATCCAGCTATCTATCTATGTATCTCTCTCTCTCTCACCTGGGGAGTGCGTTGCATATGTATGAGGGACATGACAAAGTGCTGCCCTCAGCACAAAGGCAGGAGGCTTCCAGAGAGTCAAGTCGGTATGAGGAGAGGAGAGAGGGGTGAGGAAGGAAGCAAGGAAACAGTAAAGGATTTATTTAAGACAGTTGAATGTGATGTTACTTTACACTTTGCGCAGAGTTTTCATGTGTTTGCTAGTTTGAATGAATGCAATGGTTTGAACAAAACAAACCTTTTTGTTTTTTTATTTTGTATTTTAAATTAAGAAACATATTACAAAAAAAATAGAATTCTTCCTTCACGGAGCAAACTGATTTAAGTAATGCTCATTTTATTACATTTTACCTTGTATATTTTTGTGCTACATTATCTCCATTACAAACATTAAAAACAGTATATATGTGCTCTTTGCTGTATGCTTTATTCACAGACAGCAACATTATTTAGTCCAGAGTGTGTAGTGAAATACTCAAGTATGATTACCTGCACATCTTGCATCATTACTTATTCATCTTCCGATCATCTGACCAACAGGCATTTTTAAATAGAGGCTGAAAAGCATTGCAGCTTCATATTTTTCCAAATATGTATCACTCTTTAATATTAAAATCTTAAAGGGTCCTCACTCTAAATGCAAACCCAGCTTCAGTCCAAACAGCAGACCTGTGGAGAGAGAGGGGGGGAAGGGAAACAGAGCGTGAAACAGGTGTTTGTGTTCGAAAGGGGGAGAAAGAAAACACCAATGACTAAAAGGCGGTGTGAGTAGGCATAATAAGAGGAAACAAATATAAGAGAGGCATGTCCAATAATCTGGATCATTCATATGTTTTAGTTTTTTCCTGGTTATATGAAATGTTTTAAATTCTCCATTCAGTTTCTAAAGTCTAACATGTTGCTTCCTTTGGCAGAGTTTACTGGTGAGAGTGAGTGACAGGCCTACATTTCTTGTTTTAACTGGTGTACAAAAGGTCTAAAAAGATAGTGAATATACGAACACTTGTTTCGGATGTCACCAGCTCGTTGGGCGTCATTAGCGGTTATCACTCCCATTGCAATGCTTCAGATGGGCCGAACCGCTCGTGCCACGTTGTGAAAGTGAAACTTAGCGCTCTGAAATTGGTTAAAGTTACAAAGAGCATTGGACCACACTCGGGAAGTGCTTGAAAACCTCAGGTTGTGGAGGAAATTCAGATAGGAAGGATAGAAGGACAGCAGCGAATGTGAGGAGAAAGAGAAGACAGACGGACAGGACGTCATCCCTCTCCTCAGCTCCAGCTATGTGCTCCTTTCAGGCCAGTTGCCAGGCAACTGTGGGCTCAGGACAGCCGAGGATGAGATATATCGCTCTCTGGTCATAGCGAGGAATCGGGGGTTGCCAATGTCAAACAGCCTCACCCACCTTCCCCCCAACACACACACACACACACACACAAGGTCAAGACAAGGGCACTCATCTTTTACCGATGGCAGAACAGAGCATTGCATAGTCTTTTGGTGTGTGTGTGTGTGTGTGTGTGTGTGTGTGTGTGTGTGTGTTAAAGTAGTAATGTTATGTATAGAGCACCATTCAGATTCCAGGCAATACAAAGGCTTTGAAGGGGCATAGAAATGACGTTAAGAAAACATTCAAATTGCATTCGAAATACAATAAAAGGGAAAGGCGAGAACAAGCAAATAAATTAGGACGAAATTGCATTTTAAAAAGCAATAAAAAAACGAAGAGCAAAAGCAAGCGAATAAGTAGTTAGTGTTTGAGTTTATTGGAAAGCCGCAGTGAACAATAATGTTTCCTGCCTGATTTTGAATGAGCTGATCTCAGCTGTTCAGTAAACGTGTCGCCTGAGGGGTCTGGATGCTTTATAACATGACGGGTACACCAGAGTTTTATTTAAGTCCGAGACCATTCAGCGCTTCACAGACGGTTGTTATAATATTTTTAATCTACTCTCTGACACACAGGAAGTTGTACAAGAGCCAGTGAGATGTCTTGGTGTTTGTCAGGACTCCGGATATTTAAAGAGACCTGTGGAGGCACCATTGCAATAGTCTCACCTGCTAAAAGATAAACGCACATACAGGTCTTTCCGTATCTTGTCTAGACAGAAACACGCTAACCGCTAACCGTGTTTTTAAAGTGGGTCGTCGTTGGATTTTGCGATTGCCTTTTATGCAGCTGTTAAAGTTTAGGTCCAAGCCAATGACTACACTCCAATTTCTGACTTGACTTGAAGATGTTAGTGTTGTGGATGCGAGGCGCGCACAGGTGTGTGTGTGTGTGTGTGTGTGTGTGTGTGTGTGTGTGTGTGTGTGTGTGTGTGTGTGTGTGTCTGTGCATCCCACCTGCCCACGCTTTGCTCCCTCCCACTCCCCGAGCACATTGATAGATACCCACTACTGTTCACACCTGCAGCTCATGGTAATGCTACCACTTTATACACACACACACACACACACACACACTGAACAGCCACAGTGGGAGTGGAGAAGAAAGACCTCCAGTTGCTGCAAGATGAGGGTTAGAGTGTGAGGAAACCTTAGAGGGCATCTGACGGTCCTTCATAAGTGCAGAGATATTTTAATTAATTTAATGTCACAGTGCAAGTTCATTTTCCATTGAAAATGTCTGCATATTAACTGACTTGGTGGTTGTGTGGGGCCACTCTCATTAGTGCATCAAATGTGTATTACTCCACAGCTGAAAATAGTCCCCAACAAAGGCACAGTTTGATCCTATTTCAGTCATGTTTGTGAACTGCAATGCCAGCTGTTTTGGAAAAATGTTTACCCTTTAAAATAGAGTGTGACAGAAAGAATCAAGATAATATCACATTATTAGACTTTTTTGCATTGTGCCCGCCTTATTTAACATTTACATTTTATATCTAGAAATAGACATGTCATCTGTGGTTTACAGAAGTTTCCATTACTCCATCTTTGACACACAGAAGTGTGTAACACATCTGTGCTCATAAGCACAGATGTGTTACACCAAGGTTTAAGGTGACAGAGACACGTTTCTCCTTCAGCAGCTTCTTGGTTTCAAACTCTGCTCATACCTCATTCTGCAGAGTGAGGGTCAAACTGACACGTCTATATTTCTTTCTTGTTTATAACAAGAACTGTGAAAATAGCATGCATGAAAACCCAAAAGGAAAATGCACAGGGCAACAAGGTGGTGAAAAAGAAGGCTCTGCCTCTCTGCAGTCATCTACAAATGTGTGTTTTTTCTATTTTTTGAGTTTCCATAGAAGGGGGACAAAAACGAGCGCCAACTGAACCAGACTAGATGTTTGCAGCTGCTTGATTTCACTTGCGTGGATCCTGTTGTCGCGTCGCACATTACACCCCATGTACCTGCCCACCGCAATATTGCTTGCGGTTCCGCGTGTGTGCAGAAAAACAAGTGTGTGTGTGTGTGTGTGTGTGTGTGTGTGTGTGTGTGTGTGTGTGTGTGTGTGTGTCTGAGAGCGAGATGGAACGAGTATCAATGTATAGGTAAACGCGCATCTTGTGTGCTTCTGTGAAGCGCCCAGGCAGGCCAGTCTGTTAGCGTAGCCGCTCTGCACTACTTATTAATCAACCTGGCAGACAGACAGTGGTGGCGCTGCCCCTCTGCCTGCCAAATAGGGAGCTGGCCTCACTCTGATAACGTTCAACACTCTACACCGACTGCTGCGAGGCTGCCAATTTAGGAGCAACGCCGGCTAAGATAAGTCTAATAGTCCTATTCTGTGGGAGGGTGATAGACTGGCGTTGGTTGGAGCTGCGGGGGTGGGGGTTACGAAGAAGAAAGCGAAAGGTTGTGAGGAAGCGAGTAGAAGGAAGCCGAAGAGCTGCGATCTTCTTTCTCCAGTTCCCCCCGGTGAGACTTGCACACGTGTCGCGTTTCTTGGCCCCGACCGCGGTCCAGGAAGTATCCGCGCGCTAATAGCGGGTTGGCTGAAAGTCAATGCGCATTCAAAGTGGGGCAGTTTCTCTGCCAGCAGAAGTTATGATGCCTATTTACAATCTTCATCCATGTGGTCGTCCAGCAGACGCAATGTCACTGCCAATCTTTTGCTGGCAAAACTTCCACCGGGCACAAAAAAAAGCAAAATGATCGGCCAAAACTGTGACTTTGGATGGGTCAGAAGATTTAATCCCTCTGCTCTGTGCTCAAGTGTAAATAATTATCAAAAACCTTGAGTGCGGCCGAGCGGAATCCGTAAGTGCATTATTTTCTTTTTCTGAGGGTTCTTTTATGGTCTGCTAAACTTAAAGACTTCAGAGCTTGGTTTTTGATGGTGACTTAAAAATCATCTGAATAATGGCCATTTCTGCTGTACTGAACCATCAAATGTTTAATAAAGAAAATGTGACACACTAAAGGGTTTCCAAGTTGCCTTGGATCTATTTATTTTCGTTGTATGAATTATTCATCAAGGCTTTGGACTTCTTTCATATCGGCCTTTCTGTAGATTCAAGGTACACACGCGTACATATTGACTTTGGCAGGCGATCGAGAAGAACACGAGGGAGGCATCTCAGAGTTTACAGAGATATAATCAAACCCTGATCGCTGTGATTCTGGCGGCGTAACTGAAGGTTATGCTCTAGTCAAGGACTTTCACACAGTGAAACGGACTTACTTGTTGCCTGTTGCTTTCTACACACTAAAAGTAAGGACACTTTAACAGCAGGCTCCGGTGCTGAAAAGTGAAGCCAATCTCGCATTATTTCTGATGGCCAACAGGGGGCGCGCCTCTGGTTGCAAGAACAAGTCTGATTTTATACAAGTGTATGAGCCTTCTTATCACTCAGTAAACATTTTAGAAATTACTTTAGGGTCTTAATCAATAGTTTCACGTCTTCAGTAGAACAGGATGTGACATTTAGATTAAAATAGACAATAAAGCAGGGTATGCTAATTTAGCGCATGGCTAAAATGTGATTGACAGCTGGCTACCACTGCATTGTCCAGTCTGGGAGTTGTCTGTGTTTTGGTCCTCGAACTTTAACCCTTTCACATTTTAGCTGCCTTAAAATGTATTAGTCAGTATTCGGTTGTACTTAGCTCCCCCTCTCGGTTGCAAAAGAAAAAACAAGATGGCGATGAACAAAATGGCCAAACTTGAGGCTTCATAGTCAGTCAATGTTTTTGAATAGCGGATGGTTTAATGAACTAAATTGTATTTGAAGTGTTGCTTTTTTCATCTGAGAAAAAAGTATTGATAGCTTGAAATCTGATGTCATTCGCATTTATTTCTTGCTAAAAATAAAAGTGTATGTGCGCCGCCTTTGTGCCTCTTGTCAGGTATCTGGCTCAAATACATTAATAACTTTGGTCAGGACAATACCTGGATGGCACACCAGTAAATAATACCAATAATACCAACTGGCAAAAACAATGAGGAAAAAGGAAAACTACTATTATATGAAATGTAACAAAAAAATAACTTTTCTGGGTAATGGGTCTGTTAGCAGCTTTAAAGCAAATCTATAGATCGCCACCTTGGAACACAACATCCAAGTTCTCTTCATACATCCACACTGCAAGTATGAGTGGAACACAATGTCAAAGCATCCCAGATCTGTCACCAATTAGAGCAACCTGGTTTGTTTTGTCCTGCTGTATTTCAAGCCCTTCAAGTATTTCAGACGTCCTTTCTACAAAAGCGTCTGAGCTTTTAGTGAAAGCGTTCCTTCTGCGTCACACATTGCGTTGACACTGAACACATGCACATAATTTATAGAGCGAGTACTTGTGTTGCAGCTCGTGTTTAGGCCACCTTTACAGTCCAGTCTGCCTCGGAGATCAGGAGAAAGGTGGGGGCGGGGGGAGCGACAGACGATGGAGGGCGAGATATTATTATTATTTTTTTGAAAGAAGAGGGGACGAAATGTGTTGTACGCTCTTGCTGTGATGTCGGCAGCTCAGGGACAGTCTCTGATACACACACACACACTAAGCTCCATTAATGCATGGGCTTGTCCGGGCACAGCTGGCTGAATGGGAGAGAAGAAAGGCGGCGAGGAACAGATACACTAGATAACAGTTGGTGGGAAATTGCAGGAAGACATGCGCACTGCCAATCAAGGTACCCTGCGTACTGCTACCTGACGGGTGCTTTCTCTTTGTGCGTGTTCTTCCTGCTGATTGTTCGTTCTTTCCATTGTTGTCTGACGCCATTGAGGACCACGAAGACGCTTTTATTAGGGTTTTTTTTCCCTCGGATTTTCTGCTGATGAGTTTCGTTTCCGTCGGTCCCGGGCCATTGCTGCCTCCATCAACTACCCAGTGTTTGACATAACTGGGATGCAGTTGTACAGCGTCGCACGTATGGCTTTCTCATAGGTATATTCAGGCCCTGGGGATGTGATTTATTGACGTACTGCGTGAAGGGCAATGTTCAGTTTCTGATCATTTCAAAGCTACGTTGAGGATCCATCAGACTGTTGTTTTTCCTTTATTTGTATTCCTTACTTATATCTTTTGTAGCATTTTGGCCAGTTGGTTTAACTGGATGTGTTGAAATTCATGAAATGTTTTTTAACCATGATTGACAGTTTTAAGTCAAGGTTGCAAGTCACCAGTTGAATCATGTAAATGGTATTGACATCATATCATATTTTGAGGCTCTCCGCACATGGGAACAGAGTTCCCCCATTTGCATGTGATGGTGTGAATAGGGAAAATATCTCTGAAAAAAAAATATTAAATATACTTTTGTCTTTTATTTCATGCTGAAGCCTTTGGTTTGTGGGCACTCCTCCAGGTTATGTCACCAACCACGTGTCATCCTGCCAGTGTCATGAGGCCTTTCATATTCAAGAGTATGTTTTTAGTTTCGAGTGATGGGATGTAACTTAATACTTTACCTAACTCTACTGTTTTGAGCTATTTGCGCTTTCCTTGAAAATATCCATTTGATGTTTCTTCATACTTTCCATGCCACCACATTAATAATGATGCATTTTTTATTCAATTACATGCATTTGGCAGCTATAGTTACTCTAGACTTACTTTTCCATTTGTATTCATAAAGTACATATTATCAATATGTTTTAATATTAAGTATTAATATAGACTCAATATATATAAAGTAAAAAGAAAGTTCAATGACATTTGCTCCACCCCAACCAGATACAACATTGGAAATCAATAATAGCTATTCAATAAAACACGTTGCCTGGGTGTCGAAATTTGTAGTTGAACTGTAATGTTCATACATTTTAATTCATTAGAAATAATTAATATTTTGCTCTTATCATTTATTTATTCTAATTCTGAGTGGAAAAAAAAATGTCGTGACGAGTTTCTCTCAATGGAAGTCGAATGGTGGAAGTTTAAATATGAGAGTCGTTGCTGCCTTATGAAAAAGTATCGGTACGATGCATCTTAAAATAGGAGAAATATGTTTTTCTTTGTCGAGTGCTGTCGTACCATTGACCACAACAACACATACATGCAAGGGAAAGGCCGAGGTGTGTGTGTGTGTGTGTGTGTGTGTGTGTGTGTGTGTGTGTGTGTGTGTGTGTGTGTGTGTGTGTGTGTGTGTGTGTGTGCGTGCGTGCGTGCGTGCGTGCGTGCGTGCGTGCGTGCGTGCGTGCGTGCGTGCGTGCGTGCGTGCGTGTGTGTGTGTGTGAAGGATGAGTAATTGAGAGGGATTTGTTGTCGTCCACACACTTATGATGCAGCAGTCAGATTGGTTCCACACACACACACAGGCCCCTGTCAACACTCTCGATGCCTTATCTGGCAATTACCTTCCAATACTGAAGGCATTCGGCATAACTGACAACATCACCATCAGAGTGAAATGCATTTTATCACATCATTTGCATATTTTAATTACACTGCCACGGAAAAGGGGGGGAAACATGGGACATCTCCCTGAATGTCTGTTATGTTATGTTTCACTTTTGATGGACAGTATGATCGTGTACAAATGTGTGTGTGTGTTGTGTGTGAGGATGATGCGTACACTGAGGTGGTGAGTTAGCCGTGTCGAGGTTTGCATGTCAGTCATGCAGCAGGGCGAGGAAGCGCCGACGCTCCCCCCCAGCGCGGGGGTCGACCCTGCGAGTTGAGAAGGAGGTTATCCGCTGAATAATGAATCCAAACCCTTTTTCCAATTGGAGCCTCCGTCATTGAACATGCTTTGATGTGAAACATGTAATACGGGGGCTTTCTGTTTACTGCAGAACATAGAAAAAGTTAACTCGACGGGGAGTAGTGACTCACAATGGGAGCCA
Organism: Cyclopterus lumpus; assembly: GCF_009769545.1. NCBI lineage: Eukaryota > Metazoa > Chordata > Actinopteri > Perciformes > Cyclopteridae > Cyclopterus > Cyclopterus lumpus. Next base: position 7,747,864 of record NC_046983.1, on the reverse strand, counting down.
TAGTAGAGGATGCTTCTTTATCGCAGGTTTTCAACATTGCAAACTCATCATTTTTGTAATAAGCGATGACAAAATGGTCAAATGAGTTGATTCCATAAAAAACCACGAGCGTTGCCAGCTGAACTCAACCCATGCTCAGCTAAACTGCACCACGCTGGCTTTATGCAGCGCCATGCAACCCGAGTGGCGCGCGAGGAGGCGTTACGGTATCTAGGCCATCCCAGCGTGAGCGCCGTTTGAAGTGTTGCTGCATTTTGCCAGCGCGTAGTGGAATAGCGGAGGTCTACTTTTAGCCCCAGTGATGCACAGACACAACAGCCATTCATTCCACTCACACGGCGTGTGGACGGCGAAAACACGAAGAGAAGGGGAATGGCACACACGAACACACACACACATTGGTGCACTCCTGCAGACACACAATGAGTGTTTATCCATTTATTTTTGCTGTTTGTTTGTTTTGCTGGGTAAATCCTAACCACCGCACAGCTGCTGCTGCTGGAGCAGACATGGACAGCAGTTTGGAGATTCATTAGCTCTTGTTTTCCTCCGCCCACAACAACAACAAAATATCCTCAAGGTATTGTTTAACACTCAAAAACGTTATCAGGACCGTGTGGGTGTAGTTTGATCTGATTTGACCGACAGTGCTGCAAACATTTCCACAACTGCCATCAAATTTAGCCGATTGGCGATTATTAAATGGTGGGACATGACACCTGAGCGTCCACAGCTCAGGCTAAACAAACGGATGCTGTCATTGAAATGACCAAACCTGTTGACAGAAAGCTTTGTGATCACGTACGACCTACATCGCTCATGTTAAGAACAGGACTTGAGAAAAACAGGTGCTCAGCGACTTTAAGAGTTGGCAAACGAAAATTCGGCACCTTTTATGTTGAACGTCAATCAGTGTAGATTGGAAAATGAGCCGATTGAAGCGATGAACCCCTCAGTGCCGTGTTGACCCAGAAAGGTCACAGCTGCAACATCTGCTGTTCTTAACAGTTACGCCGTTGGAGGCGAGCACAAACATGCTTTTATTATTTTGACTTCTGATATCTGGTGAGCTAGCGAGGTTCATGAATCATAATCATGTGAAATTTCACATGATTATGATTCATGAACCTCGCTAGCTCAAACAATTGCACTACAATCTTCAGAAAAATATATTTTTGCCATTTACATGCAGAAGCAAGATGTCAGAAACTGGCAGTAATGAACAACTCAGGCACCTGCAAAGCTCAGTACCACAGCTGACCTCTATTATCAAATCAAATTAATATATCGTTATATATTGTATTTATATTATATCATTTTAATATATTATATTTTAGACTAGTTTGTGGACTAAATGATGGTATTATGTAGGTCAACACCTCTCAAGTGACACCATGAGCCTCAGCGGTAAGACACAAAGCACACACACAATGAAAAATGTCTCTAAAAGCATCACAGTCTTTCAGCGGGTGTCCATCACAGCAATGACTAAAAAACAATTACCGTAGCTTTGTACAGATGCTGTCCAGGCGCCCACAATCATTATGCCATGCATTGTGTCCGATCTGGCCCGTGGCGCCCCCATTTCACCCGCCATTACCCTCTGACTGGATAGAAGCCCCTCCCCCCAGGGACAGCAACACCCAAGGGGGCCAAATGATGGATCAACAGGAGAGCGGGGACGAGGGAAGTAATACAGAAGAAATGAGACAGGGGACAGGAAGCCTTTGCGGTTCTGAACACGTATGCACACAGACACACACACACACACACATAGACAGACAGACACATGAGAAGGATCACGAAGGGAGTGTGTGATCAGGCAGGTGAGCTTTTGTTCCTCGGGGTTGTAAAACCTGATCGATAGACACACACCACCACTCTGTAAAGACTCTAGTCAAAGAAAGAGAGTGAAATAGATACCGGCCCTTCGTTTTGTCCCTGTGGACACATAACTACACACACACACACACAGACACACACAGACACACACACACCTAACAATGTATCATTTCACTTCCTCTGTGTATGAGTGTGTGTGTGCGTGTGTGTGTTCTTCTGCATCCCTCTGACACAGCGGCCCGTGACATAAAAAAACAACAATAGCCGTCTCACTCCTCAGTGCTAAACACACACTAATACATAAACATGCATGTGCAGATTGAGGCTCTGAGGAACATTTGTGGACACGCGGTCGTACTCTGCTGGGAGCTGGCCTGGTTTCTCTTTCACCAGCGTCCACACACACGTTGTCTCTCCCTTTCGCTGTTGCGCCATCTCTGTGTTGTTGTACCACACAAACACAGAGCAAACAGTATGACAACACACAGCTTGAGACAACATCAAAACACATTGAGGCAAACACACACACAAACACACTCGTGTGTCCACGGCTTTGTTAAAGCGGGAGCGAGAGAGTGACAAGGCTTGAAAGAAAGTCCAATGACACACACACACAAAGGACAGGACTTCAGAGGCGAGTCAGCCTGATCTCCAGACTAAACCCTTAGAGATGGAAGGACTGAGCCACAGGGGACTGGGGAGATCTAGCAAAGGAGCATTCAATGAAAACCAGTGAAAGAGAAAGGGAGGGAAAGAGTCCAAAAAACCTGATGAAAAGTTGACTTTAAGTTTGTATTGTTCAGGATTTCCTGTCTGTGTTGATTTGGCGACACCTGGTGGTAAAAGGAAGTGTGCGCTACTTTTAAAGCAAACACTAGTGGACATTTTGGGTTAGCATTAGCAGTAACTTAATATAGCTATACAGTAATAGAGTGAGGCTAATATCAATGTGTTGAAACTACAAACAGTAACGCTGGGTTACATACATACAATATTTCCTTTGTGCGCAGCGAAGCCATTCAATGTATTGCTTGAATGGCGGAGTCCACCACAGTGAAAACCTTTCAACTGGGAGGATGCGTCGCCACTTCACTGAAGGTGGGCCCACGTTGCAGTTGTTTCCTCTGCTACGTCCGAGGGGACTGTTGCAGAAAGAAAAATGGGTGCCATTTGAGGGAGGTGTGCAGACTGCTAGCGGCATCGAGCACCTCAAACGGCTGATTGTTCACATCTTGAAATGCTATTGTTTTTCTGCTCTGGAAAGGGTGTATAGCACATTAGTCATTAACACACACACACACAGACACACTTAGAAGGGTCCAGTGTGACGGCATAAAATCTTAATAATTTCGCAGATAATTTTGGTTGTCACAGCCAGGCCGAAGTTATAACAGAGAGAGAGAGGCACCATACGAAAGAGGGAAAAGAGCGCAGCGAATCACCCAAGGTCGACCGCTGTGTCTAGGCCAGATTGGAGTTTTTTGGACAACATTTCGCATGTTGTTTCCAAACCCTTCCCCTTTCCTTGCGTCATCCGTTTGCGAAATGGCGCGGCGGCAGGTCGATACACGCTCCTGTAATCGCAACAATGCACTCGGACGCATTTTGTGAACGGGCGGCCTCTTTAACAGGTCGGCGGCTTTCAAAAGACCTGGCACAATCTGAGGTGTGTGTGTTTGTGTGTCCTGTCCGACAATGTGTGCGTTCCTATCCATTATTCCAGAGGCTTCGAGCGGGCCCGCATCTGTTCGTTTCTCTGGAAGACACACACACTCCTCTGATAGACAATAATTGCTGTGCTGCCCAATAATACACCACATGCACACACACACAACAGATACTACGCTCACTACGGAGAGGCCCTGGCACCCGTGTCAACCCCAAACAATGAATTCACATGGGTTGTAGTGTGTAGGAGCACCGTTTGTCACTCAGCACCCACACCGCTCGCACACAAATCATATTCACATGTCTGGCTGCACCCAAAGTCACAGAAGCAGGCACCTTTGCCGCACACAAATCATTGTGACGGGTACGGCTGCATACCAACAAGAAACCTGTCCGAGATCGGTGCTACAAGCAAAATGCCTCTCTGGTGGAACATAAAAGACTCAGCGCTGCTTCATTGTGAATGGGATAGACGCTCTGGAGGGATGGGTCAAAAGGCGTGGAAAATGGGGTGATTATACACAGGCTCTGTATGTGTGTGGTGTGTGTGTGTGTGCGTGTGTGGAAGAGAGAGAGGGAGGTGGAGAGAAAAGTCTTCTCTGTCGTGTCAGCCTTTGATCAGAGTCCTGTGTATGTGTGTGTGTGTGTGTGTTGTGTGTGTGTGTGTGTGTGTGTGTGTGTGTGTGTGTGTGTGTGTGTTGAGAATGAGCCAACCCCTGGTGTCTTGGAGCAGATGAAACACTGTGCCTCTATCCGGCACGAACACCCACTATCCGTCTCTCTTTCTCCTTTACTTACTCTCTCTCTCTCACTCTCCCTCTCTCTCTCTAACCACCATTCCATACCACAGCCATTTTAAAGGCTATTCATGTAGAGCCGTGCTTTCATCTCGCATTGCGCCGTTTTAAACCAGCTCCTCTTGGTTTTTTTTCTTCTTTTTCTGTTGTTGTTGTTGTTGTTGTTGTCCCCCCTGCCTTTTATCAGATAATAGAGGAAGAGGAGGACGGCTGAAGTTGCCCGCTGGCTGTTGTACACTGACTCTCAGTCAGATGGACGCTGCAGTGAGGGCGCAGGCAAGACAGCATCTCTGGCTGTAACAAGACAACGTTATAGGATCTTTGCTGTCTGCCGGCTCAGAGCAGTCCGCTTCCTGTATTAGAGTTTCCCACAAGTGCAGGGGCCTCTTTTGTTGTTGTTGTTGTTGTTGTTGTTGTAGGAATTGGTAACCATCGAGCAAAACGTAGCAATACATGATCTTTTCTTCCCGCCCAATATCCCGTACTGTGCGCAAGAAAACTCCTCTGACATAGAAGTATTGCTTCCCATCGCGTTAATTAGCTTAATTGATGACCTCATGAGCACATTTGGTTATGTTTAATATATCATGGCGACTACAGCAGCGTCAGGCAGCTTATTTCGCCTCGTGTTTGTGCTCGGCCTAATTAATGCACTCAGACACGCAGCTTGTTTGTGTGCTCGTGTTTGTGGCGTTTAAAGAGCAGCACAAACGCCCATAAACGTGCGCCGCGCCTGCTGACATGATGCTACTCATCTGTCTGTGGATCATGGGTGATCCACGGACAGATGATGGGCATGCATCCGTGTTGCCGGGATGAAGAGAGAAATGAGTGCGTAATATTGTGAACTTCAGTGCAGCCTTTTTACAGGCAGTGGCAGTCATTCATGGTCAATTAAAAGTGTACATTCAGTATGAATATGGATGTGTAAAAGGGTAATAATCTGGCAATAATCTTGTATTAGAAGAAGAGACATTGTGTGTTTTATTTTTCTGCATCGTGCTTTCGCCACAAGGTGACACTGTGTTCACATCCATCAGAGGAGGTTGTGTCTTGTTACTTCTGTTTGGTGAGGTCACAACTTTCAAACTGGCTATAAACCTATTTTATAATGTATTTAGCAGAAAGGAATAGATGTATAGGGAAACACTAACTAGGCAGACAACAGACGGAAGGATCCAAGCATCTGGCTGTATACAAGTGTTTAACCTCTACTGTATGGGCTTAATGAGCGACCTTTCCAGCTCACCTGCCTTTAATAAAGCTCTAATTGGAGTCCCATTAGGATATGAGAAGCCGCCGGTTTATGGGCACTTAAATAGGAAAGATTTAGGTCTTTGGTGGAACAATCGAACGTACTCAGCAGCAATAATGAGAGGCAAATGTCAGCGAACAGAAGAGGTAAGCTGGTATTACAATGCTCGGAGGAATCAGCCAGAGTTTTAGAGAAACTTTGAAGGAACGTTATCATGGAGAGACTGACAAAACTACACTCAATGAGATCAAAGGATCGGACGAGGAGTGAACGTGTAAACCAGTGATCCAGATGTTCAGAGTAACATTAGTCCCAAGTCATCATTACATAAGCGAATTTAAGCATCCGCATAATACGGCTGTGGCCATTGTCAACAAATCCCCTGAAGGGACCAGAGCCAACAATGTGTTTATACATTTCTTGGTATGTTTTGATTTACCCGCCCGGTTTGTGGCTCTCAGCAAGTCTGTGTATGAAAATGTGAATCTTTTTTTTATTTTAAAAGCCTAAAAGATATATATATATATATATTTATTTTATTTATATGTATTATTATTTCATTTATTGTTTAAGTTTTTTTCTTTTCAAAGTAATTTATTTTTTACATTAGTTTCTATACAACAATGGTGGCACAGGGAGAAAAAAGTTATAAATAACCGCATAGAATGCCCTGACAGACATTGCACAATCCTAAATTCCAAGCACAATGTTTCATCGCTTGTAATCCAGTTACGGATGTGATTCAGATTGGGGTCACCTATATTTCTGGGAGTGCAGGCTGCTGTACTGCGAGTGGCTTTGTGTAAAAGTCCACGTTCAATGCCATTAGACAGAGTACACGCCATTAAGAGAGGAGCTGGAAATACAATTTTGTCTCACTTCCTTTGCTCTCTCTGTCTGTCACTCCTTGTTGATGAATGACGTGTTGCACACACACACACCCACACACACACACACACACACACACTCTCAAACATACTCGTTCTCAGTCAGAAGCTGATTTACAGGACAATGAAGGGAACATTTGCCAGACAGGTACTAAATACTAAATGTACTGATGCTAACGTCACCTTGTGTCTCTCTTCTCTCTCTCTTCTCTCTCTCCCTCTCTTCTCCTCCCATCCCTGCATCACTTTTTCTTCTATATCCCCCTTTTCTTTGTTCTCCTCCCACGTCCTCCCTCACCTTCTTCCTACACCCACCTTACGTATACCCCAGGCTTTCTCAGCACAGGTGATCAGTCCGCGAAGGGGAACTACGGCCTGCTGGACCAGATTCAGGCCCTGCGTTGGCTCAACGAGAACATCGGCCACTTCGGCGGGGACCCAGATAGAATCACCATCTTTGGCTCCGGAGCTGGGGCGTCCTGCGTCAACCTCCTCATCCTCTCGCACCACTCGGAGGGTAATTCAAGACCGTTGCGTTGTGTTCGTTTGTTTGTTTGTCTCGATACAGAATCCATTTTTGTCTTTCTTCGATACAGACAAAACTCCCAAAGGCAAAAAAATGTTCCCACGAGTCACGGGATTCCTTGAGTATCGTGATCTGTCGTGTTTTCTCGTGATTGCTAAAAGCCGGGGGGGCCCATCCCTGTGAATGACTCATTTACCACACGTTGACATTTGGGTTGCGGCTGCTTGCCAAACCTCCACCTGGCCCCGGTTAATGCTTCAGTCCTCGGCGTAGATCAGTCCTCGCTAATCCCTGAATAGCCACCGAGCCTATTTACAAAACCGCCTCTGTGTATTTGCTCGACATATTGCTGGAAACAAACGCCGATGCACACCTGCCTGTCCGAATCAACCTTTAAAACTCTCGACCAAAAAACAGAATGATGTTCCTGGAGTTGTTGCTGGAATTACTTGAGTTTTGCTATGTATATTATACTATATATTATTATTAATTATATATGACCCGTTTAAAAAGCACTCACAGCGCCAAGGTTCTTCATACCCTTGTGGTCAGATGGATACTCAGCGAGCGGCTGAAGTCCTGTGATGTTCGCTTGACACCTCTATCCTCAAAGGAAAATCTCTGCTTGTCCTCTGACCTGGAGAATTGAAGCAGCCATGTGGCTAATGAGCGAGTCCGGGTTTGATCCAGGCGACGTCGTTCCCGTCTGCGGACGATAAATAAGTCTGGAGCTCCAACGTCTCCCCACATTACCTGACTTGGCGAGCGCTCCTTGCTCTGTTAACGCTCCACCGCTCCGCAGCACAGAGGCCCTACCTCCATCGAAAACCTACATCCGCCCGACCTCACGCTCCCCATTACCGACGACACACACCCCGAGGGCTAAGTGTTAACACCGAACCACCGAGCGGCCCACGGACCAATCGACTTTGATCTGAATTGAGATCAGTGTGGCTGACGACCCGCAGCCAAATGGTCACGCACTCGCCGCCTTTGATCACGCCGTTCTTGAAGCTGTCCTCCTCCAATCGTAACTTCTCTGTTCTGTACGCCGCTCGAGGACTCTTCCTCAATACATCTTCCCTCTGTTCATTTTATGTCTCACTCACACACTCACACACTCACACACACACACACACACACACACACACAAACCGCACAGGACAGAAACAGGAAAGAAATGGTGTGTGAGGAGAAAGTTAGAGATTAGAGAGAGCGTGTTCACACAAGCACTCATCTGTTTCAATCACCACTCTGTGTCTGTGTGTGTGTGTGTGTGTGTGTGTGTCTGTGTGTGTGTCTAACAGGTCTCTGACTTTGACTCATTCTGTGAGAACAAATATGTGTATCATCGTCGAATGCGTGAACATCTGTGCACTGCTGCATGTCACTGTGTCCATTTAACACAACCTCTATAATTACCACTGATGTCTACCAACCCTTCACATAAACCCAGACACCCTCACCCTCACCCCCCCCCCCCCCCCCCTCTCTTGTTGGCAGGTAACCCACTTAGTCAAGTGATTAATACAATGCACGCTTCCCAATTTGAAAAGTGTTATTTTTCCTGTGTTGTGGATTGGAATTGCAACCCATTAAGCACTGTTGACTATGACATTATCAGCATATCTGGTATTATGAATGCCAAGTTGAAGCCATGTGTGGAGTAACCACTCAATATTGTGTATGGGGGACTGATACCACTCTCTTGTCTGTGCATTAATGATGCGAAATTTGGATAATGTATTTGCCTCCACATGGCTCTCATCATTTGAATAATTTGTATTGCCTCCACATGGCTCTCATAACCAGAGGGTGCAATGCTTCCACAACGAAGCGGGAAGTGGGTGTTAGCAACGGACGTATGAACGCAGTGTGAAGCGGCAGCACGTGAGCCAGTGGGACTCACAAACTGGGACTCGCATGCACTAACATGCACAAAGTCATTTAGCACACATAAACTCAGATTACAACACACTCCATTCTCTGCTTCCAGTAGAAACCACTCCACTATGTCTTTACACAGCCAAATAGCTGTTTGCTGCTACATCAATGCTCAGAACACAGCACCTTGGAGACAGAAGGAGGATGGGCAGCTTAACTTAACATGAAGGCAGCAAGCAGAGGGCAACAGCTAGCCTGGCTAAAATGTCAAAATAAAACGTTTGTAGCTGAGCTAATTACCTCTCCGCTCCAGGTCCGTGCTTAACGCTCAGACAGGAGGGTGGTGTGAATCGTCTCATCTGACTCGGTTAGAGTAAACAAAGGAGTGTATAATTGGAGACTTTCTGTACACAAGCTCTCTACGTTCAAAAGCCACCCGATGGCCTGTTTGTGTGTTTTTAGATAGCGACCAGAACTATTGATGGTCATTGTTAATTTTTCAGGGCAACCCCCACTTTAGCAGCAGAGGACCCTAACGGTTGGCGGAGCCTGTATTAACCCCTTGTCTCCTGTTGCTGACAACCAACCCTCTCACACCGCCGCCAGTCCAATTCTCATGCTTTGTCATCACCCCATCGTCCTCATCGTCATCGTCGTCCTCGTCTTCGTCAGCATCTAACATCAGCCCTAAAGATGATGCCCTGTCTGTCATGCTCACCCCCCCACCCCCCCCCACCCCACCCCACTGCCCCGCCAGGGATGCCAGGTAAGGAGTCTGTCATCCCCACCCTTAAGGGACACCAATCATGTCAACAACACGGCGTCACAAATCAAGCCCGACAACGGGATGGATAGCGTGATGGAAGTGGTAGACAGGATGGAGAGAGGGGGGGGGGTTGTTAGTGATATACTGATATGATGAAAGGAAGTGGGAATGCAGAGAGGACGGCAGCATCCGTGATCTCCTGTGTTGGAGGGAGCAGGAGGAGAGGTAATAACATTGTTGAGGGAGGAAATAAAGGAGCAGGAAGAGGACAGAAGAAACTCTGACATGACATATCAGAGAAAAGGAAGTAGCCCAATATAAGAAAGTGCAGAGCAGGGAAGGCAAGAGCCACTTAGGGACTGGCAAAGAAACGTATTTTGAAGACAAATGAAACAACAGCTACCTCCCACCCCTCTCTTCATCTGCCTCTTCCCCCCTTTTGACTTTCTCCGTGCAGATATGTAGGTATAGCTGTTACCAAGCTACTTGTTTACTATAATTGATTTCCCATGGAGAAGGAGGGGGAGAGGGGGGGGGCTGCGGCTCTGCTTAATAATTAACTGACGAATCTTCAGCCCGGGAGAGGAGAAAGGGAAAAAAAGCAGCCCGAGAGGAAACGAGTGAGGCAGGCGGCTTCTTAACGAGCCACTTGAGTGGTTGAAACAGCACAGGATGGGTGGAATAAGGAGGCAGAGAGAGAGACAAAGAGGAAGAGAGTGGAGGGAGGGGGGAGAGACATAGCCAGAGAGAGAGAGAGAGATAGAGAGTCTGACAGAAAAAACAGCCAGCACAAAAAAGAGGAAAATGGCTCTCTTGACGTCTCAGATGAGCCTATTCCCAGTCGTGCTTCTTCTTCTTCTTTTTCTTCTTCTTCTCCTTCTTCTTCTTCTTATTCTTCTTCTTCTTTCGTTTGAGCATAGCATGCTCTAACTCTAAAAGTGGAAAAGGAGAAAGTGAATTCAGCATCATGTAGTCTCTCTGAATCGTTCTCTATCTAAAACAAACTGAAATTAAGTCAGACAACTTCACAGAGCTCTATCTTGTCTGCAGAAATTGGGGAAATGTCGACACGAGAGAGATGACCCGACATTTTTTCATTGCTGTTTGCTCATATTTACCTCTGCATGCACTAATGCCACGTCTTTTCCATCTGTCCTCTCAGGTCTGTTCCACAGGGCCATAGCCCAGAGTGGAACCGCCATCTCCAGCTGGTCCGTCAACTACCAGCCCCTCAAGTACACCAAGATCCTGGCCCGGAAGGTGGGCTGCACCTACACAGAGACGGCCGACCTGGTGGACTGCCTCAGGCGCAAGAACTTCAGGGAACTGGTGGACCAGGACATCCAGCCAGCCCGTTACCACATCGCCTTTGGCCCGTGGTGGACGGAGACGTGGTGCCTGACGATCCGGAGATCCTCATGCAGCAGGTGAGGGTCGGCTACCAGGATCAAAAGCTGGCACTGCAGATGTGGGCCTGGACTGTTTTTCTTATTTTGCCAGTAGTAGTGAGCTGAGCTGTGATGTCACACCAGACAGTGAGAACATGAAGAACCTGTTGAAGTAGGTGTGAGTGTGACCTTTCCACGACGGGGGGGGGGGGGGTCTGGCGTTGACATTTAAAAGCTGGTGTGAACTCGCATCCTAAAACGCTGTCACACATTCCCTTGGTGGTACATTCTGGACCGATGGCTCACAACCTTTTTGGGGCTTGTGATCGCATCCATGCAAACTCTGCGACACAGTGTGCACGTCTGGGTTGTGAGCAGTTCCTTATTAGAGCAAAGAAAAGATGATAAATAGACCAAAGAATAAACATAATTATGTGTATTTATATATATTTAGCATTTTGTCTTAGTTCCTATTTTTTCTTTCTCCCTATGCACAACACAGTGCAGCCACAATGTCACATGTTAAATGCACATGACTATCTCTGACCTAATATTGCTTTCACTATCAGTCACCTATCTGTAAGCATGTTTAAATGCCTCATATAGCAGGAAGAAAATAACTGAGGTTAAGTGGGTAAAAAAAGCTATCTGTTACATACACAAAACAATTTATAATCTGTAAGAAATGATGGGAGGATCAAAATGTTCAAAAGATGAGGGAAAGTAGCCACATCCCAAAGCCTTTAATGTGTAATAAACTGGCTGTGGAGACTTAAACTCCACTAGATCCGTGCTTACAGGTTGCTCAGCACTGTTTTCATCGAGCTTATCGTACACCTTATGATGGATCACAGCTTATAGTATTTGATGATAACATATGGCAGTATGAAAGTAGAAAACTAGATTTCTTGTCTCTGTCTCTGGCTGAGCTTGTACTGGTGGTCCCACAACACAAGCTATACATCAGCACGAAGATGCAGATTTACAACAATGGCATAAATGCCACACACAAAATACAAATGAAGCTGATTTGACTCAACATGTTCTTCCCCTATTGCGCCACCAGGGGGAGTTCCTCAACTATGACATCCTTATAGGAGTGAACCAGGGAGAGGGGCTCAAATTTGTGGATGACAGCGAGGACAACGATGGCATCTCTGCGGCAGCTTTCGACTACACCATCTCCAACTTTGTTGACAACCTCTATGGCTACCCCGAGGGTGAGGATTACCAACGTTATACTCCTTTTAGGCTTCAATGTCCTTCCTATTATGTAATCTGCCCCCTCTCAGATGACAGAGCTTTGCAGTGTCATCATTTTCCTACGCTTATTAGAAGTCCCAGTGGAGGAAATCCTCCTGGGGGTGACACACATTAAAGTGAAATGAAAGGACACATGGGCAAAATGAAAAAGAAAATGGCATGAATCATTATCCAAATGCGAGAACGACCTAAACGTATGACATAAGATAAATATGTTAGTTAGATTTGCACATTACAGACATTATCATGTTTTCTGTACAATAAAATACACAAACAGCAACTTGTCAAATAGCTCCCAGTGTAAATGCAAGTCTTAGCAACAATATGTGGGCAGAGGATGAGAAAAGAACTAATACGTGAGCCCAGCCCAAGTGAATCAACCAAGACAGGCATACTAAAGAGATTTCCTATCATCGAGATCATCTTTCTCCACGGTGGGTCTGTGCTTTGGCCTTTTTGAGGCTCCCGTGGGCACTAATGCTGTCTCTCAATCAACCCCCAGGCAGCCGGCTCCCAATCACAGCGCTGTTGTTTCCCGAACAGATCCGCCCGCGAAGCCCTCGCAGCGGGCCACAGTCAAAACACAGACACATTTGGATAATGCAGTCACGCTTCCTCTCGAGTGCCTGTCGCTCCTTCTTCACACTGATGGGGCATATTTATCTTTCGCCCTTTGTGTCGCTCGTTCTGTCCTTTTTCATTTTCTCGCTCAGCTATATCGGTTGATCGCTCACACGTGCATCACAAACTCTTCCACCACCCCCTGTTTCACATCTCTTGACCATCTCTTTTTTTCCCCCTCATCCTCCAGGCAAAGACATCCTGAGGGAAACCATTAAATTCATGTACACGGACTGGGCGGACAGGGACAATGGCGACATGCGGAGGAAGACGCTCCTAGCTCTGTTTACAGACCACCAGTGGGTGGCGCCGGCAGTGGCCACCGCTAAACTCCACGCAGAGTTCCAGTCGCCGGTTTACTTTTACACGTTCTACCACCACTGCCAGACGGAGACGCGTCCCGAGTGGGCCGACGCCGCCCACGGAGATGAGATACCGTACGTGTTTGGCGTTCCCATGATCGGTGCTACAGATCTGTTCCCGTGCAACTTCTCCAAGAATGATGTGATGTTGAGCGCTGTGGTCATGACCTACTGGACCAACTTCGCCAAGACCGGGTAAGCCTTTCTGAGGATGTAATAAGGTAAACTAGCTGGTGTAATGCTTCCCCAGTAGAAGAGTTGAAGGGTCTTCTTCTTTGGTGAAGGGCTGATCTCACTCAGATCAGCCCTTCAGATTTGTTAAACATCTTTAACAAATTTCCCCTTGGGGATTAATAAAATATCTATCTATCTACCTATCTATCACTAACCGGATGACTGTAGCATTGTTAAAAGTTTAGTGTCCTGTCTTTGAAATCTTTGAGCCAGACGATTAAAACCTTGACTGAGATGTCCCCTCTGTCCTCCATTAGGGACCCCAACCTGCCAGTCCCTCAGGACACCAAGTTCATTCACACCAAACCCAATCGCTTTGAAGAGGTCATCTGGACCAAGTTCAACTCGAAGGACAAGCAGTACCTCCACATTGGATTAAAACCTCGTGTTAGAGACAACTACAGGGCCAACAAGGTGGCCTTCTGGTTGGAATTAGTCCCCCACCTGCATAGTCTACATGAGGAGCTCTTCCCTACCACGACTCGCTCGCCGGCAGGCCCTGGCCAAGGCACCCACAGACCGGGCCCTCGGCCAACCCGTCACCCTTACCCTACCTTTGCCTCTGACCCGGACCTCGAGGGTTCGGAGCGTCCGCGCCAGGAGCTCTTCCCTGGAGACCCCCGGGACTACTCCACCGAGCTGAGTGTAACAGTTGCCGTTGGGGCGTCGCTCCTCTTCCTCAACATCCTGGCATTTGCCGCCCTTTACTACAAGCGCGACAAGCGGCACGAGATGCGACGCCACCGGCTGTCTCCTCAACGCGGCGGTCCTGCCAACGACCTGGCTCACAGCCAAGAGGAGGAGATCATGTCCCTGCAGATGAAGCACTCGGAGCACGACCCTCACCACGACATGGAGCCACTGCGGCCCCACGACATCCTGCGGCCCGCCTGCCCACCCGACTACACGTTGGCGCTGCGCCGCGCCCCCGACGACGTACCGCTGATGACGCCAAACACCATCACCATGATCCCCAGTACCATCACCAGCATGCAGCCTCTTCATGCCTTCAACACTTTCCCCTCCACCGGCCACAACAACACCCTGCCCCACCCCCACTCCACCACCAGGGTATAGTAGGGACTGGCCCGACGCAGCGCCACCGAAGGACCAGGAAGACCGGCTCTGGCACTGATCTAGAACGGAGACCTCTGGATGCGGGCCTCTGTTTCTGTTCTCCCATTCTCTTTCTCCACAAACAACTCCACCTCCTCCATCGTGTGCTGTCAAACTCAGCAGCTCCACTGGTGGCGTGTGGAGAAGCAACTGAACTGCACGGCAGCAGATGATCAGTTTGGGGGTGATTTAGATCGTTCACAGATACTGTTTTCAAAGGTATGCTGTTTCCAGACTAAAGCCCCCGGACACGAGTCAAAAGGACAAGTGCTTTTTCGGCCCTTGCAGTTTTCATCCTCTTCTTCCTTTCTCTCCCTGGCGTGTTACGTGCATTTCTCATTCTCTTTTCTACATCCTGTGTCCTTGTTCCTCTCATTCATGTGCTTCTCTCCCTCTCCCCCAGCGCTCCTTTGCTCCAGGGACTCACAAACTGAGCTGTAGGAGGGGGCCCAGAGTACTCTCGGTATTCGTATAGCTAGGAAAACATTGTTATCTGATACTTTCATTCTACCAGCATTCTTGGTGCCAAGTATATACTACGTTTGGTTTCTCATCGAGGGAGAAAAAAAACTGAAGATAATTCTAGAGTATTCCTATTTGTCAATTAACAGATGCTGTGTGTTCGTTCTCATGACAAAGTGCCAAACTGGCCCTCGATTGTGTTTTTTTTCCCTCTTTATTTCTTTCTTTCATCCTCTGTTTCTTCTCTTTTTTTTTCGTTGTTGTTTTTTGTGGAAAGAACTTTTGCTGAAAATATAGATATAGAGAAATGATATTATATATAGTTATATATAAATGTGTACAAAAGGAGAAAGTATATAAAGGGGTTTTCTCAGTGGGGATCTATGCATGAATTATTTTTCGAGATGATGACGGGGGGAAAGGACACTGTATCTGTCAATGCACGTTTCCCAAATCTAATCAAATCATATCGGCTCTGGATATTTTGTTTTTGTTATAGCTCACAGAACAGGAACATAAAAAAACCCTCTTCACCTCCCAACACCCATTTATAAAAAAAGAAAAGTTGATCAACTGTGAATATGCTCTTCCATTCATTCTCTCCTAAGTGGTGTTAATTAGACGAGTTTTCTCCAACCAGGTGATGCATCACGCCGACCGCAAGCCCAGCATCCCTCAGTAGCTACTTTTCCTTCAAGACTGTTTGGAGACAATTTCTTTTTAGGGTACGTGATGTACCAAATATGTTTTTGTAGCTTGCCTCTACAGAATTATTTTTGTATTTCAGCAAAGGTGAGAAGCAAAGCAGAGACAGGCAGCCTTTGCTCTTTTACGTACACCTTCCCCCCTGTCTGCACCCCTATTTCCAGCACATGCATATTCTGTTTGATGTGTGTGTGTGTGTGTGCGTGTGTGTGTGTGTGTGTGTGTGTGTGTGTGTGTGTGTGTGTGTGCGTGCGTGCGTGCGTGTGTGTGTGTGTGTGCGTGTGTGTGTGTGTGTGTGCATGATGTCTGAAGTACTTCACATGGGCATAGGTGGGCCCTAATTAGACTGCAGAGATAGAGAGGCAGACAGGCAGGATCACCCCCATGGTAAAAACTTAAAACTCCCCCCAACCCGCATCAACCTCACTCTACTCCCTCCCGTCACTGCACGAGCTTTGTATTCGAGGCCGATGACCACAAAACACCTGACTTCACTGTGTCAGCTGCGTTCCACAACAATTTCTGACCTCAGTTCAGCTCCGCTATTCTCCTCACATTCAACCAAGCGAGGGACATTTTTTGTGAGCTCATCAGTTGTAAATTAAACTCTAAGCACACCGAGGGGTAACCCGGGGGCCTTCGCGGCCCGCGGCGCACTGCTGTCAGTTGAAAAGAGGGCTCAGATCTCCCAAACAGGGTAAAAGCCACAACAGTTGACGACTGCTTTTTCCCATTCTGTATTTTTTCTTTCGGGGGAGGGTGTGCAGGCCTTCAGCTCGGCGATGCCCCCACTCCCCCTCACTGCGATTCTCTGCTACGTATTTTCAACATGGATCATGGGTAATGCTGTTGTTTGAGCCCACAGGAACACATGGTAGCCTACGTCCAGTATGGGTTAGTCACCGGTGCTGTCTTTGCTTGTGCTCTAGCTATAGCCTGTTTGTTTTCTATTTTATTACTGCCTCACAGGGGTGGCAGGGGGTGGGGGGACAGAAGGGAGAGAAATATACACGGCCGCTCCTGTCAGAGATTTTGTAAGCCCTCTGAAAGGGAAATGTGCACAATGTAAAACACAAAACGACTGATTTGGGCATTCTGCAGGTGGATGAATGCAGTGGGACCGATGACGGACAGTAGGGCGAGGAAAGGTGCACGCTGCGGAAAAAGAGACTTTGGGGAGCAGATTGGAAAAAAGACTTGCAGCCTTAAATGTAGAAATCAGATTAAAAGAGAGGACGAACTTGTCACTAGCAAATGCGGACATTCAAAGGCATGGCCATCTTCTACCCACAGTGTTTGCCAGGAGGAAACCTTGCGTATCTGTCCTACGGAGGATCAAACGTGTCCGATCAGACACATATGAACCCTTTTGTACTCACTCCTGTGGATAAGGAGGCAGTGAGGGGTCGTGAGGTAAACCTCAACACAACACAGCAACAATTAAACGCCACAGGTGAAAACAGAAACAGGTATTTAGTTTGGTCTGTTCTTTTTCCCTGTCTATTTTATAAGCTAACACTGGAGGGGCGCCATTGTGGCTGCAGTCTGCCCGCTCTGAGGAAACTGGATGTGTGAGGAGGAATACCAAACTGGGTGGCAGGACAGAGAGAGACCCAACATCTGGAAGAGGATCAAAACTGTACATTTTTAAGTGTAAGAATCAAACAGACAAAAATATTTGTAAATATTAAGTTCTTGTTAGTTTTCTTTTCTTTCTTTTTTGGTGAGTGGAATGAATGAATGCCGATTTTGTGAAAAAGACAACAGGTGCAGTTTGCAAAAGAAATTATAAAAAATGGCCGCTAGCTTGAGGATTCAATTTTATCGGTGAGACACAAAAATACCTGCCACTGATCATTTTTCATGCCGTTACAAAATGACTTTATTTACTTTGTCTCACATTGCTCCTAATCATGTGGGCATCCTGTAGCATCATGATTCCTCACCAGGAAAGTCCTGTAGCAGAAATACATCTTCACTGCAGAACCCACACAACCTAAAAGGGCCTAAAATGCTGTTGATAGTTTCCAATGAAAGATTATAATTTGATCGCTCTTTGTTTTGGGGTTCTAGTCAACTTCTCTTGTTTTTTTAAATTTTATTTTGAAAATATCTTGTACTCCAAGTATCCTGCTGATGAGAGGCTAAGAGCCCTGGCAAAAGTCATCTTAGACCGGCGTAGTGATGTCATGGTGTAGGGGCGTGGCCTGTGATTCATGGTTCAGGACTTCTAAACTGAGACACTAAACACAAAGTGCAGCCAACGAAATGCTCACTTCACATGTAGCGGTGTTTACACGTAGCTACTGAATCACAGACATGAGGGCTTTGATACCACACGATGCCTCATGGAGAAAAGAGATCACACAGGTGGTCTCTCTTTTCTTCCACACACTGTGTTGCATTGTGGGTACGGAGGTTATGTTGACCTTAGAGTGATGCGATGTAGCAGTGGAGAGCTTCATGCTCTAAACAGTTGAGGGATGGATGAAATGTGGAGGTATGGGGACGCACACTGAGCCTCGTCTGTGGGATGAAGTGACACAGACTCGCTGCAGCCCGGTGGTTCACACTGCCGGGGCCTCGGATTTCGTTTTATTCTTATTTCAACGTGCCCAGAAAACTGCAGTCAGCCAAGCAAACGGAAAACGGCTTCAAAGCGCAGAGATATTTAGAGATCTCGCGTCAGGTCAGTGGTGCACGGGGTTAACGCCACACAACGGCGAGGTCAGTGACACGCTCGCACCTACACAAATCTCCAGCTTGGTCTCGATTGCATCAAGTTGCACCTGTTGTCTTGTTTTTACGTTCTTTGTTGAATTCAGAAACCCAAGACTTGAGACAAAGAAAAATGTTAAATAATGGAATTTAAAAAAAAAGACGATTATATAAAAAAAAAATAAAGTATAGTAAAACTATATAAATAAATGCGGTGATGATATTTCTGTTTACTTTAGAAGTTATTATACACTGTATGCTGTGATTCTGATCTGGGAAACATTAAAGACATTCATAGCCAGTCTGACGATGTTGTCTCTTTATTGATAGTGAACAGAGGTAAGTATACATGTTAACAATAAGGAAATCATTATATTTTGAATTTGTTTATGTCAATGTGTGGAATCAGATATTTTAAAGGAAAAAGAATCACATATTTACTGCATTTGATTCAAACTCACTTGTTCATGTATGAATGTAAACAACACTGCATCATTTTTGTAAACTTAAAAATGTAAATATATACCATCAAATACTAATTAAAATAAAAAACAAAAGCATTTAGAGTTAAGAAGATGACAATATACTCAACTATTAAAAAAAGGTGTTTAAAAGAACGATATAAAGATAATGTTTTGCATAGATACTTTACGAAGATATTCTAGATTTAGAGTAAAAATAATGACAGATCACACACAAGTTAATTAAAACAATGTGAACAATACCACATATAGACTGAATGATTCAAAATTCTAAATCTGGAATTTGATACTTTGCAGAAACAAAAAACACATATTTGGAGTAGAAGAGACAACATGAACCTAAATAGGTAGATATTGAAATAAAAACGACGATTAAAAAAGTTGACTAATAAACACAACATATTATACTCAATTAGATAAGATCACAACTTGCACGTTGACGTTCAGTACAAATGATAGTTTCAAAGATTGGCATTGTAAATGTTTTTGCATCTTTTACTTCACAGAAACAATTGTAAGATTCAAAGACTCTGACTACAGTTGTACATCATAACTGAATTCCTTTTAAAAATAAAATGTAAAAAAGAATCTGAACATTTGAGATTGGAAACGTCACAGAAAAAAAAAACCTTAATGAAAGATATGACATTCAATTCACAGTGTACATTTTTCAATAACAATATAATGAAAATCATCTTCCACAAAAACATGTGCCCGTAACATGTACATTGAAAACAATATTATATATGGAGGGTGGAGGATGAGTTCAGGAGTCTCACAGCCAGAGGAAAGAAGCTGTTCTGAAGTCTGGTGGCTCTGCAGCTGATTCTTCTGCATCTCTTTCCAGAAGGAAGCAGGAAAGACAGGCTGGGGAGGGTTTTGTCTTTTAATATCTCTTTAGCTCTGCCAGGCTCCTCCTCTCACCAATATCACTGATGCTCAGTAGATGTGCCAATGATGTTCTGGGTATTTAATCACCTGCTGTAGAGCATATCACTAGATATGTACATATCATTAAATATGATATGCTATGTAGCTCCGGTCCTGTACCGTGCACATCCAAGGCCAGTTTGTAATGTTTGCAGTCAGGAGGCTTTCTATTGCTCCTCTGTGAAAGCACCTCTGTAACCACAAAGCATGGAGTCTCTCACTTGATGGCGAAAGACTCTTTGAGGCTTTCCTCTGCTTGCTGAGGTGTAATCATGTTCCACATTAAAGGAATATCAGCACGCTTTGCTTTGAATGCTTTGGCAAACTTCTTGTTGAATTTGACCAGTACATATTTCCAGTAGTCTGATGCCTGAAGGCTTCCATCTGGTGGGATTTTCCAGTCAGGGAAAATTTCTTTGTAATGCTTGTAGTGGTGACTTTCCCAGTTTGTAGCATCACATCGAAAAGTTCTGTCTGGTGTGATCACAAGAGAGGAGCATATTTCAGTGACAAGTTTTTGTGAGAGAGAACATCTGTATCTACCCAGAGCCTGGGGCCGATGTACTGAAGCAAAGTGCTCGCTATGTGCTTTTCCTCCTGCCTCACAAGGCGTTGCGCAGAATGGACACTGTTTACCACATCCGATCAGTTTGTTGAAAAGCGCGTTCTGAGGATGGACATTTAGTTTTATTAGTTTCATTTGGATGTTTGTTTCTTTAAACTTCTTTTGAAGGACTTGTGCCATGTCCTTCACACACTCAGTCAGCCAGTGAGCAAACTGTTCCTGGTCGGCATTGTTCAGGATCATGAAAGCCCCAAGAGCATCCTGGGAAATGACCAGTTTATCACCAAGTTCCTGACAGACATTTTTAATGAATGACTTCAAGTTGCCACTCTTTTCTGTTTTAGCTTTGTTGACCGCATCATTGATGCTCCTGATACTTGACTGAACATGTCGATCCTCAAACTCAAACGTCAAAGACCCTTTTGAGAAGCGTTCCACTATTTGGTTGAGTATCCAGTCCTTTACATACTCTTCATAGGTGCATATGTAGCTCTGATAGTGTTCAAAGTCATCCTTTCTAAGCAAATCCAGTAAAACTGAATACTGGAAGAACATTCGTGTGCTGAACTGCTCACTTGTCAGCATTTCACCAATGATATCAGGACCCAAGGAACGGTTGACAAAGTCTTCGACTGCGGCTTCAAGCAACGATCCGTGAATTCTTCTGCCTTCTTTTGGCACTGGTCTCGGTCATTGAAGACATCTTTAAAGTCAGTACGAAACTTTTCCTTGTTTTGGATTCAGACATCTGGAGGGATCATTGGCATGTATGAATCCTCATGCATTTTCTGAAACTGTCTGGCTGCAATGCCACAGATGTGCTGTTTCAGAGAAACTTCAAACTCAGTGTCTATCTTAACATCCTGATTTGCAACCTGGCGTCGATAATGTGTAGGAGCTCTTGGATGTAAGTGTCATGGTAATTGTTTTCATTTCCATTCTTTCAGTCACCAACTGTGTGCAATTTGCAATGATACAGTCAGCTAGGTTTTGTAAAACCATTATGTGATCTTCAATGTTGAAGAACTGCGGAATGTGTGTTTAACTGTTTGTAAAACCGTCCACTGTATATTTGAATGGCACCAGTCCACCACTCTTTCAGCCTTTTTTTATGTAATAATTCCCATGCATGACCCCCCTTGCGTAATAGATTTTCTCTCAGGCAGTGGGACACAAAAGTGATGACATTTGTGGTCCTTTGTTTTGAAAAGGAGAGTTCATCTGCTGTTTTTTTTCCACATCTTATCAAATTCTATGTCAAGCTCTTTGTCTGCCATCTTTACCTTTTGTTCCCGACATTTGTCTATCAATGCACACACTCTCCCCTCCAAATCTTTGTGTGGTTCTCCTTAATTCTATCAAGTTCTGTCATCCCCATGTCTGATGTCAGCTGCTGCTGTGAGCTGATTAAACACGGAGCTCTCCATTTCTCGTCGAAGACTCTTTGCACTGCTTGCAAAGTCCTCTTTGTATCCTTCAACAAGAGAGACATGACCCTCTATTTGCTTGAAGTACTGTGCCACATTTCCAAGAAGCTTCATCTCCCATTCAGACAGCACTGTGCAAGCTTCACTTTTTCAACCGAGGGAACACATTCTGACATGTCAGATATCTCAGATTTACCAGCAACTGTACCAAAGTTGTAAATCCTTGTTTCTGCATTTGTAACCCACATGTACATGAATTGTCTGAATTCCCATTCCCATTTGTTGAATTCGTGCACAGCTTCATGTATGCATCAGCCACCAGGCTGTTTTCTGAAGCTGAAGATGAAGTTTTCATGCTTAACTGCATTAAAGACTTTTCCATCCACTCTGTAAACTCCAAGATATCATTAGCAGATGATTCACAGCTTCCCAAAATATGGATTATGTTCTTCTTCAGCTCATACACAGCTTCGCTGTACCCTGCATTGACCGGTTGCCATTGGTGGTTTCCATTCCAGAGTCCAGGAATGTAGCAGTTCCCGGTGTCTGGACTGTACTCCTCACATCAGTGAAGCTCTTGTTCTCTCTTTCCTTTCCATTTTGGCTGCTGCCCTGGGTCATCTCGTTTAACTGTTGCTATGAGCAGTTTTCCTGTCTCGTAAGTTCTTCTCATGGGCGGAGAACATCGGACACATTCTGGTGACGAACTGACATTTGGGCTTTTTGCCCACCTCTTTCATCATGAGGAAAGCATGCACGACTATTTGTAGGATGTCTTTCATTTCGGTTGAATTCTCCATTGCAACATTGATGATGGGACATCACTCAGCCCCACAACAAGTGTTGCAAGCTCTTGTCGTGCTCGTGGCTATTGTCCAGTTGTGAAAGCTCTGGTGACTTCAAGCCCTCGTGTCAATGATCACCATGAAGTCACAGTTGAGTTCTTTTTTGACATCTTCATTGATTCTGATGAGCAGCATAAAGGCCCCTCGAGTGCATCGACCACTGCTGACTGCAAACTGCACTCCAAACATAGTGTTGAGGAGAGTGGACTTCCCTGTGCTCTGAACTCCAAGAACTGTGACGACCAGTATCTTGTTCTTAGGAGACATCAAGTCACTGAGCTGAGAAAGAACGTCACTGACCCATCTGAGAGGTATGTTGGATGCTTCTCCATCTACAAGCTCAAGGGGAAAGCCATCAAGTAACAATTGTGCACATAGTTTGGGCAGATGCTGTAATTGTTCACGTGATGGGTCTCTTTCTGGAAGGGAAAGTGAAGCTTCGTAGATCTGACCCATTTCACGGAAGAAGTGTTCAATCCCCAATGAGCTGTTGGTAAGTTGTCTGTCAATGTCTTTGATTTCTTCTTTGTTTTCAGGATCTTTGCATTTTTCTTTGTACTGCTCCCTGAGATCAGACAATTTCTCTCGAGACACGTTATCGAGGTTCATTCGCATCCATTTCAGGAAATAGCATCTCTCTATCTCTGGGCTTGATATTGCATTGATGAAACATGTCATTGCATTTGAAATGTCATGAGAGTTTTGTTCTTTCCGAAGTTGTGTTTTCTGTATCTGAAGATCACTTTTGTAGTCTTCTATATTCTTAGATCCGACATTTCGAAGCCGAAATTCTTCCTTCTCTAAGCGAGTCAGTTCCTTCCATATTTGGCCTTGCAAGGGCAGCTGAGCTTCTTTGTATTGAAGGATATCTTGAATATCAGCCGTGATGGCATTTGCATTTTTCTTGGCAGTCTGGCACTCTGAAGACTCTTCATCAACCCAGATTCCCAGTTCGTGGGCAATGTCAGCCATCTGCTCAATTCTCATCTTCATTTTTGAGTTCTCAACTACCTTGCTGACTGTTTTCCGCAATGTTTTAACAAAGTCTGCATCATTCATTTGTTTAGTCTTCAAAAGGATGTTGCTGTTAGTCAAACTCAACTTAGTTGCTACCTTTTGTAGAGCATCTATACCAAAGTGATTGCTTTGAAGGTTCCCAACCAAAAAGATCTGTGCCTTGTGGTGTTTGTTGGTGAGCAGGTCGCACTCAGAGTCCAAAGTGTCAAAGAACACAAAAACTGCTGCAGATGTCTGACACAAAAAGGAAAATTGTGTTTCAAATGAAGCAATGTCCCCACGAAGGTTAGCTACAGCTACTGGCTCACTGAAGACATCCATGTTTTTGTTGCCACAAGGAAGGTACCAAGAGATTTCAACGAGTCCATTGGATATTCTCCTTGGACTGTCACCACACTCCATATCATGATGAACAAAGGTATCGTGATACTGCTGAGAATTGCTCAGAAGCTTATTGAGGATCTCTGACTTGGACAAGGAGCACTCACCCAGTCTCACAAAAGATATCATTGGAAGTTCAGAGAGAACGATTCTGTCTTCAATAAAGCCCTTGGATTCGGTAAGGGACTGAGGTCTGTACTTTTTTACAATGTCTCTCATGGCCCAAAGCATGAGTGTGCACTGCTTTGTGTCACAGTTAGGAAGCAACAGAGGAACTGAAAACTGACACATAGACATCTTGAGTGACAGTTCCTGCCGTACAAAACCATCCGAGCACAGAAAGAGGGCAGTGATTATGTCAAGGGGGTTTAGCCTGTCACCTGAATTTGTACCTTTAACTAGATTATCAAGATTTAACAGCGGATCATTACAGCTTGACTCACATGCAGATGTACATTTCACATTCCTAGCTGTCACATTAACCATCATCAGTTTCTGTAGGAAGTACCATGGAAGATCTGAGTTACACTTGGCAAGTTCATCATTGATGGTCTTCTTGTCAATCTGAAGTATTGTGCTGAGGGATAGCTTCTTTTTGAGGCGGTGCTCCAACCCCAGATCCTCCAATAAGCTCTCTAGATGTGTCTCTGAAGAAATGAAATCAATGAATAGTAAACCCATTATTGGTTAGTTCAACATTCTTAAGCATGGCTCAAAGTTGTAACATTTAAATTTATTTTAATGTAACACAGTTTTAAAAAGGTACACCTACTTAAAATTAGAGCCTATTTTGTTTTTGGGCAGGCAGTGAGTAATCTGTCTGTCCAATTATTGGGTCTCAATCAAGAATACTTCCGCAGCACTAGAAAGTGAAACCTCATGTTTTAGCAACATTCTGACATTTTGTCCAGTTGTGCTATGAGCCTAAAATTTCGATTTTTTTAACAAGAGATAGCAAAATCTAATGGGCAGCCTGCCATGGATTTGTTAGCTAAATAACTTGAAAGAGATGTATTAAAGACATTCTGTTTTTCAATTTCATTTCATTTTAATCAATTCATAAATCAAAGGGGGAAATATTGATCAAATGTTCTTATCTATTTGTGTACCAGAACTGGTATTGACAAAAACTGAAATAATTAATCTTTTGAACCCAATCTTTTGCAAGTTTGATTCGTACTGCATTTACATTGGTATGTGTTGCCTCCAGGTTTTTCAAATGTCGGGCAAGGGAGGGGAGGTTGCTGTTTTTCTAAAATGCACTCTCATTTAACAAAGCAACAGCTGAGAAGACCCAGCCCAATGAGGAGGAGCAGACACTCTTCCTCCAGCACCACCAGGTGAGGTCTGCTCTGAAGAGGATCGACATCACCAAGGCAGCAGGACCAGACACAGTGTTGGGCCGCACACTGAAGACCTATGCCGACCAGCTGGCAGGGGTGTTCACTAACATCTTCAACCTCTCCCTGCAACAAGCTGCAGTCCCCACCTGCCTTAAAGCCACCACCATTGTCCCTGTCCCAAAAAAGACTGCAGTCACCTGCTTCAACGACTACCGCCCAGTCGCCCTGACCCCAGCATTGGCTGAGTGGTGTTCGGACAACAATCTGGTCCTGAACACCACCAAGACCAAGGGTGGACAGCATCGAATTCCAGGGACTCCACATTACTAAAGACCTCACTTGGTCCCTGAACACATCACACCTGGTGAAGAAAGCCCAGCAGCATCTTTGTGTCTGATCATAAAACGGTTTCATTCCCTTCAGCTGTCCGCCGTCGGGTTTTTAACTTTTTACCACTGCTGCTAACTGCCTTTAATCCTCATTTTAATTTAGTGGAGTTGGTCTCCCTTTTTAATCCCACCTGTCAGACTTCCCTGGACTCTGTTGCCCCCCTGAAGACAAAAAGGTCAAATAGAACACCCTAGCCGTGGCTAAAAAAGGCCATCCAAGATTTAAAGAGAGACTGTAGGATAAAGAAATTAAAATGGAAAAAAATCAAGTGTACATGTATTTTATGAGATTTGGAAAGATGCAATGAGGACTTCTTTCTTCTCAAAATTAATTATAGCAAACCACTCTAATCCCAGAATTGTATTTAAGATAATTGACTCGGTGGTGTCAAAAGACAGGGTTTCCATGAGGGCTGTCACAACACCATATTCTCACTACGCTATTATCATGAATCTGATTCTCTATAAATAGTTATGAGATAGAGATGCTGGTATCTTATTCATTCCTTTTTTTCTTTTCTTTTGGAAACCTCTACAGAGTTCTGGTAAAAATGTGTATATTGCCCCTAAGTCTGCGACATTATTTTGAAAATTCAATGCAATAATGATTTTATTTGACTTACTTGTTTGGGCAGATGTCACAGCCGGCTTGCTTATTCTTCCATTCCTAAGTTGTGTAGACACCAGAAGAGAGTAGCACACCCCGGGCTTCAGGTTGCTGAGAGTCAGCTTGTTTGTGTCTGTTGACTCTTGCACAATGTCTCCTTCATGGCAACAAGTGACAATGTAACTCTCCACTTCACCAGCAGGGGTGTCCCAACACAGGGACAGTGACTCACTACTGACCTGAGAGACCACAATCTGCACAGGAGGGTTGGGCTCTGTGGGAACAATGCAATGGTTTCACTTATAGCTGGAAATGCAAGCTCTCATTGTTTGTCTATAATTTAAAGTTCTGTTTGACTGCCAAACACAAGATGTGTTGGTAAAAAACAGACCCATATATCATCATGCCACTTCATTTGTCTGAAATGTATCTTTACAACATATATTGAGAGCAAGCCCAAAAACCATGCAGACAATACTTTACTACATGTTCTTTTTTAATTATCATAATTGTTTTATTTACATATTTTTCAGATTTACCTGTGACAGATTGCGAAGCTTTGCTTTTAGCTTTGAGAACTGCTACTTCTCCTGGAGGAGGAACATCTGTCATAAGAGAAGAGCAGCATATCTCAGCTTATCCACAATGCATGTATTTAGTCATAAAATTGGATCAGTTATTGACGGTCACACTTACAGTCAGACTGTGATGCTGGTGGAGTTTTCTCTCCTTCCTCACGGTATAGCTCAAGGTAGGAATCCGGCAGATCATAGAACTCCTTGGTAAGAAATGTGTAGTTTAAAGTGTAATGAATAAATGCATAATTCCATTCACACTAGCTTGAAGGATAACACATATTTGGATGGTAATTGTTATTTTAATTAAGAGTTGTGCAAACCAGCTGTTTACCTCCTCATCCGAGTTATCCATATTGGGAACACTCTCCGCCATCCCACACTTGGTCCAGATTATTCAAACAGCTTCTCACTGAAAGTAATAGAAGACAAGTCTGTAACTCTGTCACTGACAATAACTAAATATATTACAACTAAATCACAGCTAAGTATAATCTGCAACCTGATAAACTCGAATATAGACTAAAAACCTAAACAAAAATACTGTAATCAATTCACACTATGAGACATGCTGAATCATGTTTGCGCTATTTCTGGTTTTAAGAGGGGAAAATAATCGCTTGCAGATAAATTATTGCCTACCTTTGAAGATTATCCATGGTAAAAAGTGTGTCCGTTCTATAATCGAGGATTTTTTTCTACTCTAGCCGATATGCAATATAAATTAAGTATTAGTCCAGAGGATAACACTCTGCAATGCAATAACCTGTTGTAGGCATCTCCTTTTATTCTGCCTTGTGAAGTCACTGTTTCGTTTAGCAGAAAGTGATTATCTGGTTTCCAGGAAAGTGAAACCTGTTGTCTTGTCTCCTCCCTCTGCTAAAGTGAGAGCTGCATCAGGTAGTACTGGCAACAGCCCTCAGAGAGGCAGAGTTATAGATAAACATCAAAGAAAAAGTTTGGAAATTTGTGTTTGATTATGTCTCTGTTGTAACAATGCTTCTTGGCAATACATTGCAAACCTTTGGAAAGCCTTTTAAATGGTGCCCCATTTGTAAGTAACATGTGGGTTGCGCCCATGAAAGATTTGCCAAATCTTCTCTGCCAATGCCAAACAGCTTATTCTGCTATTGCCTCTTGTTTGGATGATTGAAGTATATCAGTAACAAGGAAGAAACAAGATATATTGACAATGTATTTGTAACAGGTTCGAGTCTCGGGCAGGCACCAAAGAGGCAACACACACACACACAATTGTGAGGGTAGTAACCGTTTTTATTGATTTGTCACGCTTCTAGTAGCGACCGATCCGGGCCTCCGCTACTCGCTCTCTCCTCTCCAGCTACTCCTGTTCTTATATGGAACACAGAATATAATTGATCCCAGGTGAGGCTCATTTACACATCATGACACTGTTCCCTGAACCACACCCCCGCTCCACCCACTCTGCAGCTGAGCCTAGCCACACCCCGCTGCCACAGTATTCATTTAACAAAGTGTCAGAAAACCTGTAGGCCATACGGAAACAGAGCAGTGGGCTGCCTCAAATTTGAAGAAGATAGGACAACGTATGACTATTCTACAGTGTTTCTTTCATGGAAAGATCCAGCTCCAAAAAGGACATTTGAAGCACCTTATAGTCCACTTATAGTCAACGTTATATTTTGTATTGTTATTACACACTTGTGCAAATTGGTATATGTTTGTGGTAATAAAATCAATTGGAACAGTAAATGTGTGGTATCTGTAAGTAGCAGACTGGCTGTGCGAATAAAAAATGTGACCAATGGTTACTTAGTAAAATTATGGCAACAAAGGCTCCTTTAATATGATTAATAAAAAGTATTGAATATAGATTAATACAATCTAAGATGACCTTTTTTGTTTATCTTTACAATTCAGTAATTCAAGAGGCACATAGAGGATTACATTTTGCTGAATGAAAGAATACCACATAAAGGTTATCATTGAAATAACACTGTAATAATGAAATTAAAGAATGAGAAATAACACCATGTGAGATTCAAAATTAATCGTAGCTCAATAAAATGGAAATATAGCAATAGTAACTCAACAAGTAATTAAGTTAAATTAATTGAGTCTTTTCAATTTGATGTATAAATGCATTAATAATCTCTTCAAGGAGTTGATTAGAGAGACAGGTTTGGGTGAGCTGTATCTCTGAGTTTATGGTTTAACGATACCTTATGTTTTTGTTAGGAATTCGTTTAGTGTGCTGTCACTTGTTGCTTCTTGTAGGACATGATTTTCCATCGGATTACACTTACTTAGTTATAGAGAGTTGTTTCATGTCCATAAAGAATAGCCACTTTCTCCTTAAAATATGTCAACTCTTGGTCTTTGAGCAATTAAATATTTAAGCGCCATCTTGAGGCTTGTTTATGGAATTGCTTACTGGAGATGTAAGGAGATGGTAGCATCACTTATTACAACTGAGAGAATTGAAGAATCTGTAATGCATTTGTATGATTGATTTACCAGTGAGAAAGATTTATCTAACTGCACTGCAACTTTTATTCTATGTCTTGCTTTTTAATTGCTTTTAATGTTGTTTTTAAATATTGTTTTCCTTTGCATTATGTTTTGATGCTTTTAATGGTTTTATGTGAAGCACTTTGAATTGCCCTGTTGTTGAAATATGCTATACAAATAAACTTGCCTTGCTGTTAAATATTTAGTATTTAGAACTGTTTTCACTCCATATAATGTCTTTTGATTGATGGATTACCATTTCCTGCTTCCTGTTCCTCACCAGTATATTGCTGGGTTGAGAACTTTGTCGAAATAACTCCCAATGATAATAATCTGTGACATTATCTAAGGATGTGAAGATATGCTATGGCCAGATTAATATTGTTAATTGATGTATACAAAGGATCGGCTGTCTATGTTAGCAATGGAGATATCAGTTTATCTGATTTTCTTGTGAATCAAACACCTCTCTTTATTGAATAATACCCAGAGAACAGAAAATTATTAAATATTGTACTCCTTTTAGATATATGTTATTGCCCATTTTATTATTGTTGTTGTCTATTTTTGTTTCAAATATATGATATGTGTTTATGGGTTATATTTTATATGCGCATGTAGCAACGGGCTACGGTTGCATTGCAGTGTGTGAAAGTGTACCGATGATGGAAGTGGGAATAAAACCCCAGGTGTGTGAAAGACTCCGTGCCTCACTCTTTCCCTTGATAAGGCGTGTTTTTGAGCTACGTCAACTCTATTGCTACAAATCCCTCTTTAAGAGATGACAGAAAGTTTTAATGGGATTATTATTTTTTTAATTATTATTCTGAAAACCCCGTCTGATTTTGGACGAGAGGCAGTGTACTTCCGGTGCACGCAGAAAACAAAACGTCCAGCACGAGTTGCCAAAAAAGCGAATGCTGCGGTTTCGGAAATGCGCGTGACGCAAGCGACGGGACTGTAGCGATGCTGTAAAGCGACCCTTCCTCACTCGAGACCGTCTTCTGAAGGTGCGTGTGCTCGACTGTCGTAAAGCGAGCTAGCTTAGCTTGTTAGCTAGCTTGTAACATGCCCCAAAGTCACGGAGCGTCATTTACATTTGTTTTTTACTGCGGGCAAATGTTTTACCACGAAGGGAACACGAGATATCTGTGAGACCAACCGATATACACGTTTAACAAAAACACCGTTTTAATGTCTTCTCTTTAGGTTTTGCGTGGGGAACGCTCCGTGACCGGATGTTTAAAAACTGGGCTCATGTGGGTGATTGATAAGTGTCCTTTCTGTTTCTAAGGCGATAGTAATGATCTCCTTCTCGTATTAAGATGCCACTTGCTGCTAATGTTCTCCACATTACCATTCATTAATTCCATAAGCAGTGTATTGGTCTAGTAGTACGGTATTTATATAGTACCATTGTTATTTATACTAGTATTCTTTTTTAGTAGTCCTATATGGATGTAAATTACTATAATCAATGAATTGGCTTATTTTCTCGATTTAATCCTTTGGTCTTAACATTTTTCTAAATGTATAAAACAAAACGACAAATTAAATCCCCATTTCCTAAAGCCCAGGGTGAAGCCACCAAACAAACGTGTTGTGTTGTCCAACCACCAGCGCAAACCCCAAAGATGAACCAGTTGTCGTCTAAGAAGTCGGAATTAGGGAACGTTTGGCATTTTTATTGAGCCACATTTGTGTGAATCTATTAATTGAACTTCTGTTGCATTTTTTTATAGTAATATCAGTAGAATTACTGCAGGATTTAGAGCTGCAAACTATTACATGATTTAGAGCTCAGTTTTAAGGTGTGTTTGGGATTTGGACTGGTTGCAGAAACACATTTTCAACCGCGTTTGGAAATCGTGATGGGAATGAGTTCATATTTACTTATTTACTATTGCCCCTATTCAGCAGATGAAGAGATAATGTGGCTACCCAAAATCCGATACCTGTTTGTTCGCTGGAAGGTATCATGATCCCATTTCATTAACTGCTGCCTAATGGCTTTATTTTCTCAGCTTGCTCGTTTGGCCCCAGCTGCTACCTAAAGCACATGCTTACACTGAAAAACATGACGGAGCCACGCAGCCCAGGAATGTCCTCCATGCCTCAGACAGCACCAGTGCACACAGAGTCCACCTCTCCGGCTGTAGAGATGGACCCAGTGGAGTACACCCTGAGGAAGCGCCTCCCCCGGAAACTCCCGAAGAGACGGAACGACGTCTACGTCAACATGAAGACAGATTTCCGCGCTCAGCTAGCACGCTGTCAGAAGCTGCTGGAAGGTGGGGGTCACAGGGAGATCTGTGTCCACGGCCTGGGCCTGGCCATCAACAGGGCTATCAACATTGCCCTTCAACTGCAGGCCAGCAGCCAGGGGGCGCTGCAGCTGGCAGCCAACACCTCCACCGTGGAGCTCGTGGACGACCTGGAGCCTGAAGATCCGGATGAGGCCGGGGAGCCAATGACGCGCACGCGCAACAACTCGGCCATTCACATCAAGGTTTTCTACCCCGACCCTCAGTGAGCTGAATAGAGGCGTGTCAGGCAGAGGCTCTCCGGGAGTCTTCAAGTCCTATTAATTCCCTTGTGAACACAACATTGTTGCGTGCATGCGTGTGTGTTCAGACCAATGAAGACAGCAGCAGAGGACTGCAGAATGGACAATGTGTTGGCTGAACGTTATTCATTAAACTGTGTTGGAATACTCCAATTGGGACAACCTCAGTTGACCAAATATATTGAGCTTGTTTGTCTTGGGTTGTGTCACTTGCAAATGGTTCCTGTTGTACCTTTTTCTTTTTTACATTGCATGTCTCGAAGCAGCAGAGGCGTTTGCCAGGTGAAACCTCAGTATAGTTTAAATACTTGTAGACATGGCTGTGCCAGATGTGAACGTACAAGTGTCTTTCATTTTGAGGCCCGACTCAAAAGTGTTCAAGTGTTTACAGTTTCATATCTGTATGTTTTCAAATATACAAACAATTAGAATAACTGAAGAATACTAAAGTTTATTTATAAGTGTTGTAGTAGTAAATGTCCACTAGATGTCAGCACGCTAAATCTATTACAGTTTGGTTTCAGAACGTTGGAACTGCTGGTGGTGGTCATGTTCAAAATTAATATGTAATGGACCTGTTTTTAGGAAGACAGCGTATTTGATTTCTTTACGAAAGAATAAATTGTATAAATATATAAAATGTGCTGGAATGTATCCTCGACTCTCACATCTTCAACTCCACTGACCGGAGCAAGAGAGATAAT
Organism: Cyclopterus lumpus; assembly: GCF_009769545.1. NCBI lineage: Eukaryota > Metazoa > Chordata > Actinopteri > Perciformes > Cyclopteridae > Cyclopterus > Cyclopterus lumpus. Next base: position 7,715,046 of record NC_046983.1, on the reverse strand, counting down.
GAATGAAGTGGACAGACTTCCCGTTGTCGTGTTTCCATCCATCCTTTATCCAAGAATAATATTTTGTATTTAAATATCAAATAACACAGTGACAACACAACAAATAACAGGAAGGACAACATGTACAAACATCCTTAAAAACATCTTGTACTCGCACAACAAGATTAAAAAAATACGGGAAAAAACAAGGAAGAACACTTAACCGGAGTTGCGCATCAGTTGTATAGAAAGCCTTCGAGTTCCCATGACTAACTAATTGCCTGCCTGCTCTTTAAGGAACAAGTAAAAGGAGGCAAGAAGCCGTTTTAACGTCAGAAAATGGAAAACAATTTGCAATTACAGCCTCGCAGGATGTTAATTGTAAAAGGCAAGCAACCTTTTTCCGGGCAGTCTGGCTATCAGTGTGTGGAGACTGGCTGAGTGACGGCAACAACCAAAACACAGATAATGAAGTCTCATGCGACTCTCCTCCACCTCTGTTTCACTGTGAACTGACTTTTTAGTCCTTTATTCTGATCGTTGTAAGGAAAATTCTATGTGAAACCAACAACTGGTGGGATACATAGTACATACAGCAGAAGGCAAATGATGCCAACGAACAACTTTTGTAAATGTTCAGTGTTACACAGGAGAACATGGCAACGAGAGCTTGACTGAAATCTTAAAGATCAGACACTAAAAAACACTAAGACTGGAGCTTAAAAGTAGAAAACCTGTATAAATAGTAATCGCGCAACTTGTACAAATATATAAAAATATTCAAGAGAAGATAGTTGAAAAGGCTTGTGGGATGAGGCCTCATTCGTTCTTTGCCTGTTGGCAGTGGTCGTGGAAATGGGCGCCCTGTCGCAACCTCACAGTACTCTAATTTCCAGGTGCAATCAATATTTTCTGGGTGTTTCGCTCCACGATTCACTCCAAAGAGGTGAGTGTAGGGGTCAAACTCCCTGGAAATGTGCACACACACGCACTGCGTACATATTTAAACTTGCAGCATTAACTCACACACACACATAGAAGAACATCCACACACAAAGTGCAAGAGAGTGCCAGTAGACCAGCGATTGGAGCGGTGCTTCTCACAGGCCTCATTTTGGTCCTCATTTCACCGTGTCCATGTTTCACATCTACGTTCCAAGGTGCAATCATCTCCCGTCCATCCAAACGCCCAGCTGGGACTGTCCTCTCCTTTCTGGGTCCTCCCCTCTCTTTCTGCATGCCGCTTCCAGCAGCCAGCGTGCAGGTCAAACAGTGTCAAGTCCCTCCTCTTGCCTTTCGGAAACACAAATGAGCTCCACCTGGAGTTGGGGAGGGAGATCAGCCCGATCAGCTGACGTCCTGCTGGCAAGCCTGTGCGTCCAGCAGGAGGAGGCGCACTTTGCCTCGCAGGAAGTTGACGTGGACTTGAAGCAAATCAGTTGCAGAGGACGCCCTCCATGTTCCCTCAAGCCCCGCTGCACTCGTTGGTGGGGTGTATTCCTAAAAGACAACACAAATCAACCTGTCTTCATTTGTGTGTGTGTGTGTGTGTGTGTGTGTGTGTGTGTGTGTGTGTGTGTGTGTGTGTGTGTGTGTGTGTGTGTGTGTGTGTGTGTGTGTGTGTGTGAGGGGGGGTTCTGTGCTACAACATGCCACATTTCCCCCTGAAGGAGAAAGCACAAAATAAATGCATCTGATTGACTGAGTTTATGGCATTTCTTTTGGCTTGTATTACAATCTCTCCAGGCTTAGTACACTTTGTTTGTTTTTATGATGAAACTCTTATTTTCGGTTACCCCTGGCCGAGGCTGTTCGTTCAGCCCTCTGAGGCAGATTTGTAATTTGTGATTTTGGGCGATACAAAATAAACAGAATTGATTTGATTTACAGAAGCTTCAGCATTCACAGTCTTACTACGAAAGGCTGAGGCCAACATTTCTAGGGAATCGTCCCATGACATCCCTCAGTTTCTCTATTAACAGATAAATCACCATTTCATTTAAAAGAAGCTACAGACCTTATCAAATCAATCCTGCTGCACTTCTTGGACAGAAATCAAACTACAAGCCTAAAGGCCTCCCCCCCCCACACACACCCACACACACAAACTCCATGAATGACCTCCGCCTGGAAAACGAGCTGAACGAGTTTTACTGTTGCTTTGAACGTCAATGAGGCGGTCCTGACCCCATCCCCCATGACCCCGTCCACCAGCTCCCCCTCCCCCAGCTCAGCATTGTGCTGACCAGCTGTCTCTGGTGTTCACAGACATCTTCAACACCTCCCTGGAGACATGTCACGTACCAGCCTGCTTCAAGGCCTCCACCATCATTCATGTCCCCCAAACAAGGATCATAAGACTTAATGACTACAGGCCCGTCGTCCTGACCTCTGTGGTCATGAGGTCTCTGGAGCGCATTATCCTGTCACACCTCAAAACCCTCACTGACCCACTCCTGGACCCCCTACAGTTCACCTACAGAGCCAACAAGGTCTGTGTAGAACAGACGATGGCGCCCTCCACTTCCTCCTCCAGCATCTGGACTCCCCAGTAAACCACTTTTTATTTTATTATATATACTTGTTTTATAGTACTGTTATCTGTTTGTTGTTTAACATATTTATCTTTAAATTATGTCTTGATTATTGTTTTATTCTATGTATTTTGTTATGCACCTTTCACCTGGTCAAATTCCTTGTATGTGCTACGTAGTATAAATAAACAAATCTGATTCTGATTCAGTCGATGTGACCTCTGAACCTGCCGTCACTCACCTGGATGTTGAGGCTACGCAGCACGGCGTTGATGCTGAGCAGGTTTCTGATGGAGTTATCTATGTGGCTGTGCAGTGCCGTGTTGGTGACGGAGGTCCGTAGCAAGCTGAGGGCCTGTTGCAGGAGCCACAGGCCCGACTGCACCTCCTGGGCTTGCTCTAATCCCTTGCCAAAAAAAAAGAGACCGAAGACAAGAGTTTAAGAGCAGCCCAAAAGGCAGCAAATGTTGATGGACTTCACAGCGGATTTAAACCTGTTGTCGGCTGCTATAACGTACAGATTTGTCCTGTAGCTACTTACATTTGTTTTCTCCCAGACATCAAAGTCGACACTGGTTTGGGGAACAGTGACAGACTCTGACAGGCTACATCCTTCTCGACATGACTTCTAAGAAAACAAGAAAGGCATGATGTTAGTGTTTAGGCTACGTTCACCCAGGGGTGCGTAGACGTTCGCTACGCCTGATATCCTGGACCACGCTAGCTCCGAGGAACTAGGCCCTGAGATCAGAGTGCATACATGTTCCTCTCACCATAGCGACTTCTGCGTCTTGTGCTTCTTTAATGAAATGGTTTAGGACTCTGAGGTCACAGATGGGCCTCAGCGGGGTCGCTAGGCCTGGCTGGGTCCACTCCAACACCATCAACAGCAAGGCAAGCAGTCCTGCCAAAAACAGGTACGACAGATACAGTCACACAAATGCCGCTGAATGTCAACATGGAGCCAAAACACATGGAATATGTGCGACGGGTCCCTAAAATGCTAAATGCCATCTCGGTCGTTGCTACTGAGGGGAAATAAAACCCTGTGACAGGTGACAGTCATGATTCAAGGACATATTCCTGCAGGGATGAGTCTGGCCATGACACCATTGTCATTCGAAGACATGTAATTCTTAATTCCACCAATTTGTAAATTTCCCGGATTAGTACAGTGTTGAAGAAAAGAGAGAGTAACCAATCAACCACTCCTTTGCATGAACATCACAAGACTTTAGGAACAACTGTGTCTTTTGTAACGTCTCCGCTCTGCCCACCGCCCTCGTCTGGTGACGTCCATCATCCTTTTTTTCATGCATCTCAGTGAAAGGGCCGGCCTTCAGGGGGAATGATGTAAGATTTCAATCTTTGAATCTTTTGTCTACAAATACTTCATTCCCACCGTTAACATCCTATGACCTACTCAGATACAGGGCTTTTCAGATAAGTAGGTACGCGAACAAATATTCACCATTGTTGATCTTCTTAACAAAATCCCAAATGTCTGTTTGCTGTGAGGTCAAAGGTCAATTACTAAACAATACCTTTCGAGTTACTAGGGATACTGTTGTCACAGATGACAGATCACAGACTATTTAAGCTGTATCCTGCAATCAGCAGGACTGAGAAGTGACTCATTCATTTTGTTACACACTTGCGTATCACGCCTAGGAAACCATGTGACATCCTGGATTCTGAACCGAAACCTGCCGATATCATGACAGTGCAGAAATGACTGCATCCTTGTTTTACACTAATTTAGAACAGAGTGGTTCTATAATTGGGCCGCTTGTCAGTCTTATTCAGAAATGTAGACCACGTTTCTTGATAATATCAAGCATACTGAGCTCAATGCACTTGGCAATGAGAGTGTCCCTGCTGTTGTGGGTCATGTGGGTCCGGCCTCAGTCCTCTGTGCCACATGCTGAATACGCTCTTTCACAGAAGCCTGGTTGTGGGACGCAGAGAGGATGATAGGAAATACAGAAGATCTTCCCAGGCAGACAGGTCAAACACAGGCTAGATTAAGTCCACAGGCTCCCAGATAACGAGAACAAATTAATCTTAACGGCAGAAGAAGAAAAAAGGTTAAGCTAATACTGCAGGTTTGCTACCACTGAGGTCAGTCGTGTAATCATCTTAACCTCCATGCCCCCTTTACTCTAACGTCATGGAGCAGACTGTCAATGACACATAGGACCAAATTTTACCAACCCTATGTTTCACATAAATATATATATATATATATATATATATATATATATATATATATATATATATATATATATATATATATGCATGCAAACTTTCGATCAACAATCTGGTCCCAGGATTTAAATAATCTTTAACATATAACAATTAATATTGCAGTTTCAGTGGCAAATAATGTCACATGGCCTCCTCTCCATACACTCGGACGTTTGTCATAAAAATAAAATAAAGAACATGGCTACTATAAATAACTTTATAGAAGTGTGAGGATTATCGCTGACCTTTTTACCTTGGCCATTGCCTACGTGAGAATGCATCAATCTAAACTGTGTTATCTCTCTCTCTCTCTCTCTCTCTCCATTGGTGGAATTCAAACTAAAGGTTAACACCTTAATCTGCCAACATCAGCTGCCACAACCATGTTAGCTATTTTAAATTGGAAGTCACAGTCCCCAAGTGGCAGTGCTTTGTCACTCCAGGTATGAAACATGATGCTTTTGGAAAGATGACCGGATGCTCACGTGAGCTGATGCCTTTGACATGTGTCATTAATAGCTAAGTTGTGTCAAACAGGTGCACAGAGGGAGCTCAGCAATGTGGCCCAGTGACACTAAAGATTAAATGTCACAGAGGGCTGCTGGAGGATGCTATTAAAAGTGCATCTGAGCTTCGGAATAGTTGCTTTTAGATGCTTTGCGACCTCCTTTCTATTTTGAATAGGTATTCCCCATCACAAAGTGGAGAGTTGTAAATAAGTAGCTATCAGATGACACAGGTTTGATATAATTTCCTGTCCGACTTCTCTGGAATCCCTGATAGCCTTTGAAAACCCTTTTCTCTTTTTCTGCTGACATAAGTATGTGACGAAACTGCAGATTCAGCTTTCGCATTCAATGCCCTCAACTTCCCATTCTGCTGTGTCATGCTACAGAGTAATGACAGAAGATGTATTTTCCCCAGTGGACAAGACAGAAGGCACAGCGCTCAGCAACCCCTCATGAAACCATTGCATCTGCAGTGGCTTACAGGAAAAGGAAATAAACAATACATGTTTGTTTGGAAATCAAACACCGCAACTAACTGATTTAGTGCCTTGCTCAACTTGGTACGGTCCAAGACCAACATGATGCTTTTTATCAGCTTGGCAGCTTTAAAAAGGCTCTCTATCTGTGACTACATTGTTGATTTTGATTATTGATTTTGTTCCATGTCCATCACCTTTAATTTGGCTAAATTATGTTTAGAGGATTGTAGTTTACAGCAGCTTTCTAAGTTGCATTAAACAATCTATTCCCATGAACTTCATATGCAGGAAAAGAGGACACCTTTTTTAAATGTAAAAGACCTCCAAAGAGGCTTTAAACCATCTCAAGATTAATTTTCACCCATACACATTATTAAATACTATGCTTATTTCCCGTAAAGCTGTGTTCTGATTTGTGCCCAACTCTTTTTCCTGCATGCTTCGTGGTGATATTCATTGACCGCAGTTCGTGGGACTAAATTGTCTAACGCCACATGCGAAAATGCTGCACGCCTACGTCCACACACACACACACACACACACACACACACACACATCCCATATCATTAACGTGATAAACGTGTTTTAAAAAAAAAGACTGCGCAAATACGGACGGATGCGGCGCACAAAGGCGTTTCGCACAAAGTCACGCACGAGACCATATCATGTTTCAGGCGCACTTACCTCGATTGGTTTTCTGCAACATTCGGGTGCCACATATTTAAGAAACATTGTGTGTTAAAATATATGCACGACCTGTACGGCTTCAGCTATAAAAGGCACTAAATCCAATAAGTCCAGCATACAACCAAGTGCGCCGGTCCCCCAGCGCTGGTCCCACCGGCGTGTTGGTCCGTGTCAAAAAACCATGTGGGGCTGCTGGGGAGCGCAGTCACCTACCAGACTTTGCATCACTGCTGTGTTTGGCAAAAGCTTGTATTTACCCCCCCTAAGGATATAGCGATAACGTGTAGTACGAGGACGCGCCTTTTTACGCATCACGGTGAGCGATAAAACATCAACCCGTGCATGCGGGAAAGCGTGAAAATAGATTAAAGCCGGTGTACAGAGGATTACAAAAAAAATCATGTCCATAACTCACTGGGAAACTCCATCGCGGTGTCCACATAACCCCTCACAGGGTCCTCGCGGTTTGGCCCATAGGTCCGTCTATTGCCGCTTAATTGGAAACGAAGCTCTTTTTGTGGATCTCCAGCACTTATCCGGTAGGTGTTTCTAAAAACTGATCCTGTTTGATTTTTTTTATTGATGACTTTGAAAATAAGGTTGCATTGTTTCAATAACAATCTAAACTACCTCCTCCCTTATTAAGGCACAGCTGTTTTCTTTCATTGTCATCCAAATAATAGGCTATCCCTGTTTATAAAACGTGTGGTCCTAATAAGTAAAGAATGTCTCGAAAAAACGGAGACTTCCCATCCATTGTTCGGCTGTTTTTTAGAAACCTCCATTTCAGTAGAGTGTCTTTTTCAAAAACACTGATTGTGTAAATATTGAAATTTGTCCTGATTGCCAAAAGCATCCCGTTTGTATTAAATAACTATGGCCGGTGTCACATGCCAAGACACAGTGGTGGTCTAATGATGCCACGCAGAAATCCAGGTTTAATCGAACTTCTGAAATTTGACTTTTGACAAATGTATACTGGTGGCAGCAGGCCAGTAAGCATACAGTATATATGTTAGTTGCACTTTGCACATTACTCCCCCCCCTTCTCACGGTGACACACGTCCTTCCAAAACGTCCTCCTTGTGCTCTTTACCCATGCGTTTCAAGGTTGTTCCCCCCCCCCCCCCCCCCCCCCTCCATGGCAAGACAGCAGGCACTATTATAATATATTATATAATGTTTTAATGAATGAAAAAGCATGTTAAACTACACACTGCTGCTGCTATTAGACCTATATGTACCTTGATTATGTTATTAATTGTTAAAAGTCCAAATGAATGAATGCACGATATATAGTTTCAGTCGGCATCAATGAGTAGTTGTCTTCGGCAGATTTAGTATGACAAAAAGTATAGTGAATCCCACTCGTATACTTCAGGCGCCATCTTGTGATATGATTTGTTAACGGCTTTGAAATGTCATTGAAGAGGACGAGATAGGATGTGAAAATGCTCCGTGGTGCCATTAGGCCTGGACAATAAATGGATATGATCCTGATCATTTTTACATTATCGACTTTCCGCACATTGTCATGACCTCCATAATGTGTATGTTATCGACTTATCGTACGTTGTATGATCATGCCATCGCTAATTTTTGCAGACCTCGAGTTTTCCTTGTTGTGTCTGTTGTTGATGTAAACAATTGATGCCAGAAACAACACCACCATTATAAGACTTGGGCATTGTGGCGACACAGCAATTTTCTGATTTAGTTTAAATCTATCAGAAAATTATGACAATGTGTAGACTTCCCTCCCATGGTCTCCTTTGGGGCGTCCCAGACATTATTAATCAAGCATGATATACAGTATATTGGCAGATAAGTTGAATTGTTTTCTCTGGCCAATGTTGGAAGGACAATTTATAGTGAATGCCTGTAATGAAGACGAGGAGAAAATACAAGATAGGATCTCAATATATACATTTTTTTCAACTGATGACAGTCCTTGTCTTTACCATTACTGTTACCATTAATGCACAGAAATATGTCACAGAACTGCAGTCTTGCCTGTAATTCTAAGATCACAAATGTTATCCAAGACATATTTCAAAAACCCTTTCAACTGGAGAAAGACCCATTGCAAGAATACAATGCAATTTACAAATAATTACAATTAGTTGAAATACTCCCAACCCCCTCTTGTGGGTGGGGAGTAAATTCATTTCAATTAACTGTATATGACAAAATGACACTGACCCTGACCCAGGTACAAGGAGTAGCAAAGACCTTTCTGTGCCATCATCAAAACAAATCATATGCTTTAGGAATGTGCACGCTATTTCAAGGAATCAGTCCATATGGCTGTATGCATACAGTGATGGCATACAGCCATTCTCGTCTCTGCACTTCAAGAAGGCCTGTTCATGTCCCATGTCACCCACCTGACCCTTGAGTAAAGGAAACGTATAGACATTTCCTGTAACACTCATCTGTGTGTCATAGAGGAGGGGACCCACGGGCTTTTGCCCCACACAGGAAGTACAAAATATGTTTGCATATGCATTATCTGGAGCAGACATGCAATGTCAAGTGACCCACACTTGGAAACACACGTTTGCACACTTACTATTTTTCATAAGCTCATAAGTCAGGTGCTTGTGTAACATTATATTGTATCTAATATATAAATAATGAAATCTCAAACAATATTTCTGGACTTTTTCCATTCTCAAACATTAAAATGCCCAAATACAAAAAATGCGACGGCTTAAGTTTAGGACTAATATGCATCTGTATTAAAATATGTCTTGAATATTAATCTCATCTTATATATTTATATTGTACTCCTTCTGATATGAGTGACCCTTTAATACTTCATGATCATCGCTGTCCTGGGGAGAAGGCAGTGTTGACAAAAAAATGGTTGCACTATTTGCTCAAAGGGCTGTTTGCTTATGTCTGAGCCAACATGAGGGGGAAAGAGTAGAGACAAGGTACGTGCTGTGGGCCATGATCCGTGATCAGGACATGAGGATTGGGGTGGGAGGCGAGTGACGTGTGAGGAGTACTGGGGCCAGCGAGTCCAGTCACAATGACTCCATGGTTGGAATGGGACACAGTTATTGGATGTCGGGTGATGCAAAGTTCGCCATGAATCCAAACAATCTCTACCTGACGGGCAGGAGTGATGCAAATAACATAAGGCGGAGAGGCTTTATCATACTATATAGAAGGCAGTGAAAGTGCCCAGATGTTATATTGGTGTGTGTGTGTGTGTGTTTTTTTTTTTTTTTTCGCTTTCTCATCCAAGTTTTGGGCTCGGAGCCAGCTAGGTCTACTCCTCTGGCGCGACACAAGACAGGAAGCTGATATAAAAGAATGGGGGGGGGAGTTGTTTGTGAGGGACACAGGAGCCAAGGCAGCAGTCAAGACAGTAGCCACTGACAAGGTCGGACGTTATTGTTTCAGCTTGCAGGCATCCACAGTGACATGAATCATATCCCTCTATTGGACATAATGGGATTCCATGGTGATAGCCACAAGTGTGGAGAAACATTCCCGGAGTGTGTATAACTGTATAGACCACCTGCCTCAATGCATGCTTGCCGTCTTGTGCACTGCAGTGAGCGTTCATGTGCCGTCAAGTCGTAGTAAAAGTGTGTCAGATCAAGACTAAAGGCCTTTACACACCTGTGTCATTTTCTCACCAAACTTTCCGTACGAAGTTGATTTTTACTACTTTCACACTGCAAATAAAAGGCATCAACAAATCACGTTGGGCGGGATTAGGTTGAGTTGCAGCAATTATGAAACAACAGCACGAAGGCTGCGTAGCCGACAAACCGCATTGCTCTTTTTTAACCTCGACAAAGGGAGCACAGATTTGTTTGGGGTGAGTATTTAGCTTTTTTTGTGTGTTGTCTATTTGTCAAAGGCTGTACTTTGACCCAGCTTTTCTTTGAGCCGCATGCTAGCGCCAGAATGCTAACATGCTAGTGTTTAGCAGGTATATTGGCTCCAGCGTGTTAACATGCTAAGATGCTGTATATCGTATAAATACGACTTACTGATAAAAGCCTGATGAACAATAGGAGAATTGTCTGGCACTAAAAGGTAATGTGATTACTCCAGTATATGTGTGCTTTCAAAATGTACAGCCAACACTAGAGCATTATTCTAGGCTCAGCATCTCCCTTATGTCTTGCTCTTGTTTACCTTTCTTTGTTTGCGCCTAAATAAAACAATAAATGCGCTATATTTCAATGCAACCATGTCTTGTTTTGCATCCGACTAAAATGCCGTCCATCCAACACACCTTATTCTTTTTCTCTTCATGTATCGGTTCCACGCCTAGCTGCAGTGTGAAGGAACATACTTCCCATTAGGCATGTTATCTCTCACCGTACTAATCTCTGAGTATGCTCTGCATTCAGGCATTATTGATTGTAATATAACTGACGGACCTGGTTTTATTCTGTGGTCATGAAAGTTTGCAAAGCAATATGTGGGGGTCAGGTGCATTTAGCTTACGCAGGTGGTTTACTACAGTTATTGGAAAGTGTTTGGAAAAGGGAGGGCACTTTCGAAACATCCTAATATAATAATATTTGGCAGGTGGTTGGACGAACCATGTGTCAATCACACTCTTGCCAAAGTTAGGAGAAGAGCAAATAAATATTTTGTTCAATGGAGAAAAGCCTTCGGTGTCGTTCTTTGCCCTCTCTTTCAATGAAGCAATACTCTCCCGTTCTAATAGAACTCATGTCATTGCAGCATCTATCGTCTTTAGGAGCCGCAGAAAGAGTTGCCTCTCCGTGACACACTCCTAAAACACGACCCCCATAGATGCCACTAAATCCTCACAGGACACTGATTGGTCCAAATCACGTGGCTTGAACGCAACATCTCGGCGAGGAAACTCAAGATACGAGACCGGAGTTGGAGTTGAGAGACAACAGGATTGCTTCACAAGTAGCCAATTTAAAAGCTAATTTCAAACCAACAAAATACTAAATCATCGCCAAAAGGTTGGCTGATGGATTGCATTTCGGGCCAGTGCGTTCCGCCTCGATTGCTCCGTTTACCTGCATTCAACCGAAGCCTGCTGAAACGTGATTGGTCAGTACTACTCAGACTGCAAATGGAAACCAGAGCGCTTCCGATGCCAACATCGTGTCCAGTTGCCCACAGCTTCTGCATGCCAACGCAGTAATCTGTTTATTACTTGAAGCCTGACAGGATGGATTATCGTGAGATCCCGCGATTCTCGTGAGATCTTGTGATATATGAGAATACAGCTGCCGTGCAAGGTAACATTTCCCTGACTGCCATGTGAGACGTGTACGTCATGTCAATGATTGTGTCATGGGAGAGAGGAAAGGCACCCTTCCTCCATCGTTGTCATCTAGAAATAATAACTAAAACACTTTATAGCACCGGAGGCAGGGGTTCACCTCCTTCATGACTGGCGGCATATTTGTTCACGTAATATATATTTATAGGGGAGGAAAAGGGCTCTTTACAAAAAAATACCTGTGTAAGTGTGGACTAGGACTTGGGCCACAAAAGCACTTTGGTCAAGGTTAAGGAAATATCCTGTTTATTTTCTAAAGTTATTGGAATAAACACATGTCTTGTGGTTCGAATGACCCCGTCTCTCACTCCATCGATCCACTAGATGCCCTCAGACTTTCTTTCCCTTCATAATCAACTGACTTCCCCACCCTTCTACACGCCTCCACCCCCATCAGCCTCTCCCTCTCTCTCTCGATATTTTTCCCCAAAACCTTTATTTAAGTCAGCTCCTCAGAGTTAATAATGTCAATCATGCTCTGTTGCAACTTACGGATACTGTGTTACAAGGCCGGATATTGTGGTGACAACGACTGGAATGTTTTGCCGGTGCGTTCAGAAAAAACATTTGCTGTTGAAAATTAGTATTGAAATATAATTTCAAAGGGACAGGGAAGCCTTTTTCTGAAGCTGTCTGAAGGTGGTCAAAATGGCTACGAACATCCACCTCAAACTGCAAGTTTATTCTGGAGCACTGCACTAGATATTCCAAACGTTCTGTCGTATAATAAAGTGGGCCTCAATAGGCTAGGAAAAACATAATGTTCCCGTCGGGAATGAGAGACATCAAACATTATCTGATGAGTCATGCCAAGACCAATACTTGCGTCACACACTCTAGTGTAACATGAGTCACTATATTTGATAAAGCACAGGAGAGCACAACCCACATCACTGGTACGAGGGGCGAGAAGGTAAACATGCCCTGTGCCTTAAATATCATAGGGGAAATTATTCATTCATTTTCATTTCACTTACCCTCTGTGCATGTAAAAGCTTCTTGTCAGTCCTTACAAGTCATTTACAATATAAACATAATGTATATCAAATGTATATTATATAAAAACAATGGTGTTGAACAAAAACCTAATGGCACGATATTTTACCATGAAATCAACCCATCTTAGTGTCCCCTTTGACCTGTATATTGTATTTCCATCTATGCATGCATATCTCTGTGAAACATCGTGCTGGCTCAAATATTTCTGTTAACCATGATACTATATCAAAAGAGAACCAATGCATCCTAAAGTCTTTAATACAGTGGCTTATTTTCAGGGACGCAGATCCAGAAGTGTCGCGGAAGGAGACACTGCCAAGTGAAAACTAGCAGGTTTCCCCATTTGGTCCGTCACAAGTGCTTCTGCTGCAGACAGTGGATGTATAGCGCATACAGTGCATGGCTGCAAAACGGTCCCATTCTTACTCAATTGTCTGTTTATTCTAGTGCGCTTGTTGCCGAGATATTTTAGGTTCCATTGCAGTTCTTCAGCCTCTTTGTGGAAATTCCTCATGGGTTTGTCTCGGATGAGACGCGCATTTAGAAATGGGACGTTTAAAAGTATTAAAGAAAAATAGATTTACAACCTCCCGTACATGTATGGTAGTAACTTCAACACATCATTCACAAATTCATGTTTATTGTATAATGCACAAACATTAAGCCATCAGGGTCTGTGCTGTTGCGTTTGGTTCTCCTGGTTAGCTACAACTTCCTCGACGTCTGCTCCACTGAGCTTTGGTTTAGGAGCGTCCTCAGTCAAAACAGGAACAGCACTGTGCCGGCATGCAGCATGGAAGTGTTGTACTACATGCTCACACAGAGTTCAGTCCATCTGCGGCTTGATGTTGCAGTTGGAATTACCGAAGTTTGCAAAAACCCAAATTAGGAAGCTTCCTTTATTATTCATCCGTCAGAGATAATGAACATATTTGTGCCACAGAGAACAGAAGGAAAAAAAAACTCCTCCCTACATAAATGTATTCAAGTCTATTACTCAGTTTACATTATGGCAGATTCATCTCTTCTGTCAATGTTTTATGTTTGTAACCAGCAGTGGTGTGTGTGGGGGGAGGAGGAGCTTTAGTGATGGCCATAGTACAATACTCCTGCAGCGGGCCTCCATGGCTTCAAACGTTATGAAAAATAGCTTGTAGGACCTCAACATGTTTTTTTTGGGTACCTCCAAGTATTAATCAGTAAAAATTCAAAATCTTAACATTCATGATGAGATGGATTCTTTATTGTCCCCTCACATAACTCCCCTAGCGTTGGTCTCAACAGTCATACCCACCTAATTGTAGAGTTGAAAAAAGGCTCCATAGTGACTGACTGACAGACGACCTGTCCAATGGGAGCGTGGCAGAGTGTGAAGTGGCCCAACTGTTGAGTCCGCCTCATGCTTCTTTTCTGTCGGAAACACAACTGTCTAAATGATCGTGTAATTGTTTTATTCAAACTATATTTATATTAAATAAATAATAAAAAGGGTTGAGCAACCTGTATCTCGTCGAGTTGCGTTTCCAGGGTGGCCACTGTTCTCCTCTCCGGTCTTTCCAAAGCAGTCATCAGAGTCGCAGCATCCACACAGAGCATTGTCTCCCTCTGTGGCTCTCCAGCTGAATGACAGAGAAACATGCAGATAAAACACCTCAACATTCACTGACCTGTCATCAGTGGACATTATGAGTGGATACTGAAAGAAAGAAAAAAAAAAAATCACATGAGAGAACGAATCACGGGGAACTGATTTAACTACAGGGCACCAGCAGCCTGGCAGCCTTACCTGAATGTGGGTCTGTGGAAGGAGCAGGCTTTATTAAGCTGACTGGGAGAGTTTGGTTTCAGAGTGGCCCTGATGTGGCAGCTGATGAACATCTAGCAGAGAGACAAATAAATAAAGTGCATTTGATCACGCTGGATTATTTTCAACAAAAGAAACAATTATCTTTTGGCCCAAGATTCATTCAAAATGTGAAATGCTTTACAAACATGGATGAGGAATAGTGATACAACTTTATGCTGAAATAAAAACTCTGATTATAAGTTTCAGAAATTCAGACAGTAATGAACCGACGGCTCCTGTCCAACGAGGGGTTGTTACCTGCTCCAAAGACTCAGAGTTGAAGTGGAAGGCTTGGACGCTGAAGCACAGTCGGTTCTCCTGCTTCCTTGGGAAGAATTTAGATGAAGACCCCGGCAATACACTGTCCATCAGACATCTGCATTGGAGGAGCAACACATGCTGAAAAGACTCCATGAATGGCATCAAATGTAGACATGGTGTATCCAACCTAGCCAGATACATGCTGATGGAAGACCGAGCTAGGCTTGTGCTGAACTACCCACAAATGAGAATTGTTTTTACGAGTACATTGTTTATCCTATCAGAAGGAAAAATTGACCCGTGGTTGCTGATAAACTTGTAGCTTGGCAGGGAGAGAGGGTCCGGCTTCAGCGTGGCGACACAGTGGTCGACAAACAGAGCAAGAGGCGGGTGCAGCGGGGCCTCCACGCTGGCCTCCAAAAACACTGCTTCCCCCTGCTGATACACAGAGGAACTACGTAGAGCGGTGCAGTCACCTGCATGAGAAACAGACAGACAGTTATTTTCAGTCCCAATTTGAGAAACAATATGGCCACACGTTGAGAGAAACCTTCTACCGAGACAGACTCGGGACGCAGCAAGACGGTGATTTCACCTGCCACGGTGCGAAGGGAGAAGTGCAGGAGGCCAAAGGCGCTGACAGTGGAGGTCATGGGCAGCCAGGTTGGGGTCAGCGGTTCCCCATTCACCGTCTGCTTCCTGCGCTCACACAAAGATCATAAGGCACGATGACAAAAGCGTTGATGACAGTGAGCTGCCGTCCAACATGAGGCCTAAGTTACCTCTTGTAATGGCACTCAACAGGTATGACGACAGTGGTCGCCCCTCTAACTATCACACCGCCTGTAGAGGTGGGAACCACAGCACGAAGCAGTACCAGCTGGTTGGAATACACAAGCCACTCACCGCGAACCTGGATGATGGTATTTATGAAGAAATGCATCAAACCATGAATTAAAAATGATATATATTATTAATAAAAAAAAATTTTTAAACGTATATGCTTCCGATCAATAAGTCTTACGCTGGACTCGGTCCCACATTCCCGTAGCCCCGCAGAGAGGACCATGTGGGAGTCCGACACCGGGCCCTTTGCTTCGCAGGACCTCTGCTGCATGGAGTTCGCTCCTAGTCGAAGATTCTCAGGTTTGAACGGAACACGTTTCTCCTCAAAAAACTGTCGCTTTACGGTTATTGTCACTTCCACTTCTCCGCATTGTACCTCAGGTCCGACGCTTTCCCCAGTTCCCAGTTCCACATCGCTATTTTCTGCAAAGGAAACGCCGAACACGGACAGCAGAAGCACGAATAAGTGGACTAACCGTGTGTATTTTACCCGGGTTGCCATTTATCTAATTATGTTTTTGATTTATTTTATTTTAAGAAGGAAAAAAATCTACTGATTATCAAAAAAAGTATTATCAAAAATTCACTGATTATCATCAAATGAATTGCAGCCAGGTGTGTTGAGATGTGTTGTGCTCGCGTGCACTGGATAGCGCTTATGCTCTCTTCAAAGACGGCTAAAAACGTTGTAAGTCTCAAACAGCCGGAATATGCTAAACCACGACTTGAAGCGACGAGATATTTACTTGGAATGATTTAATACAAAATATGATGTAGACTGTACTAGTTATTTGTAATGAACAGTTGTTAAAATAGATTGTTTTTCTTCGTGGGAAATGTAGAGTAAGTATTGAATTGATGTTCCACTTTAAAAAAAACAATTTTTAACCTAGAAGGTTTGCTTCTATCCGCAAGAATGAAACGGCGCTGACGAAAAGCTCCTGAAGGCACCGTCGTCAGTGGGAACAATTCTTAGACGGAACCATTGTTCTCCCAAGTGCAGCGGTGGGACAGATGTCGCAGTTACACCAGAATACTTCCGGGAGAATAGTTCCTGTTTACAAATTAAAATGCAGTGCGTTAAATGAGAAGTCTGTGCCCTCGTCACAGACAATTGGGTACAATGGATAACAATGTTGTGGTGGCGGAAGCTGAGGAGATCAACTGGGGAGAAAGTAGAGCTGAAGACGGGAAGATTATGAACAAGACCGAAACCTTATCAAGTAATGTCCACGTCGGTCTCCCCGACCCACTCACAGATGCTGTAAAATGTTCTCTCATAAAAGGAGACTATCTCTACTTCCATTACGGCTGTGATGGACAAGACGACAGGGGCTGGGGATGTGGCTACCGCACCGTTCAGACAATGGCTTCCTGGCTTTGCCGTAACTGCCTCCCGTTGAAGGACAAACGCGAAGCTCCGCCGAGCCTGCCGGAAATCCAGCACGCCTTGGTCACCGTGGGGGACAAGCCGGGCTCGTTCTCGCGCTCCAGGGAGTGGATAGGAACATTTGAAGCCTCCCTGATCCTTGACCTTTACTATGACGTCCCCTGTAAACTGGTGCACGTGAGAGGCGGCGGGGCAGAGCTGGAGCGCGTCGCAGTGGAAGAGCTCCATCGGCACTTTGAGGAGCACGGCTCTCCAGTCATGATGGGAGGGGACAGGGACAACTCCTCCAAGGGGATATTGGGGGTGTGCACTGGGGACACTGGTAGCCACTTGCTCGTCGTGGACCCGCACTACTATGGAGGTCCGCTGGAGAAGACCGAGCTGCAGGAGCGCGGGTGGGTGGCGTGGAAAAGGGTGTCGTCTCTAGATCAGTCTTCATTCTACAATCTGTGTCTGCCTCAGAGCGCCAACAAATGAACATAAACTAAGCGACAGACGTGTTCCTGTAACTTACAATGTCCTGACTGTGAAGCTCTAAGGTGTCCTGTGAGGGCAGACCCTGTAATTGACTGCAACGCCATCCTGTGGATGAAATCAGCAACTACAGCGTATTTGAAGAACAGGGTGATTTAGAAAAAGGAAAAAAACTTGATGAGCAATTTCTTCATTATTGCTATTCCTTACTAAAATTCAGCTGAATCTTTAAGTATTTCCCTCGATGGTGCTTTAGTTTGTATTCATTTTAAAAATCTCTCCATGTGTGAATCAATAGTGTTACTACCATTCGTACCAACAATTAATTCACCGTAGACATTGCAGATGTTTGGATTTTATTGGACTTTTGACCATCAATTAATCAAGTAATTTTTCAACCAAATATACTTTGATTCTATTCTTCTCAATTGTCCACCGTTGGTTTGAATAAAAAAGCAATGTGTAGATTTTGGTTCCCTAGAGATGTGATGGACATGTTTCCTTTTTAAAATATTATTTTTCCACACGTAGACTTAACGATTAGTCGAGAATAATAAAGTGGAATCTAAATGAAAATGATCTGTATTTGGAATTAATGAAACAGACTCTAATCAATTACACATTTTATTGTTCACAATATTTAGATTTGACAACACCTCTTACATCCATGTATACTTTCAGTATGAGAACCCTGTACCGCTCCACAGTGCTACATTAATGTCTAACTCACTTCAAACTTGAACTGCAACAAAGGTCACAGCGACTTTTATCTCAGTTTTCTGGCACACAATCACTGTAGAAGATCTGGAAGTTCTTATCCACATCCATCCTCCCCTTGAGAAATTTCTCCAGGTTCTTGAGAGGAACCTCCACCATGTAGTTGTTGACGCGGTCGTTCAACCCGTACGCTGCAAACACGGGGAACTTGTAGCGCACAATGCACGGTGCGTTCTGGTCAAACTCGACGCAGCAGTAGGCCGACCACATGTACTCCGACACGGCCACCCTGTCCAGGTTGTTGCGGCGGATCGTGTGCCTGGAGGTGGTGACCCTGGTGACCACGAAGACTTTGTTGAGGCGCTTGCGGACGAGGTCCTGGTGCTCCGCCCAGGGTCCCAAGTTGAACTCCCTGCTCTGGGGCACCACGTTCGTCAAGCTGTAGGTGGAGGCTTTGTCCAGAGGGTCCGCCTGATGCTCGTCAGGATTCAGCTGGCCCTGCTCGTACTGAACCACATCGGCATAGTCCTCCAGGACCGCCTGGGTGTCCTCAAAGTTCATGTGCATGCTTGAAGATTGGGGGAAAGTAGATGTAGGTGGAGGCCTCGTCATCAGGGTCGTCCTGATGCTCGGCCGGGTTCAGGGTGCCGTGCTCGTAAAGGACGGCGTTTGTATAGTCCGTCCAGAACCGCTTGGGCGTCTTAAAAATTCATGTGCATGTAACCACGCGGGAAGGGCTGCGTCTGTGTCAGAGGACATGGAGAGCTGTGTGAGACAGACGGACAGAGCAAGTAGAATGTGGTTACACAACATCTGCTCATGGTAAAAACCTTCCTTACCTGCACTGCAACTAATAAAGACATCTGGAGAAATTAATTAGTGTAACATTATGTTACATAATACTTGTGAAAAAAAGGGTGATTTCACAGCAAAATAGTGGATGAGTGACATTAAATGTATTGGGAAACACTAGATATCCATAGGCAGTGCACTCTGAACCACATTTTTCATTTCATTTTATTCATGTTTTTTACAGAGAGTACATTGTCAGTCATCAATATATACAACTGAAGCAAAAAAAACCATATCCTGAGTAAAAGTTCTACATTGAATTCAAGTTTTAAATTGAATTAATGAATAATCCACTCAAACTCTTGCCTGTATGATTTTGTCAGTTGCAGCACCCTTTCCCACACACACTACAACTCACTTGTGTTAAAGATAGTAAATACTTCTCATAGACAGTATTTTCTTATTATTAATTTCATTTGTTCAGCGCCATATCTACAGTAAAGGCAATTAACCTAGAATAAGGCCTAATCTGATTAAGACAACATGTGGTGGAGTTTCTCCTCCTTTGAAATACTCATGAATTACAGTTGCATGATGGGAAATGCAGGATGTAGAGTTCTTGAGGATTGGTTGATATTTTACAGGGTGGATGCTACACTTCCATGACCCACAGCGTTATCAGCGGAAAGTCAACGTCTTCATCCAACACACAAGGAGGAAGAGCGACTTCATTCTCCGCTAAGGGCGACTTCACTCCACTATCTCTTTTCATGGCCAACAGTTTATTGCTTTTAGTAATGTTGTGGTTTTCAAATTCAGCACCTTTAACACTGCCTTTATTATAGTTTATTGGACGTAGTCATGTTTGTACAGTAGGTCGGCTTTGTCCTTGACTGTGCGTGTCATCATAGTGAACCACTGGTCAGGTCTCTCTTCTTCCTGAAGGTGGTTTCTGACACACAGCCCTTGTAGAAAATAGTCAGGTCACTGTCTGCATCTGTCTGGGTCTTCAGGAAGCTCACCAGAGTCTTCAGAGGGACTTCCACCAAACTGTGGTCAGTCTGCTCATTCAGGGCATAGCCCCCATAACCAGGGAATATGAATCTCACCTCGTAAGGAGAGTTATGGTCAAACCGCGGGCAGCAGTAAGCCAACCACAAGTGTTTGGGATTGCAAGGCGGTCCCTGCTATCTCGTTGGAGGGTCCCCACAGAAACGGTCCACCCCTGCCACCATGAAAGATTTGCCGTGGCAGCAGTTGTTGAGGCGGCAGCGGATCATGTCCAAGTACGGGTTCCAGGAAGTGTCCAGGAAGCGTGTGATTAACGGGACCACGTTGGTCAGAGTGTACATGGAGGATTTGTCCTCTGACTGGTGCAGGTCAGGATTCAGCGGGCCACGTTTATATTCGACAGCATCTGTGTAGTCCTCCAACACGGCCTGGCTATCCTCAATCAGAGGGGGGGTGTCCTCAGTAAGGGGAAGAGCTCTCATGTTGCCACCCTCATCGTCTGAAACCAACTGTAGGGAAAAGGAAATGAACATGGCGTTTTCATCATTTAAGACATTTAAGCCAATGCCCAAAATCCTTAAAATGCAGAACCAATCTAATCTGACTGAAATACCATTCAACTCAAAGGGTTTCAACTTCTTCCACACATCTAATGTGAATAATGATTGGTTAGTTTTACTAACTGCTGAGACGGTAATTTCTCCAATTGGTATTTATATAAAAAAAGAGTATTTTTTTTAGGGAAAAAAAACATTTCTCTATAAACTTTCTTTAAAACATGTATCCTTTAAATAGAAGTGTGTATTGGGTGATTGACAGGTGCCAATTGCTCCTTGTTTGTCCGGCATTAACTCCATGCAGGCATTGTCTTCTTTACCAAATTCTGCCACCAGTAACCGGCCAAAATGACAGCAAGCAGCAAAGTCTCAAACTCAACATTTAAAAGGTCCCTTTTGTAGACCCATCTTCCTAAAGATGTAAGCTGAGTAGAGGGGGAGGCGGCGACTGCCGTCATACAGTTTGTCCGAGTACCTCTGGCAGACCCTCCTCAGGTCGGCTCCCTCCATCCCCGCAGGTGGTGTCTGCATGTAGAAGAAATGGCTGCAGCCTTTGAAGCTGCTCGACACACTGGCACTCACCAGGGGGCTCGCCGTCAGCAGGGAGGAGACAGGACGCGGGTGCAAAACGGACTCATGGTACTCAATTAACTTCACGTAAAGGTGCAGGTGGTACCACGTGTCAATTTGATAGATTTATAGTGGGGGTGCTGTACAAATACAGTGCAAGAAATAGAGACATTACATTTACAATGGAATAAGGACAAATATAAAATAAAGTGCAAAGACAAACAGATAACAGTACTTTAAACACGGGTAATGTGAAAGTGACAAGTGTATTTAAGTATGAAAGGATGTGCAGGGGAGTGACCGGTAGGAAATTGTCCTGGGGATGAGTCAGTCAGTCAGTGGGGGACCCGGGCTCTGTTAATGATATATATATAAATATAAACTGCCAGTTATTCAACAGCGCCCTCTGCTGACTGAACCCGACACTGTCGTCCACAAAGAATCGCACATGCTCAGTTCGACATTGCTACTCAACATGCTCTGCTCGTCATTCAGTTCCCTTTCAAGGGTATTGATGGCTAACAACTAAAAATACCTCATTATGCATTTTAAGCATGATGCTACTGACTGTAAAGTTAGCGAAACAACTTTGTCAGAAGTTAATGTCTGTATTTTCTGACTACACGTTCCTGCTTCGCGAATGTGTATTGCACTGGCTGTTTTCGGTCTGCGCCTAAAACACAATATTGTGCTAAAGTGGGCCTCGCTGCTCTTTTTACCGGCTAATTAAACGCTAATTAGACGCTCCGCGTTTGAAAACGCCGTTGCAAAGTGCACTCGCGACGGCGTCCAGGCTCTTAAATAGGGGTGTGTTTGCCCTGCTACAACATTGGTTAGCCGCTTGTCAATGTCCAGTCACGTGGTATCACACGGACGGCCATGTTTCCGAAACACAAACAACAAGAAGAGCAGCGACTAGGAGCCAGCAGACACATACTGATACGCAGCAGCGACCGTTGGAGGAGAGGGGAAAAAATAATAAATAAAATACAGAGCACGACTTCTGAAAGTACGATTCTGTCGAATGAAAGACGTTTACCGTGTTTAAAGAGACCAATGCATACGATATATTGGCTGTAGACGCGCCGTGCAGACACCCAGTCTGGTAACGTTAGCTATAAACAGTGAAGGTAAGCCATGGTTCCTCTTTGCAGCTTGTCTTGTAGCTAGCTGGCTAACGGGAGCTAACAAGCTAACCTCGGCTCCAGCAG
The DNA here is from genome assembly GCF_009769545.1 of Cyclopterus lumpus. Taxonomy (NCBI): domain Eukaryota; kingdom Metazoa; phylum Chordata; class Actinopteri; order Perciformes; family Cyclopteridae; genus Cyclopterus; species Cyclopterus lumpus. Next base: position 7,692,638 of record NC_046983.1, on the reverse strand, counting down.
CGGCGGTTTGGATTAATCTGTCGTATTAAAAAAAAAATTGAGAAAAAAAGCGTTTTCACCAAGTTATTTTAAGGTTAAAACGTTGTTGTGTCTGCCATTGTGTTTTGTTTACGTCGCATAAGCCCGAGCTTAACACCGACAACGGAGCGGAGGTGGTCGTCCCGCACATTGGCGGAGAAGGCCGGGGAGTCTGATCCCAGCACTCCGCCCCCTCCGCATCATATCTGGTGTCATTTGAACCGAGAAGCCAAGGCCTTCACGAGCAACGTATACCTTTTTGTGCTAGCTTAGGTGGCGAGCTGGCCAACCTATCTCTTGTTATGCAACGGAAATATATCATGGGTCGCCGTGTCCCGTTGAGACGATTGATTTGGCCTCTTTTGCCCACGAGTAGATGTGCAGTAAGTGGCTTGAAAGGCGAACAATGTAACGATGTGCGCTAATGTAGCTCGCAACCACTGGCGGTGGCTAATGTCAACTCGGGCAATTTCTGTCAATACGTTAGCCATCTGTACGACGAAACAAGTGGCCGTTGTTGAGTTGGTTGAAGTGTATCATTGCTCTACATTGACTGTCTGCTTGAGCGTAGCTATTCCGTCGGCATTCCCGCAACTTAAACTCCTTGTCCCGCCACATTTTGTAGTGCACAACAGTCGCTAATGTCCAAATGCAAAAGACATGTCAATGTTCTGAAGGCAACGGTATCGCTGCGTGACCTTGCTTTGAGTTTCCTCGGTGCAAAGTTTGAACTGGACACTGAAGATGCCCGCTATTGTTTGCCTGTTGTGGCCCGAAGATCGGACAGAGTAAAGTTATTAAAAACTTTGAAGCCCGTACTTAACCGCATGTGGTTTGCAGATGTTGAGGGCCAAGTTTAAATGTCCCTAATTGCTGCGGTTCTCTGTCGATTTAATTGTGATTATTTCAAATCACCCTTACAGTAATCATATGTTTTCTTGTTCTGCTGCCATTTTTAAATATGACAATTAATTGCAATATGTAGATGTCACAATGCTCACTCAATTACTAAACATTCCCTCTTAAGTATTATTACCCGTATCAAATATTTTCCAGATAATTAAAATCTTAAATAAGTTTATCAAACATGCAACCAGAGTGCTGATGGAAATAGTATGATCCCATTTGGTGCTTTTGTCTATCTATATCTCTATGACAATTATATCTTTTAAAGTTTTAATAGTAGTTGACATATCTTCAGTTCACACACATCGGTCCAACGTCATCTCCAGCTGATTAATTCAAAATGAAATTTAACCATTTATACCCACACTGCTGTCGGGTGTAAGTTGAACCTGTCGGCATCCACTTTTCCAACTGTCTGTTGTTGTATATTTGTGTATATATATTCTTTAGTTATGGTAGTGGATATTGGTTAAGCTAAGTAGAAGGTAGACTGTCGAAGTACTCTACTGCAATCATGTTTTTCTGTCATTACATAGTGTTAACTGATTTGCAGTGTGGCATAATAATTTGCAGAAGTGCAACGTTAACAGTGAACAGCACAAAAGACTGCCAACTTTGTCCACAATAACTTTCATAAATCAAATAACGTTGATTTATATTTGATTTTAAAATGACTTGATGTAAATAGTGCACCTACACGAGGACGAGCAACACACTTGTGTCAAAAGCTTGTCTCGACATATGAGAGGACTTGCAACAAAAAAAGCAATATTACAAGTACAAGGTCCAAAAAACCTGTTGATAGCCAAGTCTTTCATAATGTTTAAAAGTAAGTGTGTTTTTACTTCCAACCAGAAATAGGGGCTTTTCTTTTGGGCATGCATCTCTGCACACTGTTGGTAGTTGGTTTGTGTACAACTCTGTACAATGCTCAGAGCTGACCACAAACAGGCAAGAGGCCCGGGTGTCACCGACTGCGGTTAAAAAAAGAACATTGACACGCATATTCCGAATGCGCTGTATATATGTCCGAAGAATGGTCCTAAAACCTGAATATTTTGGGAATATCCCACATGTCCTAATCAGAAAATGCTCCATTTAGAATAAGATTCAAATTTGAAATATATCAAACAGAATATGTAGTTTATATGACCCATATCAAACTTGGAATAACCGTTGATTATTCCCCAATATCGATCTAAAGGGCAAAGACATTTATGTGAACGTGTGCCTTGACCTGGAGCACCTTGCTCTGAACAACAACATAAGCCAATGCTTGACGGTGGAAACATAATCTCTGTGTCATTGCATAGGATGGCACATCTTGAATTCGTCTTGTTGAGATTGGGCTGGTCTGCTCGCGCGTCAGAGAGCAGGCTCCGTGCACATGGAATGTAATGACTAACATGAATGTTGTGCTGTTGAAGAAATATCTAGGTTTAAAATGACACATCTGCCATCGTAAACATTGGTATAAGTTGTCAGTAATGGCAACAGACAGACCGGCAATTTGACATCTGCCAGCCCCAGTTGTACGCACTATTAACATTCCTTAAAGTGACATGGCTTAGTCGCATAAATACAACAGCAAAGAAGATGTAAATGTTTAAATAAGAGGATCCTAGGTATACGTGTGTCATATGGACTTGCTAACCGTATATGAGCATTGGCGGTTAAAATTTAGTTGCCTGGATATTTGTGTAGTTGCCGTGGCATTTTCAGGAACTGTCTCCAAAACAGCTGCCTGGTTTACACCATCGCTGAAATATTCTCCCGTGAGCAGCAGAAAACACGGGGCCACAATTGAGTGCCGCACTAGAAATAGTGAGCTGGTTTCATTTATTCCGTGTCGGCATACCACAGTGTTTTTTCTCCCAGCGCCGTGTGCCATACGTAATGGGTTGATCAATCGGATTGTGCTGGTACCTCCAGGGAGTCCAAGGCCCAATGATCAAATCAAATGACACTTGTTTTCCTATCACAAGCTGTGAAAATGAATCTTGCCAACAGCTAATTTATTAAGTGTACAGTTGTGACTCTTTCTATTTGTCTTGTAATGATTTGATTTCTCTGATCTCCTCTCTCCAACTCTGCTTCATTTCCAGTGGTGCAAAGGGAGGAGGACAGGAAATAAAGGAGTTACCTGGAGGGTCTCCGTCAATCCACATTTCAGTTGGAGCGAGAGAAAAGGGGACAGAGGGAGAGAGGGAGAAAAGAAAAGAGGAGTGCGAGTCGCCCACTGCTCTTGGCAGCTGTTCCAGCAGCCTGTTTCAGTGTTTTGGCTGTTTTGTTCCTGCGTTACTTTTTTGATGAATCACTTAATATTTTTAACTTTAATGTGAGATATAACTGCTGTAAAAAAGAAAAAAGAAGAAAAAAAAGAAAGAAAACATTATTACTAGCCAGAGAGTTTTATTTTGTTCCATTGTTAATTTCCACAGTTGTTTTTTTTTTTTTTTTTTTTTTTTTTATGTTCATCAACCCTTTTCGGCTGTGAGTAGCAGGAGCTTCCATTCTCCAAACTATAGTCGAACCCCCTTCCTTATCTAGTTAGGACCTGACAACCTGGTATTCCTCAAGCACCTGAAACTGGCAGCTATTCTCTTTGTGTCTGTGTGTTTGGGGAGCTCAGTGACCACAGCTTAAGCACCACTCAGCCTTCTAGTCACCTAAGCCTAACTAAAGCCAGCCAGCCCTAGTCTGGTCCAGCCCAGTCCAGCCTGCTCGGATCATCTGGACAGGGTAAGGCAAATGGGGGCACGGGCACATTTCCTCCCAAGTTGCATTTCTTTCATTTTTTTTCAGAAATGAAAACTTGAATTTGCTTTTCTCTCAGATACTCAGTTCTGTGTGGACGTGAGGAATATGACTGCTGAGACTCTTAACTTCGGCCCAGAATGGTAACTGATCCGATTTCTCTTCATTATTTCTGCAACATTGTTTTAAGTCACACTGAATATACAGAGAAGTATCTCCTGATGAAAATCTTCATCATCGTTTCTCCTCATGAATAGATGGGTTTTTGGGCTGCAAATCAAGTTTAATGTGTGTGTTATTGCTCACTCGACTTAATATCTACTTAACGTGCTTGTTGTGGAGCTTTTGGACCTTATCGCCTTCATCAGCAGATATTTTTACAAGTCATAGAACTGAATGTGTTCAAATTGACACCATTGTCATCATTTTTCTGCTTTGAGCTTGAAAGGAATCTTGACACATTCTGTTAAAATGTGCAGATAGTAAACAAAAAAGCCTTCTTGAATGTGTCCATTACATTTAATGGCATTTTTTTGTGTTTACAAAATCCTTTTGGCACTTTGTAAACACAATCATTAACCAAGAAAATAATGGGCAGAAGAATTGATGATGATAAATAATCATTTTACCAACATCGCTGTCCTAAGGGCTAAGTAATGTTTGTTTGTACCAGGGGATGGATACACATCTATCTATCCAGCACTCATAGCCACACTCCTTGTCTAAAGTTGTTGTTTTCAGTGGTAGCTTTTAAAGATGTTTTTCTCTCCTTATCACTGATTGTGGGAAGGCGATGTTCGCCTGAGGTCAAAATGGAGGTATTGCTCAGCGGTCTCCTTTCCATCGCTGTCTATCCCTCTAATGTTTCTCCTCCGCCTCTTCAAATGAATGCTTGTGTTGTGATTATTGGATGGGAGGGGGCGTAGTCTTCAGTTTGGTAGCGCTCAATCTCTTAACAGCCTGCGACTGCTGTGTACATTCTTGGTGCAGTGCCAGCTTTGCACAATATTTCTCCCTTTACACATCTGCAGCTGCTTTGCTCTCGGTGGCCCTTCCTTGCCCACTTGTATCCAGTGGCCAGTTCAAGTGCTCACCACATCCAGCTGTCTGGCCAGCATGTTTACAAGTTGTTTACAAGTTGTTTAATGCCTGTTGGCGTTGCAAAATGATGTCGACCATTTGAGGGTTTTGTTGGCAGTAGAGTCGGCGAGGATGCTGGTCCTTGTGGTAGAATTCAAAGTGAAGGCATTCCGCCTCGCGTTTGGATTCATGCAACCCATCGCCCAACCTTTTGCTCTAGAAGAGCACAAAGGATTATGAATGTATAGATTTAAGTATGGAAGAGCCTGTTAGGTTTCATATTTCGTCCTGTTTGAGAGGAAGCAAAAAAGGTTAGAGGTGAAAAGAAGAGGTGAATGCAAACACATTTCTTAGTATCTCAACCACTGGCTTATTCATAGTAGTTGCGCCACTTATTTTTTTACCCTCTTTGATATGCCACCAACTGGTCTTTTATGATGCCTTCCTTTACCTCTTACACCCCCACCCCCACCCCCTCCATACCTCTTGAGAGTTCCATGTGGTTTTGATGTGGGGCTGCGAGTCAATGACCTGTTTTGTTGAGGCACCTCAATGGAGCCATTGTTAAACAGCAGGCCTTGGAATCTGGGCTGCTCGTAATCGCATAAAAAAAAATGAAAACTTGAGATTGAAAGCTAATATATCATCTGTGTTGAGCCAAGTGTATTCAGGGGACCTGCATAGTAGACCGGTTACAGGAATTTACACCACGTTATTTATAAGAGATTTTCCTTCATTTTTCTTCCCTCTCGCAGGCTCCGTGCACTGTCCAGTGGGGGGAGTGTGACTTCCCCCCCTCCTTCCCCCGCCATGCCAAAGTACAAGCTGGCCGAGTACCGCTACGGCCGAGAGGAGATGTTAGCACTTTATATCAAAGACAACAAGGTTGGTGGCCAAGTTTCTCTGTCGGGGCTGTACAAATCACAGAATACTAAGAACCGTCTTTAATGTTTAGCAATGTTGAGGAAGTGATCATGCACGTTCTCAACACAAGCGTGTTTATTGCTTTTGAACCGCCGCGGACTTCCCCATCCGCAAAAATGAAGACCCGCCAGTTGCTGTTAGAAGTCATGAAAAGAAATGCTATTAAGATATTTTTTTCATCGTAGTGCCCATTGTTGTTGTTTTAGGTCCCAGAGGACATGCAGGATAAGGAGTTTGCTGCTATTCTGCAAGACGAGCCCATGCAGCCACTGGCACTGGTGGCACTCACTGAGGAGGAGCAGGTCTGTCACAAACACGTGTCCACTAATACACCGATACCTGTCGTGTGATATCACATAAGCAATACAGCCTTCGTTTGAATGCAGTTCTGTTGGTTGACAAATATGGCTGTGAGCTCACATTGCTCACATTCTTCCATTTTGCTCATTCCATTATTTCCCCCTCTCTCTCTCTCTCTCTCTCTCTCTCTCTCTCTCTCTCTCTCTCTGCAGAGGAACTTCTCCATGTCTGTGAACAGTGTCGCTGTGCTGAGGCTCATGGGAAAAGGGGTGGGCGGGGCCGCCCCAGCTGGAGTGGTCCGAGGACGAGGGGTTGCACGAGGTGGTCGAGGTAAACACCAAAGGAAAAAAACAACAACAACAACTTCCAGACACCCATTAGAAGAGAAACGGCAACGCCTATGGAACAGCATTGATTCGGCCTAAATCCACTCATGATAAATCCACAATCACTTATGCTCAAACTAACAGTCCAACAGCAACAGAAACCAAAACCCTTGGCTGGAACTACAATGGCTGTTATCAAGGAAAAGTAACAGTTTATTCAAGCCGACCACTGAAGTGTTTATTTCCCCCTTTTCTTCCACCATCTTGATGCAGCACACTTCCTCTTGGCTTGGCTGTATAGTCCTGCTTTTGTCCAGCCACACCTGTCTAAAACGGACGGGCTTGTGAACTCACCTTGTGACTCACGTAGCACTCCGCCCACATGAACGGCCAACGTAAACACCGGCCTTCCGGTTCAGGAAAGCCACGGAAACAGCTTGGAAGAGCCGTGCCGGGTGGTTTTCATGAATTTGTGTGCACGTGCTGGTGTTTTTTTCCATCTGCAGCTCAAAGCTTTTTATCGTTAGAAGACATTTTTGTTGATTTCGTAAAGTGTTTGTTGAATTATCTGAAAATATATATATAAAATGTTGGGCCGATGGTGAAAAGAAACGAGAGAGAGCACATTTGAATGCAGGGAGCGAGTGAAACAATCCCGACTGCCTGATCACAAGTTCTCTCATTCAGATGATGATGATGATGACTTTATTGAATAAACACCTTCTTCTTCCTGTGTAAATAACCAGGACGAGGTCGTGGTGAAGGTGGATTCTACCAAAGAAGTATTGAGGAACCGGAGGTGGGTTTCGGACGCAGCGTCCGAGAGATACACCGCAGCCAGAGCTGGGATGACCGGTAAGAAAGAACCAGCTACCTCAAGGTCAAATACTTCACAGCTTTAAGTTCTCCATGGCATAGCAGACACATATATCCTAACTGCTGACAGAATATGTCATCCAGTGTCATATGCGCAATAATCCTCTTTGGTACTCTACACCTTCTGTCGCAAACTAAAAACACATCTTTTTCGACTATACCTTGAATAGGGAAGGTAGCGCCGTGGTAGCACTTTAGTAGCACTTAAATGTCCCTTACTGATAGCACTTTGTAGTTTAACTTTATTGAAGACATTGTACTTTCTGGATTCTTGTTGTTCTGAGTTTGGACTCATGGTTTAATGCACTTATTGTAAGTCGCTTTGGATAAAAGCGTCAGCTAAATGACATGTAATGTATTTTTGCTTTTGCTGGATGATTTCTCACCCTCGCAGATATCTTCTTGTATCAGCCGAGGCTGAACTAAAGTATCTGTATCTCGTATAGCTTCACCAGTTTTCAGTGGTGATGAGATGAAAGTTTAGGCTGGCCATATTTCTCTGAGATAAAAATGACTTCATGTTTTGGGCTTGTTTTCCCTCTCTCTTTATCACTTAGCTGATTCCGCTCGATTTTCCCTCCTTTCCTTAGGGTGAGCGCCGATTTGAGAAGCCGCTGCGGCGGGAGGTGGGGCGTCCCGGCTTTGAAGAGGCCGTAGGTCCCGTGGTTCCGGGGAGGAAGGAGTACACAAGGGCCGACAGCGATAATTGGCGCATTCTCCGGGAGGAGCAGCAGCAGGAGGAGGAGGGGGGGTGGAGCCGGCCCCAAACTGGAGACTGACTGGAATCCGCAGGGATGGTATGAGAAATCCAAACATTTGTTTATTTATATTAGTGCAATGTCAAACTGCCTGGTTAGTGAATCACTGTTTGGCTTACTGCAATTCTCAACCACAGAAGGCAAAGTATGTGTCAAAATGGCATTTTTCATTAAATACTGTTATGCTGCCGAGATATCCTGGCGTACACATCATATTCTACAAACTACAGAAAAAAGACAGGTGTGACTTGTGGTGCAAAGGATCATAAAACTCCGGATCGGATCAGCACAAATACAAAAAGGGAGCAAATACAACTTTTAGAGATCCCTGATCGAAATATTTTATTGCGATACTAATTGCTGATCACTGATGATCCATATTGGCAGATACAGATCCCTTTGTTTGATTAAAGTAACTGGTCTACGAGCTCCATTCGTCCCAAAATTATTTCAACTAAATGTTATCCTTTAACTTTGTTATAGTCGTCCTATAGTGCTTTTTTCTTCATAAAGACACCCACTTCTAATGATAAGTAAATAAGATTGGGGTTTTATTGCTTTTATTGGTCCGTGACACCACTCGGCGTGAGTATTTAAATCAGTGTAATAATGATTTTATATATATCGATGTCCTGGGTAGAAGAAAATTATTTATGTTGCTCCTCACTGCCATCAAAGCTAAGTTGTAACAATGTGTGCAGCATATTTAACCTAAAAAATAGATATAGTGACACCTAGTGGCAGTAAAGTAAATCCTAAATGACTGTCAGGTTTTAGCTGAAACTGAACTGAACTTTAAACTCCACAGTTTCTCAGGACAGTCAGGTTAAAAGACCACATGACCTGTGTCAGACTCTAAACAGGAAGTGAGATGTAACAGATCCCAAGACATAACCACATGATTGTCCTAGCAACTGCTGTAACTTGGCAATGTGTTTCTCCTGAAACTTTGATCCTGTAACCTTTAACTTTTTTTACTACTTTATATTTGTCACTCCAGTCCAGTTTGACACTGATGGCAGCCCATTTCTTTTGGGATTGTCAGATGGTGGTCCTCGCTCAGCAGGCTGGCGGGAGCATACAGGTCCAGGAGAGAGTCGTCGTCGGAAGTTCGATTTCGATTTCCGGGACGCTGAGGGTGGTCATGGTGGTGGGGGCCGCCGGCGAGCAGGCAGTGAGGGATTAGAGGATGACCGGTCCGGCCTGCCCGAGTGGTGCACAGACGATGAGGACGGAGAGATGGGCACGTTTGACTCCTCTGGAGCTTTCATGACTATGAAGGTGGGGTCTTTATTTATTTTCCAGCCCCTAGTATTATAAACATATTCACAATAGTTAATTTCTTTACAAAAACAGTGTTGGAACAACAGGGACATCTTCTTGTATTTCAGACAGCATATTTCACATAAGACTCGCCCCTCATGACTATTTGTTACGCTCTTTAATTTCAACTTTTTCTTTTGGTCAGACGGGTGGGAAGGATACAATCCTGGAGGAGGAGTTCGAGTTTAAGGGTATAGAGGAGGAGGAGGAAGAGGAGGAGGAGGAGGACGACCGCTTCGCTGACATCGAGAGGAACGGTGCTGAAGGAGACAAAGAGAAGGGTGAGGAAAGACTTCTCTTTATTTGATGATTTGTAAATGCGATTGGCGTATGCAGGCTTTTCTATGCCAGCCTGTTGTTTCTGTGACCAAAGTGAGTTAAAAGCTAAATGTAACAACTGTGAATTAGCTTTCTGCATCCTAAATGGGCAAAACACTAAATGATTGGCTCCTTCTCCATACTGTTGTTCCCAGTTGATCACAAGCCCAGGGGGAATTAATTATTCATGATTGTGGCATCTCACTCCTTTCCTCCGCTCTCACCTCAGAGAGTAAAGAAGCAGGCTCTGCTGTAGGGGATGGCGAGACGAAGCGTGTATCTCCCTCCTCCTCTCCTCCCGCTCTCCGACACTGCTCCCCTCCATGCCTGGAGCCTCGGCTCAGCAACGCTGGCCCAGTGGTGGACAACCTTCAGCTGAACAACAGCCACCCCGTCATGGCCAGCAGCACGCCCAGCGAAGGTACGCCTTACTGCGACAACTTAAAGATATATTTAGTTAGCAGCTATATATATATATATATATATATATATATATATATATATATATATAGCAGGTTTACACATTTTCTTCACTCTGTCAGTGGAACAGTTTGAGAAATTGAAAGGTAGCGAATGCCATCAAAACATGGGCTGGGTCTCGTTCTTACAGGAATCTCACCAATGAACTCAAGTTGGAAATGTTTTTTTAACCCCTGAATCTTTTTGGAAGCCCCCGGAGCAACAGATACGATTTCAGAGTGGATTTACAGATAAAAATATATCACTCTCCAAAACATTTAGCTACTCACGCGTACAGATTTGAAGGGTTGAGAGTCCTGGCTCTGTAACTTTAGACCTTTTGGATTCTTGCATTGTGCCACGCTCTTCAAGTCTCGGTATCCATTGAGTGTGTGGGAGGTAATTCAGCCATGTTGATATTTTGGTTTGATACACAATATGTTTAGCCCCAGTAACTTAATATCTTGTTTACTGAACCCGCTGTTCTTGCTGTATCAGATACAGAGCCAGTAAGACCCCCCCACATCCTAAATCTTCTTTTTGTTTTTGTGTCAGACATGGTTACGGTAGGGGGCTTCAAGGTCCAGCTGAGCTCCGGTCCCCCCACCTCCTCCAGTCTGCTTCCCCCACCCCCTTGCTCTGCAGCTCCTTTTCTCCCTCCACCTGGAGGAGACGCAGAGGACGATGAGGGCATGAAGCACCTGCAGCAGGTAGGAACAACAGCAGGCCCATTTCAAGATGCCGTCAGAATGGGAAGCATAGTCAACGCTAATCAACTAGGGATTAGATAAGAGTCGTTTTGTTGAATAAGCAATCTATGAAATTAATCTCCATATTCATTCTATTCAAAACCGGCAAGGTACATTTATGTGGTGGTGTAATGACATGCCTATGTGTGCACACATAGGAGGCAGAAAAGATGGTGGCATCACTGCAGGACACTTCTTTGGAGGAGGAGTGCTTCACCCAGGCTCTGCAGCAGCAGGAGAGCAGGAACACGGCAGCCGCTCTGCCGCTGTCACACGAGGCCGCCATGAAGTGGTTCTACAAGGACCCACAGGGAGAGATCCAGGGTACACTCACACACCGTGGCATTTATAGATGCGTGTCCACTCATACAGCCAAACATAGCACATATATTCATCAATATTGATATTGTCTGGACTACTTCAAAGGAGGGTACCCAAGGTCAGTTACATGGCGACAGGGTTTGCTTTGTAAACTCATCTCTTCCTCTCTCCAGGTCCGTTCACCACCGTGGAGATGTGCGAGTGGTTCCAGGCGGGCTACTTCACCATGACCCTGCTCGTGAAGCGGGGCTGCGACGAGGGCTTCCAGCCCCTGGGCGACGTCATTAAGATGTGGGGCCGCGTGCCCTTCGCCCCAGGACCTTCCCCGCCGCCCCTGCTTGTGAGACAGCCACCACCAACGCAGCGCACGCAGTCCACACGGGGCTCTGCCGGGACTGGGAGTCAGAGCTCCGCCAACGTAGAGGATGGGGAGGGGAGGATGCAGAGGAGAGGGAAGATTGATAGACAGGTTACGGTAAAACAATGATTCATTTTACATTTCATTTTATTGGACGTGGCACAGTTTATCAGATGTTTGTTTGTGCATCTTTGACAGCATGTTACTTTTTACACCATATTTAGGATATGCACTATTCCTGTTTGGTCCATTTGTAACACATCTGTATCCTGAACACACCCAGACTAGTTTGCAGAGCACAGTCTGCGGTTGTAACTAATGGACAAATTCCCCACAAGCAATATTCTCTCTGAGCCATATCCCACTCTATATGGATGTCTGTGTTTTGGTATCATGAGTTTGAGTAATGACTGGTAGTTGTCATTTCTTCAGGGAAATCTGGACCAGGACCGCCTGAAAAAGCAGCAGGAGCTTGCAGCAGCAGCTCTTTATCAGCAGCTCTCACAGCAGCAGCTATTCCAGCTCATTAACAGGTAGAAATATAGGGCAGGGGGGGAGTACGTGTCTGGCCTAGTGTACATTCAGTTCTCATTGCTCCTAGTTTCTGTAATTTTACAGAGGCATTTGTTTTTTATTTGGCCTTTTTACTTTCAGTGTTTGACTTTGCTTTGTTGGTTCCAGGTGCAGTGAGCAGGGTATAATGCCTTCGATGAACAGGTCGATGTCCGTGCCAGATACAGGGTCCATGTGGGACATGCATACCTCAGCTTCACAGCCGTCAGGTACGCTCCAGACTGCGACCTGGTTGTGAGCCACAACACATGTACCTGATTGTGCCAAATTAATCCAATTTTGTTTCCATGTAGGCGGTGAAGCCAGTCTTTGGGACATAACAATGAATCCCTCTACTCAGGGTCCAACTCTCGAACAGCTTCAAAAGGTGGGTTCAGCTGTGAGGCGTGTCGGATGCAAAACCAGATTGCAGCTTTTGTGGCGTATTTTAATCTGTGCCTTTTACCCGTTTTGACTCCTGATGTTTTCCCTTCAGCTCCAGCAGGAGAGGCGAGACGCTGAACTCAGGGCAAAGCGTGAAGAGGAGGAGCAGCGTAAGAGGAGGGAGGAGAAGAGGAGGCAACAGGAGGAGCAGAAGAGGAGGGAGGAGGAGGAGCTCTTCAGACGCAAGCAGGTGAGTTGGAGGAGTGATGCATTTGCATTAGCACTGTCTTGCCTTGGACTACAAATATTTAGTTTCTTTCCTTCATATTTCATACAATCAAAATTGAAATGTCTTTTCAAGAAAAGTTTAACCTTTTTATATTACATGAAGATGAAATGCAATAAGAATGGCTGTTAATAGGCTTTATGTGTTTTTCATGGAGTTCTAAATTACTTCTTTTAAAGTGTTTTCCTCTGTCCTTTTTTCCTGTAGTGTCGTCAGCAGCAGGAACTGATCATGAAGTTGCTCCAGCAAACCCCCCAGCAGCAGGGTCCTGGGGCCAGCAGCTCAGGCTGGAGCGGGTCTCCCTCCTCTGGGCTATCCAAGTCCGGGAAGCCCCCGGCTCTGGCTCTGCTGGAAATGCAGCAGGAGGCGGAGAGGCTCCTGAAGCAGCAGCAGCAGCAGAGAGCGCAGCAGAGGGAGCGCGTGAGTCAATGAACCGTTTCTAAAGCTTCAAACAAAAAGCCCGTTGTCGGGAACGCAAATAGAAAACGACCATTTCTCTATCTCTTTGCAGCACTCCGGTCTGTCGATGGGGAGCTCTTCCATGGGAGGGCAGTGGGCGGATGGAGTTAGCATGTGGGGCGGGTCTGGGAGTATGGAGGGCAAGGGTGGCAGTGTGAGCTCTTCGGGCAGCATGGGCATGTGGGACGAGGCTGTGAAGAACCAGTCCGGCCTCCGCGGCAACAGCAACAACAACATGGGCTTGAAGAACAGCCGCAGCAGCCCCTCTCTCAGGTACATGGACCAGATTGGATGAACTCAAATGAATATTTATGCACACCAAAGCAATCTTTGACGTCCTGCTATAAATACTGCGTGCCTTTTCAACACCTACCGCGGCAGATATTGTTTTTCATGAAGAACATAGTTAAGATGCACTGAACCCCATTTTTTCTGCAGTGAGCAGTACATGATGCGTCGCAAGCGGACGGAGGAGGAGGAGAAGCTGCTGAAGCTGCTGCAGGGCATGAAGCCTCAGGATGGCTTCACAACCTGGTGTGAACAGATGCTGCATGCTCTCAACACCTCTGCCAACAACTCTTCCTCCTCTCTGGATGGTAGGCTTTTTCACCCCAAACTTAGATTAGGTGTTAGGTGTGTTCTTAGGTGTTGTAATGCAACTCATTTTCGTGTTTATGTACTTCTAAGTAATCACATTTCAGAACATTTGCCCACATTTTTAGCATCGCTAATCATTTCAACCGCATGTCTTTATTTAGTTGCCACAATTGTTGCATACCTGAAGGAGGTGGAGTCTCCCTATGCAGTACTGGACTTCATCCGGTCCTACCTAGGGGACACAGTGGAAGCCAAAGAGTTCGCCAAACAGTTTCTGGAGCGACGTGCCAAACAGAAAGCCAACCAACAGAGACAGCAGCAGCAGGTAGGCTTGAGCTCGAAATGTCTTTTTTTTTTAAACATTTTTACGAGAACCACATGTGTCAAAAACATAACATACAGAATACATCGATACAAAATATGTAGTACCATGGCGAGGGTGTGCTGAATAACCAGGTACATTTTGAGTGATACATTTGGGAAATGGTTCCTGTTAAGCTGACTATTGAGAAGAGGGAAGAAAAGAGCATATGCATAATTGTGAATGTTTTAATATGATCAGGTTTAAAACTACAAATAACAGGCTACGGGAAATAAAATGGAGGAGTCTTTTGAAGTGTGCTATTTAAATTGATAAATCCCTCCTTTCCCCTCTTTATGTATCCCAGTTATCAAAGGAAGTGGCTGGATTGAACATGAACTTCCCTCTGCAGGTAAATGCAGATGTGCTTTTGTCCTGTACATGCAGACACTGATGTAGCTGAGTTGTTGTGATTGTGTCTTTTTATGTCTCCCGCTGCTATTTGTACAATTGTGGACTGGTTGCTGAATATCACACCTGGGCCGGCAACTTAAAATGTCTAAACACAAGTCCACATGTTGGACATCATTCATGGGGAAACATGGTCCCTCAAAGGAAACTGGGAGAACTCCTTTTATGCACACATGCCAACAAGACAACATCACTGTCTAAGTGCAAGACTGAAATTTAAGTCAGCAGTCTTTTGTGAAAACATAAAAGCATTAGCAGTTACTGAAGGCTACGACAATACAAGGTCATTAATTTCTTCACGAAGGGATGGATTTGTGGATTGAAAATATGGTACAAATTAATTCTGTGTGGTGTGGCCATTGAGAATGGCTTGACTAGCCATTGCTAGACATACGATTGCCTTTATTTTAATTGTATTTTTACTTTTGCTTTTTAGGACTCAATGCGTGGTATGAACCCAAGCACCCTGCAGTCCATGTTTCAAGCCAACCACATGGGCAAGTCTGGTCTCTATGACAACCAGGGGGAAAGATGAAGAAGAAACAGCCCATGATGTTGCACTCTGACCCCAGCATCTTAGGTACGTGACCCCCCCCCCCCCCCGGCATTTAATATTCCTTCCTTTTGACTATTTCCTCCACAACACAACCTGTCCACAACACAGCAGCAACACACGTGTACATCAAAGTTAGAGTTGACGCACAAAACAGCCAAAGTTGGAAAAACAAGTATCCTTCATCTGAAAGCAATGGAGTCTTAACAAAAAGCCACTAAGGAAGATGCAGCTTTCTGGAGCACCAACCGGAGAGTATTGCATCTTCCTGACGGCTTGTTTGCACTCACTCCAGGTGGTGAGTAGGACGTGCTCGTAGGTCAGGCTTATGTCTGAGGTTTATTTATGTCCCCACGAGCTGTTGGCAGCGTAGACCTCGGGGTGGGGTATTGCTCGCTGTAAGTAGATGCAAACAGGTGGCCGAACAAATGTGATACCGCCTATTTAAAAAAAGGTGATGTAATCCGTATTGTTTCAACCTTCTTATTCTGTAGAGATTTTTAAAACATTTAAATCATTTTGACCTGTGCATGTGACCTCGTTGGCTCGGATGTGACCCCTATCTCCGTTTGATTATTAATCAACAGTACGTGAATGTAATTTGAATGGTTTGTAATTAGTTATTTGTTTCTGACATTTACAATTAGGGTTTAACCTTTTCCAGAACAGAGGGCTCCTCATCAAATTGTTTCTGGCTTGCGTCTTCTTTATCCCCTGCCAGCCCTTCTAACTCCCCCATGTCTGACGATCCTCTTCTGATGTTACTCTGCTCTCACTGTCTCTCCCCCCCCCCCCCCCCCCTCCCCCACCACCATCCCTGCAGGGTACTCATTCCACAACGCGGGCGAGTGTCTGAGCCTGAATGAGATGGAGATGGTGGAGGATTACTGATGTGACGCAGCGCAGCAGCAATAGCTACCTGAGGCCTTCTGTCTTTTAATCAGACAAACCTGATGACGAATGTGCACTGCTGGGGGAACTGGGGGTGGGGGGGGGCGGGTTGTTGGGATAGGAAGGGAGCCAGCGTGAGGGGAGGTGCAGGGGGGAGGCGCCTGGATCTGCGCCTCCCACTTTTTCCTTCTCTCTGGCAAGAGAAATAAAAGGGCTCCCTGCTGCACCAGTTGATCACTTGAGCAGGGGAGAGGGTGGGGGGGGGGAGGGTGATGTTAAAAAGGAAGATGGGTATCCTCTGGCACTCAAAAGATTAAGCACCTTATATTGAACTAATGCACTTTATTGAGATGGGATTTGAATATTTTTTTGTTTTGTTCATGTGTGTGAATGCGAGCGTGTTGGGACTCAGTGCGCATAAACAGTACGTGTACATACACACGATCTGCGTGCGTTAGAACTGGAAGGGGCGGTGAAGCAGTCGGTGGGGTGAATGGTCAGGCTGTGGGGTTTTCAAAGTCAGGGGGACCTTTAGTTGAAACCTTATCAGAGAGCAAATCCTTTCTCGAAAGACAAACACTGTTGATATTTCTCTTGTTTAGCATTTTTTTACATTTATATAAAAAGTAAAGCTATTGAAAAATGGATTATAAAAAAACTTGAAGATTTGCACTTGCCTAAAAAAAGAATAACAAAAACAACAAAAAAATCAAACGAATGGGGTTAGTTCTAGAAGTGAATATTTTTGTGAATGTGTATGTATGGCTGTGAGAATGACTGGATGGTGTGATGGTTGGTTTGTGTCAGTAATATACCAGTCTGCACAAGTATTTTGTTTTCATTCTTTTGTTGCTTACCGAGATGTATGAAACATAAGAGGCCATTTTTGTCTTTTTTTTGTTCAGATGGTAATTTTGTATTCTCGTGTGTGTGTGTGTGTGTGTGTCCCTTCTCCAAACAGGGACTTGATCTGTATGTCTTGAGTGACGAAAGATGTTTTCAATGAATGAACGAATGAATGAATGAGACAGAAACCGAGAGAGAGAGAGAGAGAGAGGGGGCAATTGCACAACACATCCTTTCTCTCACCAGCTCTTCATCCCCAGATAGACGAAATAGAAATGCATACATTTGTAAATGTTAGCTTTGCGCTCATCACATGATGTCCACCACTAGTTTATTCCCCTTAGCCTCTCCCCATGGGGAGCTGTCTCTAGACCTGTGAGGACTAGCAGGCAGGGGGAATCATGAGGGACATTACTGTGTGTGCATCAGAATGATCAGAATTTGTGTGTGAGTGTGTGAGTGTGTGAATGTGTGCGCGCATGTTCATTTTTCTGTTCATGGAAATGAGTTTAAGACTACAGGTACTCATTTTTTGAATACATGTGCTGTTTTTGTATGCGTATGAATGCACATTTGTGCCTAAGAACTTGGATAGGGTGCGTGGCCATTGAGACATTAACTCTTTTTTCGAGAGCGAGTGTGACGTGCGTCAGTGCTCAGCACAGTGTATGTAAAGTATGGGTTTATATATCGTAAATATTTCTAGTTCAGTCTAGGGGTGATCCATCGGAAGGTTAGTCCAGTCTGTTGTCCTGGGGTGTGATCACGTTGCCTTTTGTCAGCTCTCGAACTTGTGAATGAAAGGTGTCGAGTTGCTGACTGAAAAAAAAATACAAAACAGCATCTTAATGTGCAAGAGCACAGAGCGGTGCATGAAATGTTAGCATATTGTGTTACTTATTCGTTGTTGCAATTTGATAATGACGAGTTTTCTTTTTTTAATGAAAAATATATATGAATATATACATTATATACAAAGTTTAAAAAGTATTTGGACTAAGATAATGAGCACTTGGGGCTGCTATTTTTTGTTGTGTGTTTAATTTTTTTCCTTAATTTTTTTTTTTTTTAATTTTTGTTTCATTATCGCCATGTGAAGTGTGTGTATTACTTCTTAAGAAAATATTGAATGTATTCCAAAAAAATGACAAGAAACCCGTGCTGATTGATACCAGATTTTTTTTTCTCAGAAGATTAAAAAAAAATGGAAAAATACAAAAAGCTTCAAAGAATTTAGCGAGAACTTTAAAAAAAATAAAAATGACAGAGGAAGAAGAAGAAGAAAAAACTCTGGATGGATACAGTTGAACACACTGCCTCTACAATCCTGGTCGTACAAATGGTGACTACGAATTCAAAGAAAGGACTCTTTCTATTCCATACTGGAGCTTTGGTTGTTTACAAACCACATGGATATCTGTGGGTGCAGTTTTTATTTTCATTTTCTTTCCCACATGAGACGGGTGGGGTTTGCAAGTGCGCTTCTGCCATATGGACATTGAGTGGTGTTTTTTTTGTTTTTTTTTTTGAGGAAGAGTGGCAGGTGTCACAAGACCATGGACAAGAGCCTCTAACTGGACCGTTCGTGTGTGGTTGTGGATCCTGAGACTTGATGATCAACCATGGAGCGGAGCCGGGAAAATCGAGGACGGGCTCTGTTTTTCTTTCCGTGGAGAACGGAGTGCAGGGCTGCATTAACCCTAGAGGGAACTGAGAGGGTGATACGAGTTCACCTGGTTAGTGAGCTCGTCTCCGCCTCGACCCTCATGAGCGCTCACACCCTGCCAACTCACCAACTCACCTATGCACTTTTGTTCATTCAAGCTGTGAGGTACCATTTTGGGGATGGGAGCACAAATTACAATGGGAGGATCGCTACGACTTTGACAAAGTCACCGATAACGATATTCACAAACTGAAATAAGAGACCCGGGGGAGCGCGTCTCCTCCCACCTCCTGTCTGTATATAACCATATTTTTGTATTATCTTTCAGAGCAGAAAGAAAATGTGCAAATGGATGAAGGAAAAATTCGAGACGTTGATTATATGGCGCGAATGTTCTTCAAGAAAACCAATCTTTTTGAATATAGTTTGAGATAGACTCGCTGTGAGTTTCCCTTAGTTTGCCAGTAACCCTGAAATAATCAGGGACGGAAGGGAGATTTAAAAAAAAAAAAAAAAAAAGAAGAAAAAAAAATAGAGGACTGAGGCGTTGGGCATGCTACAGTGGCTCCAAGACTGACTGATAGTTAATTATCAAAATGGATGCTGCGGTTGCGACAAAGAGCCCCGCCAAGAGTGTTTTGATCAAGATGCACAGTGAGGAGGCAGGCATGGGTTCGAAGAGCTTTTGGCAAGGAAGCTTCCACTCTCCCAACCTGATGACTGCCTTGAGTGACTGCAGGAGGAAAAAGCTTCGGCAATGGTAAGCTGTTATTCTTTGGTTTTTGATCTGGTTGATCTGTGTAGCGCTCTGTTCCCAAAGGCGCGTGTTCGGACGGTGTAGTGAGTCTTTCTTTCTGTCTTCCCACAGGAGTCTGGCTGTGTTTTATTTGCTGCCCTCCGCGAGGAGGATCTAATCTACAGCCAACTCATGAACCAGTTGACCCGTAACCTATCATTTGAACTTAAACCTTACGAAACTTTTCTGTCTTGACCTCGGACTGAGCAGGCCATCGGCATTATCAGTTGGATAGTTACCAGATGACGTTAACAGGTTTACCAACCATGGATCCGGTCTGTGTTGGGTTTGGGATTTCATCGGCGAGTAGGAGGATAAAGAGAATCATCCAACCCCCCATCACCACCTTGGCCTGTGAAACTCTCCAGGTGGCTGTGTGGATGACTTCTGACAGGACAGAAGACCCCCAGACGTCCGAGACTTGAGAGCGGGGGGCGGAGGGAGTTGGGTTTTGGTGGACGTGGCTGGATTACATCGAAGTCACCAGAAACCTCCGGCGGCTGTGGGACCGGAGGAACTGATAGAATTGTACAAACAAACTTTGAAACGTGACAAAACACAAACGCGTAGAGACATGCCACATAGATTCCAGAGTTCAAAAGGAGTTGCAGACACACTACATGCGAATACACACACACACACACACACACACACACACACAGCAAAAGCAACGTACATTCAGTTACAGTGGCTCTCCTCTGGAACCACGTCTGCATACATAACAGGGCTACACCAATATCAAATCATACACACGCATCATCGCTCGTCAATATAAATGCTGAGCTTTGTAAATAATGTAAATGTTGGTGTTTTGATTTCTCCTCTCATAGTGGTTTTGCTTTATTTCTCTGTTAAACATGCCTTAAATTGTATAGTTCAGTCCTGAACGGCGGCGAACTGAAAGTGTCCTCCAAACGAGGAATTTAAGTTGGAAACCACCTCCTTAACTGTCTAGTGAAAGAAAGATGGGAGCTTTCTACAAGTCTGTTTACTGCTGGCAAACAGCACCGGCGTGCTCCGTGTTCGTTTTGCTACGTGTAACACCCGCTCGCCACGCAACTTACTATTTAGGTGGGATGGAGCAGCAAGCGGTCTTTGCTTGATCTGATTTTGCCAGTAAGCTTTTGTTGCCCTTTTGGTTTCTTTAAAAAAAAAAATTGAGTGGTTGTGTTCAGATTTCCTGTTTAGATTGTTGCTGAAGGTGCAGGCTTAATAAAGGGCTGGAGACTGCGCTGTCCGGAGCTGAGCTGACAGGGCGGGGACGCACGGATGTACCGCTCTAGGTGAAACTAAACCAGAGCGACACGATACACAAATTGGGGATTTTTGGTTGTCTTGGGTTTTTTACACTCGGGGGGGACTTTAATGTCTTGGAAGCAACTAGGTACTTCTTTTTTTACAGTTTTGAGATGTCCGATCAGGCTTGTAGGAAGCATGATTTGTAGTATTTGTGGTTTTTTGACACTAAACCTTGAGGTGGGGTCAAGATTGCTGCAGCCTTGCTGGTGTGCCGGGTAGTGATGCAGCCTGCTGACCGTTTGTGGTAGCGCTGAATAGATGAGTTGACCAGCCAGTCGGGTTTCATCTTAAAGGAAAGTCTACGTCCTGAACATTTTGGAAAGTTGTCTTGTTCCACATTTGTAATTGGATTTGAGAGATGAATGCTTTTAGTCGACCAGTTTATTTTTGTATCGTCGAAAATCTGAACAATATGCAGTTTTTAATCCAAATGACAGCTGATATTCAATGAATATCTTCAGCTTAGACGTGTAGTACACTTGTACATTTGTTTGGCTGGGGCTTTGGTGGACCGGTACCGGCCACAGCAGACTATGTAAACTGAAGTAGCAACAATAGGCCCCAGTATGTCTTAACTGTCGACTTGTACTACGTTTAATGTTGTGATCAGTTGCCAAAACCATGAATATACTATCAATTCTCTTATTAGTGAATATCTTTAAAGAATACCTATGTTTGACATTTTTAATAAGCTGATGTTCCGTGTGTTTGTTGTGGTTGGTCGGTCAGTCAGTCTTAGAAGTAAAACAAGGTTGTTTGCAGTTAATTTAACTGCACTACACATATTTTTATCATAAGATAAACAGCAATATTGTGTTGTCCAAAAAGCCCTGGATGTTTGGTTGCAGTCTTAGAAAAGATCCTGTCCCCTCAACGGCACAAGGCCGTCTGGTTTATTTTAGCTCTGGTAAATGTGGTTCCAACAATATTGCCCGAAATGACATCATGTAATTTGTATCCCTGTCAGCTCAGCTCCTTTGGCTAATAAGTCTTTGAATGTTGTTTAAATAACCGCATTCTTGTAACTGTTTAGGAAAAGAACAACTGAAAGATGTGTAAATAGTTTGGCTTTTTTGTTTGTTTTGTTTTGTTTGAAGAACAAAATAAATACTAAATAAATAGCATTTAGCAGTGACTGACTTTGTGTTTCTCCGAGTTTTACATAGTAGACATATAAAACAAGTGTGCTTATGTGCACTGTGTGAAACAAACGAGCGCGGGAGCGTCATTGGCGCAACTCTCGCGATACTATGAAACGCATGGCCGCTCGCAGTGTTCCCAACTTCTCGCAATGAACTGATGACTAAAAAACAGTCCCGAAGAAGAAGACGGACGAATATTTCTGCGAACCATTCGTGGCCTCCGGCTCACGGTGAAACCGTTTCACGCCGCCGAGGAGAAGAAGAGTGTGTGTGTGTGTGTGTGTGTGTGCGTGCATAGCCACATTGCGAGCAGGCCACCACACAGGTACGGTAGGTTCACACTGCTAGCTTAGGCTAATGCTACCGCGAGCTAATGTTTCTGTTGTGGACCGACTGTCCACACCGTCTTGGCTTATTTTCGAACTTCATTCAAGTTATCTGACGGGAAGCATAGCGGGTTTTGTAGTCAATTCCTCGCGGCCGTGAATTTAGCAAATTACGATCCTAAATGCACGTCACGACTCGCCACAGGTGTCAGTGGATTGTTTCCACGAGCAGTTTTTTAGTCCATTAGTTATTCCTCAGGAAACGTCACGTCCACTTATCCTAATCGACGGATGTTCGGACTTTTGCAAACGCTCTCGTGAGTTCGCAATGTTTTGATATGCGCCTTCCATCTCTTTGGTTGTTGTCTCACCTGCCCACCTCCCCCCCCCCCCACCCCCCCACCCCCCCCCCCCCCCCCCCCCCCCCCCCCCCCATATCCTCCTGGCCAGCCGGTGCTGTGATGTCCTCGACCCCCAGCAGACTCAAACACCCACACTGCAGGAAGAAGCACTATCCCATCAGCACCTACCTCACCCACGTCTGATAGCCGGACTCGAGGCCTTTTTTTTTGAGACGCCAGGTAGAGGACTTGACGGGAGAGATTGAGGAAACCCGAGAAAGATGTCCGACTCGGCTGGAAGTGGTGAAGGCGGTGGTGTGGCGGGCACAGGGCCGGACGCAGAAGCGGACAGTGAGCCCCCTCATCAGGCACCGGCTCCCTCCGAAGGTGACCGCTTGGAGGTGGAGGTGACCTCTGATGACGGGGTGCCTTTGTCTGCCAAGCGGCCCAAGATGAGCGAGGAGGAACAGGGACTGGAGCAGGTTGCAGAGCCCGTCACTATGTATGGAGAAACACTGGCGGAGACGGGATCGCTGCAGGCCGATCCAGCCCCGCCAGAACAAAGTAAAGTATACGCAGTTGCACGTATCAGATGAAATGCAAGAAACGGGATACAAATGCATTCATTCAAGTCTGTCAGAGGTTATGATTCAGGATTATCTGGGAGATTATTGAGTTAACCATCACAAATGTACTCGCTGTTGCTAGGGACAGGGGAAGCACCACAGTGTGAGGACGCGGGGGAAGAGGGGCCAGTAAGTGGAGGGCTCGATATCCAATTAGAAGGAGGAGAGACAACGCCAGAGGAGGAGGACAACGGTAACGGATCTGCAGAAAGCCCCAGCGAAGGACAGCGGTAAGTGGGGGAAGGAGTCTGGTTTATTTTTAACCTCTTTCCACATAACTACGGGTAAAGATACAGCAACAAGTGAGCTATTTAAAGGAGGTATTTGTTGGTGGAGGGGGGGTTAGATGTGTAATGTATTAATTAACAACATAATCAACTGTGTGGTGACACTGTCTGCTTGATTTGCGTTGTGCAACTCAACGATTTTATATACAGCAACAGTTTGGTCCCGGGCTAGGAAGTTTAACAGAACTAAAACAATTCTTGGCAGAACTACGCGTCAAGGCTGTGTTGCATTTATTCTGGTAACTCGATGCCCTTGGCATTCGGGAGATGGAAAATGTCATCTTTCAGTTTGTTGTGTGATATTCTAATTCCCGTCTGTCAAACTCATTAACTGAAGACTTGCCCTTCTCTCGGTCTTGCGTCCAGCCTCGGCCTAGATTTTACCCAGGACCCCAGATGCTGACTGGTGCCTGGACGGAGTACTCCAACGTCCCAGAGAATTACCTCAAAGGCTGCAAATGGTAATGTCTTCTAGAATTAACATGACGCCTCCCATGTGGACTGGGTTTTAAAGGTGCTAAGTATAAAACGTGTACGTCATCATTATGGAATTATTTGTATGGTTATTGTTAGAAAATAAATATAAATATATGATTTACATTGGTACATTTTGTTAAGAGATGAACTGATCGATGAGTAGCCGATCGGATTTCTTTTTGCCAAATTTACACACGTGCCATTATTTTACACAATTGTTTTCCATTGGCACACAGCAGCACAGACGGTTAAGTCACAGACAGACAGATGGATGTCGCACATATTTAAATGAAAATACAAACATCTATTTATGTGTTGTGTGTTTTCTATGCAAATAACCACTGTAGATGCCAAGATCAAAGTAAAACATTTAAAATTCTTTAAGGTGTACACTGACTTCAGAAATGTTCAAATTATATATTGTTGGGACAGTGGTGAAAAGTTATAGTTCTTAGAAAGAAAATCAGAATCCGCAGGTCAGACTTTTAATATTACGGAAATCAGAATCTGCCAAGAAAACAACATATGGTGCATCTCTGTGCCCCGGAGCCGATATTGGTCCTGGATGACTTTGCCCCTGCTTAAAAATACAATAATAAGCCCCTCCAAAGATGCACACAGTAACACAAAACAAACTGTACACGTTGTTATGAGTTCACCGCTGTTGACGCACCATCTTTTCTAAACTAGGGCTCCTGATGGTTCCTGTATCCTGACCAACAGTGCAGACAATGTGCTCCGTGTGTACAACCTCCCTCCAGAGATTTACAGCTACAACTGGGACTCGCTCCCTGAGATGGTGAGCACACGGAGGGCTTACCGTCGGTTTGTATTGAAGCAATGAAACCTTAAAGGAAAGAACACACAAATACTTCTTTTAGTTTTACTGACCACAGTACATCATTGACAATTCACTTATCGTTTGTGGGACTGAAATTTAGTTAATGGCAATATGAAATGGATATGAGAGAAGAAACAGACATATTTAACATTTAAAAACACTTGCATATCAATACACATTTTAATCCACATTTAAATAAATGTACCGTGATATCAAATTGGGTATCGAGAATCTAGGAATTTCACTGGTTTTGGTTTTGACTAATGTCTGTTATCGTGACATCCCATTTCTGCAAATGCTTTTTAAAAATGTTTTAATCACGTTTAGGAGATATTTCACATTTCTTTTAAAGTCTATATTTTGAGACATTTCCAGTCAAGGAGAGGTCATCAACCTGCCGCGTGTTGTACAAAGACTGTCCGTTTGTTGTTGTTTCTTCATGTATGTTGTGTTCCAAGAAAAACAATACAATAGGAAAGACCTTTTAGGTTTTGGGAAATATGAAATGGCGAGCCAGTCTCTTAATTGTATTACAGGCTAGTAGATTGGGATCACTGAACAAAAATAATTGAAACATAATCCATTTTCCCCCCCCCCATTTTTTTTTACAGAGATCTTTCACCGCTTGTTAAGAGAAAACCTGAACTTTTATTGCTTCATTTGTCACACGCGGCCACTGGCTTTTAAATGTTGTGACAAGGAAAAGCCGGTGTGGCCACCTGTTCAGTCCCAGCATTGCAACTGTTAGATCCCAGCGGCCATTACTATTCATTGACACTGTATCTTTCAGTCTTTACATCCCTGATGGGTTTTCTTTCCTTTCTTTCATCCTGTGGCAGAGTCCGGTGCTGAGGATGGCGGAGGGGGACACCATCTACGACTACTGCTGGTACCCCAAGATGAACTCTCTGGATGCGGACACGTGCTTGTGAGTTCAACTAGAGCTCACCCAGAGCATCCCCTGACGCGCAGCTCTTAACAGCTGGATAGATGAGACATTTAAAGTTCACTTTGAAGGTCGGCCTGTCAGACAATGAAGAATGGACACACGGAAAAAGACACCATGTTGTGTATCGAGGCTGGTGTCAGTCATTGATTGGTGTTTTTAAAATCTCAATTCTCTTGCTATATTTTTTTTTTTTTCTTCGGTTTGCACGAGCTAGTCTAATAGACTATCTGAAAATACGTGACATTGCTGTATGCCAGTGACTCATCCCTTTCATCGCCGTGGTATTTACACTCGTGGGAGCCAGCTGCCAGCGTGGAGAAAAAAAAAGCTTTCTGATGTCTCTCATTATGAGTGAAGTTGGCCTTCCTCTGCCGCAATGCGCTCGGCTGTTTGAGGCCCGCGGTGCTTTTCAGCGTGACTCAGCCCACTAACGGCTCTCCCGGGTCCAGACAACACCTAAAATGCCTCATGATTCTATGACTTGGGGCTCTTTTCATCTCAAGTCTCTTTTTTTTTTCTTTTTTCTACCGTGTGTGTGCAGGCGTGCGCGCTCTAGCAGGCTTTTGAAAAGCGGTAATTGTGACATCGCGGTGTGTCTGTGCGTGCGCTGTTAAACAAAGCAAACATCAGTAACACCCTGCCGTCGCCGTGGAGATTGAGTGTCGTCCATGGCGAACGAGGTGGGGCAATGCTGACAAGCTGAGGTCAAGTTTCTAATGTTTTTTTACTGCGTATACCCCTCCTCTCCCAGCTCCATCCTCCTCCAGTTACTGCCTTCACCCTCCGAAAGAGCCCCCTGACCCAGCACCAGACAGCCTTCAGGTCAGGGGCTGGTCCTGGGTCAGGGGCTGTGCCTGAAGATGAGAGTTGTGTAAACGGCAAAATCATCCACAAACAACTCAAGTGGTCAATGAACCGCTTGAGAGGCCCGTGTGTGTCTGCCGAAGCCTGTCTGTCATGAGGATGCCAGCTGGAGCTGACGGACGATATTCTCCATCTTCTTTAGATCACTGACACATATCACTGGGGAGCTCCTTGAGGGCACCGCAAGGTGGTCGGGCAAGCTCCGAGTCGATTGTTAAGGGCCGAAGAAAGCCAATCAAAGGTTTATGGTTGTTATGCAGCTAACCTGTTTTTCGAGGGCCCTTTCTGTCTCTCCCCACCCACCCCCCTTTCTCATCTCCCATCTCCCATTTTGTTTCTCCCCCTGCGCTCTTGAACTTCTGTCTGCTAAAAGCCGTGTGTTGTTGATGCACCTCCTGTAGAGAGGGAATAAGGGGCCCCTGTTATGGTTCGGTTAGGTTGCACTGAGTTCTAGGCATTGCTCCAAGCTAGCAGCAGTCTAGCATTATAATTGGGCATTTCCCTGCTCTGGAATAAAGCTGCGGCGCTGAGGGCCATAGCGGTGCACGGCAGCAGCGGTAGGGGCTAATTTCCTTTTGTCTAATTGAGCCGCTGCGATGTCTCGGCATTTGTTCAGCGCCCAGTAATTAGAGTTAAAAAGGCATGGCTCAAGTCTTTGGCCCCGATTTGAATCAATAAGAATGGTCTGTGGTCTTGTCACCATAATGAGGCCTAGCACAATGCTGTGTATCTGTTTTGATGTATTGATACATTCATGTGGAGGCAGTAGAGGTTAGAAAAACAAACGGGACGTTTTGTGGCCATAAATAATGTATATTTCCCTTTTTCCGCAGTCTAGCCAGCAGTAGCCGGGACAACCCAGTCCACGTGTGGGATGCGTTTTACGGGGAGGTGCGAGCCAGTTTCCGACCCTACAATCACCTGGATGAGCTGACGGCAGCCCACTCCCTCTGCTTCTCGCCCGACGGGACGCAGCTCTACTGCGGCTTCGACAAAACGGTCCGGATCTTCTACACCGATCGTCCGGGAAGGGACTGTGAGGAGCGGCCCACCGTGGGTCAGTCATCAGCCGCTCAAAGCATCACACGTTGGGTTTTGCACGATTTAGCCATTGACTACAAATCATGTACACTTGGCGGTAAAGGGTTTAATCTTCCATATATGTTCATTGCAGTAGCTTTACATCAGAAGTGAAGAGCTATTTAAACCAATTTGATGTGTTCCCGGCTCTCGCATTATGTATTAATTTATAGTCAGGGGGCTGTTATGAAAACTCTTTGTGTTGTTCAAGGGCGCTTCCTTTGAGAGTGAAGACTAAATCAAATCAAAAGATTTGCGTTCGCAAGCTAAGATCTCAGAAAATCAAACCCACAAGACAAACAATGAGAGGAAGCGGGGACGAAGATGATGTTGACGTCAGTAGTTTTCTCGTATTCAAAAGTTCCAGTTTGACAGCTTGCTGTCACATCTAACAGGCTAGAGTCTCCTTGAACAAATCAACAAGGACAGCTCTGACTAAAGAAATAACTAAATGTTTACTGTGAGGACTTCTTAATCTCTATCGCACACTTCAAGTAGGTTTCAGAGCGCTGGCAGTCTTTTGTATTGTCTGAGGTATTTTAAACCACCGAAATGATCCTTCGAAAATGGCGACAAATAGGTTTGGTTTTCAACTCAAAAGTTTGAGACTTCATGTCCTTCACGGTTCCTTTTTGTTAATTGCATAAAGTGGCAAGATATGCAGGATGAGCTGTGACTTTTCAGATGACAACAAACAAACCTGATAACAAATGCAAAAAGCTATTTTATTTATGTCATGAGCTCAACCCTAAACTTTGCTGCCCATTCACCATCTTGCTCCGATAGGTTATTGCTGTCTATAGTGTCTTTTCTCGCCTGATGATGAATAACTGCAGAAATGTATGTTTAATCTCAAGAAGTTATGTAACCAGCGAGGGCTGGGCCAAACCCTCGTCTCTGCTGCTTTGTTTAGAAACAAACATACTAAAATACATTTTGAAGGAGTTGACTTGAGTCAAAGTGATTGGGAGCTGTGACTTCTCGTGAGCCTTTTTAAAACCCTGCCAAATGTCCCTCTGTCGCCCTCGCTGCAGTGAAGAAGCAGGGCCAAGGTGGCATCATCTCCTGCTTTGGCTTCAGCCCCTGCCAGACTGTTTACGCCTGTGGCTCTTACTCCCGCTGCGCTGGCCTCTACTCCTGCCAAGACGGCACCCTGCTGGCTCTGCTGCCGACCCGCCACCACGGAGGCCTCACCCATCTGCTCTTCTCCCCCGACGGCAACTACCTGTACACTGGCGGGCGCAAGGTGAACACAAGCGCGCACACACACTTGCATACAGACGAGAGACATGGGGGGGAATAGTGCCCGACGCTGCTCCGTGGCTCTGTTTTTATTTTCCTTCCGCACACCGACGGGAGGCTTCTCTCGATTTGACATCGCACAAATTGCCCTGAATGTTCTATTGGCAACGTGCAATGTAGAGGCTCCATAGCTATCAACCTCTGTGGAAATCAGTGCCTTCCATTCACTCCTCTTACTGAATGTAACCCTGTTCAGATTTAGATTGTGTGTTTGTGTGTGTAGGATCCAGAGATCCTGTGCTGGGACATACGGGAGCTGAGCAAGGTTGTGTTTTCACTCAAGAGAAACGTGGCCACTAACCAACGCATCTACTTCGATCTGGACCAGAGTTTTACGTGACTCACTAGAACGCTTAGTCGGCGACACTGCCTCAAAACCACACACCGTATTAATATGAGCAATCTATCGTTGATCTAGTTTTCCTGCACATGGTTTCACGTGGCTGATAAATCACCTGTCACCTAGTACTTGCATTGTGTTGATTGTGTTGTTGTGGTTGTTGTTGTTGTTGTTGTTGTGTAAAGGTCGGGCAGGTACCTGATAAGTGGCGACACAGAGAGAGTGGTGTCGGTGTGGGACACCCAGACAGCTCCTCCTGATGGTAACGAGGCGCTACTGCAGCCTGAGCTCAGGTTCCAGGCCCATTGGGACTGCACCAACGGCGTCAGGTATGATTACTAAAACCCCAAAAATCTAACCTATTCCATTGGCCGATGAAGTATAAGGCCACGTTTTATTAGATGGAAGTTGACTGTACTTGCCATGGAATAAAAGGATAAATGAGCTCATTTATCACCGGATATCAAAACAGCGACACAGGAACTAACTTATTAAAAAGAATCGTGTAGGGTTGTGCTGATCGATGACCATCTCGGGGTTCGACGATGCTCAGAGTTATTGCCAACAGCCGATGCCTTTGCCAATGTCAAGAGGATATTTGGCTTGTTTTCCCCTTATTACTAGAAGTAGCAGTGTAGTATTAAATCAACGTCCGGACACAACGCTGGCACAAACACACACACACACTCACTCTCACGCTTGCATGTTCTAAACATGGAGGAGGCGAGACAGAACACATCTCTTCGCTTCAGCTTTACTTTCTTTCGTGGTCGTTAATATCATGTTCGAATCCGGGTTGGACCCTAACCCAAAAACCTAATTGGACAATACAAACGGACAACTGTGAATAAGAAAGTAAGCAATCATGTTCAGTGACCGTGTTGCTGTTATCGTTTCCATCCCCCAATTATCATTCGCACAAAAGCAGAGGAAATGCACAAAAATCGTCCGAAATATTTCCGATAAGAGGAGAAGGGCGTCCAATTTTTTAGTGCTAATATTGCCGACAGTATTGCTGCTTTGTGAGAACGGGGAGCAATAACCACCGCTTCTCTGTGCGTTCATAAAACATCCACTGGTCAATTAGAAATTATGTATCTGAATGTTCCATTATTATGTATGAAATGTGGACATCAATAATTCAGTTGTTTTAGGACTAGGAATGCATCCCTTAGTTCTTGTGCTTTAAATTTAAGTGCGGCACAAATACCCGAAATATCGCTTTTCTTGAACCCTACAAAAACACCTACATTTGAATTTGCGCGTCGTCTTTTTAATTTGCCTCCCATCTTCCTCCTCCGCAGTATTCATCCCTTCATGCCGCTGTTGGCTACATCCAGCGGGCAGCGGCAGTTCCCGTCTCCCGGTGAGAGCGGGGGGACTCGGCCTCTGAGGGCGAGGGAGGGGACGCCCGGGTGTCGCCTCAGGAGACCCGACAGGACAACGCCCTGACTCTGTGGTGGGCCGGGCCGCTCGCCCCCGCCGCCGAGGGGAGCCCGGAGCAGCCTGAAGCTCTGCCGGCCCAGACGGCTGACACAAAGTGACACCTGCCATGTGATATTTATTTTAGGAACGCTTTCTACGGATAAAGCTATTTTTTTTTTTTTTTTTTTTTTTGTCTTTTTGGTCATCAGCAACATGAATTCCTGGGGTGTGAACGCCTCTCTGGGTCATTTTTAAATATCTGGTTACCGTAAACATTTACAGTCCACGTAACTTAAGTCTTAACATATCATCTTCCAGTTTACAACATTTACTGACACACTAGCAGAGATCAAATTCAAAGGTCCGGGTTAGTGCAGATCTGATTTCAGGGTTCTGTGTGCATGTTGTAAAGCCAGTTGGGTGAATAAGAATTGGAGCTGTATGCCAAGACTGGTCCATGCTAAACGCAGGGAGGTTGAGACCAGTGTAAACAAATTGGATTGGGACCTGATATCTCTCAATTTAGTTATTTAATTAGCGGAAGAACATTTGTTTGAATACGATGAATCTTTAATCAAAAAATGTTGTTCGCACTGATGTTCTTCCTGAACTGGTAGAATGTGCAGGGCCTTGACTTGTGTGTGTCTGTAATGCTGCCCTGGAGATCCATAACTGCTATAGTTACAGAAGTGCCCTTTGTTCTTGACTTTTTGCTTTTTGTAAACGGAGGGGATCTTTCGTTTTTACCCTTTTCTTTCTTTAACTGTTGGACGCCCAAGTGTCCTGTCGCATGCCCACAAATGTATATTTTATAAAGCTGTGATCATTAAAAAATGTTGTGTAAACTCTGTAAGCAGCTAGCTTGATTACCGTAAACTCATAACAATCTGTGAAAGTCTGTAAGTAGTAAAAAAAAACGAGGGATGTCTATTCTATTGTTTTCTGGTTGTTTTTTTTTCTACAAATTGGGCTAGATTTGTGAGTGATGCAGCA
The DNA here is from genome assembly GCF_009769545.1 of Cyclopterus lumpus. Classification (NCBI taxonomy): domain Eukaryota; kingdom Metazoa; phylum Chordata; class Actinopteri; order Perciformes; family Cyclopteridae; genus Cyclopterus; species Cyclopterus lumpus. The sequence continues at coordinate 7,661,071 of NC_046983.1, read as the reverse complement.
GCACATTGTGTTTGTATAATTGCATTAATACTGTACTGCAGTGCTCTTGCCATACGTGGGGTGTGCTTTACTTTAGGGTTGTGTAATGTTCCAGGTAGATGAGAGGAAGTACAGCATGATCCAACTAAAACCTCACATCGTTGACACCGAGGAGTCGATCCACTCTGAAGCCTCTGCTGATCCAGGTTTCCAAGCGTTAGTGCAGCCGCCATCGAACAATACTACACTGGTTTGCACTACCAGGAAGCATTCGGAACCATGTAGGCCTCGATCATGTGACCTGCGTCTGCTACAGGTGGCTTTTTGGTGTGTTTTTCTTTTATTCAAGCTGCAGTGAATTCAAAGCGTATCTCTTTACACTCTTCTGGTGTTTGTGCTTTCTGGTTTAAAGCAGTTCAGAGTTGGATGCCCTGTAATACAAACCTCAATAAATGCACCATGATGCTCTACTTGAGTCAAGAGGCAGCTCTTAAAAGCTGAACGGACTATTTGTCTCTTTTGCTTATGAGATGGAAACTATTCATAGCTTTCACCTTTCTCACACATTTCCGTTTGAATGCGAGCACACTCGTGTATTTGATTGTCTGAAACCACAGGGGCAGAGAGCCAAGTTGGAGAGCTGCACTGCTCTGTTGTGCAGGTTGCTTAGCGACCCTCTCCGCCTTGGGAGGGGAAAGTAGAAAGACGACGAGAATGAATATTGGGGCCAGAGAGAAGATAAAAGCCAAGTCTGTGTAATAAATAATCCAGTGGTTAAGTTATTGCGTCTGGTTCGGTCCGACCTCGGCTTAGTCTCAACCTGACCAGAGAGTGAAGTGTGTTGCCATTGAGTAGAAACAGGAAGTGATTGATTGAAGTCGCTCCATGGTCACTTCCTTTGGGCTTGATGTTCACTTTGTCATGTAATGACAGCTGCACTGTATCCTGTCCAGTGAACAGAACCTCCTAGTGATCGATTACAGGTTTACCACCGCTGTCCTTCCCCAGCACCAAACCACAAATGGCATTAGCTGTAACAGCTGTTAACATCGTGGAGCATTTAGCAGCTAAAAAGACCTTCTATCTCCACTGAAGATTTTTTTTGAAAAGCAAAACAAAGAGAAGAATACTGTGTTGGACAAAAATGTTCCTCTTGTCAAAGTTTACAGCTTGCTGTTGCCAAAACCTATTTAGCAATGCACCAAAACTCTTGAGCCTTTCAAATCTACAAATGGAGTGGGTCCTCTTCACGGAGTCCGCCATGTTTCCATTGTAGCCCAGAAAGGACCAAGACAAGAGGGGGTCTTCTGCATTCGTACACGACCTGAAGGTCATCCCATTAAACTATAGCCTTGGAAAGGGGAGGGGTGAGCGGAGGGGTGTTCGCTTGGTTGCAATCTGCAACCAAGTGATGCAGTAGCTAGATGCGAAAACAACGTATGGGGTGTTATTGTCCTGATTCAAAACATCTGGGCATTCTTCGTGTCGGGGCTACCAGTCTCAAAGCTGGCATTTTATTGTTGCCATAATCATTAAATCCACTATTCTAGATCCTAATGATGGATCAAGCTTGTTAAAACATCCCGGCTAAAACCGCAAGGATTGCATTGCACATGCGTTTTATTTATTTTGTAATCATCCGTCCACACTTTGCACAGTTAGCTGCATATGTGGCGCCATCGGGAATCCGTGTGGGCCAAGCCTGTCGGGGCTGTCGCACAGATGACGGCGAAGCCATTATCTCATCCCAAGGTGGCCGCAGTGTCGTCTTTCCACTTGTGCAGTTAATGAGCCAATCCACATCAAGTGTTCTGTGTTGCCTGTGTTCTCTGCCTCCATTTGCGCCGCATCCTGAGTGAGTCTCCATGGCCCTCGCATAAGTGGCCGCCATTAGACGGGCGGTGCGCACACACACCAACTTAACAGTCCAGCGCTCTCATCGCCGGAGGAGCGTGCGGAATAGTAAGTAATGGGATCTCGATATTAAGAAAGACATTTGAAAACAATTATTCAAATAGGCTGTCTGCCTGTGAATCTCCTAATCCCGCGGCGAAGCACTCAAGCAAACACTCAGCGGCGTGACCCCGGCTGAATTAGCATGGGGTGTGTGTGTGTGTGTGGGGAAAGCAACACTGCTCCGAAGCCGGAGATGCTCAAATGTCTAGACGCCTCTCTGGTTCGTCACTCTCTTTTTGAAAAGGAAGAGGCTTTTTAGAATAAGAAGCGAGCGCGAACGGATTTGCTGCAGCTTTCAGAGGTTGTCATACGTGGCATTTCTCGAAATGTCAAAGGGACGGCTCCTTTATCTCCGCGAGACTCTTGAGTGTGTTTGGCAGGCGCTTAGCACTCTGACCCGGCTCTGACACGCCGGCGGAGCGGAGGCGTTGCATCCACTCCTTTTCTCTGCCGATGTATCAGGCTGCCTGCTTGCACGTACGCAGCTGCCGCTCGGCCCGATTGACCGAGGGCTAATCGGGCCGATCTCAACCCGATCACACTCTGTCTGGCTCTCTGTGGGACAAGATGTGCCATCATCAACAAACAAAACAAAACAAATGTGTAAATCCGGACACTCCAGGAGAGAAATATGTTCAGTGCCTTGTTGAATCCATGCATCCAGCGGCTACAAGTAATGAAGTGGCCCCTGGCTGTTTGTATTTAGCTATCACTTAATCATTCATATCAAGCAACTGTATGTCAAAGTCCAACAATAGCTGCATTTGACACTTGTACCCAGAGAAGGAAACACAGATAATTTGCGTGCTTTTGTTTAGCCAATCAGCGCAAAGCGATCTTTGATTCAATGCGGCGTGCGATTGGCCCGCTCCCCCGGCAGCTACAACACACTCACTGGTTTGGTGAAGTCGATCGTGTCGAGTTGGCACTTCAGATCGCCGGTATAGCTCCAAATTGTTGGAAAGTATAGCTGCACCACTTACCTGGCGTATAGTGGTTGTGGTGGCATAGTGTGCCTATGGGCACACTATGCCACCACTAGGCCCATAGATTTGACATACAAAAAGCATGGAATTACCTTCAAAAGTATGATGCACAAATCAAACTCCCCAACAGTAATTCAAATTAGCTGCAAAATGAATATGTTCATTTATCGAGTGATGCATCCGTAATGTTATTCCTGAAATACACATGGCGCTCTGACTGAGACCCTGTGGTCATACTGTGAGTCCACTTTGCTGATATCTCAAATTACAAATGTAACACTGTCGCCATGCAAGCATGACATTGTGTAGGCCTACAGTGTTCATGGATCAAACGCCACCACCAGGTCCATATTTGTGGTTTTGAGTGAAATGTCCAAAAAAATCTCTCAGTATGACGTTAGCATGACGTTAGCATTCATCTCGAAGCACCACTGTGCGGCCCTCACAGAGGTGCTAGCACGTTCTTGTGTTAGCGTTGTCTTCTTGACCTTTTTATGTGTATCTCGCATTCCTGCCTACAGGTGATCAATACCTCCTCCTGTTAACACCAGTTAGGATAGAAGCTGAAACCCAAAGTAGTGAACGTCTTCATGAGCACGTATAAAAAAAATGGAAGCCCCCGATTGTTCTCAGCCAGTCGTCGAATATCATTTTCACACAGCCACACTCTCTGCTCATTATAGTCGGACCAGTCTGAAGTTCCCGATGACTTGAGGTTTTCTTCCCCTTCCAAAGCCTGATTCTGCAGGGATATTTTTATAAGTCCCCACCGACCCATTTCATCAGTCGCCAAAGTAGCCGCATTCCTATGAATACATCCCAACTCCATTCCGAGAGGCGACGGCGGTGATTGACGCGTCCTTGTTCTCTGGTTTACATTAGATGTGAAAATAATTGGCACCTGTATTCTTGCACATGCTCTGAAGCCATGGAGGGAAAAAGTGCAACACCGCAAGGTTTCATTTCACTCTGGAGCCTGATCCCCCTCCTCATTCACTCCAGATGTGGAGCCACGCACACGGATATCTATCTGGAGTGGCTGGGAAGATTAATACAGAGTAAAGATGTGTCGTATCATTATATTCCACTGTTGCTAACAGGTAGAAACGAATAGTTCTGCATTAATATTTCCCTCACGGGTATGTAAGCCCGGAATATGAACTTTAAGATATGTACTCGCATGTGTCTATCCTTCATCCTCATCCCCGTCTCATCAACTCCTCCTCTCCCAATCTCCTCTTCCTGCTCTCCAAACATTCCCTCTGGCGATTCCTGCAGCGAGTTATCATGAGGGTGATCCTTTTGAAGTACATTAAGCATCCAGTATCCCGGCCGGCCCTGGCAGATTGGATGTGATCTTGGCGGTTTAGTGGGGTGTGTGATGGCCAGGGGGAGTAATTGCGTGCGTAATTACACTCTGGGGGAAAGGTAGAGTGGGAAGGCCTAAATTCATCCTCCCACCATGCCCTTAGGCTGCATGGTAACTCTTGTCCCAGTGCCTCGCCCTTCTTCACACCTTTCCACAAACCACCCTCCCCTCCCCTCCCTCCCTCTCTTCCTCCGCCCGCTCCCCACAGTGGCTAGAGGGGGAGTTCTATGGAGGAGTCAGCGGGTAGAGAAGGTTGGAAGGCGGAGCTGTGTCAGGGGGAGCAGGTGGAGCGGTGGGCCGGGTCAGAGGAGCTCTGCTCGGGGCTGAGGAGACAGATGGAGGAGGAGATTAGGAGGAGCCCTGTTGATAACCTGAAGGAGGAGGAGGACGACGACGAAGAAGAAGACCCCAGGAGGCCAGGAAAGCCAAAGTCCCAAGTGTGGAAAGATGTGTGTGTGTGTGTGTGTTCTTGCATTAAAAAGCCTCATGAAGACTGGAAGGTGAGGAAAAACTCTCCTCCCAGGTAGCCGCATTGTGGGCGGCCTGCACTTCATGAGGGGGATGCTTCTGTGTTAAGATTTAGAGGTTAAAGGTCAAGTGTGTAGGATTTAGTGGCATCAGGTGGCATCATCTGAACAAACCCCCCTTTCCAAGTGTGTTGGACAACTACGGTGACCTTGGTTAACACAAACATGCAAAAGGTTCCTCATGGAGACAGTGTTTGGTTTGTCCATCCTGGGCTACTGTAGAAACATGGCGGACTCCGAGAAAAAGACCCGCTTCCTGCCATGAAAGGCTCATTCTAATGATTCTGAAGTTTAATGAAAATATAATCGGGAAAATAATATTCCATTTCTGCTCATAGATTCCCATAAATCCTCATCCGAGTTTCCTCCCGTTGGTTTTTGACGTATCACAAATACATTTGGCCGTGAGACGTAACTGAGAAGGCAGTTCTGTGAGAGACGCGGTGGAACCGGAACTCTAAGGCGAGCCTGTGAGTCCAGTTCAGGTCTTTTAGTACCCGGCTTCACTCCCGAAGCCCGAGGTGAATACAGCTGACTGTCATCACTCTTCATGTGTGGCGGGACAGGAAGGCCATGCTGTGACCCAGTTCCATAACACTTATCATGTGCAGCAAGATCACAGCATGAATCGGAGGGATTGCGAGATTAACAATTGAACAGGATGGGAGGGAAATTATGCTAATTCAATTTAGATTAATTTTCTGACTTTAATGACTAATCTTTGCTCTCTTGTAAAATATTGGATATATATACAGTATATATGTATTTTCTAATCTCTATAGGCATCTAGGAATTATTCACATGACCCAAACGCACTGTTATGGGCAGACATGTCTCTTTTTAAGAGGATTGCCAGCCAAAAGGTTGGTGTATAGAATGTACTTTAAATGACCTTCTATGAGTCACGATGCCACCAAACTTTACTTTTCTCAGTATAGCTGAAGGAAGGGTTTAAGATAAAGAGATCGATCACTGCCTGTACGGAGGATTTCTGGCCTTTGACCATGGAAACGCATTCAATTGCACCTGAATAACGCCGGCGTAATCCTGCAATGTGCAGCTGCAAGGTTACGGTGATTATTGTCAGGTGGAGATCTGAGGTTGAGGGCAGAATTAGAACGAGGGTTCTGTAAATTAGGAGACGGGCTGTGGGAGAAGTCCTCACAAGTGTGGCTAAAGAATCACAAGCGCACACACACACGCACACTCACACACACACGCACTGCTTGAGTTTGCAGCTGGAGGTGGGTGTGTGGGCGAGATCAACCGGTAGGTACAAATTGTTTACTGGTGCAGAATCAGCGAGTCACTCCGTATGTGTGATCTGCACATCACATGTTGCTCAACCCCTCACCTCCCCCTTATTTAATCCCCCCCACCACATGTCTCTGTAACAGGATGATACGACGAGGAGGTGTGTGTGCTGGCAACGGATGAGTGTGTTCTGCAGCTGTGTGTGTGGGTGTGTGTGAGGAGGAGGAGGAGGAGGAGGAGGAAGCTCACAGGGACAGACAGATGCTGAAGGATAAAGCCATGCAGCTGAGATCTATCAATTGCAAGGGTGCTCCGACACACACACACACACACACGCACACACACGCGCACACACAGTTCTGTACCACCCTGGGTGTGAATTTCACTCCCACCAGGGTGCATGTTTCCCCCGTCTCAGGTCTGTGAATGTGCCCGCCCTTCACCTTAACCCTTAACATGCACACAGTTCATCATGCACTCACTGCGATTGCCTCTATGTTTGCAGCTATACATGCTGTGTGTGTGTGTGTGTGTGTGTGTATTTATAGTCCGTAATGTGTGTGGCGAGGTCTGGCAGCTGGAGCAGACTGTAGCCAGAGTCACCAGGGAGAGGATGCGGTTGTGAGGACGAGTTGAAGGTCGGTGCAGCAAATGAGGTCAGCGTGAGTAAATAAGCCCTAATACACACTGACAGACCGACCACGGGTGTATATGAAGCATACAAAAGCATCGTCCCAAGGCTTTCCTTCCATTCCGTATCGCCATACAGCACAGAAAGTACATTCAGCAGTACGGCAGATTGGCTGTAGGCGGTATGGCTCCGCAGTTTTTAATAAAACTGAGTCACTTGTTCCCGACACAGATAGATTCCCCAGACCGAGCAGAAGGTTTGTTTTTCACGCCAGCGCCACCTCTGAACTTCTGTTGTCTCTAAACCGGCCTGTTTTTCTCCGCTACGTTTAGCTCCGTCATCGGCCAAGGTCACGAGAGGTCAGCGCAAGGGAGACGCCTCCGTCTCTGCTTTACTTTTTAACTTTTTCTTTTATTTCTCGTTCCTTCCCTTCCGACCATCTCCACACAGCCCTGCCCGCTGGCATTTGTTTCTTGTTTGGATCTCCAAACCTGCAATTACATTTTTTTTTTTTTTCTTCGTTGAAAGCATGCTGCAATTTTGCAGCACAGAGGAAATGGCCGCACTTTAGTGTTTACTTGCAGATTGCCGTTCCCGCCCCGCTTTGAGCCCCACGTGGGATCACTCGTCTCTGCTGAGGGTGCCCCTTGAGCAAGACACTAACGCCTTGCACAGCTTCACGGTCTGCCGCTCACGACAGATCTGACTTTTTATAGCGTTTTTTTTTTTTTTTTACCCCCTCCCCCCCTCCATATGCTCTTCTCTATCGCTCTCTCTCACTTTCTTTTTTCTTTCTCTCCCTGGCTGTGCCGGAACAGCGGGAGGTGTTGATTGTGCCTTGAGGTTTTCCTTCCCCTACCTCTCTTGTTTCTAAGTGAAATATTTTCATTGAAAGGTAATAAAGGTATCTTCCCCTATGTGTGTGTGTGTGAGTGTCAGCTACAGTTTGAGGAACTGGTGGATTTCTCCAATGATGCATTGTGGGCAGGTCGTTTTACCTTAACATGACAGAAATAATTTATCGTGACGGTTTCAAACTCACTGTATAAAATAATACAGCTCCAATTTTATTAGAATTTGGAGGGGGGATAAAAAAAGGGAGCCTTATGCACCTTATAATTCTTAAAGGGGGTGCTCCAGCGATTTAGCACTGCACTTCCATATATTTTGAGGACTTTCAAGTGCAGATTAAAAATAAAAAAAGACTTGGTCAAAATCCAAAAAGGAGAGGTCAAGCTCTCCTGGTAAAAAAAGAAGAAGCAATGGTCAAATTGATCAACAACCTCCTAAATGCCCACTTCTCTCAAACCCCAGTCCTCTAAATTACTAAAGCAAGCTCGCTGTTTTCAAAAAGTTTTAAAGAGGACATATGAAGAAACCCATCTGAGCATCTCAACCCACAGCCCAAGAACTACCACCATATTTGCGTGCGGGAGGGGCTCAAAGAGAAGGGCGCTAAAACGGAGCGTTTCAGACAAAGGGAATATAGGTAAATTCAGACAGACTGTATTAGAAAAATAACTTTTTTTTAAACTTTTTTTAAAGCATCTAAACATCTTCTAATAGAAACCCCAAATACAAGCATGGACCTGAAAATAAGCATGTGTCCCCTTTAAGTCTCAAAGCCAAGATAGCCCTGTTGTAATCACTATGATGTCATCTTTTCTTCAAATTAGGAAAGTTTCCATTAGACCTTGAAAAGACATCACTGTTTGTACAGGCTGATCAGTACTTAACGATTACGCTGAACAGTACGTGTGTAAAGCAGGTGCAGTGCTCCTTTAAGACATTGAGGTTTATGTCTCAAGTCCTGTGGGTTTCATTCTCAGGTGCAGCTGTGGAAAGCGATGACATCATGAAGTGTGGGATTGATGGAGTCGCCTGAACTGTAACACTGATGTGATTCTTTGGTTTCATAGTCGTGGCCTGGCAGAGACTTCCAGCGCGGTGGTGTCCATGTCTACCGCATGGGGGCAGTACAGTCTCAGTTTTGACAGTCCTCCGCTCACCGTCATGTACATGTTACCGTGCGCGCGTAACAGTGTGAAAGTGAACCGGTGTCGGTGTGTGTGTGTGTGTGTGTGTGTGTGTGTGTGTGTGTGTGTGTGTGTGTGTGCGTGTGTGTGTGTGTGGCCTGTTACTCGGCTCGTCCTGGACCGCATCGAGTACTTAGAACCGTCGCTGCTGGATGCTGGGACTCTTCCCCTGCTGTCAACGGGAGGAGGGAGGAAGAGGATGAGGAGGGAGGAGGAGGAGGAGGAGGAGGAGGAGGAGGAGGAGGAGGAGAGGGAGAGGGGGGGGGGGGGGGGGGTCGGTCTTACCCTCCCACACAGAGAGAGGGTGTTCTTTTTGTTTAGACTGGGCTGCAGATTTATGAGCTGAGTCCAGTCCAGTGATCGTGCTTGACATCACCCCTGTCAAGACAACTATTCATTTTGTAACCACCTCGTCGTGTAAATCTCACTTTATTTAATTGTTTTAAACGTTGTCATAATATCATGTCTCATGAGCTCATGCTGCACCTTGAGCTATGATCTCTATCTCTTGTACAGTTTAAATACTCCCATAGGGACTTCCATGTAATATGATGTAGTGTAATATCCTCCTCACAAGTCCAGGTGGATCTTTTCAATGCGATCCTCGTGCGGAGCCGCGTGCGATGCCCCCAGAATGCGATGAGGGCGCTCGTGCTCTTCCATCATGGCGTTGAGCACAGAGGGGGGGGGGCACTTTTAGTGAGCGTCTACAGAGGTGTGTGTGTGTGTGTGGGGGGGGGGGGGGGGGGGGGGGGGGGTAATAGAGCAGAATAGAGCGCCAGGGAGTCCAGAGGTCCGAGTCGGGGGGCCCCTGAAACTCAGAGAGGAGGAGCAGAGAGGAGGCGCTGAGAGGGACTCGATACCGCCCCCCTCCTCCCTCCGTCAGTGCGCCCTGCCTGCCAGTCGGAGGATGGGGATTTTTTTTCGCCCCCACCACTCATCTACGTCCCCTTCTTCTCTCCTCCTCCTCCTCCTCCTCCTCCTCCTCCCTCCTCCTCCCCCCCTCCTCCCCCTCCTCCTCTCAAACAAGCCAGTCGGTCTGTCAATGTGCTGCGAGCTTTCGAGCCAGTCAAACCAGTGGGATTGTGGAGCAGAGAGACGGATGAGATAACGAATGAAGCGCTTTCCTCCGGGCCGAGAAGCGAATCCAAACGATGCGCCGCACCAGATAGGTGTCAATTTACCCCCAAAACCGGGGACCGGCGATCACTTCTCTCATCTTTATTTTATTTATTTTATTTTATTTTTCTAAATAAAAATCTCTTCACAAGTTTCCCGTTGGCCTCTCGTGACACCATGAGAGCGGTGGTGCTTTTCTAGCTCTCCGGGTTGTTCCTTCTCAGTTGGCTCCGGCTTGAATTGATTCTTGGACTTTCTCATCGTTTCGGATCTTGAATTTTCTTCTTTTTTGTTGTTGTTGCATTTTCATCGAATCCGTTGCTGAAGGATTTGCGGATTTACAACCCGTGTTGAACCTGTGCGTCCTCACAAAGGAGGAGAACACGGATTGCAATGCGCATCGCCTGAGCCCACCCGAGCATCAACATGTCTCTGTGGGGATGGAGCCGTGGACACGAGTGACATCTTTTTCCGTTTTAAAAAAACAGCGGACACCTTCGCGACCGGCTCCTTTCTGACGGACTTGACCCCCGCATCTCACCCCACCCCCTTTTTCTCAGCCCGGCCTGACATGTTGGGCAGGTCTTCTTTCGAGAAAACAAGGTAATGGGAGAGAAATCACTCAGAGTCGGCGCGGACAACAAGGGGACATTGTTCGGAAGAAGACAATTAGGGCGCACCGAGAGGCAACAGAAATAGCTGCTGGGTGGCGAGACGTGTCCGAGAACTCGGTTCCGTGGAGTTGTATTTGAGTCGAGGAGCACTGCCCGGTGGTGGAGGAGGCAGGTTTTTTTTTTTTTTTTTTTGGGGGGGGGGTGTGCGAGAAGAAGAAGAAGGAGACAACATAAAGGAGGACTAACGACAAATTGATGGGGAAGTCATGGGATTGGCACTGAAATAGTAGGCGATACGACCGTGGACGCGCACAGCCGCCGTCGCGTTTGGAGAGCCGGACGCGCGGATTGAACAAGTTTCTCCAGCACATTTCTTATCAGAGACCAGCTTCTTCTTGTTCTTTTTGTTGTTGTTTGGTTTTTGGTTCTCCGGGAGGGCTTTCACTTCACACTTTGACTGCCTCTACCTAGAAGCCCGCTCGGCTGCAGTCGCACCTCCATTGTTTTCGAGAAATCTCCTCCTTGAATACTCAGAAGAAGCAAAACACACACACACACACACACACACACACACACACACACACGCACACAAAACAAATATATATTTGCCCGTTTCTTTTCAAATGGGGCCGCGTGTGCTGGGCGTCAGGGTTGGAATGGCGTGTCGAGGAAGTGGGAATAGATTTGGGATCCTGCTGATATTCTTACTGGATTTACTGGCGACGACGGCCAGCAATATGGAGCCCATCTACTGGAATTCCCTGAACGAGAGGTAAGAGCAGTTATTAATTAATTTGTTTGAACTCATCCGACTAATCGCTTGGATTTGCGTGCAGGTGCTCCGTCTGGTGCGGAGAAGAGGCGAACTGGGTTGAGGTCTAATGAATGCAAGTAACTCTTAACAGAAGTTCGATAAGGTCAGCAACTCGCTGCTGTGTTATTATTTATTTATTTATTTCAGCCAAGTTCACTGCACTTTCTATCTTTGGTTCGCACTACAGGTCCAATACAAACACGGATACACCTTGAGCTGTTCATTGGTCCCACGGGCTGCTCCAGCTGTAGCTCTTCTGTAAAATATATGCAGTGTGTGGGATGACAGAGGTGTGTGTGTGTGTGTGTTTGAGATGCTCTAATTGCTGTTGCTGGGTGACCTTGATCTGAAGTCCAGGCCTCGGCCTGCAGGCCTCTCAAACACCCACTCTCTTGCTCATTTGCATCCTTTTCTTTTTCTTTTTTCTTCTCCTGTCCCCGGGAGGGAGGTGTCGGGCATTAGCTGAGGAAATGTCATTTTAGAAACACCTCTCGGCCTGTCCGGGCCCTATAACAACCAACACCACTTTTCTCTCACACCTCTGCTAATTTCCCAGTGTCTGAATGGACGCCTGGTGGAGGATGATGGGGTGGGGGGGGGGGGGGGGGGGGGGGGGGGGAATGAGGAGGATAACAAGGCAGCCTCTATGTATGTAGTTTTTTTTTCTTTTTTTTTAAGAGACACCAGGCTTCAATTCTGGAGCTTTGACACACATGTTACATATCTCATCTTAATAAATAAGCACACGAAGGCCACCAAACTATCCGCCTCAAGGCAACGCTGTCCCTGCACCCATTTCTTCAACATTTGCCTACATGACTCACTTTATAACGCCAAAAAAAAAAGCTACAAAAGCAAATTCAGACTCACTGATGCGTGCTGTAGCAGCCTACCAAACCTTGCCATTCCCAGCACCCATGCCAGGGGCTTTACAACAAAAAATGAGTCTAACAGGTTTTAACGCGCTGGAGGCCATGGCCTGCCCAGTTCCTCCACAGATGTGACTGTGCGTGGGCCCCCGCTGTGGAGCCAGGCATGAAGCCCTTAATGAGGGCTTTTTGTCAGCAGTGGGCGGATTCGCCCAACAGGGAGCTGAGTTGGACACGCGAGGGTGGTTCAGTGAGAAGCCAGCAGCTCGGCCTCACAGGTGATTCCACGCCATTGTCTCCTAATGGAGTTTTGGTGTCGGGTGGGTGTCAGGGCTCATTGAATGGGGGGGGGGGCTGGCTGGCAATTAGAGGGGCGGTGGCTCCGCCGTCATTCCCACAGATTTGCTCACTCATATATTCAAAATACAAAGCCTATTGTATACTATGGAGCTTATTTGTGAGGCTTACTATTCATAGTTAATCAGCTTAGTCATTCCACCAGTTTATTTTCTTGGCCCCTTTCTTTCTTTTCTTTTTCTTTTTTTCTTTACACACTTCCATGTTCATGTTTCTCCTCGGTCCCTACGTGGGGAGGCCAGCAGGACTACTTTAGTTTCAGCTGCCTGCGGGTGAAATAGGTTTTGGCCCTGGGCTGAAATATGTTGAGAGCCCAATGCTTGTCCAAATAAAGTGCGTCTACCAAGGACTAAGTCCTGAGCCCACACACACACACACACACACACGCGGCTTGCACTTCTGAGGCGAGGCGCAAAGCAAGCGGGAGCAGCCGTCTGCATCAATCCGGCGCAGGAGTGCGCTCGTGGTCTCACATCTCGTCCGTGCAGCAAATGGACTGTCACGTTGTTAACCTCTCGACCTCTGCTGCTTGCTCTGCTTTGAAGTTCAGACCGTCCACCTGCAGCCTCCTCTCCTCCCACCCTCCTTTTCCGCTTCTGCGAGCAATCTCCAGCTCCCCTCTTCTTTCTTTCTTATTATTTTTCCTCCTCCTCGTGACGCTTCGATTCCAACGGCTTCCTCCAACATCTCCCCCCAACCCACCACCTTTTCCCCCCCCCTTCTTCTTCTCCTCCCTGTCACTTTCCGTCTGTCTCTATCTCTACCTCGCTCCGTCACTCCACCCACCCTCCGGTGCAGTGACCAGACGTAGCAAATTGGAAACATGTGTCACATCCAGCCACTAATTATAGCGCTACAGCAGCGAAGACGTGGTAGGAGTGACAGGGGTGAAGAGGGAAAGGAGGCGCCCACGGGGCGGAGGACACGCTTGCCTCAGACTCGTACTACCTGAACACCTCCTGGAACATGATAATAATAACATCTTATAATAACTAGAAACGATCACGCTGACGTAAGTTGCAATAAAATAGTAGCCAAATGCTCACGGGCCGCCAAGCGACGCATCCACCCTTTTATTGACTGCTCCATCCGCTGAAATTACTCCATCCCGCCCGGAAAGAAAGGAGACAGTGGTGCTCAGGGAGGCATATAAGCAGAGCCAGGTGCCTGGAGGTGAATGAGAAACACGGGGAGCAGAGGCAGTCCTAACCCTAAGTAAATCAATAGCAGTTAAGTCTCAAGTGCCAATACAGGTTCTGCTTGAGGAAGAGAGAACTGAACCAGAAGGATCACCTTGGGAAGTGCTCCCCCCCCCCCCCTCCCCAACCACCCGAGACAATACATTATCCTTATCTCAGCATCTCCTATTATCGGCCTTACACGGCCGCCCTAATGAAAGATCGAATCTTACATCACTGCTCTCTCACACACACACACACACACACACACACACACACACACACACACACACATGGGGATCAAAGAGGTCACACTAGTGGTGGACACACACACACACACACACACACACACACACACAGACACACACACACTTTTACGAGTTTGATTTCCGTGTCTGTTCTGATTCACCACCTCCCTGTGCTCCCAGCTTCTCTCCTCCTCCTCCTCCTCCTCCTCCTCCATATACCCCAGTAAAAGGCTGTAGATTATTGTAAACGGCTGCTCAGGGTGGGCGTCTCCTCGCTCGGCGCTCGCGGTGACTTGTAATACAACTATTCCCCCTAAGATCCACATTAATATTTAATCCCCCCCCCCCCCCACAGTTTCCCGTTTCTCAATAATTCATTAATCGCCGGCTAATTGGCGCCGGATAAAAGACTAGCTAACTGGGCTAAGTGTTTCAAGTACCAAAAAAAAAGAAAGAAATCCTTAGAAAAAAACTCCTTAAAAAAAAAAGAAAAAATAACTGGAAATCTTCTTGGCGAGTGCATTCTGGGACTGAGAGTGGAATAAGTGTTAGTAGGTCAAACAGGGTGTCGTATCTAAGGAGCAGCATTCCACCCGTTTATTGATTGTTTGTATGTTTGGCCCCCCCCCCCCCCCCCCCCCCCCCCCCCCCCCCCCCCCCCCCCCCCCCGTGTCCCGTCCCCCCCCCCCCCCCTCTCATAATCTCCACCCGTAGGTTTCCCCCGTCATGAATAATGCATGCCTGTGCCGGGGCTTCTTCTGGGCTGTGTGGATAAGTAAGCAGGAGCTCGGTAAGCCTACACGCATCCTTAGGCCAAATGATTAGAGAATATCCACTGGGTCGCTTTGATTTTATTTCAAGAGCGAGGGTGTGTAAAAACAAGAGGAGGAATGTAGTGGAGAGGAGACGGAGAGAGAATAGGAACCACATTGCTCGAGCCGGCAGCAGCTCCCTTTCTCTTCCGATCTCCCCTTCTCCCTCGGTGAAAAAAAGAAGAGAGAGGAGAGTGCGTAAGTTTATGAGCTGCGAGCAACAGGAGCTGGGAAAATAGGTTTTTAGCTGATGTGGCAGAATGGAAAGGCTGAGGGGGAGGGGGTGGGGGGGCAAATGTGGCCAGAGGCTGGAATCCTTTTCTTTCTTTCTTTCTTTGGGCATTGCAGGCATAGAGACACACAGGTATGCAGACAGACTGTGAAACACACACACACACACACACACACACACACACACACACACACACACACACACACACACACACAAAAGAGACTCAAGGGGCTTGACCTCCCCTCCCATCTATGTCGGATGGACACATGTGTAATGAGTGTGTGGTCCTGATGGGGTTCTTTGTCGCAATAAACACACACACTTAGAGGAGGGCAGATGTGCTCACACACACACACACACACACACACACACACACACACACACACACACACAGGAGAGAGGTGAAGAAATTGGCAGGCATCACAGACTATTGTTCCACTCGGAATTCATTCATTATTTTATCACTCGATTATAACTTCATTTGGCAGTGCACATTCGTCAACATCATAACAGCTATAAAGCGGTGATGTAAATATGCTGGGGTTAGCTAAAGAACTAATTTACTTCCCCAGTCCCTGAGGCTTTAGAAGTGACTTTGGGATTTTTAGTAATTGTTAAAAGTGCTGATGATTAGGATGAAGGAGATTAAGAGCGTGTGGGTTGGCTGAGCTGGTTCAGAATGTTGGAACACACGCAGAAACAAGCAGCAACTCTTCCTCCTCTGGAAGCACGCACACGTTCATAATGGCAGTGGTAGTAACAGCTATCCAGGCCTATAGGTCTGAGGGGGTGGGGGTCACATGTGTCCCAGCATCACTGGGCAGATTGCCCAGGGTGGCTGAACCCAGAGCCCCTCAGCAAAGCCAGACAGAGCACACACACACACACAGACACACATTGGCCTCTCATTAGCTTGCTTCACAGCACAACCCGGCTAAGCAGGATCATCCAATCCTCCTGGCAGCATTTGGACTAGGCCGGGTCAATCCCCCCCCCACCCACAACCCCCCTCCCCCTTCCGGGTGACACAGAGAAGCGGACTGGTGGGACGAGGAGAGCCATAATGAAAGTGTGTGTGGACTTTATAGGCCAGACAGGAGCAATGTGGAGGCAACCTCTGTCACGCTGCTCATCACCTCCTCTCTCCTTTCTTTCACTCGCAGTCCTTTTTCCTCCTCTTCCTCCCATCCCCCTCCCCCTCCCTCAGCATCACGAGACTCCCGGCTCCGCCGTTCGCCTCGTACGTCTCCACACCATCGGGTCGGGCTGCTTTTTCATCAGCTATACCGCGGCTTCGGCATCATTCCAGATAAACGGCACAGCAGCAGGAAGGAGTTGACGCTCTTGTCATTACATTTTGTGTGTGTGTATTCTGGTTTGTGACAGAGGAGGTGCTGGTATGTGTGTGTTTGTGCCATGCATACTAAATGGTGTGTTGGGATCTCCAGGCTCTAAGCCCTTCTGATGTGTGCCATGTGCAAAAAGTCTCTTTATTTTGTCTGCAATTGACTCATAAACCCTTGTTTTCTCGCCAAAACCTTCCATTTTAATACGTTTTTTTCCCCCCCCTCCCCAACCTGTTTCCAATAAAAATCTGATTGTTTCAAGTATTTTCCACGATTAAGTTGAACATGTTTTGATCCCAGTGCAGCAACCTGCATTAACCTCACTTCTTTCAAGATGCAGGCACCGTGGAAAATTCTAGAAAGGCGCTGATTTCCGACTGAAAACCAGATAAGATTTTTTTTCTTCTTCTCTTCTTTGAAGAAAATAAGGATTTTAAGACTCTTATGAAGCCTCTTTCCCACTGGAAGAAAAACACACGGTAACACCCACTAACAACTGGCTTTTGACTTCAGTGGGAAAGGTTGCAATTGGCCAGTTAATTCCCAGCCTGTCACAGGTAATTTATCAGCTGCAGCACCAATCGCCTTTTTTAAGGATTTTTCTGCAAATGCGTGCACATTTTGGTGAAAAAGACTATTAGACAGAAATTACTTTTAGTATTTTTGCAGTGTGTGTGTGTGTGTGTGTGTGTGTGTGTGTGTGTGTGTTGATTCTTTTCACACCCGCCCTCCCCTCAAGCAACATGAAGGTGGAGTCCCCTTTTGCATAGCCTCACCCATGCTTACACAGAACCTGTAACATGCAAAACAAAAGACAAATGTTTCATCCTCGGCAGCCGCAGTTTCATTGCAGTTTTTCGGCTTTTCGCGTTCTGTCACTTTCCTCAACACCGAACGAGAGAGAGAGAGGGGGGGGGGGGGGGTTTGCTGTTGGGCAGCTGTGCCTCGTCACAGCTGAAGTTCTGGACCAATATGAGCAAGAGGGCAGAAATGGAAGGGGCGGGGTCGGGGAAGGGAACGCAGAGCATGAAAGAAGACGGCGGGGGGTGGGAAGGCCACTTATTTAGAGAGAGATGGATGGTTTGACTGTTGTAGTGGCTGATGTGACGCAGCCCAGACAGCGAGGGTGACTGATGAGCTATAGGTCACCACCATGACTAGCTGCTTCCTGCTCACATACAACCGAGCTGGCCCCTCATTCCTCATTACTGACACGTCCCATAATATTTATCCCTGTGAAGTCCAGCATGAAACCTGGTAAGCCTTAAAGGAATTCACTCACTTTTCTCTGGGCAGAATGGGCTCTTTGATCGACTTGGCGTGGAGCGCTTTAGGAGACTGGCAGCTGTTTCCCCCTCTCTGTATTTACTACAGCTCATGCGATGAGATGCAGCAAACACCCACTTTGTGCTTCAACTTCACACGCGGCATTTTGCGCGACTAACCGATGCCAAATGCCTCGTGGCAGAACAATGTGTTGATAGACTTAATTTGCCAAAAGCTAAATCAATTGCTTTAAAAAAAAAGAAAGAAAAGAAAGCTGTAGTGTTCCACTGTATAATCAATATTTGAAGTTCATTGCACTCCGGGATGAAGCATTGTAATTTACCACCTTTCATATCGTAAAAGAGAGTGCGCTGTGTTGTGTGTGTGTGTGTGTGTGTGTGTGAGGGGGTAGTAATACAGCGATTGCAAGACGCCCAAGTATGTCTTATTCAAAAGTCAACTTTGATTCCGGTCTTTTGAGGCTCCAGTCAAACGGTGTCTCTGCCTCGTCTTTGATGGATTTCATCCAGCGCGATCGTCGGTGAGTCTCGGAGTCCTCGCTCTTTGATTCCCGCGAAACGCACTCCAAATAACCAGACAGATGCTTCGCCTTTTGTTGTGTGCTCCATTGTAGCCGAGGTGGAACACAATCTCACAAAAAGTCATATCAGGAATAACAAGAAATACGCCGTCAAAAAACGACAAAATGGACCTGGAAATGCGAGGCACCCAGCCGGCAGCTGCTTTCTTCTCTTGTACGTGCTGAAGTGGTTACAGGTGGCGTTTCCCTTTTGAACATTCACATGTTTTGGCATGAGAAGCTGTTACCCGGAGATTTTCAGAAACACACGGAGCCGCAAAATGTAAAGCACACATGAATCACCCTGCCTGCAAGGAGTCTGGGAACAAAGCAGAGCAACTATTCAACCCTAAAAACACAAAACTGTACATGGCTTTTTATTTGCGTCGGGGGGGTGGTCGGAGAGGGTGTGGATCCTCTGCCGGTCGCAATACACGTTTGGTCTCTTGCGTGGGAGACCTGTGGCTCCAAAGCATCTTAGCTTTAAGATAGTCTTTACCCATTACAATAGGTCAGAGATGATCCTCGTGCTAAGAGGCTTCGGTATGGAGCCTTGTCCCACGCATCCCCCTGCTGCTACGACGACCAGTCATCTTGAAACTGGGCTCACTTCTAAACAAACGCATGCATTGCCCCATGTGAGCTCTGGCCTGCTTCTCTGCCTCAAATGTTTTGTAATATCAGCCATGTATATATCACCTTGATTATTTTCCCAGGCTTCACGCTTTCTTCTCATTTGATGCGTGTGTGTGTGTGAGAGAGAGCGAGAGAGTGTGTGAGTGTGTGAACATATGCATAGTTCTAATTAGGAGGTAAAAGACCATTCAGTCCATCTGGCTTTGGCATTAGCCAAACGTTGTTACGGTCTATGGGGAAACTGACCTTGGCTAGCTGCGCGGGGGGAACACATTCTGCTCCATTTTCCTGCGTTCTGCATTGAATATAATTTAAGTGGGACTGACGTTGAAAAAACTAAAGATTGAGATGCATTCTTCACTTTTGAATGCAGAACGTTTGGGCTTCATGTGGGGCTATAGCGGTCACTGGAATGTGTCAGTGTATCTCAGTGGGCTGGGATCACACACTGAGATGGTAGACAAGTGTTTCCGTTTAAATTATATTATGTTATTATTTATATGTTAATATTTTAGTCTCAACATTACTACCCTCACAATGTGATTCTCTTAAAGGAACAGTTCCACATCTCTCATTTCTTCGTGTAACCAGGTGGCGGTTTTCTTAGCTTAGCATAAAGACTGGAAGCTGATGGAATCGGTTAGCCGGGCTCTCTCCCCTAAACCTCAGAATTAAAATGTCGTATCCTGTTTGTTTTATGCAGACATAAACAGCAAAGTAAAAATGGCAAGTAGTTTGAGGATAGCTTAGCATAGCTAATCACCTCTATATGCTTAGGTAGCTTAGTATATACTTAAACGTACAATAAGTAACTTCTGCCGCTCGGGCTATCTCAATAAAAACTTGACGCTGTGAAGTAGCATGGGATCATGGGAGTTGTTGCAAAAATAATGTTCACTGATCAGCTAATATATTAAAGTCTTATTCATGTAATGATGATAAAAAATAACTTCATACGCATGTTGAGCGTTGTAGTAACGTTATAATGTCACGTATTAGCTTGGTGGCTGGCATGAGACGGCGTCTTGTAGTGTGGGTATTGAAATATCATATCAATGAATACGATGATTTTCTACTGGATTACTTTGTTTGCGAAATGGCATGCAATTGATTAAAAAAAAGATGCTGTGTGGCAGAAAACATGCGTAGTGGTTGGCCCACACGCTGATGTATCATCTGGTGTTTCCCTGAAGCCTCCCCCGGAGGTCAGGAGGTCAAGGAGATATGACTCTGTTGACATTAGGTTTACTTGGATTACATTGACCAGCTTGCTGGGTTCATCAACCTCTTTCAAACCGGCATCAGATAAACTCCAAAGTGCACGGTTGTCAAACCAAAACACAAAGCCGTTCATCGGAATATTTTGCCAGTAAAAGTATTTAAACCTGAAAGCCTCGATTTAGGGCCGAGCGCCGAAGTAAACTGGCGAACTGCCTCCAAATGGTGTTCTTTGCAGTACATGGTGTGCAGCGCAGTGCTTTGTTGTGTAGGACAAGTAACTCTAACACGATCCATCTTGTATAGAAAGAACGGTGAAGTGGATTGTTGTCCCCCCCCCCCCCCCCCTCCACATGGCCTCACCCAGGCAATGGCTTTAAAACACGACAGAGCTGCCTTGTAGCGTTCTTACCCTCCTCTGCTCTCCTTTCTCTCTTTCTGTCCCTCCTGCCTGTGTCCTCGTGTCTTGCAGTCAGCAATAACACACACCAGCATTCATATTCACTGGCATACGCACACACACACACATGCAGCCAGCCATGCATGTATGCACGCACACACACACACACACACACACACACACACACACACACACACACACACACACACACACACACACACACACACACACACATATTCATGCACATATGAAAAATGTTATTGCTCTCAGTGCTGGAAAAAGTCCAAGTGGACGGGTTGAGTTTCTTCAGAGGTACCCCCCCCCCCCCCACCTCTCTCTCCGTCAGTAGCGTATCCCTCACTCCTTCCTTTTCTACTCTCTCACTCTCCCTCCTTCACTTCTTCCTCCTCCCTCCGCTCCTCATGAACAAAAGTGTCCCCTCCCCTTGCCCCCCCCCCCCCCCCCACAGAGCCCTCACACACACTCTGCACTCCGGCTTCGCACTCTCCCACACGCACTCCTGCCGCTCTCGTCGTCTGTAAAACCGGTCCACTTCTCCGCACTAATCCCCCCCTTCATTTCTTTGTCTTCCCTTTCACTTTCTCCCTCGTTGTCTGCCTCTGTGTGCATATCCTTGTCTGCATATCCAGCCGTTATCATGTTACAGCTAGTTGGCAGACAGTAAAATGTATTCCCTCCCTTTAAAGGAAAAAGAAAAAAAATATTGCTTTCTTCTTTTTCTCTTTTTTTGCGCCCCTCAGTTTGTCTCTCTTGTTCTTCGTGGGTGGCTTTTTGATGTGTAGTCTCTGTTTCTCCTCATTCGCTCATCACTGTCCAGCAGTAAATAGGCCCTCTGTAGTGAAGACAGGATGAATAATCCTCATTGCCTATCACTGGTGTAATTTGGGAGTGAGCTGCCCCCCCCACCCCCCCAACACACACACACACACACACACACACACACACACACACACACACACATATATATTTATATATATATATATATATATATATATATATATATATATATATACATGAGCAGATGTACCACTCCCTCAAAATCAGGAAGCCTTTCCCTCATTCGCTACCCCGTCCTCTAACCTTCCTTTCAAAAATGTTTCTTATTCTTTATCAGACTTGCTCTCCAGCTGTATTGCAGGTCCCCAGCCACAGGAGAGGAGGGGAGGGTGTGTGTGTGTGTGTGTGTGTGTGTGTGTGTGTGTGGGGGGGGGGGGGGGGGGGGGAGAGGGGAGAAACACAGATGGATCGCCGTCCTTTCTTTCATCCTTCCTTTCTTTCATCCTTCCTTTCTTTCCTCCCTCTCTCCCTACTTCCCCACAAAGCAAATCAAGCCAGAAGAATGCTGGTGAGCAGGAGCGGGGGTGGCGGAGGGGAGATGGGACAAAAGCCTTACTTTCCGACAGTCTCTCTCTTGTGTCCTTTGGTTTTCACTTGATGGATGGGTGGAGCCACTGTGGGTCACTGTGCCGAACACGTGCAGTCCCGTACCTTATGTGCGCACGTTCCCGTTGCGTAGCCCTGATAGCCCTGCTAGCTCTGCTAGCTCTCTGGCTGTTTGGTCTTGGAGTTTGAAAAAGTATGCGTGTGCGTGTGTGTTTGTGTGTGTTTCCTTGCAAGCTAACACACGCAGCTGCTGTGGTGTTTGTATTTGGTTCCCCACTCTGTGTGTTTCAGTAAAGCCACTGGTCCCAGTTAGGCCTATAGCCCATCTGGAGACTTAGTCTTGGGTGGCCGTATATATATATATATATATATGTATATATATATATATATGCGTGTGTGCGTGTACACAGCTGAGCATTGCAAAGTCCAGTCGCAGAGCTGGAACTTGGTAAATCCCATGTATTATCTGACTTAACAAAGCCTTAACATGGCCGCTTCTCAGCGGCCGAACAATGGTAGCAATCATGCCAAACTGCTGTAATTCAACTGTTTGTTTAAAAAGAAGAAGTGTCATCTCCTTTTAATCAAAACCTTTGCTTTTCTCCTTATGTTTCCTCTTAAAGTAATCACTCCTGTGACCGGCGAGCTAACTCTATTATGGCGGTACTTAGCTAGAACAAAAGAAGTCACTGAAGGTCTTGTTTAAGTGCTTCTGCACCCTCATGGTGCCCTTGCATGCTGAATGGAGTTTGACTCGCCTGTGTGTTTGTGTTTGTATGTGTGTGCGCTTGCAAGTGTGATTGTGTGGATGTCAGGCATGCGTCATGCGTGGGTGCCTGCACTTGTGTATATGCCCTGCGTGGGTTTGTGCACAACCCTCCTCATCCCATCCCCATCCCCCCCTGTCCCTCCATCGCCACATTAAGCATTATTTGCAAAACAACACAATCATGTGAGACAAAGCGAGGTTTCTGGGCGAGCATGAAAAGAGCGCGTGGAAACAACAGGAACTGGCCTGTACCACTTGACCCCATCGCGGGAGGGGCGGTGATGAGGTGGTGATGAGGTGGTGTGTGTGGGTGGGGGGGATTGTCAACCAGGGGAGAGATAATCCCTGCAGCCACAGCGGCCTCCGTGTGCTTGGGCTCTAACGTGGCGTGCTGGCCTGTCAATCACTCAACAAAGCTGTCTGTAAGGGGATTATGAACCCACGGACCCTCCCTCCCCTGCCTCACCCCTCTCTTTTTCTCCTCCCATTGCCTTTCCCCCCCCCTCTTCTTCCCTTCAGTCAATTCTTTTTTCTTTCTTTTTTCTCCTCTCTTCCTCCCCGGGCCAACTCTTGCTGCCCCGCCCCTGTTTTTCCACCTTCAAACCTGCCTGTCAGTCCCCTTGTCCACTGTCCCCTCACAACAAAGTGCGTCTTTCTCCCAACACACATTCTGCTTTGCTGTCTGAAGCTTAGTTTATCTTCAGCTTTCCATCCGTCCTCCCTCTGTCCTCCGTAAGCCCCGTTTCTCTCTCTCTCTAATGCCCGTCTCGCTCTTTCTCTATCTCTTCGTCCCACCCGTGCGTTATGCCTCACCTAGACAAGAGACAGGTGTGTGTGTGTGTGTGTTTGTTTTTAGGAGGTGACAGGTGTCCTATACTCAGGCTGAGGAAACAGTCCTTGCACCTATACACACAAAACAGTCACGCCTTGATTGACACCTGATACTTTCTGTCCTTTCCGTGGCCTGTGCACCCTCGAAACCCTCGTGCACCAAGAAGCCGTCGTCTGGCTAAATGTCACCTCTCTCATGAAGGTGACGAATAGCTCGCAGTCCTATCTTATCTCCCAGTCCTTAGCCGTGCTGTTTTTAAACCCAACCACTGCTTCAACCTGCTCCTGCAAGGTGGTGACAGAGGCCCCTCCTCCAACAGTCACCCTCCATTAGTTCCCAGTTTTTCCTCACGGGCTATCTCTCCATCTCTCTGTCTGTTAAACGTCCGCTTAGTTTAAACGTCTGTCAGTGCGCAGACGAGCTCTCACTCTTCACCTCCGCTAACCGGTCCGCCCACCTGCGGTCCTGTTCTCTCTCTCTCTCTCTCTCACTCTCTCTCTCTCTGCCACCTTTTGTTTTTGTTTTTAACTTCCCTCTCTGTTTTTGCACGCGTCATCTCACTTTTCCGCCGTTTGCCCGCTGGCTGGTGATTGGACCAGTTTTGCCAGTGGATTATATTAATTGGTTAATCTGCCACAATCCTGTGCACGCTGTCACTGCTTTAATCCAACGTCCAGCAGTCAGATGGCATCAGAGAAATGGAGAGTGGTCTTTCTGTGAGTAGTGAAAGAGATTAGGGTCAAGGTTTTTACAGTTTCACATGGACTTTGGCTAGCGAGAAAAATACTGCGTACCTTTTTAAAGGTGGTTCTCATGCCTTGGGTGGTATATTCTATAATGAGCCTGTATGACATATAGGAAGCAGGACTGGCTCTAAATAACAAACTGTGTTGTCTTATTTCACACTCTGTGGGTTGGTTGGGACTCCATATCTTCAAATGTATGCGCACAAGCACTGCCAAAAGTGTGTTTTATATGATACGTCCGGTTAAAAAAAGAAAGAAAAGAAACGTCTCACAAAGTCTTTTTTATTTTTATTTATGGAATAAATCTGTATGTTGGCAAAGAAATATTATTTTATTATTATTATTATATTTAATAACCTCAAGGGCAAGATTTGATTGACTTTTTCCCTAACATCATTTTAAATCTAATTAATTGATCCAACAGTGGTTTTCATGGCTAGATTTAGATATCTTGTTAACAGTAATAACCCTGAAGGAAACCAGACTTCAATTAAAAACAGCGAGAGAAAAAAGAAAAAGAAACCTGACGAAGAGACGCTGACATGTAACAAGCCTTCATTTCACCATTAGGAAAAGCGCCATTCGACAACGCCGAAGAGTACACGTGAGCGCGATGGGAGACGAGGCAGATAGCGGGAGACTTAATGCGGGTGACAGGGTTGTTATCTAGCAGGCGGCTGATGGTTTTAACAGCTGTATTATCTTGCGTTTCTTATATTGGATTACGCTTCATTCTCTCACGCTCTGATTAAAGACATCCTCTGGCTGAGATGGAGGGAGTGAGGGGTGGGGGAGAAATAGGGTGAGGAGCAGTGCTTGAACTGGGCTATGAGGGGGTCAGCCTGGATCACCGCTCTCTGATGGATTAATGTAGGCATGTGGCTCGCAATAGAACAAATACTTGCACTGCATTTTTCCAATAGACGGCTCCTAGCAGGTTTTCGCCGCTATAAAACCTTTAATGGGAAGCAGCGGCACACTTTGGCGCAATTAAAGTGGGCTTACCTGGGCTGTGGAAGGAGGAAAAAGCAATATAAGCATCAGTCAAAAATAGGCTGGTTTCCAGCTCAAACAAGCCAAGAGGGGTGAAAGGGGAGAGGTGAGAGGAGGTGCGAGACGATATGAGGTCTGGCAGAGTGAGAAAGCTGCCGGATAACAGCTTAGATTTCTGCTCGCGCCGCTAAAATCCTCTGGCTATAAATATTAATGCGCAGAGCCCAGCAGGTAAATTGTGCGAGTGTTTTGTGTTGCGAATTAGGAATTTATTCCCTGAAATGAACAATTCTTTCGTGTCATTCATGCCCACCCATGTGCATGAGCATGCAGCTTTAAAACATTGTGTGTATATATATATATATAATTTTTTTTAATCCAGTTCAAACGCTGTTGGCGGAGGGAGCAAAAAGTGAAAAGCAGAATTTTATTTTAGAAAAGAGGAAGCAAGGTAAAAGACGCGCACGTGTCACACCTCTTATTAGAAACTGTGACTCTGATCTATTGGCTCGCATCTCACACCTCCGCCTGTGCACGTCACTTTCTCTCTCTTACTCCTTTTCTTACGCTCCCCACTTCTCTCTCTCTCTCTCGCGCCACTCTCTCTCTCTCTCTCTCTCTCTCCACTCTCTCTCTCTCTCCCATCTTCTCATATTCTCACCCTCCGCTTGTATCTCTCTCGCTCTTTCTCACTCGTTCTCTCTTTCATACCCTGCAGTCTCTCACCAGCAAATAAAAAAAAGAAAAACTCATGCTCAGTTTGGTGTGCAACCTGTCAAGCTTGCTTTGAACACACACACACACACACACACACACACACACACACACACACACACACACACACACGCACACACGCACAGCAGCATGTACTCCTATAACTCTAGCATACAGCCAAGGGAATAATAGAAACAAGGAATACTCTGAGATAAAGCTGAGGAGGGGGCGAATAAAAGGATAAAGCAGACTGAGAGGGATAGAGAGCTTCATATTATTAATTTAGCTGGAGAAAGAGAGGGAATTTCTTTCAATCCCCCCCCCCCCCTTACACCGCTGCTTCCATAGAGCTCTATAGTGGCACACAATGGAGAGATTGGCGCAGGAGGGGGGAAACAGAGAGGTAGATAATCCATCCCTCTGTTAACTGTTTCATAGCACCGGCCTGGCCCGCTTTTATTCCTCCGTCAGCATGCCTCTCGATCTAATTTCCGTCTCTTTCGTTTACTTTTGCGTACTTACTTTCATTTTATTTATTTTTTTGTCTTCTTCATCTCCGTCCTTCCATCCCTCCCGTAGTTCCTCCATCTACCTCTCTGTGGGCTCTCTCCCTAATCCGCCAACATTTCTTCCAGACCTATAGACTGGAATAAACCTGCCCACACGCAGCCAAGAGACACACACACACACACACTCACACACACACACATGGCTCTCTGTGTCCTATATGCATGCGTCACATGCCAGCGTATGATTCCGGAGCGCGGTTGAGAGTGTATATGTTCGCAGTTGGCAGCCCACACGCCCGTTGCAATTGGCAGAATAGCTCCTCATCTGGCACGAGAAGAAGGCAGGGCGTCCCACAGCGAGGGATTACACCGAGTTACACACACACACACACCCACACACCCCACACACACAACTATTGGCACATATTTGCACATTAGGAAATGCAAAGCCCCGCTCTTTCAGCCACACAGACTTATTTGGGGTGTCTCGCTCATTCATACAGATGTTTCAAACCATTTTTTTTTTATTTATTAGAAAGTATGAAGAGTTTTAACGCAGGGGGATGTCGACGCGGCTCTATGTTGCTGTGAACCGAGCTGTCTCGGCGGGATGTGTCTGGTGTTGGGAAGCGGCTCTCGAGCCTCCCTGCCCAACGAGAAGGGAAATGCCAATGAAATGCATTTCTTTAATGGGCTTACTGACAGTGCAGCAGCTACAAGCACAGGGAGGAAATAGTCTCCGGCAGCAGGCTGTTACTGTAAAGTGTTTCTTTGTCTCGGAGGAGAGATTGGGGGGGGGGGGGGGTGCTCCAGCCTCAGCTCCAGCACCTTTTGTATGAACCTGATTGATAGGTGGGTCTGACCTTTAACACCTCTTGAGAAATCCAAAAAGTCATTCTCTCACCTTATATTTAGTCCCCTCTGTATCTTCTACACACACACACACACGCACACTCACACACACACACACCCACACACACACTCACACACACACACACACACCCACACTTCCAGACAGGCCCTGGAAGGAAACCTAATTCTGTCTTTTCTTTCTCTCCTTTAAAAAAAACTTCCAATTACAGCCACTCCATTCTCCACCTCCTTCCCTCTCTCCTTCTTCCCCTCCCTCCTTTCTTAACGAGCAATCTCGTTAATGTCAGTGTGTCTCTTTCTCTCTCTCTTATTCCTTCTCTCATTCAGGCTTTTGGCCCATAGAGAGAGAGAGAGAGAGATATGAAGAAGAAGAGATGGAGAAATAAGAGCTCAGCGGGAAGAACAAGTGCAGGATGAAAGAGGGTTGAGGGGAAAGGCAGGGTGTGGGCAGAGAGATGCCAGAGCCTCCTTAATAATGGCCAGACAAGTGTGTGAGATTACTGCCCTGGTTTCACGGGGGACATAATTATATGCTGCACAGGCTGTCAGAACGAATGGGATGAGGGGGGCTGTATTTAGTGATGCACCACTGAGAGATTGTTGAGGCTTGGGCGCTTCCAGACCTGTGCGTGTGTGTGTGTGTGTGTGTGTGTGTGTTTGCGGGATGAGTAATGTTAAGCCGTTGAAAGCTGTAAATTATTCAGGGGCTTCATGCATGGAAACATTATAATTCCATGTCTGAGTGTGAATTACCCTCCGTTTTAACCCCAGGCACATATCTCACTCTAGCCCAAGGCCTCATGGGAGATTAAAGGGAGTAAATACTATGGAAGCTGGACCAGCATATCAACCACATACGCCCCAGCGGGACGCGGCACCTCGGCCGTACTCTGAAAGGAGTCGGTTTGAATCCATCCGACTGCTTGTTATCGCGGTCTGCTCCCTCGTGTCCCTCATGCCCCCACCAAGAAGAAATGACCAAATTAAAATCAGGCCCTTCTGGTGATTGGTGTCAGGCGGTTCAAGCACGCACTTCCCACCGGGTAAAGGCCGCAGGTGTTTCCAATTCATCCAGTTCAATTACTGCAGTGTCCTCTCACTGGGATGTTATTTACTGTCCGTCCCTCTCCTCCAATCCCACTTGTTTTGGGCTCTCCGAAATGTGTATAAATATCTCTGTGATATCAGTGCAGAGAGATGTTGACAGCTTTTTAGTTTTACAATGAAATAAACCCTGGGACAGGACGAGCGCTTTTGCACACGGAAAAGAGCCAGATCCACATGGGGAGGCACGTGAATTTGTGCTGAACATGCTAAAGAGATGGCCAATTGGGGGATAAAAAAAAGCACAATAAACCCCCAAATATTTAATATACAGTACATCACCCAAAATAGGCTCTCTTTTGTGTTGACAAAGTCTTTTTATTGATTGCATATATGACTTTCTAAACAATGAAAATGACTCCCGGGATCTCCGTTTCCTCACGGTTCAGCTCTATTAAAACATTTTCTAAAGTTCATCGGCCCAAAACTTTGTGTCAACAATGTTGGGCTCAAGGCGAAAGATGGACGTGCTTTTCCTTCACCCGTACAACTTTTTTTTTTAATGCTCTTGTCATTTGGCCTTTATGCATACAGATATACTTATGAGGGAAAACAACAAGGATCCGTTTTTGTAATGCCAGCTCCACTGCGTTCACCTGCAGACAGTGTGATGACCATTCTTTAGGAGCCGTTTGAACAACAACGCACTGACTCATGTCGACACGACAAGTAGAGCCAATGGGTTCACCGAAGACCTAAAAGACACATCACACAAGACATTAAACATCACAAGCTGCTAATGCATCGCAGAATGTTCCTTTAATCTGCAGCCGGTGGCTCGTCTTCATGCCCTGCTCCAACTGCATTGTCACATTAAAGCTTTCTCCTCCAACGAGTCTGTTTCCTCCTCGCAGCCGACAGGAACTGAAGTTTGGGAGATGCAAGGTTGGAGTTGGTTTCTAGTGGGGGGGGCAGGGGGTTGTTGGGCGTGAGTGGGAGGTGAACTAGCGTGCGGCATTAGTTCTGCTTGAGCTGATGTGTTAATTAGCCAGTCGGGTGCATGGATAATTAATGAGAATCATGATTAATGACTATACAGTATGCGCGGCTAAGGTGGAACGCAACCCACTGATAAGGCGGAAGGAGGAGGAGGAGGATCACCGGTCGATTGTGTCTGTGTGACAGCTTGTGCGCGTGAGTTTTTGCGTCTGACCGATGTGTGTGTGTGTAGTGTGTGTGCGCATGTGCGTGTGTGTGTGTGTGTGTGTGTGGTGTGTGTGCGTGTGTGCGTTGCCAGGCGTGGGCGTTGATGCCAGTATGAGTTAGCAGGCCTGGCAGTCGGTGGGCCTGCTAACAGACTGCCGCAGGTCAGGGGGGCATTTAACACTTCTAAACACACTGGCAGAGCGGCCCACTGATGCCAGATCAGGAGAAGGACCTCACACACGGATCAACAGTGGAGTGAAGGACAGCAGAACTGATCCGTTGTTGTTGTTAGGAGATCATTATTTACCCTGCAAACAATCTCCCTATCAAGTCCTTAACGTCTTAGTCTTAGCTCTCTGCGCAGCAAGATTATTTGTTACTTGTTTCACTCATTTTCCAAAAGTCAAGTCGCATTTGTCTTAATTCTAGAGCAGCAACCTTTCTTGTCTGGAGACACATGAACTTATCTCTGAAGAAATTCTGGAAACTGGTTTCAATATTCTCAGGTCCAAAACGTAAGGTCCATCCTCCCGCTCAGCCGTTGCCATGTTGAGAGCCATATGGAGGCCATAGATATTCTCTGAATTTGGCGTTTAGTTAGGACAAAAAGGTTAAATGTTTCTTTTCCCTCAAAAACTTCAAAATTGTAAAAATGCGAAGAAATGGCAAAACTTTTTAAATGGAAATTTAAAATTCCATGGGTATATTCCATATGCTATCCATTTTCTAAATCGTCGTCAATTTGAGTATTTGTGTAGTTAATTAATTGATCATTATCAAACATCTGCTGTTTTCAGCTTCACTGTGAATGCATATTACCTTTTGCTTGGTCTCAGGACACCTTGGGCACAGAGAAACTGCATTGGCATTTTCTGACATTTTAGACACCAAATGTTAATAACTCTTCTGAAAGGATCCTTACATAATATCATAAAAAATCTGCTGAGCAACCTTGCCAAGGTCCTTGTGGTTAGAACTATCCTCGAGGTGGAGGTCCCGGGTTGGCGAGTTCACAGGACAACGTCCCGCTGAAGAGATATAAAACATGACATTATTTAAGCTGATAGCATGAATTGAGTTTTCATATTAATCTTATCTTATATTCCCAGCCAGAGCGGGGTCAGACCAGACGACTAAATGAAATTAATTTTGAGTTAAACACTGTGCCCAGATAACTTATTGAGTTTAGAGACTGAACTGAGTTGATCTCATAGATGAGTGAGTGGAGCGATGGCCCCCTGGCACAGGGACTCGGTTCAGTCTCCAGGTGGGGGCCCCATTACGTGACCGCCTGAGTTCTGAGATGTGGAAGAACACACGGGGACAAACCAAAACGGTGTCCGGTGCCTCGCTGCAATTTGTCCGCTATGAATACTAACTCCACGGTGACACCAGCGTCCCGTGACAAGAGGCGGTTTGACCGCTGACCGCACGCACAATCGAAGGCCTTGACCTCTCATTGGTGCAACCTGCAACTTATGATGCTATCTCGCCCAATGGGGCCGAGGCTTGGGAACAAGCTGGGAGGGGGAGGGGGAGGGGGAGGGGGAGGGGGGATGACATACCACTGCTTGCCCTGCATGTGTGTGCGTGTGTTTGTGTGCGTTAATCTGCTTTGTCTGGCAGGATGCACCATCAGCAGTCAAGCGTGACCCTTAACCTCTAACCTCACATAAGGCAGGGCGGGGGTGTGCAGGTCCCCCAGCAACCCCTCCCTCCCATTAACACAGAGTTAGCGCTATTTATATCCGTGGCATGTCGAGGGAGAGAAACTGTGTTTAAGGGTGTTTGTGCGTCATGACATGGGGAGGGAGATAAGGGCTGCGAGGGGGGGGGGAAGCGAGCTTGAGGAGGTCGGAGATGAAGAACAGTGCCTTCCGTACTTTCTCCTCTCTCCTCTCTCCTCACCGCTCTCTCTGATGAGGAGACAAATAGCTATTGTCGTCGAAGAGATGCTGGAAAAAGCAGCTCGCGCTGACGCTCCCTTTGTGGGGATGACAAAGGCCATTTTCATGCTCTGCGTCTATCTCTGTCACCTCCTCCTATTTCTCTCCGCTCACTTTTTTTAAACCTCTGTCCTCGCCGGCCTGGCCAGCCCTCCTTTCTTCCCTCTTTTCTCTCACGCTGAGCCTGCCGTCTCCTTAGTCATGCCTCTGGCCTTTTTTTTTCTCCCTTTCTTTCTCCCCTTACTCCTGCTATGTCACGCCGCGTCCTTGCCTTCAACCCTTTCGCTTCATCTCCCCGCCGTCCATCCATCTTTCCAACCTCGCTTTGTCCCCAACCGTCCTTTCACCTCCTCTGCCGGGGGTCGGCCTAATTATTCCTCACTCATCCTTTTTTCTTCTTTTCATCCCTCCCTTCATTTTCTCCCCTACGACGCCCCTGACACACACACACACACCTGTAACCCAGCATGACACATATCGGAGGCTTTCATCCATCCCTCCATCTCTCCTTGCTCCGTTTCTCCTTTTTTTTTTTAAAGCCTATCTTTCACTCCCTGCGTTTTTTCCTCTAAGTCCACGTTTGCTCTCGTTTCTCTCCGTGTCTGATGTTGCACCTGCTTAGGCGCCAGCTGCCTTTCCTTCTCGCCATCTCCCTCTCACTTTTTAGCTGTCAATCAACCAGTCACGGAGGAACAAACATGCACCCAATTTGAACCAGTTGCGCTCGATCCAATTTCTCTCTTTGAAGAAAGGAAGAGGGTTTGCAATCCAGAGATTTGGATGGCTGCAGAGGGAGATGCTCATGGGAAAGCAGACAGGAGGAGAAACTACTTCTCTTTCTCCGTCTCCCTCTTTCCCACTCTCATTGTCAGCCGGTGGTCTCTCCGGAGTTACCCCGGAAACAAAGGGAGGAATAAAACTGTATTTTTAGACCCTTTCATTTCTCCATTACCATAATGATTCGGGCTTTGTAGAATCTTCTCATGTGTATTCGACTGTGTGCGCATGTTTATGTTTGTGTGTGTTCAACAGGGTGTGCTGGGTGTCTCTTCTGCGGCACTGCTGCTCTCCTCACTCGGGAGCCCAGAGGTTGAAAAGCAGAGAGCGCACACACACACACACACACACACACACACCCTGCAAATCCGTCATACTCATCCCCAGCCGTGCCTCCTGTCTATTTATTCCTCGATTCATTCGATTCTTTATTTATTTTACACGCTGCTTCCTAATGCAAATAGGTTTGTCTTCTCCCTGCCGAACTGTGGGAGCAGTGTGGGACCCGGAGTGAGTGTTTCTCTGTTTGTGTGTGTGTGTGCCTGTGTGTGTGTGTGTGTGTGTGTGTGTGTGTGTGTGTGCGTGCGCAGACAAATACGTAAATCCGTTTGCATGTGGGAGGATGGGTTAGAGTTTATGTGTGTGTGTGTGCGCGCGTGTGTTTGTGTTGTTGTGTGTGTGTCTGTGGGACCCAGTGAGTAATAGAGCCAAAGTCCTTATCTGTCACCAGAGAGCTGCCTGGCTCTCTCTCAGCTGTCAATCATCCAGCCCTAGAGACAAACACTCTGCTTCAAACACTATGAGAGGCAAAGAGAGAGAGGATGAGGGATGGATGAGGTAAAAAAAAAGAAAGAAAGAAGGGAGGTGGGGAGCGAAGGAGCAGTGAAGAGAAGGAGGGATAAGGAAAAGATGAAGAGAAAGAGGAGTGCAGCGGGAGGAGGCAGGTGTGGAGGGAAGTGAAGGACAAAAGGATAGAAGTTGTGATAAAAGCGAGGGAGAAGGGGAGAGAAGGAGAGAGAAGGAGGGAGAAGGAGGGGAGGGGGTATTAATTCAACACCTCTGTTGTGTGCGCTGCAGGCCCCGCAGGTAAACTGGGAATGGAGCTTGAAAACACTTCACCTGCATGAATTAGACAGGCCCCTTGAAAATACCCGGGCGACTTTTGAAAAAGCCACACTTTAGAAAATAAAGTGGGAGAGAAGTGGCGAGGTACGCGCATGGACGTGCTCAAGGACACACCCACACCCACATGCACACACACGCACACACACACACACATTCTGGCAAAGCTATCAGCACTGAAATATTGGCATGACACACTTCAATATCCTGACGTGAGTGAATAGGATTTTTGATGACCTCGAGGCTTTCTCTTTGAGCATGTTTGTGTGTGTGTGTGTGTCTGTCTGTATGTCTGTGTGTCTGTGTGTCTGTGTGTGTGTGATTTCACTTATGTGTGCCTGTTTGCAATTGAGGCAGCCCCCAGCGAGCCCTGGACCCTGTCTGTTCTACTTTCCTGGACACATCCCTCCCTCCCCGACTGCTCGGACTCTCTGCTGTTGCGGGCTAACTGTTGATTTTACCGCGGGGCTCCACAACCCCCGGGTCGAGCCGGGACTGCCGCTCCAGCGCTTTCCCCTAAGCCCTTAAAGCTTCCTTCAGCCGGGAATGGGATGAAGACTGAGGGTGGGGGGGGTGGGGTGGGGGTGGGGGGGGGGGGGGGGGGGGGGTTGGAGAGCCAAAGATGAGGGGTGGGGCGGGGGGGGGTGGGGGTGGGGGTGGGGGGGGGGGGGGGGGTTTGAGCCCCCAAATCGCTTCAAGATGCGTGAGTAGCTGAGAGTCTGGGAGTCGGGTAGCGCTGCTCGGAGCTTGTGGGGGAAACCGGATGGAAGCCAGGTTCCCATTTCGAATGGTGGATTAAGGACTGCTGCATATACACAAGTCCCCTGTTGGGATACACACAACAAACACACACATATCCTTGGACTTATATCCTTATGAAAACCGTCTGAGTATAATAATTCCCTTACCGTAACCCTATCCTTAGCCCAAACACATAGATACAACATATTTTATTCATAAGCCTGGGCTTCAAAGATGAAAAGTGAAGATAGAATACAACAAGTCCAACTGATAGAGATGTTGTCACCTAAAGGAATAGTTCAACATTTTTGGAAATATTCTTAACCTATGTATACCAACAGATCCCCAGAAGTAAACAATGTATTAATTGTATTACAAGTCTGTGTATCCATATTCTGTGCCATAGTTACGTACTAACTAGTTATAGACTGTTAGAAACAACATATTGAGCCACACTGATGAGCAGGTTGATATGTTCCTGGTTTTTGGATGGGACTGTTTATGTTGGTTTTCGAGGTCCAGTTGGAACCTTTATACCAAATAACGGTTCTCTTATGGGGACACGTTGAAGAACCCTAAATGGTTCTCGTTAGCCCCTGAGTGTAGGAACTTGGAGCTAAGTTGACAGAGTCCAGGAGTTGGAACATTTAGTTGGAAAGACGGACACACTTAGCAGCTTGGTTAAAAAAAAAGAAAAGAGAAGCTATGTCCCTGGAGCCCTGCATACTTGGTGGCCCCTAGGGGCCCCCTATGGATTACACTGCTCTCCTGACACCGTGGCCTGACTGAGCTTAAGTTGAGTCGCCTTTAGCTAAAGTTTCAGACTCCATGCTCCCTGTGGCCCCTCTAGAGCAAAGTTGAGACTACACACACACCATCACCCCCCCCTCCCACACACACACATCCTCCGGGGTCACAGTTGGGGAGAGAGGACCCTCGCCTACATGCATGAACGCATGTGGAAACACACACACACACACACACACACACACACACACACACACACACACACACACACACACACACACACACACACACACGTACACACACACACATAGCTTTGGAAATGGAGGTGACCCCCACTGTGGCAGGCCAGCGTCTCACCTCCCTCCTTTACTCCCAGAGGAACGGCCCTCGGATGGTTCTCTACGTGTGTGTGTGTGTGTGTTTGTGTGTGAAGCATAGAGAATGAGAGCCACTGCATGCATTATAACCTTCAGTCCTCCAGAGCCCTGTGTGACCTAATTAAATTAGCGAGTGAACGAGTCGAAAGCTCAAAGACTTTTCCCACACCAGGCATTAACGCCAGCTGCCACCATCCATGTATATGTGTGCATACATGTCATCGTGAGCTGTAGTCTGAAACACGCTACCGAGCTCACTGGGAGTTACAGGGGGGTCTGGGGCGCGTGTTTGTGCATGTCCGTCTCGAGGGTCTCCTTGAGGCTATGTCGAGGGGTTCACATGCGTTGGTGTATCCATTTGTGAACTGGGGGGCCCTCTCAATCTCTTCCTCACACACACACACACACACACACACACACACACACACACACACAGTTTGTCAGGACTTGCGGTGCTCTGTCACACACACCTCCACCAGACGACCCTAATGGGCTCAATCCAGACTGCTGCAAATCATCGCGAGTACATGTTGAAAATAGGGGAGGGGGGCCGGGGGGCAGAAGGAAATGGTGGTTGGAGACGGTTTAGGGGAACAGAGAAAGAAAGAGATCTGGGGTACTGTTTTAGGTTTGTATGATCCCCCAGAGGAGTGGTTGGGTTTCATGGTAGGACACTTTATTTCTCCTCTGGGGCTTTAATGGATGCCGGTGAGCGCGTGTCATCATGTTGAATTCAGACGTGGAATGAAAAATGGCAAAAATATTCAGACAGGAGGAACATTAACAATGTTGATAATCGATTAATGAAAGCAAGAGAGGTTTGCTTGTTCCAGCTGGTATATTTAATGTCTTAAATATAGAATATGAAATCACATGTCGGGGTTTTGGACTGTTATAAAGCTAAATAAATCGTTTAATGAAAGACATATTTCCTAAAACACTGTAATATGCATTAAAGGATAGTAAAAGTAGCAAGTTTCAATACAGATGATAATACAAAGCAGATCATTAATAATTTAAAGATTAATATTAAACATGTGTAAAAATAGACGACGCCACTCAGCTGAAGCAAGTACGTGTAAAACACTGAGATTTAAAATGTTCCCAAGATTTTAAAGTGCGCTGTAGATGAACATGCGATTATTACATTTTTCAAACACACCTGCCTGACAAATAGTTTCTACATTTTTTCGAACAAACTCAAATGAAAGCAAAGCTCTGAAACCACTGAAGTGACACGGTTTGGTTGGAGGGGGGGTGGGGTGGGGGATGGGGGGGGGTGCTCGGTGAGACACGAGCATGAACACAGAGCAGCGTCTACAACTCGCTCCTACCGAATGTTTGGAGGAGTCAAAAGAAGCCACGAACAAAAGTTCTGAGCTGCAGATGCAGGAGCGGAAAAAAACAGGAACAAGGATGCAAATGAGAGAGAGATGAAGAGGATAAGGAGAGAGAGAGAGAGAGAGAGGGGAGATGTTTGCTTGAGAAAAGTTTCGGTTGACCTGAATATGGAGGCATTGTTCTGCTTTGTTCAAAGAGGAGAAGAAGTCTTCTTCCACAGTCGGTTAGTTAGTTCTGGTTTCTCTTCATGGTGCAGCAACAAGTTTCAACTTAATGTGATACGCTCATCTGCTGCATTGTATCGTATGGATGGCAGTGAGCACTGCAGGAGTGCAGCAACAAGGGAGATGAAGGGTGTGTGTGTGTGTGTGTCTATAGGAGGAGGGACACACTCTGTGTGTGTATGTGTGTGTGTGTCTATGCCTCTATGCATGCTCCTTTTTAAATGCCAAGGCATCCAGCTTGCCTCCATCCTGTGTCTCCGTGGCTACGCTGGGTGTGATATGTACTGGATGTGACACAGACGCTGCAGCATTCTGGACCGCCTCTGGACAGGAGGGTGTGTGTGTGTGTGTTAATGTGTGTGTGTGTGTGTGTGTCCGTGTGTGTGTGTGTGTAATGACAAGGACGCAGTTACCTTCAAAGTCCCATGATGCCAACTAACTATTCAAACCTCCTCTGCCTCCTTACCTGCTGACTGCCACCTCCCGTCTCTCCCTCTCTTCGCATCATCAGTGGTGTCTCTCTACCTTTCCCTCCACCTCCTCGCCTCCTCTCTCTCTCTCCATCTCTCTCTCTCTCTCTCTCCCTCTATCTCTCTCTCTCTCTCACCATATGGAAACTATTACCGCAGTTGTCGTTTCTCACCACCAACATTCCTCAGGGCTTTCCAGCTCTCACTTGACTTTACATCAACCTTGTGCTTCTCTCTCCATGTCCACGCTGCTCTTCATAGTTGACTTATCTCTCATTATGTTGATCTAATTTTTCTGTTTAGCCCTTCAACATCCAGCTTTACCTCTCTGTTTCGTGATTTAAATTAATTGCATTTTTATTTTCTCTGGCTACTGGGAGTAACAAAGTGAAAACACAACATTGATCGTGGCAATGGAGCCGGAGTATTGAGGTGCCGCCCGTACATCCGCCTGAACCAATCACGAGCCGAGTACGCCCACAGCCGAGAATCACAGCTGTCAATTGTGGCCTTTTTTTATAGCATCAAATGACGAGTTAAAACCAAACGTCTCAGAAAATGAACACTTGAACATACATCAGCGTGAAACATGGAAGGGGCCATGACCTTCATGACCTCTACTGCAGCCAATCACCAAAAGGAAGGAAATATATGTTTTCATAGCTCTTTAGCTGCTAAATGCTCCACGGCGTTCACTAGCGAGCTGCAAATCTTTCTGTGTGCAGCTGTATCGTTCCATCAAATGCTCATAGTCCTCAAAGTTTATGCATCATTTTATACACAATTCCCCCCAAATGCAGCCTTACATTCAGCCTTACACATTTACTATCTTGGGTCTCGACTAGACGTGTAAATAGGGTTCTGTGAGTTTGGTTTATTTTAAATATTGAAGACATTTTTTCAAACTGTGCTACTTGCTTCCACCTTTTTCTAACTAAACGGATGATAATTTGCAACACAAAAGTTCTTGGATGGAAACCTAGCTTGTAACTTCCTTTCTCCCTCTCCCTGTCCCCGTTGAACGAGCATCCTTTCCATCATTTCATCCATAATAGAAATGTTCGGAGGTATCTGGGCCATGCCTTCTAGAGAAACTCAAACTCTCATCAATTTACATTATAGCTCTCTCTTCCCCCCTCTCTGTCTCTCCCTAACCCCTCTCTGTCTCCCTCGAGTTCGTACAAATGTATCTCTCTCCCTCTCCGGCTCTATACACACAGTCAAAGACCACTTTCTGCAGCTCTTCTCCAGGGTATATGGTTCTTTAATGAAGACAGTAATAATGATTATGGATATTTTAAAACCCTCTGACTGCCCTGTTCACTGATGGAAGCAGAGGCTGCCTGCCGTGCATGATGCTGAATTTAAAATAACTAAATCATGAGCATTGATTATTAATTCCAAGAACAGCTTAAGATGACTAATATTATGTCAAAGATGAGACAGGAACTGGAAAATGTCCTTTTTGTGTGTGTTTCTTTTAGGTGCTTCATGAATTTCCAATGTACAATGTAATCCTCAAAGACTGATATACGACTGAAATAATTCTGTAACAACACAAACAAAGTATTATTCCGTAATATTTCAGAGGATGAGCTCACACTGACAAAGCTACAGAGGATAATGCAAAAATATTTTACGCAAGACCTCAAGTTAAACCTGCAAAACTGGCTTCAAACTGTCTCTTACCGGCATTGATTACAGAACGGATCAAAGATGAGGGCGAGATAAAAGAAAGCAGCATGAGTCCAATTGAACAGCTCCTGAATCTTTTATTGTAAACCCCTCAGATGGACCAGGAGATGTAGAGAGGCGTGCCGAGCACAAGCGGTCAATTTGATGGAGCTGCTGTTCCTACAAACACCGTGTCCGAGACGGGATGTTTTATATATACTCCCGAGCATGTGTTCCACATTATATATGGCTGGCGTATAGGGCTACTGATTGTTACAGCAGAGCAGTGGAAAATGATAGCCGCTGCAGTCCCCTCTCTGTGTGGCTGCTGCGCAAAATATCCATCGCAGCGAGTGATTTAATCCAGCGCTGAGCCTGGAATAATATTGTTCTTAAAGTGGGTAAAACAGGTAAAACAGAGTGAGATGATTTCACCCCTCCGAATCTCTTGAATCATGTTCTTCATATTAGAGGAGGTGTGTTTCAAAAAAAAAAAAAAAAAAAAGAAGACTTTAACATTTGTTTGAAAGGAAATTCATTAAAGCAAATGGAGGCGCGCTGGAGTGACTTGCAGGCCGCAGAGGTTTCTTCATCCAAAACGTGCGGCTTAAAGATTTCATGTGGGCTTAAATGGAAATGTTCAAAATGGACGTTGCCCCCCCCCCCCCCCCCCCCGCACCCTGCACCCCCCCCCCCCCACCCCCACCCACCCCCGCTGAGTGTGAGTGCGTTTGTTCGTTGTGGCGTTCCTGCAAATGAGACCCGCCGGATTTACTTGAGACAGCTACTTGATGGCCTGCAGGTGTTGCAGCTCAGTGTGTGTGTGTGTGTGTGTGTGTGTGTGTGCACGCTCGTCCCGAAGAGCGCTTTCTCCTCCCGTAGCCGATCGGTTCGCCACTCTTGAGTGTGCGTGCTCCCCTGCCGTGCGTCTGACATCATGTGTACATTAAAAGAGTGGGTTGGGGGGTTGGGGGGGGGGGGGGGGGGGGGGGCGCACTCAGGAACCCCTGTGTGTGTGATTACGCTGTGTATACCATGAGATTAGTGCAGACAGCTTTATGCGCCAGGCCCGCCATAAATCTCCCTCCCCACCACAGAACCGAACACCGCCATCGTTTATTATTCCCTAATAGATCGGTCCTTCGCTGTCTCTCCTCGGCTTCCTGCTCACGCCAGGTTGTGGTTAGCTCAAGGACAAAACCCCCACAGAGGATGGAAGAGGGTCAAAGTTGATGTGGAGCTTGGAGTAAATCCGCCACGCTGATTTCATTTGAGTTTATTTGGTGTCCACTTTGGTGTCCTTCTCTCTCCTTTTTTTCTTTTCTTTTTTTTCATCCTCCTTCTGTCAGATTTTTCCACTTTTCCCACGTTGTGTTCTGTTGCAATCTGTCCGACTACTTGCTCTCGCTTCGTCCTTATGTGTTTGTTTTCTATCACTTTGAATCCCACCTCTCTCCTCTTTCTCTCCATCTCTTCGTTTGTTTTTTGCCCCCCCCCCCCCCCCCCCCCTCCCCTCCCTCCCGCGTCCCCCTTCATATTCTCATGTTCGCACACTGGCGCACACACACACACACACACACACACACACACCCTCCCTTGTCTCCTCTTGCCGGCTGCACCTGTGTGCCCGGCTTTGGTCCGGACACGGCTCGGATTGCCGCTGTGGAATCTGGGAAATGTTCGAGCTGTCCGATACGCCGCCCAGAGCAGGTACAACTGCAGGCAACATGCAGATGGACACAGAAAAAAGACAGAAACGAGCTCGCAGCTCACGGGATAAGCGTCCAGGATGCTTTTAGGGCTTTTAAATCTCATTCTGAAAATGTGTTACATTCGATTTTTAAAACGTGTACGTTGACAACAGCATTGAAAGGGTGGGAGAGAGTGGAGGGTGAGAAGCAGGAGGTGTAAGAGGTCGGGTGTGGGGGAGGGGGGGGCGGTCAGGCAAACTGACACTTGAGTCTTCTCGCGCTCAGCTCAGGGGTCGCGGCGGGGCAACGCTTGGGTTGAAAAAATGATGTTTCTTCCCTCATAAAAGAGCTGACCCCCCTCCCCCCCCCCCACACACACACACACACACACAACTCTTCTTCCTCTTTCTCCTCATCCCTCCTCAGTGTCACCTCTGGCCCCCTCCAACCCCCCCCCCCCCCTGCGCCATGTTTCAAAGTGTGGCCACATGAATGGCTCTATTGTTAACGGCTGAGAAAAAGGGAAGGGGGGGGGGGGGGGGTGGGGGAGAGTGGACAGCTCAAAAAGAGATGAGGGAGAGAAGCAGAGAGAGAGAGAAAAAAAAGCAGACCCTCAGATACAGAGACAGAGAGAGAGAATGTCTCTCTCACAAGCAAAATGCGGCATAAAAAAATGAAGAGTTAAGGGGAAACGTATGTCTGCTCAGGGCTGTGTCTTTATGATTTATTTAGACGTCACAGACGAGCTCCATGAAGTTGTTTATAAGTTCACCTCACTTCCCTTCTGCTTCCTCTCTCCTGCACGGGAGGCATCGCAGCGTGCCCGACCCTCTCGAACTGTCCTGCACTTTCAGACTGGACTTTTAAGGTGGATTAAATACATCCCAACGCCGCATGCGAGGGACTGTATATCCCCCATGCTTCGAATGAAGCGCGGGTTCGTTGACACTGAGGGCGTCACGCAGAGGACGGGGAAAGTGTGAATCCTGAGATAAATGCACGCCTTTCTTTGCTTTTTCCTCTAGCTCCTATCACATGATTGGATTGGGACAAGGGGTCCCTACCCCATCCTGTTTACAGTGCAAACACTATCAGTCACTCACGCACACACACACGCGCACACACACCACACAAGGTTAACCTGGGTTAACTCAGCAAAATCTGAACCTCTGAACATGGAGCCTATCAGAAAATTGAGTTCTGTCACAGGAATGTGCTGGAGTTCAGTTTCCTTCTTCCCGTCGGTCTCCTTCGAGCCTTCTCATTCGCTCTCTCCGTTTCCTCTCTGCTTGTTCACCCCTATTTCTTTGGGATGTCGCTATCGATAGCAGTAACAGAAATGCCTCCATTTTCAGCTCTAAAATCCTGCATCGGTTATCGTCGAGTGAGCAAGTCTATATGCACCGAACTGATATCACCTAATCACACCGTTTATCAGCCGTTTATGTATCCGTACATCCCGCCCGGTCGCTACTGCACATGTGCAAACCTGTGCTGTACGCACCTGTGGTTAAACACTCTGGTGTTCTTCCCTGACAATGCCCCATTGTGAACAACGTCAGCTGTCAGCCGCCGGTGGGTTACGCAATGATATGTTGTTCAAGCTCTCCTCGGTAAAAAAATATTATCGCAGCGAAGGTAAATTATAACTTTTATCGTGAGGTGTTGAAATGTTATCGTGGCAAAAAACAAATTGGGTGAGAAACCTGAACGAATACAGTTGTTTGAAGGAGATGTTTTCACAGCACTATAAAGTAGATCATAAAGAGGGAATTATGACCCGTATGAACGCACTGGCATCGGACTGGGACTCGCTATTGGCCACGATGCGAGTCCAGAAATCAAAATCGGAACCTCTCTATTTCTTTGTACTTGCTACATATCTTGCCAGACATGTTCAATATTTTTTTCCACTTCCCCCTTTCCTCCCTCATTTTTTTCTCTTTCTTCCTTTCTTTCTTTTTCAAGCACTGCACCTGCCCAGTGGCATTTTAGCTCAACACTCATACCATCCTCTACTGTGTGTGTGTGTGTGTGTGTGTGTGTGTGTGCGTGTGTGTGTGTGTGTGTGTGTTTGCTCTGCCATTCTGCAATGCAGCTCGACTGTGACTCAGGGTACCATCAGATACACTGACAGAATGCGTCATGCAGGAAGCAAAAGGGGCTTGTTTTTAGAAGAGTGTTTGTGTGTGTGTGTGTGTGTGTGTCAGTGGGTTTTAGCATTCATGTTTAGGAAAAACTAAACGTGTGTTTGGATGTGGGTGGATGTGTTTGGGCAAACCTTTTGTGTTTAGCAGGAGGGCATTTGTATGGGCCTGTGTGTGTGTGTGTGTGTGTGTGTGTGTTGAATAGATTTTTCTGTTTAGGCTGTGCTGCAGACGCCTCAGGAACCTCCTCCATGCATGTTTACAGTTCATACTCTATAAATGGCGCGAGTGCACGTGCTCGCCTGTCTGAAGCCTCTCCTCGGCGTGAAGGTGAAACGTGTGCGTGTGTGTTGAGTGAAGCTGAGTGCCTACCTCTCCATTCTAAGTGTTGCCTGATAACCCCGAGTGACCTGGGTAATGAGAAGTGGAACAGTGGCTTCCCAGCAGGCCTCTGGGCCCGCCTCAGCGAAAGCTCCTCCGCCGCTCAGGCTGCTTTCTCAAGTTCGCCCTCCGGTGTACGCCGGCAGCCAAACACACCAACAGATAAAGCGTCGCATTTACATTTACAGCAGCTTTAAAGGCAGCTGGCAGCGCTGAGACGTGGACGTGGCCCGCATGGAAGAGAGAGATGCAGGGACAACACATGACACTCGTCAAATCCCTCTGTCTCTTCCTACTGGAGCTCTAATCACGGGTCACCTGACATTGACCTTTAGCACACGATGTTCCTTTGAAGTGTGTCGTCCAGCAGCGCGAAACCAAAAAACAAAGTTGAATGTGGGAGCACAAACAAAGACACAAGCAAGGTTATCGAGCTGCGGGTTAGCGAGACCTTTTCGGACAGCCAAATTCATGTCATCTTGCTCTCGTTTTTACTGTCAATATTGCGGGAGAGCGATGTGTCTTTTGTGGCAGTTTGGGTAAAGTTTGACTTTTTTAACGAGCGTTCCGCCGTTTTTTACGCGTTGATACACGGCCCGTGCAAACAGTTTAATGTCTTTTGTGGTTCTGGAGGGAGACCTCTGAGGAAATAACACCGCTGATGTCATGGTGATGTCATCAGCGATCAGAGTTTGGGCTCGGAGACCTCTGTATTTTAATGGGAAGCCCGTGAAAATGTTCACAGATTTGGCAGGCAGTGATGGCCGGACACGAATTCTATAAAGTTGCACTCTGGGAAACGTAGGATCCGGTGTTTTCGGAGCACGTCCCACATCAGGTTGGTGCAACTAATGAGACACGTGCAAAGGGAGTTGATGTTTTTCCAACTTTTCTTCTTCTAATAGTTTAATTTGTATGACTTTTTGTCAGCCTTGAAGTGGAAGCCAGAAAGAAATAATCACGGATTTTGCCCATTTGGCCGAATGAAAGTATAATGTGTTGCTAATGTGACATTAATAGGATTTATCTAGTCTTTTTAAAAGTCGGGCAACATAACTCCCGGTGCGCTCGTGCCTTGTGATTCTGTGTCGTTTATTTTTTAATGGTCAAATAGTTGTTTGACAGCGGAACAGAGAGAATAACGAAGCCGGTTTGAGTGCTGCGACTCCCCAGTGTTCATGCGGATTTGTTGCAGAAGTGGAAGTGGAAGCGGCGCGTGAGTCCGCACAACCAGAAAAACAGGCTTCTTAACATTATACAGGCATTCGCTTCCTCCCACTAAAACATCAAAGTGTCACTTAACATTCGGTGTGCGGAAGCAAATTTCCTCCTTTTTCATCTTTTACTTCTGTAAACATTTTTTACACATTTATCTTAACCCGAGATAAAGACATGACGGCTGTGCATAGGCCGGGACTACTTTCTGTCTCCCCGCTGTTAGCCTTGCTTGCGTGGAGCGTTAAAGTCATCGCAGGCCTCAGGGGCTAAGTTGATAACTCATAGTATTTGGCCTTATCAGCAAGAGATGGCCCCCGCGCTGTAAAAGGCAATAACAGACTTTTGAGTCATTTGTTGAGTTTATGCCCCTCTGACTTCTGTTCCATGTTCTCGACC
Source organism: Cyclopterus lumpus (assembly GCF_009769545.1). Lineage (NCBI taxonomy): Eukaryota > Metazoa > Chordata > Actinopteri > Perciformes > Cyclopteridae > Cyclopterus > Cyclopterus lumpus. The sequence goes on along the minus strand of NC_046983.1, from coordinate 7,616,302 downwards.
TCTGAAAGCTGTGCGCCATACTTCAGAAAAAAAATAAGGAAAGGAAAAGCCCTTTTAAGATCATTAAGACCATCAAAAGCTGACTGAACTGAAAGCCACTGAGAAATGCTATTGATGATGATGTCGATGAACCGTTCTCAAGCATTCTTTGTTGTTGTTGTTGTTGTTGGCTCAGCATCGGTTCAGGCTGCAGGTTTCCCCACAGATAGCAGGTGTCAAATCGTCAGTTAGGCCGCAAACAAACAGACGGCACATATATATATATTTTCATATCATACGAGGATGACAGACATCAAAACAGCTAATTAGCAAACTAATTAACTCTACCTACCTGAGATTTGGCAGCTCGGTTCCGCGGCGATGGTCGTCCGCCCGTGTGTCTTCCTCTATGGACATGCTTCAGTTCTCGCTTCCCGAGTACGAGGGGCGGGGGAGAAAACACCAAAATGAGTTCTGCCAGAAAAGAAAGTGAAAGTTGTTTTTGCGATACTTCCCCTTCATTTCCCATGCACACACTCAACATGAGCGTATTCATTGCAAGTCCTTTTCGTTGACTTCACCTCACATTCGTTTGCGGTATTTTTCTGATTTGAATTCCGTCTCGCCTGGAGTAGACTCGAGGCTTTTATTTGGATGGAAATGTTGCTCCCGTTCGCTTTTGCATACATTTGACTATTGCAGATATTTTTGTGTGATCAACATCTACATCTGAGGCTAAGCCTATACTTCTTTTTTGTACATTTCTGCAGGCTAGTTGTGGTGAGTAAGAAGAAAACGCATAGTTGAATGCTGTTGTAATAACTGTGTTCTCTTTGGCTTTGGATCGGGGCTTATTTCCCCCATGTGGATGGTTGGCTGGTGGTTATATTTCCTCAGTTTTTTCCTCCACCACTTCACGAGGTCAACCGGGGTTCGCGTGCGATTGTGCGGTAATACATGTTTTTGTGCAGTTGATTGCGCTGCGGTTCCTCCGTGAAGGCGAGGAAATAAGAAAGGGCCCATCTGTTGCTCATTCAGCAGCGAGGACAGGTGTCTCAGTTGGTTTATACTGCAGGAAGCAAACGATTATATTTAATATTTCTTTTCCTCGTTCCTCCCCACAGGTTCAGGGACGATAAGGGATACGTTCTGTACCCTCAGATCGGGGACCGGCTGGACCTCATCTGTCCGCCGCTGGACATGGCCAGGTCCACGCCGGAGTACGAGTTCTACAAGCTCTACCTGGTGTCGGTGCGGGAGCAGGCGGACCGCTGCGAGGTGAGCGGCCCCCCCAACATCGTGCTGACCTGCGACGAGCCCACCCGCGAGCGTCGCTTCACCATCAAGTTCCAGGAGTTCTCGCCCAACCTCTGGGGCCACGAGTTCAAGAGCATGCAAGACTACTACATCATCGGTGAGTCGAGGGAGCCGATCCGGAGACTAGGGGACAGAGTGTTTAAGTGTGTGTTTAAGTGTGTGTGTGTGTGTGTTTGGGGGAGGGGGGTTGTTATGATTGCACGGCTGATTTTCTGATTGTGTCTGAATGTGTTTGTTTATTCCAGTGATGATGATGACGATGGTGATGATAAAGATGATGATGATGGGGATGATTGGTGTGTTTAGAGTAATTAGGTTTGATCCGGCCCACGAGTGGAGCCAGTACAGGACTTACAATGCAAAAAATGACCAGATGAGTTTTCAGGAGATTTTTAAGGGGCTTATTTCTGTATTTATTTGACATCCTATATACATCTTTAGAGCCCTCGCACCGACAACGCTGGAGAGCGACATATTGTACTTTCACTTGTTTTGCCTAAAACACACTTCAGGTCTGGTTTTTCCAATCAAAAAAGAGAAAAAGGAAACCTGTTCTATTCTTCATTCTTTGCAGCGTGTCCCTGGATGTGTCCTTCAATGCAACTTGTGTGGGATTTTGTGTCGAGTGAAATATGGTTACATTTGTTCTTTAACGTTGTTTCTAAATGTGTGTGTGTGTGTGTGTGTGTGTCTGTCATCGCTTTGTCCTGCCCCGATGCCACGTTGGCCTCGGGCCTGTTTATTGTTACACCCAGCCTCTCAGTGACCGCAGATGGAGAAGCGCCGTTTGTTTTGGTTTACTCAGAGGGTTTGTTTGGAGTTATGGCCGAACGAAGACCCGATGAGGTCATCGCGGCGGGCCAGAGCCAGAGCGCTTGTATCGGACGGAGCAATCTGCAAGTAAAGGTCGCGTCAACCGAAACCTGTGGGTTGTTTTTAAATACAGCACAAGAGCCAAGAGCACAAACACACACACACACACACACGCACACACACACACACACACGCACACGCACACACACACACACACACGCACACACACACACACATACGCACACGCACGACCACAAGTTTCCAATACAAACAACAAGCACTGTAAAAAAAAAATAAATAAAAAAGAAAACACCCCAGGAGTGAGAGAGAGTGAGCAGCAAAGAGAGAGCGAGAGAGAGTGAGAGAGAGACCCTGTTTGATTCCCATAGCTCTCCTCCCACGCACCTGCAAGCTCTATTCACTCAGGTGTGCAAATGCTCTTTTCTCTACTTTTCATCTGCGGGTAGAGAAAAAACAACAAACCCTAAAAAAAAAAAGAGCCAGGAGGAGCAGGAAGCTGGGACAGAGATGGAGAGACAGGCCGCGATAGAGAGAGAGAGAGACGGAAAAAGAGACAAAGAGAATATAAGATCTCTCGAAGTCTGTGAAGTCCCTCATGCCTCTTTGTGTTCTATATTTGTTCGCCGGTTTCAGGTGCGCTCGTTTTCTCCGCTATCAGTCCTCACAGCCGGCGTGTTTGTGGAGAGAGGTGAGGCACTGTGCATATCTCTCCTGCATCATTATCGACATATAAGTATTTCTCTTAGATTAGATATGAGGAGGTGAGGTAGCAATGCAGTGGCGCAGTAATCGTTGTGTGTGTGTGTGTGTGTGTGTGTTTGTGTGCGTGTGTGTGTGTACGTGTGTGCCCAGGGACCCAATGATACAGGAATGTTGGCTCGATAAGCAGGGAGTGAAATTAATGCAATCTGATACCTGCTGATACCCGATTCAATGACTGACAGATGTTGAACAGCCACGTCAAATGCGGCTGCACTCACAGGATTCATAAAACTGACACGCTGATGGCTAAATTAAACTATTTCGTCGTTGAAAATCCTTTTTAATGTCCAATAACACGTGTTTGGGACATTATCCCAGTGTGCTAATACTCACCTCAAGTAGCTTTTATGGTGCGCTCATGTGGATATGTATCATATAACGATGCACACATATCAGTGCATTTCATGGCAGTGGCGTTCTATTATGCTGCATCTTTTAAACCTTTTAATCCAGAGCCCTTTTTTCTGCAAAAAAATTGTTGCATTACATCTCAGAAGGTCAATTTCATTAAGTGTGGACTCAAAGTTACAGTTGATAACTTTGGTAAAAAAAATGTTTTTCATCATATTTGCGCAAACTGCCACTATATGCTGAGAGCAGCACACGAGACAGATAATGTGAAAATGAAGTTCCTCTGAGGTGTCCAAGGCGTCTCAAGAGAAACAACCAATCGGAGCCGAGAAGTCTCTCAGCTGTTAATCACCGCGCGTGAAGCTCGTGAGGCCCGTGAACTCCGATCCAACTGTCAAACTACGGCGACATCAAAATTAATCAAGATTCTGTTGCCGCATTGGCCATATCTCGCCTCAAATGTTTTCAGAAACAGGTTTAGCTGTAAAACCAGAGTTTGCTTGCAAACGTTCTAATTTTACCGCTAGACGGCACACTGAAATAGGCAACGCAGTAACCGAATCTTGATTCATATTCATCGATTTGATCGGAGTTCACGGGCAGTGATTGACAGCTACATTAGAGACTTCTCGACTCTGATTGGTTGTTGGTTTATTTTTGGAGGGTTGGGGGGATCCATGTCGGAATTTTGCTAAGGTCAATATGAAAAAAACTGTAGCTTTGTGTCAAGCCAACACATAATCAGCATGCTTGTGACTACCAACAACGCTGTGTGGCTTTAAGGGACGGCCCAGGTCTGTGACCAAAAGTGACCGGGGTTCTGTTTCCTCCTCCTCCACCGCCTATCGTGCACAAAGCCAGTGCACACTGTGCAGATCTCCTATCAGTAAACAAGTTATTGTTTTTCAAACATCTGTTGAAAAAACTTAATGACATTGCATAAAAAGTACAAACGGTCATAAAACCCACCGCAGGCACACGGAAATATGCAAGCAGCGAGGCCCGATGTGGCCCACAGTCTCTGTTTTGCACACGTCCCCTCCGTGCCGCCACCTGGCAACTGGAGCGTCCAGACATAGAAACACCTTTATCTTCACACACAGACCAGACTGATCGATTGACAGCTCCAGCCCCAATCAATGGCGGCTGCAACACAAGGTCACACACACACACACACACACAGACACATTTGAAGAAGGGGAGAGTCGGACAGTTGAGGAGTAGCTGATCATGGAGAGCATTTGGTGCTGATAACTTATTGATAACGTCGCCAGATAGCTGGCGTGCAGTGTGTCTATGCCCTTAATGAAGAATCGCCTGTGTGCTGAATGAGCCCGGGAGATAATTGATAATCTGCTGCTCACATATCTGCAGTGGCTCGTGTGTGTGCCAGCCAGCCTTCTTTTCAGGGGCCGATCTCGTGCATGCTGAACACGCTTGTTTGTTCCAGTAAATGTACGTTTGTGCGTGTGTGCGAGGCCGCCGATGTATACGCGCGAGCCTTCGGGGGAAACCGCGCTTTAATTAACCTATAGCATAACGTGATTTCATTTGCACAGTGCAGCCGAGCGTGGCGGCACGCGCGTCTGGAGCGCTGGTGGTGATGCGGTTGGCGGGTTGGGTGGCGGAACAGCAGGAGGAAACGGAGGGCCGTGGAGGTTAATTTTCCAAAATTAAACCCATTACAGATTAACGGTAACTTGAAGTCCGCTGGGTAATCTGTTTCCTCCGCAGTCGGCCACCGTGCTGCATGGTGAATGCAAAACCCCCCCACAAAACAATGAAAAAAAAACGCTTTAGGGGTTTTTATTCCCACGCTGTGGTTTGTTTCTCGACGCCATCGACGCGTGCCAACCGCTGGTCGCTTCTGGAGAATCCCGAAGTTTGCTTTGTTTTTGCGGGTCACTAACGCATCGCAGATGGCACTGTTTGGTAATCAGATTACTTGAATCCCATTAAATCTAATTCTTTAATTCTGTACCCCGCGGAGAGGAGCGAAAGAGTGGTGAAATTGATTAGTTATACTCACTGATTGATGTTTTCATTCATAACGCGAGGTCAGAGTTTATGTAAACCCATTTCTCTGTCACACTCTCTCTTATCCCCCCTCCCCCCCCCCTCACTCACTCTCTTTCACTCTCAGTCTCTTCCACCCTTTTAGTTTCTTTTTCTTTCAGCCATTCAAATCCCACCATGCACACACGCATGCACACACACACACACACATGCACACACACGCACACACACACACACACACACACACACACACACACACACACGCACACACACTCACAATCAGAGCGTGGTTTTGATGACATGCTTTCTTAATTAGAACTGCATCTCCATGCAGCTGATATGCAATTTATAGGACATCATACACATGGGAAGAATAGAGGAGTTGTTGTTAAAACTGGTCCCGGATCAGCAGATTTTAGCAAATGTTTTTTTAAGTTACTCAAGTTTGGAGATATTTGATCTGATATTGAGGAAATCTACAGAAACAATGTGATTTTTACTCTGGAGGCCTCACTGTAACCGGATTTATCGAACAAAATAGTGCCTATAAAGCCCGATGACTACTTATTATTACTAATTACTGATACTGATTATAGTGTTATTGAATCTTGCTTGAACATACTTCTTTTAAAAATCTTTAATGTCTCTTCATTTGGAGATTGAGTGATGGAAGTGAAGGCCGGGAAGACGTCGAGTCAGAACAAGGAGGGGACACTGGGAGGACGTTGGGACATGTATGTGCAGAGGGGAGAGGAAAGAGAAGAGATGGGGGAGAGAGAGAGAGAGACAAAAGTAAGAAAGATGGATTAAAGAAGACAGGGAGAGGTCTCTCGTTGTGTGTGCGCCGGATGGGAATGGGATGTGAGTGTCAGTTGACACGCACAGACCCGGCTTCTCATCTGCAGGGTGACACTGAAACAACACGGCCACTTTCAATCACGGCGGAGGCGGCTGCTGCTGCTGTCAGGGGACACGCACACACACACACACACACACACACACTCATATATGTTTGAACACACACCAACGGGCACACAAGCAGTGAATGATTGCAGCCTCACAGTCAACATACATATGACCTCATACGGGAGTGACCTCTCTCTCTTTTACACACACGCACGCACACACACACACACACACACACACACACACACACACACACGCAAACGCACAAACTCGTGTCACTAATGGTCCTTGGTGCTCACACTAACATATGCATGCTCACATCGCCGTACACAGAGGCTTTCTCATAAATATATGCACTCACACACACACATTGACGTACAAAAAGGCTTGTGGTTGTAAACACGAAAATAGTCTGGAAATAGCATGCGCGGGTAGCGGTTTGTTTGGTGTGCGACCCGGCGGCCAGCACGTGCACGTATGTCGGGTGGACATGAAGGTTTTTATTTTATTTTTTCCTCTGTTTGTGTGCACATGTATGACTCTCGGCGGTGTGTTTAGGGAGCAGGGCCCCCGGGGCTTTGCGGAGAGCTCGGTGCTTGCCGCCGCCGCACAATAGCGGAAGATAAACAAGCCCTCCCGCTAATATGAATAATAGAAGAGCTGACTGGGGCCTGCACACCTAGAAAAATAAGTTTTTTTTGGAGTCGGGAGTTAATGGTGTGTGTCTGCTGCATGTCCAATGGAGTCTTATCTGCAAAATGATGTTCTCTCTCTTTGACTTGGTATTGTTTTCCTCTTCTTTGTCTCTCTGTTTGTCTTTCTTGTCCATCCATCTGCCTCTTTCCCCGTCTGTGTCATCCTGTGTGTGTGTCTGTGTGTGTGTGTGTGTGTGTGTATTCATATGCATTTGTGAGTCTTTAATGGCAACTTTTAGTCAAAGTCTCTGTGTGCAACTTTGGACAAGGTGGGGCTACATCTGGTGTGTGTCTGTCTGTGTGTGTGTGTGTGTGTGTGTGTGTGTGTGTGTGTGTGTGTGAGAGGTCTAATTGTTGGACAACGCGGGGCCGGCGCAGCGTGTGCAGAAAGCGATGTCGAAGTATTCAATAATGCAGAGGTACTCACTGGTTTATTTATCAGGGTTAAGCTGAAATAAATGACACATAATCCAGATGGGGGAGAGGGAGGGAAGGAGGGAGGACAGAGTGAGAGCGAGAGAGACAGATGAAGGGAGAGAAAGATGGGGAACATTAGTTAAACGGAGAGTGAAATAGAGGAGAGAGAAGAGACAATGGAGGAGAGGAAGCGTAGAGAAACACTGCACTGCAGCCTAAATGAGCTGCACCTCGCCGCCGCTCTGCGTTAGTTTATGATTCCCCATGTGCATACGTGCGTGGCTGTCTCTGTGTGTGTGTGTGTGTGTGTGTTTGTGACTGAGCGGCACACAACTTTGCGACTGCAGTGAGGGGAGCAAAAAGTGAGAGATTCAAGAAGCGGATGGGTGGAGGGAACGGTGGAAAAGCAGCTCGGGGGGGCGGGGGAGGGAGGTGATCCAGGGACTGAGAGAAATCTATATCTGCTGAATATTTGATCAAGTTTAAGCCCTCAGATTTGAGCCTCCTGCCAGGCTCCAAAGCAACCGCAGACACAGGGGGGAGAAGAGGAAGCTGCAGGGAGGAGGGCGAAGGAGGTAGAAACGAGATGACCATGGTGAGGGGCTTAGAGCCACGGTAGGGGTTGTTTTATACAGAATAATCCCTCTGAATACTAAAGGCTTGTGGAGAACTATATATCCCATCTGCACGTCTGTCAAAAAGAAAGGGAAAGTCTTGAAAGTGTGTCGTGAAAAGTGGTCCTATATCCCATTAAACATAAAGTAATACTAACTTCTCTCTCATTAATTTAATGGCGTTAAATGGTTTGAAACCCCTTGAGAAGCACCAGCTTGAAAACGCTCCAAAAACTAATGTTGGGTTATTAAAATGGTTTACACGCACAGAATATTGAGACTGTAACAAAGCCTCCCAGTCCATATAAGGGCGGCTGCTTGTTAAAGGTTTACATTTATTCTTTCGTTAATCTCATCGTTGAGAAAAATACTGAGATCCCACATGTTTTTATTGTAACAAGTTACAAAAAAAATCTATTAAAGGCTTAAGGGGGTCCATTTTGATTTACATTTAAGCTCCGATGCTGGAGAACAAACTCCCCCTCAGTGTCAGATCAGCTGAGTCACTGCCTCAGTTTAAAAACCCACCTGTATAATATCTTTTCAAAAGATCTTTTCATATTTTGTTTTATCCCTCTGTGTTTGAACACCTCTTAAAACCCTGTTTTTTGTTGCATTCTTCTGTGAATTATGTTCTTTTAAATCCTTAGTGAATCACCTTGTAACTGCGGTTTAAAAAAATAGAGATAAAGTTTTATTATTATTATTATTATTATTATTATTATTATTATATGCGGCCACGAATGTGGTCGGAGTGATCCGATCTCAGCGTGTCCTGGTACATCCACACCTGTACTTTGAGCCGTCCCCTGACAGAAGTGTGTCTATCACCTCAGTTGTGAACAAGGCCTGAACCGAACTGCAAAATCTCTGCCGACTCTCTTTACTTTTTATTTCTTCCCGTTCTCTTCCGACCACCGTGAGTCTGACTTCGAGTGCAACTCCAAGCGCATCAAGGCCCTCACATGTGTTTGTGGCCCTCGGGGGACACGCCTCGAGTTCGCTCCAAGCCGGCCCCTGACAACTGTTTGCGAGGTGGACATGAGACTGCTCCTCCAGCCGGCAACACATTTTTCACACTCGACTAAACACATCGAATTCTCGCTGCGAGCCGCTTAGTTAAACTCTCAAGTGTGAAAATTGCCTCAAATAAAGAAAATGGAAGAGAATAGGCCAGTATGGGGTACGGTGCAACGGACCCAACTAATTCCCCCTCTAGAGATGAAGTTGTTCTGCATCTCTCAATGGATGAGAGGAAGTGGATCGTAGAAAAGACGACTCTATTTAAAAGCACGATAGTCAACTCAAGTGGTTTAATGATTAGATTGCCCTGAGCTGCACTGCACCGTTTCATATGTAACTTCATTATATGAGTGAGAATATGTACACGTGCTCACACACAGTACACACACCGCTGCGAGAGCACTGTAAACATGCAGCATACTGTGTGGTGACACCTGTGCCAGGGGACACACAATGATAAATAACAAGGTTTTTCTGTGGTAAAGATAATAGGGCGAGAGGAGAGGGACGAGAGTGCGCTGATGTGAAGTGACAATGGGAAGGGGGGTATTTGGGCAAGGGGGGAGGGGGGGAATAAAATAAGAGAAAGGGAGAAGATAGAGGGGAGGGAAAAGAGGGGAAAAAAAGAAGAAAAAAAGATGTGTGTTGAGTGTGAGTAAGAGAAAGTGACAGATCGCCTGGCCGATTTAGGTCAGCAATCAGAGCGGCGCTACTGTCTGAGATTGGCTGTGCGTGTGATGTTGGTCCGGGTCTTTTTGTGCGTCCGTGCAGGCAGGCAGGCGGGAGGGAGGGAGGGTGCATTCGTGGGTGCTGGTGTGCGCTTGCGCGGGCGCCATGTTTGTGTGTCCATCTGTTTGTGCGGAAGGCTGACTGTGGAGTTTGTGAGGGTTTTTGTGTGTGTGAGTGTGTGTGTGTGTGTGTGTAGTTTGGCTTGGTGAGAGTTGATTGTGTGAGTGTGAATACGTCTCTCCTGTTAAAGGTCAGACAAGAAGAATCCCTCCCTAATTGGATTGGGCCTGGTTTACATTGTATGATCCATTTAACACACACACATACACACAAACACACACACACACACACACTCACAGGCCGATACACAAACTTTTCTCGTTCCCCATCGCAGCTTGACAGACAAAGGCGTCATTGTGCTGCTGCCTTCTGTTCAGGAACCTTTTGCAGAAGGATGTGTTACCCGGCAATTAGACATGGGGGAGTTCAAAACAAGCGCACCTCTCTTGTGACCTCTGCCATCAGGAGAACACATTAGCCGGCTAATATAGCTTTGATTTAGTGTCCAGGTTCACACAAACACGACCTCCGATCACAATGAAAACCTTCACGCAGACAGATGCATAGCCGACCGCAGAGACACACTTTGTGTTTGAATATTTCTGAGAGTGGAATTAAAAGTAAGGGCGTAGTTAGCCTAGTTAAGCATACAGATTGGAAGCTGCTAGCCTAGCTTAATCCAAAATACAAACATCCAAAAATAAAGCAACAGTTGCTCTTATTTACACGATGCATCTGTACTGGCTTTTTCCTGAGATTGAGATGAGAAGAGAGCTGGAGTTAGGCGAGAGTTCAGCCTAGCTTAGCATAATCACAGGGGCAAAAGTTAGCATGCCGACAGCCAGGAAATGTATATACGTTTTCTCCTCTAACCTTTAGGAAGCAACTAAATGATGTTGAACTATTCCTCCAAGAGGCACACCGCTGCTGCTTTTTATGGCTCTGTCTATAAGTTACAGGCGTGATCTTTGCCATGTGTGAGGGAGATTATGGTGCTCTTGGATTTCGAGTTGGACCCGGCAGCTGTTCAGTCGAAGGAGATGAAGAGGGAAAATAAATTACAGGGAAACGGGCGAGCTGGAATAACTTGAGCATGCAGGAGGAGCGAGGGGGAAGCAGAGGAAGAGGTCGTCTTTGGACGGGGCTGATGAAAGAAGATTTCTGTGGACTGCTGTGAGGAGAAAGAAGAAGAAGAAGACCGTGTAGACACTGGAGCAAGAGGGCCCACGGCTCAAAGACACAAGGACAAACAATCGGCCGCAAATCCTTTTTAACCACCATTTAAGCGGGCCCTAATTACCCCCAAAAACACCACAAAGAACATCATTATCACACTGCACTCGTGCACGTGCGCACTATGTGTGTGTATGTGTGTGTGTGTGCACGTGTGCTCCACTTGTTTACTGAAGAGGGGATCATTAGCGGACTGGCTGTTTACTTGTTCTCGACTAATCGTCATTGTTGTGAGATACTTTGGGTGCATTTCACAAATACAACAAGGCATTTTCTGCTATTCCCCCCCCCCCCCTCTCACCGTCAGAGCCCAAATCCTTCCCCTCCACACACAAACCCTCCCCCTTTGTTGGCTGTAGGATCCCTTCCTCTCTTCCTCTGTCCGGCGTATTTCTACTCTGGGGTCAACCCAAGCCCAAAAAGCTTAATTTGATGCATGTTGCTCCGGCGAGCCAATGGTCTTGATAATCGCTTAGAATGTGCAAAACGCATGAGCCCCCCCCCCCCCAAAAAAAAAAAGAATCTGGGAAGTGGAACAAGCGGCGGAACTAATGGTTGTGATGTTGTCACGGTCCCTGTAAGTCTGTGTGACGTGCTGCGGGGCCAGACGTGGCGAGGCTCCACGCTCGCAAATCAGCGGCAGGGTTTGGCATCTTGAATGTCACGGCGGAGCGGAGCGCTGAGTAAGTGATACAGTAAAGGGTTTCAGATGAAGACGGCTTCAAGTAGTCCCTGTAGGTCTAATATTAATCCCTACTGTTCCCTCTGGGGGACGGGGACGGGGGGTGGTGGGGCATATCGTCCACATAAGTACCACACATCTGCCTCTGCTACATACGCTTATTACATATTGATGACAAGGTACGGGGGGGGGGGGGGGGATAATTGAATATCCTCATCATGGAGGAGCACTTGGTCTCGTTTCTCCACTTGAGACTATCCTCAAGTGGGTGGGGGAAGGTGGAGTTGGTCTGTGTGTGTGTGTGTGTGTGTGTGTGTGTGTACCCTTTTGTCCGCCTGTGCCCACCCCCCGTCTCCAGTTGGAGATCCAAGCCACAACCACGGCCCCCAGCCCTGCTAACCACTGGTTTAATATATGCAATTAAGAAGCTAATTAGAGTAATTAATTCAGGCAGGGCCGATGCCCAGCCTGGCCCCTATTCACAGCTTTGGAGCTGCCATAATCCCCCTCCCTCCACACAACCACACGCACACACACTGAGTGGACAAAGCACAACACACACTCAGACACCGCTATGCCCTCATTATGAGCGGGGGGCTTTGTTGGCTGTTGTGTGTGTGTGTGTGTGTGTGTGTGTGTGTGTGTGAGAAGTCGGAGATGAAGAAAAGGGTGTAAATAAAGACAGAGAAAAAGTGAGGCAGTCAGTCGGGCATAATGAGTGAAAACAGTGAACTAATTCATTGGCACCTCTGGGCGAGCTCGGTTGCTCTCTTCGGTGGCGCTGCGAGAGAAGAGGGCCCCGTTGTGGCAAAAATAGCGTCTTACCTCATCTGCAGCAACGCCCGGCCGGGGGGACAGACGCGGTTTAATGGAGAATGCTCGCTCCGTTTTATTGGTTTAACCTTTATTTGTCCAGGTTTGTCCCTGCAAAGATTTAGGAACTGTTTTTACAAGCCTGACTTTGCTAGGCGAGCGACCATTACATTACCGCGGGTCCATTTCAAATTATTTGAAGCTTTAATTAAGAATAAAGTCCTATTTTTTAACTTTTATTTCACAATATAATAAAGTGAACAGGGTAGCTTGTTAGTCTTTGGTGATTTACGTGCGCGCCATGAACCTTTGATTGCTTGCATTTGGCCCGGCTCTCGTACAGAAAAAAAGAAAGTAAGTAATTCCAGGTTTGTTATTTTTGGAGTGTGATTAGGAAATGTGTGATGAATTGAAGATTAGGGGAGCGGGGCAGATTTACAGCATCTTGAGCATGCCGCTTTAAACGGATTACTGATAAAGTAATCGAAGAAGTTTTGGCAGACGGCACTCTAGAAACAAAAAAGGTTGCCCAACCCACAAATATGACACCGGGTGACAAATTAGACACAGCTTATTTAGGGCTGCCGCGTTACATGAGATGCTAACACGATTCTGCCTATTTGCTGGGATTTGTGCTACCATTTTTTTTTTAAGAATATGTCTGTGTTTTCCACTCCTGTGGAACTGATATTTTGAGCTAAGTGCCCCTCATTGAAGACATTGACGTTGAAGTGCACTCTTTTTGCTCTCCGAGTTTCCAGAGTACATCACACTTATATCAATCCTTACGCCACCAAATCACTTCTTGTTATGTGAGATTTTGTCAGTTTGCGAGAGGGAAATGTCTCCCATCTGCCATGTTTTGGCATGCTGCGGCACCTTTTTTAAATAATTTTTTACCGGGCCTTTAAAGAGCTGCTAGCAGTCCTTAGAGGTAAGAGTTGTGGGCTTGTGATCTTACAAGAGCTCTGTGTGTGCGTGTGTTTGTGTGTGTGTGCTTTCAGTAGCACATTTAAAATATGAATAAGCCTGAGCTGTTTTTACCATAGAACCTCATACTTGACCCCGTTAAAAGTTTCACTCAGGTGGTCTTTCTCTTTTTTTGTTCTCCGCTTTTGTCATTCTGCATGTCTGTCTCTCTCTCTCTCTCTCTCTCTCTCTCTCTGGACGGCACACTCATGACTCTTTTAGTTGCTCTCTATCCTCTTCCAGTTCCCCGCCGCAACTCGAAGACGGCACAAAAATAAAGTGATCGGTGACGAGGTACAGTCCGGGCGTCCCCCTTTCGCTATCGGGTCGAGCAGAATAACGACTCACCCGCTCAAATATCACGTGCGCGAAGATGAAATCAGGAAATTAAAATGTTGCGATACGTTTCCAGATCCCCCTGGGTACCCATAGCGGCTCAGAAAACCCACGTATTGTCTATATATATATATATATATATATATATATATATATATATATATTTATATATATCCTCGGAAGGCCCTCGGTCTGGCGTTGTAAAGTTTCATGAGGCTGTGCATATCCTAGAGGTCACAACGTGCCGTTTTATACAGTGACGGTATATCATGCATGAATACCATTGGGCTCCTTCCAGTCAAACCCAATTTACACAATTCCAAGCCCGTTTAGGGACCCAAGTATGCAGAAATATGAGAATACATCATTTCTGGAATAGCTTTATTGCCTAAAACTGCATTGGAATAGTATAAAGTGGGCATGTCTGTAAAGGGGGGGGACTCCCAGTAGACCCCCTTTCTATTCAGATATCTTGAGGTGAGAGGGCAAGGGAATATATTGTTTCTCTTCCCCCATGCCAAATTGTAGCCTAACCTTGGAGCGTTATTTAGATTTCTTCCCGACATCTCCAGCCTCCGAAGGGCCGTAAAGTCGGCCAAGGACACTGGTGTCCACGAGAAGGAGTGGAAGAGGTTAAACCAGCACGCATCCGCGAAAAATAGTTGTGACATATCCTTCAGGATAATTTACAGTCACAGTTGCAACAGAGGTTTGCTTACCACACCTGTTTTAATCAACCTTGACAGACTCGGCATTGTGTGGTTTACTTTGGATGCGTGGGAGGGGGAGGGGGGGGGGGGATCTTATCGGGCTAATGAAGCTCGCTGAACTTGAACACGGAGGTGACGGACAGATATCTGTCAGCTGTCGGGTTAAATAAACTCCCCATCAGGCAAACGGGAACTCCAAGCCAACCGCCGAGAGAAACCTCGCGCTAATGAGGACACACGGGTTTTTCCAGTCCCCCCGGTGCGCCGGATAGCCGCGGATGATTTCACTTAAGCAAACGCGAGACCAGGAGATTAGACGCATTCGGGAAGGAGACGCGGACGGACGAGACGCGGACGGACGAGACTCGGGACGAGCAAATAAGATTTACGAGGTTCACATAAACACACTCCAAACCTGAAGACAGACTGACACATGCGGAGAGGAAACACACCCACATTTCTGAATACAAGCACAAGCATGCACACACACAACACACACACACACACACACACACACACACACACACACACACACACACACACACACACACACACACACACACACACACACACAGACTGCCATACAGCTAAGCACACAACTTCTAGCAGGCTGCTTTAATCACAGAGGAGCTAAACAAACACAACTGTCATCGCTCTCTCTCTTTCCCTCACTGTTGCACACATATAGAATTTATAAAAATATACACTGGCACACACATTCAGTACACACAAACACACACATGCACACAGTATATAATTGCCCTATGCTTTCTGCTGTCCATCATCTTCCCCTTCATATCCAACCCTTCTTCTTTCCACTTTCTCTCTCTCCAATCTCTCCCGAGCAGTGTGCAGGCGCAGATGTCAAGATGTATTATTTCGGCTGGCTTGCTCCCATGTTTTGTGTATGTGTGTGTGTGTGTCTGTGTGTGTGTCTTTCCTCTTTTGGAAACAAGAACAATGGTGTTTGGGATGGGGGGGGATTGGTGGCGAGGAAGAGGAATGGGGGCCGCACTGGTAAAGATTAGTCAAACATTTCTGTGTTACAATGTACATGCCTGTGTAGACTAAAGCATACATTGCGAGGAGAAGAGCACACACCATCTCTTCAAGTATTGCAGTCATGGTTCAAGGACATTTAAGAGAAGTACACACACACTGGAACACTGAATTGGATCTGTGTTGATCCATTAGGAGGACCTCCATGCTCGTCAGGATTGTGTTATAGCTCAGTCTTGGCTGGTGCATTTAAAACACTCGAAGTGAGCCAGGTTTAAAGTGCTTCTGTGTGTGTGTGTGTGTGTGTTTCTGTATACACAGTGTCTACAGCCTGTGACATAGCTGCTGGTTGAAAGAATGGTATGCGATGAAAGAAGGAAACTTAAGAGACACTGTTTTCTGTGTTTTCTTGATGAGTGGGGGCCTTGCAACGGATGATGGCCCCTTGTGGCCCCTGTCATCGAAAGCAATGATAATAGTAAGAGTGATAGATTAATAATAGAAGTGATAGTTCAAATGTGTCACTCCTTTTAGCTGAACTTCTTTATACCAACTATAAAGCGAGGAATCTTTGTGGGTGTGTCCTTCGGATCCCGACAACCATCCATGCGTTCTCCTTCACACAAGGAGCAGTCTGTCTAAACCCGGAGATGAGTCAGCATTTTGTGTTTTATGGTTCCTTGTCTCGAAGTCAAAGGGCTTTTTGAGTGGTTTTTGAGATGCCTGAAATAAGATTTCAAAGTTTTGTTATATTAAGTAAAACTAGTAACTAGACCACCTTTAGCTTAATTACAGCTTTTTACTGGCATCCACATAAATTTTTTTTATAAAAGTGTAGTTCCTTTGTGATGAGGATCTTGCCGAAACAAAATGTATAAGTATCAGTAACGTGGGTCCGCCACAGAGCTTGTTTGCTGCAATAATTCAAAATTCAGTGGTAACATCCCATTGGTTTTTTCCTTGCGGGTCGGCCTACGAAAATACATCATCATTCCTGCAGCACTCGATTGCTGAAAACCATAGGACAATAACTTTATTGTTTGGCTAGCAACTTGTTAACCTTAAGTTTTCTTTGTTGATTCAGTCGCTCCCTCCAGATAAGCCACGCCCAGTCATTGCAATATTCTGACATTTTGAAATTTGTAGATGCTCCTCCTGCAATTTGGCACAAGAGATCTCTGTACCAGGCTGGGGGGGGAAAAAGTCCCTTTTCAGATGTTCCATACATTTTGTCTATAGCTGAATCCTGTGGCCAGGGTTTACATTAGAAGAAAACAAACAGGCACTGCACTAGTGTTAGAATAAGTACAAAAATACGTTTATTTTCTTATAATTTGGGTGACCAGAGCCCTTAACACAACAGAAAGTGTAGCCTGTGCCATGGTTTCACCCGATTTAGTCCGCCCACCCAAAATCAAACAAGATTTGATTGTGGTTATTGCTCTCTCTATCTGTCACTAGATCAACACCTAACATTTTTCCAGGCTTCCAGCGCAATCTATTTTCCTATAGCTGGCCAGCAAACAGCAGAGTGCAGCCAAGAGCCCAATGATGTATAATGCAGATTAGAAGGGAAGTACTTTAGCTACAATCCTAAATAAAGTTTTCCTTAATTGCAAATCCAATTGTTTCAAAGGTCTCTCCTCTCGGTCCAGTCAACGCTCCTGCAGAGGGAAGGGCTTCAACACTCTATCACCAGAGAGAGTGTGTGACAGGCATAATTAGTTCTGTGTGTGCGCGGTGCAATAAAAGAAGAGAGACCCAGGTATGCATGTTTATTAGACGGTGGACCTGAAAGCTGCACTCAGACTCATTAAAATGTGTGATTGTGTTGCCGTTTATACGCTCTATCTTCCTTGAGCGCACACACACACACACACACACGCACACACACACACGCAAACAAACGTGCACCATGTTCCAGCGACTTTTTGTCCTTTCTGAGCTCTCGTGGAGTTCATTAAAAGCCTTAATTAGACTGACAGTTATGTGTAATTACAGTCTTTAAGATGTACAGCGCCTCGGCAAGCCCACTCCCTCACTGCCTCTTTTCAAACGTCTTTGTCTGTGGGGAGAAAGTCCGCGTGAGAGCGCTCGCACATGTGTTTGTGTGTATTGAGGAGGCCCAACCTTCTGTAACTTCTGGGCCTTTGACATTTGCCATTAATATCACCCAGAAAGGACTGACATTTACGAGGCCATTTTCTCTCACAGCTCCTGCCGCCCATGGACCTTCTCCCATTTTTCTGTCCCACTTCCACCCTCTCCCGTCCTCCTCCTCCTCCTCCTTCACACCCTTCTGCTTCCCTTCTTCTTAATTTAGAAACACCTCCCCTCTCCCCGCCGCCATCTTCCCGGCTGCTTTGGCTTTCTTTCTCTCCTGCTACGTGTCACAGATCGCTGTCACGTTCCTCCCTTCAGACCGCTGACCCACTTCCCTCTTTCCTGCGTCGTTCCGAGCTTCCTGTTTTACCAGACGTTTGTCCTTCAGCCGAGCAACTTCCCTCCCACTTTCTATCTCGCCAAAACGAAGCATAACCCAGATACCAAATCTAAAAAGCAAGAAATAGACCCCGGTGTCATTTGACCGCCTGCCCTTCAGGGAGGTTTTGTATCATCAGGTTTTGGCCTGTGATGGTGGTGCTTTTTCTTTTCTTTTGACATTTTTTTATACAAAAAGGCAACTAGTGTTGGAGAGACATGATGCAAGTGTTGCTTTTCCTTCTTTGTCAAGGTAAAACTGTTATGTGCAGCTGCAGGTAACTGGACCCAAACGCCGTCAACACTCGAAAGGGCAACTTTATTGCTCAACAGGATTTAACAGGATTCAAAAACAAACAAAACAGGCTCACACACATGATCTTCAATGATCTAGACAAGACGAACCGACAAAGGGGAATGACACGAACAGGACTTAAATACAGAGGGCTGGTGCAGGTGATTGGACACAGGAGGAAACTATCAGGGACAGGGCAGACAATCACAGGGACAGGAAGTGCAGAGAAACAGAGGACACGAGAGACAAGGACTTCAAAATAAAACAGGAAACACGACACAACACTACAGATCCTGACAAAAACATTTCAACACTACCTCCTGAGATTGTAAAAGGAAGACAAAGAGACAAAATATCAGCCAATAAATGAATCACCAAAATAAACACAAGGTATCCGCGCTGTATTCTCACCGCGCCCTAAACAGCAACTAAACACCCCTACCGTCTAAAAGTCACCATACAAAGTGGACGTTCTATACTGTATCTGACAGCTCAGTGTCCCAGAGAGAAGTTTTGGCTCCGGTGTGTTTTTCCTTGCAGCTGTTCTTCCTCGTCGAAGGGTTCGCACCGCGTGGCAGAGCCCAACGCACACACACACACACACACACACACTCGGCGAAGGGGTCGCCTCCGCAGCGTCTTCGGCATGTGTTGTGGCGAGTTGCCAATGCTGTAATCCGGCAATGACAGACAATGTCACAGCGAGGTTCTGCCTGAGAGGAAGCCCCAACAAAGAGTGGGATGGCAGCGAGGATGGAAACATAAAGGCAATAATTGAAAGGAGAGGCAGAGGGAAATGTTGGAGGGGAGGGGAAGCAACAGCGACTGGAGGAGAGAGTGATGGCTTTTTTCTTCTTCTTCTTCTTCCTTTCCCCTCCCTCCCTTCCTTCCTCCCCTGTGATGAAAGTATGACAAAGTGACAGGAGACGGGCGAGTAAGGTGTTAGTCGTCTCCCGTTTTCCTCTTCGCTGCACCGAATGCATGCTTAAACTGAGACAGTAAATCAGGCTAATGTGAGACTGAGGGCTTTTCTTTAGCGATCGTGTGCTTCACAGGTGTGTGTGTGAGTGTGTGTGTGTGCGTACATTGGGTGGAGGGGAGGGGAGTGGAGGAAGTTTGAGGGCCTAAAAAAAAAGACAACGTTATGAATTATGGGAGCCTTAATGTAAGAGGGAGAAATCTCTCCTGTACTATTAGTCATGATATGGTAGCCTGTGTCTTGTCTCCCCCCTCTTATACAACAGGTGTGTGTGTGTGTGTGTGTGTGTGTGTGTGTGTGTGTGTGTGTGTGTGTCCACCCTGAAAGCTATAGGGGGAAGCAAGACACAAAGCAATGGTGGGAATTCACTGTGACATGTTTTCAGTTGAGACACAGAAGTCGGCTCAGCGACATGGCAAATCTCCATTCATCAAAATCACCATAGGACTCTTCAAGAAGTGCTCATGACTCAATTGTTATGGCAGGAGACGGCAAGTGTTTCTTTAGGAAGGAAGGAAGGAAGGAAGGAGGGGAGAGAGGGAAGTGAGTGATGGACTTCGCTGGTTTAACCCAGATCCAGGCAGCCGCAAGGAGGAGTGGACAACCGGAGGTGTTTCGACTTTATTCTGGGATTGACTTGGGAATAAAAGAGGCTGGGGAAAAAAATTACAAAAAACATTAGCAAAGAGCAGGAGAGCCGGCGGAGGCTGCCGCTGACCCATTTCTCCAAGCCTCCAATCGAGGGGCTGAGATGATGCAGAACGGCCTCACGCAAACCTTAAGACATGCCGCACAGCGGGGTCCGAAGGGGACGACCAGACTGCTCCTTATTCCGTCACGACATCATCTCACTGGGATATAATCTCACGTTCAGACATTCTGACCCGCCTGTGGACTCATCGCGCCGCTCAGCCGGTGTCGGGCTGCGTAACCAACCCGAGAGACGTAAAAAAAAAAAAGGCTTTGCGGGTCCTTTAAAAAGAAAAAAAAAGCCTTTCATAAAACATTAAATAGAAATCAGTGCTGCAGAAGTCACTCAGGGATTCCCTGATAAGCATTCATTAAGTATTGATAAGTAGTCATTGAAGTATTCATTCAATATGCATGGTGGTCCACTCAGAGGTGTACTTGACAGGGGGTTGCCGGGATAGCAGTTTCTCACAGGTTTGTGGAAGTTCACGGATAGATACTCACGACACACACACACACACACACTCACACACAGACAGAATGCCCTCGCTGCCCCGGGACGGGAACATTGACCCAGTTGTAAGGAACATTGGTCGTGATGTCCTACATGGCCAGCACTTTACTGACGTTACACAAGGCTCATCCGGCCAGTCACTGGGCCTCTTTATAATGGCTCCCTCTTTTCTTTCTTTCTTTCTTTCTTTCTGCCGGTCCATTATGCATGTCTATGCTCCGGCGCTGACATTCACTCAACGCAGATTATTTTCTCGTCCGGGATTTGTTTCTGTTTCTGGCCGTTTAATTAACGTGAGAATGGATGACTGGGAAGAAATCTACATCTGTGTTTATGTATAGTGATGTCACCCCCCCCCGCCCCTCCTCTCCCTCCCTCTCTCTCTCTCTCTCTCACTCTCTCTCTCTGACCCCCTCAGCCCCATATATATCTTATAGGGACTATAAGCAGCTTTAAGGGGTTGTGTGCAGATTGCTTATTGACGTGCAGGGACACAGTGACCACACTGTGTTAATGCTGCAGCCATCATTAGCCGGCTGTACATCAAACCAGATTATGAACTGGGGGATGTCTCCTATGCACACACACACACACACACACACACACACATGCACACACACACTCAATGACCTCTGCGTACATGCATGAAACATTTAGATGTATGAAAATGAGAGGCCACACGCTCACACAAATACGACATGAAAATACCAAACTAGATTATCAGTATGGTGTCGTCTCAATAAATTATGAGCTGGATTTAGTCCAAGCTAAAACAACCATGTGACAGAATACCTCAGAATTTTTCAGACCTCCAACAATATTATTTCTTTTACTCACTAAGACATGAAATGGCAGCGGATCTGTCACAAGCAATCAGACTCCCTCTCAGCGGTGTGCGTGCGTGTGTGTGTGTGTGTGTGTGTGTGTGTGTGTGCGTGCGTGCGTGTGTGTGTGTGTGTTTGTCAGACATAGATATCAGGTGCACTCCACACTCTAGTCCTCCTTTTTCGGAACTCCGTTGGGGCGGTGTGAGGAGGAGGAGGAGGAGGAGGAGGAGGAGGAGGAGGAGGAGGCGGCTGCTGTGCCGTGGCCCAGTTTGTTGTGTGTGTTTTGGTGCTGGAGGTTAATACGATGTGATTCCGAGTCGTCCACCCTCCAAGCGCGCGGGACATCGAAAGACGGAGAGACAGACAGACAGAGAGAGGGAGGGGCAGAGGAGAGAGAGAGAGAGAGAGAGAGAGAGAGAGAGGGGGAATAAAGAGGTGGGGTGCTTTGATCGTAATAGAACAGGATGGATGGAAAGAGAATAACTGCTGAGAATTAAAATGTCATCGGGCACAGAGGAGAGATCAACCGCACTCAAGCAAAGACACTGAGATCATTTTCCCCTGGTGGATAGTGTGTGTGTGTGAGTGTGTGTGTGTGTGTGTGTGTATATATATGTGTGTATGTGCTGGTTGCGTGTATGACATGTCAAGGTTTTGAGGTAATGGTGTCCTCTGTGGAGGCATGTGTGAAATTGGGGGCTTACGTGAGATTCTCCGTGAAAGTGTGTGTGTGTGTGTGTTTTTTTGGTCATCATGTGACACATCATGTGAGTTCAGCCTGTGACCATGACTTGGCTCCTGATGTTGGCCTGTCCAGGTCCCACATGAACCTGTACGAAGCTGTTTAAGAACGTTTACTTTGACTCCCAGAGCGAATGCCGTACCTGTGTGCGTTTTAAATCACATTATTGCAGAATACAAATGAAAATGGAAATGAAGAGTTCCCATCAGGAATCGGCCAAATTGGTTGTCAGACAGGAATTTGGCTTTAATTTGTTCATGCACTTTAGGTAGTAAAGTAATTAGATTTATCTTAACCTTTTAGCTCTGCACGGGTCAGATTAAATGTTCTATTCCAGAAAGAAAAAGAAAAATCTAAATTAAAAAAGCAGAACCAAAGAAATGCCATATTTTTGTGCTCGCTCCACATTCAAAGCAAAACACACACATTGGTGACAATTATAGGAAAGAAAAGCGGACGCTATCTATATTTAACTGGCCAACAAATCTTTATCGGCACAAATCTCGTCTCGTTCTCGCATTACTTTCTCCGAACCACATGCATACCGCCACGTCGCCGCGTGCAACAGAGGCGCCAAACGCGCCGACGCCTTTGCGCCGTCCGTGTTTTGTGGATCAAGAGCGACCACAACAGCAGTCGACAGTGGGCCTTTGTCGGCATCCGTAAAAACT
This sequence comes from Cyclopterus lumpus, assembly GCF_009769545.1. NCBI lineage: Eukaryota > Metazoa > Chordata > Actinopteri > Perciformes > Cyclopteridae > Cyclopterus > Cyclopterus lumpus. Next base: position 7,593,658 of record NC_046983.1, on the reverse strand, counting down.
AGAACGCTGCACTCCTTGCACAAACTAAAAGTTTGGAAAAAGAGCTCATGCTATGTTGGAAGTAATGTAGTGTGTTGTGTATTCGGAGACGGAATGTGAAAATAATACTCGCCCGGTGTGGTTTCTGTTTTTCGAGGGGGCAGCTAAAATAATGCCCGTTCTGTTTCAGTACACAACTTAATGCCTTTTTCCCCTCCTCGCCGCAGCGGCGAGGTAATGGCTTGTGATAGCTTCGTTAATGCGTCATAGCCGGGTTGTAAAAGCGCCATGGCGGATTTATGAAGTCGCTTTTAGTTGCAGGAAACTTCGATGGCGACATCCAGGTTTCTTTCTGTTTTTTTCTTTTTTTCTGTTTTCTTTTGGGTGGGGGTGCTAGGATGTGTGGAGAAGAAGAAAAGGAGGGAGTGAGTCCTTGTGAGTGTCAACCTCCAGGGAGCGGGGATCAGGTTATATGCTCTTCATCACCTAGATGACACACTGTAAATCCCGCCCCCAAGTACCCCCCCCCCCCCCCACACACACACACACACACGCACACACCCGAGTGACAGACTTAGTAGAATGTGGTCCAAAAGCCAAACAAGTGGAACTAAAAGGAGGATTTTAAAGGCAAAGCTGCTGTGAAGCAACACATTGGTTTTAGGTTGATTTGCATAGATGGGCACACTTTACACACACGCTGACACAAACGCACACAGACACACACACACACACACACACACACTCCAACCACTCCAGCCTTAGCATGCAGCGCCAGTGTGCCCGGGGACACAGCGAAAAAACAACACCCACTTGTGTTTGTGTCTTTCACGACGCATTTGTATTCGTGATCTTCACGTTCGCGAACCCGACACAGACGTGACGCAGCCGTCACGCCATCGCACGCCATCGCACGCCATCACACGCCAGAGGCGAGCGGGGGTGCTCGCGTAACGTCAGAGAGCGCAGAGCGAGCTTTGTTCCTCCTTGGCCCTCGTTTGCTTCTTTATTCATTCCATTTGTTGTTTAATCTGCTCTTTTTCTCTGCGCGCCACATTCCCAGTTTGGCTCCCTTTAATCTCGCTGTCATCTGGGGAAAAGATGCAGCCACATCAAACTCCGGGCATGTGTGTGTACTTTATGTGTGTATGTGTACAGTAGCGGGCTTGTACTGTTGCAATAGCTGGGCCACACATCCAGTGCTTGGACAGCTTCACCTCAATCTCTCCTATAAAACCAGCCTCATAACTTTTCAAGTGACATTAATCTGCCTGGGAGCCCTGGTGGACACCCCCCCCACACCCCTTCTCCTCGGTGTATTATATATCCTGTCGTCTTCAAGTAAAACATATTAAATCAGCCTGTCTCGTTCCCATGTTGTCAAATCCTGACACTTTGTCCCGCTTGTCGTCGTCTGAAACCGACGCACAAGGCGTCCTCTGTGTGAGACGCTCCGTGCTTTCAAGTAACTGCAATGCTCTGTGAGCGTGATGACGTAATACAGAGACACACACAGGGTGGGAGGGAGGACACGCACAGGGCTTTCAACCCGGGAGGCTGCGGTTCGTTGTTGTCGAGTTATTCTAAATGTCAACGTTGTTTGTGACGTGTGTATTCTGTACTTGTGTTTTGTTACTGATCTCATAACATGTTGTGTTATTTCACATTTTAATTACTTTACGTACTTATTTTGAGCCAAACCATGAGTTATTTTTGCTAAACCTTAACAGATGTTGCCGTTTGAATTCCCCAACGTTCACTGTGTGTTTGTGCGGCGACATAATTATTAGCACGTCAAAAAGTGACCGAGCGTCGGTATGTGGCGAAAATTTCTTGATTAAACACACATTTTCATTTTAATAATTCTTTTTTTTCCCCCCTCAAATTGCAAAAAAAAATGTTCTGGTAAAAATAAATAAATATTTCATTCAATTTTATTTCCAGTCAGTATTCTAAATAGATGATAGAATTAAACATTAACTGAACACAATCAGTTTGAAGTAGATATGCAAATATGTTTTATATGTATTCATTATAAAGTATGAGGTCTTCAACAATTAAAACAAAATGTGATTTAAAAATATATATATTGGTGATAAGAAACAGCAATGTGCATGGCATCTTCTTTTTTGTTTTGTTAGACTACCAATGATTTAAAAATCTCAAACCAGCTTGAGGTCAATGACACGTGACCTCAGGATTAAGTGACAATGTCCAAGTTATAGCCACTATCATTTATTGTTGATATTCTTAAACGATGTTTTTCATTTCTGGGGGCCCTGGGGTTGCCCGCTTGATAATTTAACCAAAGAATCCCCGGCGCAGTGCCCCTCCTCCCCCCAGCACATTGCACCAAAACCCAGAATGCATACGTGATGTCAAAATCCCATTTCAACCAGAGATTCTTGAAATCAAGAAGACGGCACTTCTTGTGACTTTTTGAGCAAAGCAAAATAAATGTGAGTCGTGTCCCAAAGTAGACAGAAGGACGTGACGGAAATAACAACGCCGGCGTGCACACAAACTCACATCACTCACACAGGAGCAAGTGTTTTGCTGCGGGAGGCCGGCTGTCACTCAGCATGTGTGGAATATATAACCAGGGCTGCAGAACACACCACAGGAGGGGGGAAGGAATAGACTGCGATGGCAAACACTGAGGTCCGGGCTGCGTCTTAATGCAAATGAAGTCGCTTTGCATAGTCCGCTGCAGCGGGTGACACTCAACATGGAGCATGTCAGGCGTGGGGGGGGGGGGGGGGGTCTAAGCCCCCGAGTGAATGAACGATGCGAGATATGAGTCCACTTTCCTGCTCGGCGGCTAGGATAGAGGCCGAGAGGAGGCCGGGCCCAGCACTGACCTTGGTAATAATAAGAATGAGAGACTCTCATCCACTCTGTGATCTTTCTATGGACTTTAGATACACACATCACACACACACACACACACACACACACACACACACACAAATCACACACACTCCTCCCCCGGCCTGCCTGGCTGCCTCCCTCGTCGTGTGCAGAGGCCCGGCGCTGTGCGGTCTGATCGAGGTTGACTGCGGTATTATTTCATTAATTAAGTTTTTCCACTTCATCCGCCTCTCCCTCCTGTCTTCCTGCCCTAAACCAGGGCGGCGGAGCGACGCCCTTCCTCTCTCCCCGCCCCTCCCCCCGCCCACACACACACACACTCCATCACTGCTGATCATTGTCTCAATTACTCATCCCTCTCCTGTCTCCCTCTTTCTCCCTCTCGCTGCTCTTCCTCCTTTCTCCTCTTATCTCATCCCAAATTGCTCAATACACTCCTCCCCACTCTCTTTATTTTCTCTCTCTCTCTCTCTGTCCTCCCGAAGTGAGGTGGGAAAGATTTGAGGCACGCCTTTCCCACATCTCCCCATCTTTCTCGCCTCTCGTCTTTCGTCTCTCATCAGGATTTCACGGGTGTGATCATTCAAACCCGTGATTAGGCGATATCCACCTTCACGGCATTTCCCCGCGTTAAGCACTTTGGTGGTGGGGAATGTTTTCCGATCTCTTTGATCCACTTTGTTCCCGGGTAACAGAGAAGAGATCCACAGAAATAGGGCCACCTGTGACACGTTTAATGGATTGAAGAGGATTATTTTTCGCGGTGCAGTCCACTGCTTGAACAGAAATGTGCCCGTGTGATATTTGTGACCTGTGATGTAAAATAAAAAATAACTCTCATTTGCAAAATCACACATGTGGAGGCTCTCCTGGTTCAATTTGGCTCTCAGTCGATCTGTCTCCCTCGGCTTTGTATCCATTACTGCTGCACTTTTTCATAATGGAGACATTAGAGTCTTTTACCTCTCTGCTATCTATCATGTCATCTAAACTCCTTCCTTAGTTTCCGTTTTTAACTGCTCTACTTTTTCTCTGTTGCACCACTTTCCCCTCTTTCTGTAATTCTTGTCTTCCTCCCTCCTCCTCCTCCTCCTCCCTGTGTCCACTGGGCTTTGCATGGGTCATCTCCAGCGTCTCACAAAGTCTCCTGTCCCCATCATATCACAAACAGCTTGTCACAGGCAATCAGTCTCCCAGCCTCACTTCCCTGCACCGCCTCATCCTCCTCTCCCTGCCCTCGTCTTCCTCACCTCCCTCGTCTCCCGTGCACCTTCTCGTCCTCCTTTGTGTGTCAGGAGTTATTACTCTCAGATATCATCGTCCTCCGCCCTTCTCTCCCAGACCAGTGGACTCCATCCTCCATCCATTCCTTCGATCAGAGGGATCTTCATCACAGAGATACATTTTTAGCTTTCGGATAATTAAGATATAATGATACTTTTCAAAGAATTTATTTAATTATTAATTCTTTTGTTTTGTATACACTATTCATCTGGACGAGAATATGTCAATAATAATAAAAATAAAGGTGATTTAGGTGCAGTTGCATTCAATAAGTGTGTTGCATTGGAATATATATTGTTTATCCACAATATAAATATTTTTTTCTTTTTATTATTATTATTATTATGAAACATACAGAAAACTCATTGATTTGCTGTAGTTTTCTGCTTCCTATTGTATATTAAGAATTTAAACCATGTATAATTCGACATCTATTATGTTGTGCTATAAATCTGTTTTGTCCATAAAAGTGGTTCTTGCTTGAGGCCCAATCTTTTATCTCTGAATAAACAAATAAACAAGTTTAATGTGACATCTGAGCAGCCAAATTAAATAAAAGAAAAAGCTTCAATTAAAGCATAAACTCAATTTCCAATCACTTGAACTTCATTGAAATAGATTAAATCTTCCTCCTACATAAGTGTAACAGGTATCACGCATAAAAAAAATTAAATACTATAATTTAAAATGCGTGGGCAACACAACAAATTGTAGAAGTACTTGAAGGAGAGGACAAACTTATTTTGCAGCACTTCTTTATATATCCCCTCATCCATCCCTGTCTCCTGGCTTCCCCACCATAGTGCTGTTCGCCCTGACCCCCGCCTGCTTCTCTCCTCCTCCTGCTTTCACACTCTGCATCCTGCTGAGATGGAGGGAGACAGAGAGAGCGACGGAGGTGTTAGAAGTAAAGCTGCCTCTTTTTCACACCTCCCTCTCCCTCTCTCTCCCTCTCGCTCTCTCCCTCTCTCTCCTGAGCCATCCGCCATCCCTCCCTCTCTGCCTCGCTGCAGACAGGCTAATCTATAGCCTGAAGCTGAGTAGAGGGGCTGAAATTATTATTTTTTAAATATTTCATTCAGGAGGACAAGTTGAGGTTTAGCCCCGGGTGCTGTAGAGGGAAAAATAAGGAGAGCCAGGTGGTGTGTGCTGGGGTGTTGGTGGAGGGAAGTATAATATGTTTACTCGCCACTGTAGCAAAAGAACTCTTTGTGTGATGGAAAGGCCGAAGCAATGAGTAAAAAAAGTTTGTCTGCAAATTACTCTGATTTTTATTTCCTCACCTCCTTCTCTTTTTTTTCTTTCTCTCCTCCTCTGGCACTCTCTGTCTTCATGTCTCTATCCCTCCAATGTTACTGTTTGATCCCCACCCCCATTCGGATTCTCACTCCTCCTCCAGCCTCTGTGACCTGCAGACCATTGATCTTTAATGCATTGGAAGACATGCTTTATGTAAGAAGAAGTGTTTGAGTGTTACAGGGATTCGTGCCCACACACCCTCTTGCCTGTGCACTTAGTCGGTGCTGCTTGACCTCCTTCGGCCTCCCTCCTATAGCTCCGCCAGAGAGCAGGCTGGGAGGCCGATTGGATACGTGACGCCGTACCTCTCGCTATGTTGATTGAATTGTTGCAGTTCTCTTTTTCCAGTGTATGAAAAAAAGCATTGCGAGCTTAAAAATGCGCGGTAAATCCCTCATTGCCTGTATTAACGCAATTTCAAATCCCAAAAAATTCTTCTAACTCGCTTAATTAAAACATGAGCACCAGTGACGGTAATGGGGTATGAAACATTGGAGCTTTAACTCATTCAACATACTCGGTTTTCTTCCAGTTTCTCTTTACACACAGTGTTTTGTGCCTCAGGGGTCCCGTTTTATTTTACTTTCTTTCTTCAGTCGGTCTATGGCTCTCTAAATTAACCCCCCCCCCCCCCCCCCCCCCCCCACTCCGGCTATTTCCCCGGCCCCAGCAGCAATTGCACTGGACTGAAAGCGGTTGAGACCATGCAGCGCAGCGGGGGTGTTAATGAATGCCAGTGGTCTGCTAAATGAGGACTCATTAAAGTGCCGCCGCCGCCGCGTAGTTTGACATTTCAGAGCTTCTGGTGGAGTTTTAAATTGCTGGCTCTGCAAATGTCACTCGCTGACTCTGGAATGGCTGACCATATGAATAGAGGCCATTGTTGGCGTCGGCTATAGACCGGGGGAAAGTGAATTTGTGTGGCTTTAACGGATGTCTTTTTCACCGCCTGTGTATGCGTGTGCACCGCCCTGGTACTTGGCTAATTGTGTCATTTTGTTTTTTTCCATCCCTCCAGCTACGTCAGATGGGACGCGTCAAGGCCTGGAAAGCATGAGAGGCGGAGTGTGTGCCACGCAAGGCATGAAGGTGGTCCTGAAAGTGGGGCAGAGTAAGTCCTGTCAACTCCCTTGTCCTACATTACTTTCTCACACACACACTCACATACACACACACACACACACACAGTCCACAACTGGTCTTCAGGCGCTCACTCATAACACACACATGCACACCATCGCTCACTTAAAAGGGATTGTTGGGGTGTTTTTGAAGTGGAGTTGTATGAGGTACTTATCCATAATGTGTGTATTATACCTACAGTCGATGGAGAAACAGACAGGAGCACCAGCACGTGAGCAAAGCAATGTGCAGCTGTGTGGACGGGGGCAGCAAAACCTGTTTTAGACATCAATATCAGTTCAAATGTACAGGATATTTAAAATATGTAGTTATTTTGTTATGCTTTACCTTGACATCGCACAGTTACACTGAAGCCGTTAGCTTTGCTCTCTTCAAAGCAACCAGACTTCATGAAAGAAAAACACACATGTTACCCAGCAGAAGACGGGGGGTTGCTGGACTCGCACGGCCACGATGGATCGGTTTGTGTTATTGCGTCACACAATAACACAAACTGATACCACTACCAGTAGTACTGAGTACCTCATACAACCCTACTTCAAAACACCCAGACGATACCTCTACCACACGGTAGAGGTGACTACAACCACCTTTCGGTCCGCTGCATCTCACACCATCTCCCATCTGCACAGCACAGAGCCGTGCACATTCCTCATGCGACGTGCAGCCGCTTCCACTTTCAAACCGTGCCCGGCATCGCCCCTCTTTCCTACACACGGCAACGAAAAAACGCACACGCACTCGCCTCTTTGTTGGCGCGTGTTCTCTGTGAGCATATTAGGGCACGTTGAGTGGTGAGAACAGTGGGAGAAGTGTGGGATCAGCCAGCTCCAATGAGCCCTGTTGACTCCCTTCTCACTCTCCCTTTTAACTACCGCTGACTCGTGCACACACACACACACACACACACAGACAGACACAATCTCACACACGCGCATTGCGACTCGCCCATCCCCGGATATACATTCCAGGTGTAAACCTAAGTTCACACATGCAAGGACGTGTAGTACGCACACTTATAATTTGTTTGGGGAAAACAAATAAAAAGAATTCACAGGTAATGACCCTCGCATTGCACGCTTTTCAGAAAAGCCCATTTAAGCATTTTCACTGAGATGCGCATTCCTACACATAATAGGTACCTGTCCTTCACACGACCCCCCACTGTCCCGCATTATCCGACCTTGTGTGTGTGTGTGTTGTAGGTGCACATCGCAGTGAGCCAAGTGGCGCTGATGTGGCTCTATCAGCCAATGAGATCAGCACAGTCAGCTCAATAGAAGCACCACACACACGTCCCAGTGCTTTCTCCCCACATGGGCAATGGAAACGCTACCTTCCCCGCACACACATATTCAAGTCCCTCTGACACAACTCTAAGAAGATCTAAGACACATATCTTTTTGTTTGCCATCTTTCTCTCCCCTTTTCACTTAGACAACATTGCTCGCTTCCTTTTCAAATTCCCCTTTTCCCATTTCTCATCACTTCCCTTTCTCTTTGCATGCTTGCCACCTCTCCTTCCGACTCTCCCCTCTCAGTCCCCCCTCTCTGTTATTTTCGCTCTTCCTCTGTCTTCCTGTCTTATCTTCTATGTGGCTGAAAGGTCACGTCTGTGTTGTTTGTCATCTAAATAAGCGACGTGCCGCCTCATGGTGATCCCTGATGAGATATGGAGCTCTGCCTCACTCCGAGGAACACACACAAAACACACACACACACACACACACACACACACACACGCACACACTTGTACCCTTGGCCAACACACATACAATGACCTGCCTTCTCTTATTTTATTCTTTATCTGTCTTGCTTGCTTTCTGTCACACACACACACACACACACACACACACACACACACACACACACACACACACACACACACACACACACACACACCCCACCCTCCGCGGCCGACCACACAGTCGTTTCTATTGATCCAGACAGCACCGCCCCTAACTTCTGTTTGGTTGACTGTCATGAGGGAGCCGCCAGCCATTAGCTTTACACTTCTCTAAATGTCAGCATGTATAGGGTTGGCACACACACACACACACACACCTACACACACCTACACACACACACAGCACACATGGAGCGAAATGCAGTGTGTGGGTTTACTGCACAGTTTCATCCATAAGCACCCCATGGTTCTATCCATTTTTGCTCTCCCCCTGCTGCCGCAACGTCCAATAACGGACTTTTTTAAAAATGGTGCATAAACGGCGGAGCTGAGTATGTATTCCTATATAAAAACTATATTCTTGCGGCGTACTGTTGGCCAGATTGCTCAGAAGCCAACCAAATGAGTATTTTTGCAACCATCTCTTTCAGCTGTGAGGAGTGGCACTTGTTCAATAGCTGCATCTGCATCTCTCTCTCTCTGTGTGTGTGTGTGTGTGTGTGTGTGTGTGTGTGTTTGTGTGTGTGTTTGCGTGTGTCCCATGAACACACTTTAATGCCATCCCCATTTCTGGGGGCTTGCTAGACAGATGGCCTGATTTAGCGACTACAGATTACAAGCCGTTATGGCCTTGTGTAAATTAATTCTGGCCAAAACAACAAGCAGCCTCTCCTTAGTTTCCCATTCAAACAAATGGAAAAGTGCTCGTACACGGCACATAGAAGCCCAATCAATATGTGCTCTCTCATAATGGGCGAGGAAGCCGTTATTACAGCCCTTCCGTCTCTATTACTCTCTCCGGCTTGCTCGCTCTTTGCTGATGTTATTGGTTCCAGTTTCCGAGAGCCTCGTTTTTTGGTATTTCTGCTCATCTTCCACTCTCATTTTTCCTCCACAGGCCAATACGGGCTGCCCCCGAAGAAGGAGCCGCCAGCAGGTCGCACCACCAGCAGAAACCCAGGTAAGCAGGAGAGCAAACGACGGTAATCCACAGTGGATCTATCCACAAAATGGATGGAGGGGAAAAGACTGCTGGGTAAAAGGAGAGGCAGCGGGGAGAGGGAGGGAGGCGACAGATGGAGAATGTGCAGCGGTGACATGTGTGGATCTCTCTATTTAATTCCACATCTTTCTCTCTCTCCACTGCTCTATATCGCTCTCCTCCCGGTCTCTGCGCCCGGCCCTCCGAGCTAAGTGCTGCAGGCGGGGAATGGATGGCTAATAGCTACCTTGGGAGAAGGAAGAAGAAGAAAAAAGAGAGGGAGGAGAAAGGGGAGAGGGCAGCAGGAGAGAGGGCTAGACCGGCGGCGACATTTCAGAGAGTTATATTGTCATTAGTTTGGGTGGCCTGGATTCTCGAGTTCCGTCAAGAGGGGGGGGGGGAAAGATGAGGGAAGAGAGAAGAAGAGACAGGGGAGTGATGGAGCGGGGCGGGGGAGAAGTGGGAGGCACGCGAGGAGGAAAAAGAAAGGAATAATTGAAAAGCAAAGAGGAGCAGGGAATAGAACACGAAGATGGAAATGGAGAGAGGCTAAAGATTCACACTCATACCTCAAAGTCATTCAGCGGAGGAGAAGTGATCCGCTCTCAGCCGTGTGCACGTCTCTCCATCTCTTTATTTTCATTTCACACCTCGTCCAATCACTTGTCCATATACCTCACATAGGTGAGAACTGCATGTGTGAAGCGAGCGGCAGCGCTGTGCATTGTTTGTACCCGAATGAGACAGATGACTCTGGACACACTCCAGGAGTGATTTACATCGTAATGAGGGATTTTACACATTTGTTGCCGCTCGCACAAGGACACATTAGCACGCACTCATCTGAAATGATTGTTTTGCCAGCATTTCTAATTCACGTGTGAATCATTTTATGGATAAGTAAATAACTGGAATGTTGCTGGTTTGTCCACAATCGTTTTGTTTGTCTAATCTGATCCTCTCTAGGGATGTAAACGAATGCATTATTGGGTCACATGAAACCTCCCTCTCGGAGTCCCGAGTCATAAATCTAGATTGATGAATAGCACTACGGGTGAGAGGAAAAAATGTAATGTATTTTTAAAAAAATGTTGGCGTGAGCTTTTCCTTTTAAAAAACGTTAAGAGCTGGTCTCATAATCATTACATCCAGACAATCCAGTTGGCCGTCTCGAAATAGCCTGTAGCGTGGAGGTGTGGATGGTTTAAGGTTTAATATCCTGGTGTTTATTCTCAACAACTTGTCATCAGTTTTCGCCAGATTAGTTGAGCTCTGCAGGATAAAGCTGGTGTTATTTATACCTCGTGATCTGACACTGAAGCCTGGCTCTGTGTGTGCATTAGTAATAGCAAGCAGTAAGCAATTTAATGATTTTGAACAGCTTCACTCCATCTCACTCCCACTCGGTGTAAATCTCAATACACATATTTCTTTGAAATAAACAGACATAGATACAGATTTAATAGTAGGTCTGCATTACATCCTTAATCCACGCACTGCTCACGGCGATGGCACTTATTCGAACAACCTGGGTGATACCGGCAGAATGTTTGAGCAAAAGTAAGCCAAAAGGACGGTAGCACGTTTTAAAAAAAACAAATTAAAAAAAAAACACAGCATCTGCATCTTCCATTGTGAAACCAGAAACTAAAACTAGCAGCGCAAAGAGCGTCAGGAGTTAGGAGTGTATGTAATACATAAATGGTGAGAGAGAGAAAAAAATCATTTATTAAGTAGTCTTATGTGGGAAGCAGCAATCAAATGCCACGATGTGTCAGAGTTACTGGTGCGCCATTAATTATCTAATCTTCTCGGATCTCCTTTAATGTATTCATTTAGGTTGTTGATGGCATATGCTGGCATTTTCACAAATTACCATAAAACCTGTGCAACAGATTAGTGGGAAATCATAGGGCCTCGACTCTCTTGCATTATAAAACAGTTCCAAAAAATGTGTTTAAAAAAAACATACACATGAACAGCTATGTGAATTACAGCTGGCTCAACCACTTTGTTATCCCCTTGACATGTTCTCTAATTTTGGACCTGTTGAATGTAAAAAAAAGAGAGGTAAAATTCACTAGTTAAATAGAAAAGAGGGGCCATAGGGGGGTTTAAAGTGTGATTTAAAAAAAAAAAAGGAAACAGAGGACGGAGTGAGGAATGGAAAATAGGGGGAGCGAGAAGAGAAAGCGGAGGAGGAGAGGTGAAGGGGGAGGATATAATAAAGAGAGCCGGTGAAAGGCGGCGACCATAATGGAGATGGAGAATGAGGGATGGTGGGTTAATGGAGGGAGGAAGAAAGCGGGAGAATGAGAAGGGAGCGTAATCGACGTCCGGCATTAGCGTTTCGGTCCCAGTGAGTCCGGCGCGACGGGGGGTGCTGAGCAAGCCGGGGGTGAGGGGGAGGTGCGGTCAGGTGCGTATTTCCTCACATGCTCGTGTCTGTCCGCGTGTTTGCGTTGCTAGGCACTGAGCTCAGAGCAAGGTGGGTCATTACGGCTACAATAACCCGAAGATGGAGAGAACCACGGAGCGAGGGAGGGCGAGGAGGCGGAGGAGAGCGACAGACAGGGAGAAGAGAAAGAGATGTGTGCCAAGAATAATGATAGGCCAATCCAAAGGCTCTATATAGCAGGGATTCGTATTACCGGCCTTAACCAGTTCGCCACACACATGCACACGGTCCAAGTGCCAAAGCCTTAGCCCCCACCCCCCTCAGTACACACACACACACACACACCTACACACCAATGCACACACAACCAGACCTTCATTCACCTGCTGAGTTCTGACCCAACCTCCTGCTGAGAAAACTGTGAGCTCCGAGGCTGTGAAGATCTTAGGTTTCAGGCAGACACACAACAGAGAGAGGCTGACAAACAGACAGATAGTGTGACAGACAGGTTGATAATCAGACAGACAGGCGGGCAGGCAGGCCGGCGGGCAGGCAGGCAGGAACAGTGTGTGGTCTGGTGGTAGAAGCAGGACGGGGAGGATCTCTTCATGTGGCCGGCTGAAATGCTAAGTAAATACAGTTGTTAAGGCGAGGGAAATAGAGTGTGTTACCTTGAGACACACTGCGGCTTAGCCAGGCTGTCCACAAGAGTTTACACGGCGCAGCACTCTCACTCTCGCACACCGAGTCTATGCGGACATCTCTCTCCTTTTTTATAAGCACTGCTGTCCACTTCATTACATCAATAAAGAGACCACATGTGAGCGTCTGTGAGATTTTCTGCATTCCTCCGGGTTAAGCCTTCGCAGCCATCACTCGCGGAGCTAAACCACCGCCATTACTCATGTCTTTGTGGGAGAGACCCGTCAGGATCGGTATGTTTTGTTTAAGAGCTCATGAAAACTGAAATTGCGAAAAGCAAGCTGCGTTATTGCTCCGGCCTGTTCGCGTCGATTGATATGCATGTACGAGTGGAAGGTAAGTAAGTAAGTAAGTAAGATTGTTCTGTGATTTGTTTCAGGCGGAGCGGGGAACTCCACCCATTCCCGAGGACCAAACAGCTTCGGGGGGGAGGGCGGTGGCGAGAACGGGCCCCTTCAGCCCTCCAACATCGCCCTCATCGCCGGCGCCGCGGGGGGCTCGGCCTTCCTCCTGCTGGTGACGGCCGTGATCTGCGTGGTGTGCTACAGGCGGCGGCACGCCAAGCACTCGGACACCCACCACCCGCCGCTGTCGCTGTCCTCGCTCACCAGCCCCAAGCGTGGAGGGGGCGGGGGCCTCGGCAGCTCCAACAACAACGGCTCCGAGCCCAGCGACATCATCATCCCGCTCCGGACGTCAGACTCGGCCTACTGCCCGCACTACGAGAAGGTGAGCGGAGACTACGGACACCCCGTCTACATCGTCCAGGAGATGCCTCCCCAGAGCCCGGCCAACATCTACTACAAAGTATGAGACGGCCGCTGCTCCGGCCGACTGGACACACCCACCTCCCCCTAACCATCACCAACCGATCCCCCCCCCCCCCCCCCCCCCCCGCCGCGGCGAAGCTCGCCATCACAGCTCCGACCCTGAACCCCTCGATACTACCAGTATTGTCCCACAACCCCCCCAACCCACCACCGCTTACTGCCCTGTGAGCCCGGCCACAGTTATGTTCTTAGCTGAATAACCCCCCCCCCCCCCCACACGACCCCATTCTCACACACTAGGCCACAAAGTGTGTGTTAAGGGCAGAGTCCCGGTACATGGCCCTTTTTAACAAGGCCCTCACGAATGGGCAAGAGCCTCTGAGAGCCCCCTGTCTTGTTAACTCAGAGCTAAACGAGACCCACCCCGTGCTGAATTGAAGAGTCGTCCCCGTAACGCCAGCGTGTGTTCGTGTGTGTGTCCACACACTTTGTTTCTAGGAGGATGGACCTGCCGTTGGGACTTGCGATGTTTTACAAAAGAAAAAAAAAGAAAAGAAAAGAGAACTATAAGGACTTTAACAAAAGAAAAACTACACCTTTGATCCCACTTAGCGCCGGAGAACTCTGATTCCCAGAGGCCATACCTGCCTAGCCCACCGGCCCCACCCCTCAGAGCTCCATCAGCCAAGCAGAGACCGGCCCCTGCCACTAACTCACCAATAGGATTCTAGTTTGTTTGTGATAGTTTCTCCTGAGAAAAATAGGGGCCTCGGACTCACCCAATCAGCAAGCCTGGGCGGCGGTCACATGACCCGGGCCCAGGCCTGAGCCTGAGGAGGTCTGACCGATCGGTGACACTCAGAATCTTGTATATTTTAATAATGTGTGTGTGTGCGACGGTTGCGAGTGTGCATACACATTGGATAATAATTATGGCGCTGCTGCTCCACATTAGACGTGTGTGTGCAGTTAGTGTGCTTCAGTACAGCAAATGTCGCATATGAGTTTGCATATGCGCGCGTGGGGTTCAGTTTGTGTGTGCGCTTTGTGTGTGAGTGACTGTGCGTACGCGTGCGTTCTTTAGACTTGTCTTAAATACCAAAACACAAAATAGTGAGCGAATATCAAAAAAGTTAGATTTTTTATCGCTATCAACACTTATAGATTATATATATGAATATCCAGTGAATAATTTCTAGATGTTTTTTTTCCTGTTTTCTATTGTTTTATTATTTTTACCCACTCTGTTAAACTACACTTCTGTTGCTAGACATTTTTTATCCGCTGTTTTTGTTTTTCACAATTTAGAACAACCTTGTTTCCTTCTTTTTCCCTTTAAATTGTATATTAATTTAATCCCTTTTTTTTTAATTCTCCCGGCGAACAGAGGTTGTGTCTCTCTTCCTCTCTTCCCTCTCCCATTCACTCCCCCCCCCCTTTTTCTCCTTCCCCTCCCACCCCCTCTAGGGTCTCTGAACTCTGTGTATATTTTTATAGCTCCTTGTACTATGCCGTAGTTTTGAAGTTTAGACCTCGTTTGTGGAAGTGTTGAGGTAGAACCATCGATGAAAGTTTTTTTTTTTCAAACGCTTTTTTTCAAACGCAGAAGTGAAAAGAAGTGAGGGGGGAGGGGGGGGGGGATGGTGGGGAAATGTGGTGGGGGTAAGAATAAAGGAAAAAGAACAGGGGGGGGAGAGAGAGAGAGAGAGAGAGTGCTGTCTGGGGAGGAGGTATAAAGTGGCGTCTGAATGCAGAACTTAAAAAAAGAAAGGGAGGGAGACGAGGGAAGAAAGGACTGTGAAGGAATTGCACACTGAAGAGAAAGAAGCTGAGGGGAGGATGGGAGCGGCAGGAGTGAGAGATGAAGGATCCCAAGGAAAAGAAGGATGGAGAGAGCAAATGACAAGAGTGGCTGGAAAAGGAGAGAAACATTTTCTTTGAGCGGAGCTGTCCGAGTCCACGGACCAACAGCTGAAACAGATTTTGGAAGAGTTTGAACTTTAACCATGGAAAGGACAATTCTCATCACACACACTCTCTCTCTCGCTTTCTCTCTCTCACACACACACACACACACACACACACACACACACACACACACACACACACACACACACACACACACTGTGGCACATTTTGGATTTGTGCTTCATTTCCGCCAACATTTGAGTTGAAATGCATCACACACCCTATGTTTATTACAAAGGCACACACACAGTGCACTGCAAGCCGCAGACACACACATAAGAGAAATCCCCCCCCCCAGACACACACACCTCCAGCAGTCCCCACACTCTTTTTGACACACACCATCCCACACAGCCCGACACAGATTTCACACATTTTAATGACTCTCACGAATGCCTACTGATTGCATTGAACGACATACATTCTCTCTCGCCACCGCTTGCTTGCTCTCACACAAACACGCACACACACACACACACACACACACACACACACAAAACGCTCACCCACACTCGACAGAAATGCTGATTGCTTTCATATGACTATTTCTGTGATCAAGACTGACCCGATGGACACGGGAGGGATGAAAAGAGCGTTTGTGTGCGCTGTGTTTTTCACCACTCTTTCACACGCCCTCGCACACAGACAGACACACACACACAAACACGCCAGTGCCCAGCACCTCAACCTTGAGGGCAATAACACAAAGCTGTGTTCAGAGGTGCAATATGTTCACATGTGCATACTTAAAAAAAAAAAGCTGAAAAAATAGTATAAAAAACAAAAAAAAGCAGTTTTGTGTTGCTCAAACATGTTTATGGCTTTTGTGTAAAATGGGTGGCAGTGGAAAGGCTCAAGCTCTTTATTTCTTCAGACACACACATAAGGCCTCCAGTGACGTAGCCATGTTTTTCTGTGTGAAGCCAGTGTTCAATCGGGACCTGACGACATTTCTCAGCTGTGTTTTGTATCAGTATCTAACATTGTATATGGAGATATCTTTCATACTTAAGTGTCACATTTGTCTGAAATGGATTTGTTCAACACACGATGATGATGTTCAGATATGTTTTTATACCATGGATGAGTTTGGATTGTATTCGACTGTATCAAAATTGATTTCAAAGACGAAATGAAGGGGGCGGGGGAAACTCCTCTAATTCTTCTCTTTGTACAACTGCCGACTTGTGTTTGTCTTTTTTTTATTTTTGATGTATGCTGTTAAGTCTATGTCTATTTAAACATGCTCAGAGTACCTAAAATATCCTCCAAGCCAAATGAAGTGTCTGTTCCTCTCTCTCTTCAACAACTCCTGCAGCTCTTTGGGAGCACTCCGATCCAACATGACAGTATTTTGTTCAAAGATGGCTGCCGCCTGCGAGGGGGGGAACACAAAACGTCTCGGACTTTACGGCGTCGGCTCCGACGAAGAAGCCACTGCCCCCGTTTTCAGCCCCCTACGCTCCCCGCCCCCTCCCTCTCAGCAGAATGTCAAAGTATCTTCTTGGACTCAAAGTGTGTTGTTATGTTTTCTCCTCTGCTGATTTGATTTGATTTCCACGTCGATGTTATTTTAAAGCTGTGTCTCTGGCTCTCACTGTTTGTGTTTGACTGGCCGACTCAACGCGTCGGCTTTTTCTAAAAACCACGGACACGGCCACTGGTTGTCATGTTGAAAAGAGACAGAAGAAAGTGCTGCTTCTATGGAGGAGAGAGAAGAAAGAAAAAAAATAACGAAGCAGCTACCGCCCAGCTCCCTCACCTCTCCGTTGGCGAAAGTGTGCGTGTGTGTGTTCATGTGTGTGAGTGCGTGTTTCTTTATGCCAATAGAAATCAAGCGGAGGCAGCGGAGCGAGGTGCTTCTCGTATGTAACGTGTTGAGACTTTGTATTTGGGACACCTCTGTCTGAGAAAGTTTTTTTTTTTTGTGTCCTCTCCTCATCCTCTTCTTCTCTCCTCCTTACCCCCTTGTCGACTCATCACGCCGACCCCTCCCTCCCTCCCTCCCTCCCTCCCCCGTCCACTTGCCTCCCCCCCACACCTCGAAAAAGAGAGGAAAAAAAACTAGTACATTCCTGGTTTGGAAAAAAAGGTTGAATAAAAAAAACAAACAAAAATGTTTTAGCACCACTCTTTTGGTCCCGTTGTCTCATTCATGATCGTGTAAGAGACTACTGAGGTCTTTTCTTCTGCTACTGTGTGTGTGTGTGTGTGTGTGTGTTCCTGAGGCCCGCTAGTAACCCTGCCTTTAATAGAAGGCCTCTCCCCTTATCTCTGCTTTGGGCTTGTCTCAGCAGGGGCTCATTCACTGCCTCTGCTAATAACCCTGCCATTTCACACACACACACACACACGCTGGCTCTCCCACTGGCGTTATCAACAAGTTATCAAACCCGGCTTCGTTAGTGCCGAGTGTTGCTTGGCAACGTATTGACAGAGCTGATTTCATTCTGTGTCTACCTCTCCAACTCCCCTCTCCCCTCTCCCTCTTCCGTTTCCCCCTCTAGCATTGTGGCACGTTTCTATGGTAACTGTTGGCGTCTTTTGCCCCCTTCCAACATTCGTTTCATCCGGTTGTGCGCGTGTGTGTGTGTGTGTGTGTGTGTGCGTGTGTGTGTGTGTGTGTGTGTGTGTGTGTGTGTGTGTGTGTTTTCAGGCCCTTCCAGAGCATGGTGTGCCATCGGGGTGGCCTGTAGACTGAGGTGATCCTTTGATCTGTGATGTGTGAAAGTAGATCACATGCCACACACGCACAGTCACTGACCCCAAACTACACAAACACCAGCACATGTCTGCATGTAATCTTTTGCAGTGCCACACTATTGATCCTGGTAGACACTCGCCACTGCCTCTGCCATGACAACCTGTCCTCGTAAACTGAGGCCAAGTACAATAAACATCCGTTGACTAGCAGCTAACCTGCTGCTAATCCTCCAAACACCATCCGCCAGTGTCACCCCTGACTTCTTGCAGCCATGGTCCACTTCCCTTTTTAAATGCACAGAAGGTTTTCAAACCACTGGGTCATAAATCATAATCATAACCTGCTTGTCAACAAAACCGGTTATTTACAATGACTAGGGTTTGGAAGTAGTTTCTAATTAGAGCTGGAACACATTTAAACCATTTCCTGTCAGTGTCTGTAGGCTTTCCACAGCAGACACTCTGACTTGTCAGAAGAGAAACAGCACAGGTGTTGCTAATGACATTAACGATGGCTCTGTTCCAGTAAAGTCCCAGCAGGCCATGGCAGGGAGACGGCGAGCCAGAGCGAACGACAACAGGACCCTGGATCCGGAGCAGGGAAAAGGCAGCTCCAAATTGTATTACTGATACCTGTCCATTAAAAGGTGTGATTACCTCCCACTATGATGTCACGGCACACTGAACACATTAAAGGTCCTACACACCTAGCGCACGCTCACACAGGTGCCTTCGCTTTGCCTGATTAGAGAGCTCTGTGGTCACGAACCAACGTATCTCTCCCGTTAGTCCTATTGTGAATTAAAGAGAATGTGCACCCTTTATCGTCCATATGTATACATGCGGTTTGTTGACCTCGCATAAAAGCCTGCATAGCTCCAACCTTCTGCAACCTGACCGGCGGTCGAAACAGCAACTGAAAACAACTGTGCGGCGGTGCTGGGCATTAGGAATAACTGACACAATGTAACTGGAAGTGCTGAAACTTTGTTTTTATTCTTCGTTACCGTTTATGTCTTTTCGATGAGCAGTTAAGTGGTCTCATTCTCCAAAGTGATGCAAAAGAGTACCACATGAGTGAAACCCACGGGGAGTGTGTCTATGTCCCCTGGGTCCTATGTTCCCCAGTTTAATCTCCTCGTAACGAGACCTTTCAAAGGGTTTTATGTTCTCAGCAATGTATGTTTCTCTAGGTCAAACGCTCAAATCACCCGGCTTATAGCATACTGATGTTATACTACTTGAAACCTTGAAACAATTTGCGGATAAGATGGTTGTATTTTTTTATTTGACTGAAGACAAGATATTTCCATAGTTGCAGAACAGATTATTACCATTCAAACTGCAATCGAAACCATCTTTCTTAATTTGTTTTCAATTTGAAATGTGAAAAAAGCCCTTAACTCTCTTCCAATGTTCATATCAACAACATAGGGATGACCCCCCCCCCCCAACACAACCGGGCCAGCAAAACAAAGCAACCTATGTTTCTGCTCCTTCATAGCAAGTGTATAATGGGACAGTTCACCCCAAAATTAAAACCCCTTTTTTTTTTTTTACCCATAGTGCTATTCATCAGTCTAAATGGTTTTAGTGTGACTTGTGTTGGTGGTATTCGGCTTGTGGTGCTACAACCTCTCGGGTGAACTGTCCCTTTTAAGACATATACTTTACAGTTTTTATCCCATCATATTGTCACAGCGTGCCTATAAACAGAAAAAGAAATGCAAATGATTTAGTAGCTTTATCTGTCGAGTACCTGGATGATTGCTACGTATTACTAATCTACAAAAACCCCACCCTGCCTTGCTAGCGATAGCAAATAGGTAACAATAAAGAAGCTAGTAGCTGCCAATCACTAACTCTAATACAAAACCGGAATAGTGATGATGTTCCTTGAATGGCTCACTACTGTTGCTAATCCATGAAAACCAGCAGCAATATTCCCTTCAAAGAGGGACTAATGCTAATCTAATGGCTGTTAAGCCGTAATGAGTCGGGTTTAAAGGAGGCCTGTTTCGACTATCGGGACTGCTGTGGTCCCCTTATCATTACATGCTCATCATTACTCCTGCTAATCTGTTCTGCTCAATGCACACACAGATGAATATTAATGCCACGGAGGATGATAGCCGGCGTGTGTGCGCACCGCTTGAACGCACGCAGGCAGATGCGGTTGGGCGGCGGGGAAGTTGGAGGGCCTCGCGCGGAGGCCCACAAAGACGAACACGCGCAATCTCGCGTGCCCTCCGCGCTTTGCCGAGTGAGACGGCTGAGCCTCCTCTTCAACTCCGCGGAGGAAGGGAGGCTCGATGCGCCGCACGCGCCGAGCGCCGCTTCCCTTCTCTGATACTTTTATCACAGCAGCAGAGGGATGGAGAGAGAAAAGAGTCAGTTTTAAGTGAAATCAATAGAGAGATAATCCCCTAAATTAGATTTGGAAAAGCTCCGCTGCGGATGCGCAACTTAAAACCTAAGGATTGGCCCACTTGACTTACGAAATAACAATCCTCGAGTAAGACGCAGTTACCATGGGAATGAGCGAAGGTCAAGGGTAAGAGGGGAGGAGTGAGGGAGAAGTGCGGCGCTCCAAATCAAAGGAAATGTACCCAGGAATCTGCATACGGAATCGGGGTAAAACTGCTGTGATTACAATGTCACTGTGATTAATGTAGCGTGGCACCTATTACACCCTGAGGAGGAGAGGCGCACGTGCAGTGCAGAGATGGCTCGCACCTGACAGACCTCAAATGTCATGTCATGATTCGAGAAGAGATGAAGGGTTAAAAAGGTCAAGCTGTTTGATTGGATGCAGAGGCCTTTCTCTGTGTGGCCAGACCTGGGGGCGGACAGATATCTCTGGCGGAGGGTAATTAAACCTCAGCAGCAGAGGAGGAATTATCAAATCCATGATTTTACAGCACTGATGCTGGCAGCTATTTCTCTGTGGCTCAAGATTATCCCCCCCTTTCACCACCCTTTCCCCCCGCCACCATTCTCTGCTCTGTCTAACTCAATCTCTCTCCTCTTTCACCACCTGTCTCTCACTAGTCTTTTGTCCTTTCTTTTTCTTCCTGCAGCGCTCTCTCTCTTTCTCTCTCCCCCTCCCTTTTACCCCCCATCCTCACTGAATCTTTGCCTTTCTGTACCTTCCCCTCCATCTCAGAGTGGGAACATGTTGCAGTTAATAACGGGCCTGATGACAAGTGCAGCTGCGATCTGCGAATGCAGAGCTGATGGAGAGAAAGAGGGAGGGACGGGAAAACGGTTAGAAAATAGCGTGGTCGCACAGTGGGGTGGGGGGGGGGGGGGGTGCGGGGGGGGGGGGGGGGGGGGGGGGGGGGGGGGGGGGGGGGTTATGTGTTTTGCCTGAAAATATTACATTAATTTCAGATGATTAACTTGTTAATATTCTAGAGTGGATAGCAGCTCGTTCTGTGAGGTCTCTGCTTGTCACGCAAACAACTCAACCCCCCCCAATCTCCCCCAGCCCTTTTGTCACACACACGCACACACACACACATACACACACACGCACACACATACACACACACACACATACACACACACAGCATTATGCGTGCAAACAACTGGCTGCAGGAAATAAACAAAGTAGGTTGTATTTAAAAGCTTTGCCTCTAAACTGCGTTTGAAAGTCTTCAAATTGTTTTCCTGACTACCCTTTTGTGTTTTTCCTCTCTTTGCAAATAGTTTAAAAGAACAAGACGTAATATAGCCCAAATATATAATACTCTATATGAATAAATAAATATATAATACTCTATATGACCTATATGACATAAAATGTACCTTGAACTTCACCCCTCCCTCGGACAGTTATGGTCTCATCATAGCTCATCAACCAGGCCGCTCATGCTTTGCATTCCCATGTGGAAGTAGTGTGCATGAGGTGCTGTATACAAAGTGTATACAAAGTGTATGCAAAGTGTATACAGAGTGTATACAGAGTGGACACAGAGCAAAGAGTACAAGCGACAGTGTCTTCAGCATGTCCGGCCTAGTAGCACACTACCTATTTTTTTTGCAGTGGGATGAATCAATGTGTAGATTTTTAATGGTAAAATATTGATCGTAATGTGGTTACAACTAGCGGGTACCTCAGCGAACACATTTTCATCCAGTTCATCTCACCGATCATATTCTGTGAAAACACTTTCTTTCTCTCCACTTTCTCTAACACGCACGTAACACTCGCACATGCAAGAACAATGCACGGCTCCAGCACAACACGGTCTTGTACACAAGTAAACACTCACACAGAGCAGATAAACAAACCCAAGCAGACTTTACATGAACCGCGTTCTCAGAGACATTCCAATCTAACCCAGCAAAACAAACCCTACGCGCTGGTTGTACGGGGTGTGCCGCGACCAAAGTTTATTTCCAAAACACCCCTCTATTGTTTCTTCTGCCAGTTTACCAAGAACCTCATTTAAAACTCCTCGATTTCAAGCTCATTGTGAAACTGAAGGAGGAGGCTTTCTGACAAAAGAATCTGTGAAACTGGCGTCAGGGTGGTCTGGTGGTTCAAGAATCCCACAGCTGAAGGATTGTGGGTTCTTTGTTCACGAACATGTACCCTGCTGAACAGGCTCGGTTCTAGACTACTTTGAATGGGCCGGGGTCAGTAAGGTCACCAAAGACTGTTACTGTTAATATGAGCGTTCTTTTAAACTGTTGGCCTGGACAGTGTGCAGTAGCCAGGGCCTTCCACTAGGATGTGGAGCAGCCAAACAGTGGAGAAGAAGTAATACTTAATATTAATACTAATGTATGCAAACGTGCCACCATAGCAACGGCTGTTACATCACCTTTCGAAATGACCACGACTTAAACGTGCGCCCGCATCGCAGCTCCAGTGCTGAAACAAACACACCTGCTCGTCAGCTACTTGACGCTGCCAAACCGACCAATCAGACGTTAGTTAAACGTGGTATTTACATGTGGCACTTTTATGACCCATTGGATCGAGGAGGAAACAATGAAATACTTAAAGAAATCTTTTTTATTTCGGGGTGAGGGGAGGACGTTGACGTGTCCTGGACACAAAAACCCAGCGCACAAAACAACCAAAAACCAAGTTATTTGCATCCATTGTGAAGACTTTTCTTTCCCAGTGTTACATGACTATTGCACAAACCTGGGAGAAGTATTCGCGCTTGTAGTTGGTCTAATCGCTCCACACACCGCCGCCGTACCCTTCCAAAGCAGGGAATTTATATGAAGGGACGCAAAGCCCACAGGCACTGTCAGTCAAGTAATGGTGATGAAACAATCACTGCATATTGAGCACAGTTTAAGATCGGATGTACAAAAATAAACATTTGTATTACTAACTGTGCATGGCCATCAGGGAGCGATTGGGACATATTTTATTAAAATGAAAAAATCCTTTGAAGCCAACACAAGTCTGTCTGTCATACTTCCTACACTCCAGCAATGTTTAATGTTGTTAAAAAAAAAGAACATTCTGCCAGTTAAACGCACTGATTAAAAATAAAATTCAATATTTCCCTCTGCGATATAGTGGATTAAAACATTAAGTCTCCCATTGTTGGAATATTGGCAGGAAAATACCTCAAAGAACCCCGCAAAATTAAAAGTAAATGCTTTGTGATTGTACACCTCAAAGTATTTGTAAGTGAAATGATGAGTCGACTGCGGGTTAGTGGTTAGCAGGTCCGTCTTTCAATCAGAGGATCGGCGGTTTGATCCCCGGCTGTGTCTACGGCGGTGTATGATTGTAAGACGCTTTGGATAAAAGCGTCAACTAAATGAAATGTAATGTAATGATGAAAAATCAACACTACACTGCATATTACAACATTTCATCCCCATATTTAAACACAAATTGCTTTTTTTTTTTTTTACATAAACCTACATCAGAAATAGCTGTAGAAGCCTCGCAGAGAGTTTTCCATCTTAGAATCTGACATCAGAACAGGAAAAAGCTCCAGTTGCGTGGAGGCTTTAGGGTGCCAGACTTGCTGGATTAGTCTGAACAGCTGAAGAACGCAGTTTGCTCTTGCGGTCGGTGATGAAGGGAGGTTTTTTGGATGAGCGGTGCTCGTCTTCGAGGGCTTGTTTGTGCCACAACTTCATTTGCATACATTTATAAGACCCAGATGAAAAATCTTCACTTATAGTTCGAGCAACTGAAGCGCAAAAATATGCGGATAGCCCTCGCAAAGCGTTCTGGACGGGAATCTCCGCCGGCCGGGTAAAATGTTCTCTAGAAAAGACAGAACTTCCTTATCAGGAAAAAAAAGCCTCTCTGTCCGAAGCATATTTCATTTCAGGTATCTCGGGAATTTGATAGGAATGGGCTGGAGCATCATGTACATCTAAAGCCAAACTAATTAGCAATGAAAGGCTGCCTGTTTTGCGAAGACGTGTGCAACATGCAAGATACAGAACCGTTTTCATCATACCAATAGGTGCATGTCACACCTATTTCAAGTCTTTAATGCATCATCATCGCCTCGAGGAAGTGTGTGCATAACAAGATGAGAGGTTGCACGGAGAGCCCGGGAAGTTTTTCATGTTAAGTTCAAAGTTTAGGACTAACCACGGGGAGGCGGATTTCTACCTGCACACATTTCCCCCATCAAATTGTGTCATGAGACCTTTCTCTAAATGGTGCCTGGGCCGAGTTCAAAGCAAATCCTGTTCAAAGGAAATCTGATTTAATTTTCACTCAGTCAAGTCTAAATGTGATCATGCCAAAGTCATCCTGGTTAGCACCACACCCTTTGAGATGCTCAAGAAGGCGAGCTTTCAGATCCCTAAAGACACTTTTCAATCCATCAAGAAGGATTTCACACCACTTGTGCTGTGGCTGCCTCCCATTAGCTTTTTCCAAGTAGTAGCAGTCCGTGAGAGTACAATTTTATTCATAATGTCGGCCTCTCTCTCTTCACAGTGCGCCGGCTCATTCCCTGATTTTTGAACTCCCTGGACAACGACTATGATCCACAGCCAGGTGTTTTAAAACATATTAAATCAGACATATTTTACCTTCGGTAGCACCCCACTGTGTTTTTGGTACTAAAGATATCAATCATTGTGTTACGAAAAAGGTTAATGTGTCATTTTCAAATGACCACGGCCTGTCGGAATATTAAACTGGCTTTGAAAAAAGCTTCTAAGACAAATACTGGAGAGTAGATCCCAAACGACCTGCACCGGGGCCTCACTGAGAGACCGCGCCCCTTTTTCCTTTTGGCTTGTACCTTAACGTGAGCATACGTCTTGTACTCGTAGGAAGAGATTGGCCGGTCAGAACTCATGTCACGCAATTGGTGGAATGGTCTGACGTGTAATTAGCCGCTGACGCAGCACTCCTGGGACACGCCAGAAGAGCACTGATGAAGACGTCGAGTCGTAACCCATGGAGAGGATCCCGCGAGGGCAATTAGTTTGATTTGGTGTTCTGAACACTGGTGCAATTGGAGGACTTTGCCATCCGGTCGCACGCAGTAAACAACATCTGAACTGATCACATCAATGTTGAATGAACAAACAGGACTTTCACACAGGAGGCCACAGTTCGTGTTCTGCGTGAAAAAAACAAATGTCAACGCCGCCTTTGCGCGTTGATGTTGTGCTAATATGAATATTGTCAGTATCCAATAGCAAAAGATCTGGCCACAGCCTCACTATTTAAAATATGGTTGGGAAAGGGGGAGCATACTAAATGAGGATGGCTCAGTGGTGCGGTAGGCCTTTTCATTTTTCAGCACCGGAGGTTGTCCCTCGTCCTCAAACCGTTGTTAATTAATAACACTGTAATGACAACAACATAAATTATGTTTGTGTGAGCTGCTCCTTCAAAAGAAGAGTCATAGACATAGAAATTGAGATTTCATCGATGGTTGTCAAGCAGTCGCAGTCAGATAGAAATGTTGATCAAATCTGAGATGGATAACGAGACTGGCTGCGATCCGATATTACACAAAAAGGCCAGTATCAGCCCCACAGATCAGTCCATGTGGAACCCTCCACCCCACCAGTGGAGGCTTTTGTCCATTGGCCACAGCAGATCCAGCATTTTAGTCGCCATAAATACAAAGCAGACACGGCCAAGGATCCTCTTTGGTAAATAGCTGCAACCGACCGTTTGTGTTTACATCTGCTGCAGCCAAAGAGAGTAAACAGAGTGTGAGAAAGAGGTACAACAACCGCTATTAAAAATGCCGCAAAACCAGCCAAACCCCCCCCCCCCCCCCCTCTCCCCCCCCCCCCCACCCCCTCAACTCCCCTTACCCACCACCACCACATGCTCTAACTCTCTTTCTGACCATTGTAGAAAGGGAGGAAAGTGAATGAGTCACCCTCCTCCCTCTCCATCTCTCCCCCTTTCACCCTCCCCCATTTCTTTATTGAGGCAGCTGCACCCTTTGACCTTTATGCCTGTGGAATGTGTGTGTGTGTGTGTGTGTGTGTGTGTGTGTGGACCAGTGGTGGTGCGGGCCTATGGTAAAGGAGAGTATAGGGGTAAAGGCAGTCATGGAGGAGAGGAGAGGGGGGATAGGGGAGGTGATGGTGGGTGGGTGGGGGGGTTTGGTGAATTTGGGAGACTGAGGGAGAAAGGAGGAGGGGAGAGGTCGCTTTTTCTCCCTACTACAAAAGCTGTCAGTGGGAACAATGAGCGCGGAGAATGGTGTGTGTCCAGGGAGGCACTGAGCCGTGTTAGTGTGC
This sequence comes from Cyclopterus lumpus, assembly GCF_009769545.1. Classification (NCBI taxonomy): domain Eukaryota; kingdom Metazoa; phylum Chordata; class Actinopteri; order Perciformes; family Cyclopteridae; genus Cyclopterus; species Cyclopterus lumpus. The sequence goes on along the minus strand of NC_046983.1, from coordinate 7,566,932 downwards.
GAACCAGGCCGCGAGAGGCCAAAAGAAAGAGGGAGAACGACAGTAAGGGGGGAAAAACAGAGAAAGACAAATGATGGAGAGTGAAACTAGATGAGAGGACTATGGAGGAGAGAGGAAGATGATGGGATAGAGAAAGACACACAGAGACATAAGGAAGACGGAGAGAACGAAAGGGAGAGATGGAGGGAGGGAGGGAGTGAGAGACAGAGGAGTGCAGGAGGGTATTTGTTTGGTCCAGCAGCCCTCTTAAATACTGAACTTCCGTTGCCAAAGGAAACAGAACTTAAGGCCCAGTATTGGGATGTGTGTGTGTGTGGCCAGCATACCAAAGGGGCCCTGCTCCTCACTGTACCAATGACATCAGTATGGTAAATGCTTTACATTCACCAAGTCCTCATTAAATTGATCTGTGGATGTGGATGTGTGTGTGAGTGTGTGTGTGTGTGTGTGTGTGTGTGTGTGTGCGTGCCCCTGTGTTCAAACTACGCACATTTCAGGCTGCACACCGTGCAGCTGGCTGCAGACAAAGGTGTTCATCGCACTTTGTCTTTGGATGCGGGTGTGAGGGTACGTGAGTGTGTGTGAGCGTTTGAACAATTGCAAGGGGGGAATAGAGCAGGGGTGTTTGTAGTTGAGTGGAGACTTTGAATGCTCTGTGTGTGTGTGTGTGTACGTGTGTGTGTGTGTGTGTGTGTGTGTATGGAAACGGGGTTCAATGATAGGGTAGTTTGCTTTTTAAAGAAAACTGGGGGGACGTCAGAACCCCCCACCACGTCCACACACACACACACACACACACACACACACACACACACACACACACTCAGTAAAAGTATTTTCTAGCTGGTGTGTGAGCTGTGGTAAGTGGTCGGTAATAGCGGGAGAAGAGTTTTGTGAAGTGGTGCAGGTTAAGAAGTTTGGCTGCTGGGTAGAGATTTTATCTCTGGGATGGGGGCAGCGATGATGGGATGAGATGGACCAGGGTCAAAAAACACTCCAGTATCTCTGAAGAGAGATGTGTAAAACCACTGAAACCACTCAAGTAAAGCATCTCCAAAGGCTCAGTGCATTACACGCACACACACAGCGCGCTGACATGAGACGCTGGAATAACACAAGTGTTCTGGGAACGGGGATGTACATATTGCACATGCATGCGTTCACTCAGCAAATTCTGCAGCGACATGTACACAGCATGCGTACTTAAACACTAAATGCACACAGACCCGGACCCGGACGTCCGAGATCACGCACACATGTCAGTATGTACACACATGCAGGATGTACACACATGCAGGATGTACACACATGCTACACGAGTGCCGCAAGGGTTTAGTGCTGTTGTGCTTTCAAATGCATTATGCATAAACATGAACACATTACACAGACACTTAAGTACAAAGTGCTTCCATAATTACACAGACACACCTGCAGATTCTGTACACACACTCAAGCACACACGCACACACACACACACACACACACACGTACTAAACACGTGGGGGTAAAGTGGGCACATGCTCGAACATGCTCCCATGTTACCGGACACATTATGTTCCTTGAGAAAATCACATGCAAGGCACACACAAGAACACCTGTTATACATCCAGAATGTATTGTCCGTTTACACATATATAATATACTTTCACAAACATAGGACCAGGCTAAAAAAAATGTGAATGAGACCGGGATGAAACACACCATAGATGTTTTTTTTTCTCATTGAAAAAACTTTTTCATTTTGGCATTAGACAAGTTGATGCTCAGTCCAACATGTTAACCAAGGAAAGTGGGCAAAATAATACATGTTTTAAAAGAATACAATTGTGACGGTGTTGTTCAGGGTGCTGCATTGAGACCTTGTGTTGGGCTTTATTGACTTCCTAAATGAGGGGAAATGGAGACAGTTGGAGGATAGAAACCTGTGTCTTAAACTACCATTCTTTCTACTGGCCAGGAGGGAGCGACTACTCTGGTTGCAAAAATAAATCTGATTGTATAGAAGTCTATGAGAAAATGACAGGTTGCTACCACAGCGTTGCATGGTACGTATGTGCTCGTCTTAGAGCTGTAACCCTTTCACAGTGTGTTTTTTAGTTCATGGAAGTTAAGTAACAATAATGCTGCCCTCAACATGTTTTGTTCAGCAGTCGGTTGTTCTTAGCTCCACCCTCTCGTGCCGCTTCTGCCAAGATGGCGACGGCCAAAGAAAACCAAATGGCGACCGCCAAAAGGCCGAACTCGAGCCTTCAGGACTGTAGTCCACAAACCAATGGGTGCTGTCACGGTGACTACATCTACTTCTTATATGTACGGCCTGTGGTTGCTATGCAGAAGTACCTGATCGTGTCTGTGAATGTTTACAGCGAAACATGAGGGTTTTAATGGGTTCCGCCCCCACCAATCCCCCACATCCTCACTACAATGTGGATGTATATCCGCTGTGGATAGCGTCTTGGAAAAGCACGCTTTCACGGGGTTGGCAGCTGAGCGTGGATGGAAGGCCTCATTGAACGGGTCTGCTGCCAGCGGTAGTTAAACGCAGTCTATAAGCACGGAGAGGAATAACATCCTTAAGTCCTGTGAAATCCTCTGCTGCTTCTGTCCTTGTTTGCCGACATGCTCAATCTATGTTTTTGTTTTTCCCACTGATGAAACAGGTGGTCTCTGTATAGATCCGCCAGCACCCCCCTCCCCCCCCCCCCCCCCCCTCCACCACCATACTCTACACACACACACACACACACACACACACACACGTTTATACTCCCTTTAGGTTCGCTCCATAATAGCTAAAGGATGCTTTTCCTCCTCAATGCTTTCACAGCATCCCCCATTCTCTCTTCTCCACTTTTTTGCCTGTCCCTCCCTCCCTCCCTCCCTCCCTCCCTCCCTCCTCACCCCTCACCCCTCACCCTTCACCATTACACGCAACAGCTGCCAGTGTCCTTTGAAGGAAAACTTATTTGTGTCCAAAACAACAGATTTCTCTCTCTCTCTCTCCTTCTCCTTTTCCCTCCTTCTTCTGTGCCCTCGCCTCCCCTCCTCTGTTGACCAGTTACCCCCCCCCCCCCCACACACACACACCCCCCCCCCCCCACACACCCCCATTGCTCTCTCTCTCTCTGCAGTTGAGGCATGTACCACATTACAGTCAGACAGGCCGGCAGAGAACAGTGGTGATGGGAGATTTCCTGTCTGCCGGGCGTGCACATGAGAAGGTCCCCGGTTGCCTTTATCATCTCGCCTGACAGATACACTGATAGCACCAAAGCACATACACACTCTCTCTCTCTCTCTCTCACACACACGCACACACACACACACACGACAAAAGTAATTCACATGCATGTTTCAAAGAGGAGAACAAGTGCAAAGTGGAATAGCATTCTTCTTTTTGTTACGGAAGAGAATGGACACACTCAAACACACACAGCACAACAGCTATGGTACCTATGCAAACGTGCAAAGCCTCTTGTAAGGCTTTAGGTACAATCAAAGGTCCAAAGGACAAGTTTGTGTGTGTGTGTGTATATGTGTGTACTATTGTTGCATTCGCCTAGGTGTTTAAAGGGTCGGTTAAGGGTCTTGTTTTATTTTGTCCTCTGCGGCGGTGAGATAGAGGGAATTTCATTATGCAAATCTATGTCTCTCTGCTGATGAGCATGCCCTCAGGCTTCTCTCTCATACACAATGGTGCTCACAAACACACACGCACACACACACACACACTCTGCGTCAACCACATTCACGCATATAAATACTCTCATTCCAAGCAGTCTGTGTCTCTTTTACCAACCAACCAACACACACACAGACACACACACACACACACGCACACACACACACACACACACACACACAAACATGAAAACATGCGTGACTGTGTCTGTGTGGCACAGTCACGCATACCATGTCTGAGACTGGAGGCACAGCAGAAGTGTGTGTGTGTGTGTGTGTGTGTTTGTGTGTGTGTGTGTGAGTGTGTGTACGGGGTGAGGCTAAAAGGGTCTGCTTGAGGTTACCATTTCAGGGTTACAAACTAAATTTGCCCCAATTCACGTGTACATGGTGACACTTGATACCCCTTTACATACACACACACACACACACACACACACACACACACACAGAAAGAAAATGACACACGATTACATATGTCCATGTAAAAGGTCAAATTACACACATACACACATGCACATACACACACAAAAGGAGAGCCCTACCCCATGTGGATGTCACCCAATGACCCTGCTGTCATGCACAGTGCCCATCTGCCACAGAGAGGCACATAGGGAGTGGACAGAGGGTGGGGCTGTCTTAATGGGGGGGCAAGTAAGTGCTCCGGGCAGGAGGTGTGTGTGTGTGTGTGTGGGTGAGGGGGGGGGGGGGGGGCGCGGTTCCTGAGGAAGGAACAGAGCAAAGAAAGAATGTGTCTTCACGGTAAATTCGGAGTTAACTTTTGCACAGATGTGCTGTTAGGTGCCTGGAGAGGTTTTAGAGGTATAATACCCCCTCCAGTGCTTCTCCATGCCCTCCCCCTCCCAACACCCCCACACACATACAGAACAAAGTGTATTGCAGTTAGCCCGGGGCAGATCTATCCAGAACCTCCTGTCCGCTGCCGTCTCATGCTTCCTATGGTAAATAAAGAAAATACTCAGAGAAGCAGGCAGACTACTGTCCTGAATGTAGAACAGATGAGGACCAGAGAGGGAACAAAGACGTCAGAGGCAAGAGAGGGAAGAGAGGGAAGATGCGGGATGGAAGGGAACTTGCTGTTGCCGTGTGAAAACTGTGCATCTCCACTTTTAAAGTGATGGTATTATACCAGATTAATTCAGCAGGTTTGAAAAAAAAGAAGAAGCTGTTTTTTTAAATAAAGAAAAACAGCAGCGACATGTTTTCTTATCTGAAAAATGTGCTTTATTTATTAATTCTTGAGATATGAGGCTTTACTTGACGTGTAAACGTACAATATTGATAGAAAATCAGTTCCAGACGAAAAGGAAATTTGGCTTTAAGGATGCTTCATGGAAATGTTTTGGTGCACAACTATGGCTCCCAGACAGTAACAAAGACAGGAAGGGATGGGACTGTTGGGAAAATCTGTTTATAGTTATATGGTGATTTATGAACCGCAGTTACATCGAGCAGTTATTGCTTTTTTATTATGTCATATATTGGCAGCCACTTGCAATATGATGGCAGTTCCTCTCTGACCTGAAAATGACCATAAAGTTTAGTTTTTCTGTGCTGACTGTGTTTCATTATTTTACTGTTCAATTATACTTTTGTATAATTATTTTTCATATGAATGCAACGACACAAAGTATTGGACACCAACGTCTCTGGTCTCAAAATATCAGGGCTGGCCTTCGAAACACACACATGCAGAATAGGAAGAAGTGCGAAGAAGGCACCTCCCCGGAAGAGAGGAGGAGGAGGAGGAGGAGGAGGAGGAGGAGGAGGAGGAGGAGGAGGAGGAGGAGGGAAGGCAGGTTGTGGAGTAGGAGAGCAGGGGGTGCGATGGATATCCAGAGGGGACCAACTGTACTGGTGTCAGACGAGGCTGCTGCCATCACGCATCCTGCCAACACACACTTGGAGCGAGACACACACATACCCCCCCCCCCCCCCCCCCCCACCACCACACACACACACACACACACACACACACACACACACACACACGTACTCTCAGGCCTGGCCCTAAGTGTGCAAACAACCCTGCCAACTGTAGCCTGCACCCAACCACCGACCGCCGCCCATCCACCCTCAACCCCACCACAACCCCTGGAGACCCAATCTGGGATCGGTCGGCAGCGACGGCTCCGGTGCCAAGCCGGCCTGCTGCCGGGTTCCTTGCTCACGCACATTTCGCTGAGTTAGAAACGCAGGTGGACGGAGCTCTGGACACAAAGACTGATTACACGTCAAAAGCGCTGAGAGGCGGAAATGCATCTTGGTACCACGAATCGTTTTGGGAGTATTTGTATTCCACACAGGAGCAACACTCAACCTGGATGTTGTATAATGCTGGGAGATTGTTTTCCATAGGCAACCATTAGCCTCTGTGAACCCTTGTGTTCATACCCGCAATGTATGTATTCCCGGGAGTGAAGTGGGGGTTCATCTGACTCATGTCGTACCTTTGGAAGCTTTTGTCGCGGATTTATATTCTGCTCACAAACTTCGTCGCATGACATCCACTCTCTGAGTCTCTCCCCTCCTTCTATCGTAGAAGAAATGCCTCAAAAATCTTTGTGAGGAATCCCATAATGCATCTTTAAACCTCTTTTCAACCCAGCCCCCCCGCCGCCAAGCGACACTAACCCTCTTAATTCCCCAATCATGTTTATGCAAATTCCATTTGTATGTAGCGTGTGTACACGATGGATGCCGCTATCACCTATGAGACAGGCCTGCTTTATATTATATATGTGCAGATTTCTCTCTCACAGGGAGGCTGATAAAGATTATATGTGGAGTCTGCAGATGAGAGAAATTGTTTTTTTGGTCAATCTCGGCTTATAAATCTGATTATGTAAAGACTGTACTGTAACCCGGGGTGCTGAGTAGATTCACATTCACAGATAACTTGACAAAATAATAATACCCCAAACAAATTGGTTTAAACATTGCCACTATGATAACTCACATGTGCCTGCTTTACCAGCTTTGTTTGTCTGAAATGAGACTACAAGTCTGGAGTCATGCTAGCAGCTCTGTGAGGCTGCACTTAGGCCCAGTGGTGCTTTGAGCTAAATGCTAACATCAGCATGCTACACAATGCTCACTCTGACCCTAACCCCACGCTCACAAGCACATTGCTACACGCTGATGTTTCACATGTTCTCTATCTTAGTTTTAGCATGTTGTCATGGGAACATTTTATGTTTAGATATGCAAATGAGGCATTATCTAACGGTAACCATTTGGTTAATTTAGGAGATATCTTCTGGCAGAGACAGACAAAGTAGTAATATAGCCCCGCCTCCTACACCTGGACGGCTAAACTGCCGCCCAACTGAGCCTGTAAACCCCTCCCCCGCCCGCTCCCCACGGACTCCCCCTCCTCCCCCTCTGAACCAGAAGTCTCCACTTCAGTAGCACTTACACCAAACTTTATCCATATTCTGAAGGTTTTTAGAGAGGGAGTTTGTGAAACAATAATTCATTGCTGGATCTATAGAACATTTTATACCTAAAAACATAATGACAGTTGTTTTCTTATTTATGAAGTGATTTGGATTTCTCCAGTGTTCAGATTTCTGTTCTGCAAATTTCAGCACATATTTAAGAAGATAATGCCTCATTTGCAGATATAAACCTACATTTTCAGAATGCTTTTTTAATTTTTTTACTCTATTCACCTGTGGTGTCTCCCCTTAAAAGTGTCCTTTAGACAGACTGAATGCCGTGAACCTAGAGGTCTGATAGCAGCCTGCGTCTACTCATGGGGGTCAGCTCTACACGAGTGCATGATAATGCTGAATGCATGGCTCCCCTACAAGCTGGAGACGTTCGTATCGCTTGGACTCTGGAGCTAACATCGGAGCTGGCATCCTACAATTTGCTAAACAAACTCCATCCCTTTAGCCTGTGAACGATTTCCTATTGTAAACACATGTTGGAGATGAATCACTCTTTGGTTCAACTCTCAGAGAGGACATTTCAGACAAGTTCCCCCTCCTGTTTTCCATTTGGCTGTTTAATTGTCTCAGCGCTGTCAACAGACTATCAAGGTAATTAGCCATGACTGCACAACAACACAATCAGACAGACAAGAATGAACTGCAGCCTCTGAACATGATACTTAGAGAGGGAATGGGTGGGAACGACTTAATGTGGGGGCACGTATGCACACACGGCCGTGCATATATACACCGACACACACCATCCTCTCATGCATGGTCATTACCGTACCCTGAGTACATAGTTCCATGCCACGCATTATATTTCCTTCACCAACCATAACCCTCCACCCACCTCCTCCTTAATCCCTCTACCTCTTACAACTCTCTCCCCCCATCTCCCTCTCTCTCTCTCACACACACACACACACACACACACACACACACACACACACACACACACACACAGACACACATGGTTACAAAACCCAAACCTCATTTCCTCTGCGCCTCGAGCTACAGGAGCAGTGTTAATTGCGAGAAGGTGGGGAGTGAGCAAGGGTGTGCTTTTGTGTGTGTCGGTGGGAACATGAGCTTTATGGGTGTGCGTAAGCTGCTGCATCTGTGTGTGCGTTTCTATACGTGCGAGCTCACTTCTTCTAAGTGTGTAGGCCGTCTCTCCCCATGCCGGTCCGGGCATAGCTCCAGGTTTTTCCTGCGCCACCTGGGCATCTGCGAGTCCCCGTGGCTGTCGTTGGGTACCGTCCCAGCTGGAGTGTGTGTCCCTCGCCGTGTACGTGTTTGTGTTTGTGTGCGTCCGCTGAGGAGGAGGGGCCGCCCATGATGAGCCTTTAGTGCCAGCAGCAAACACCATTGTCTCAGCCATGTCTTATCCTTTGAGTCACGGGGGACCGCGTACACAAACACATACGTACACACACACACTCACACAAACACACACGCACACACAAAGTGTGCATCTGGTTCAGCACCTCCGCCTTCTCCTCCGCACAGTGAGCGGATTCTTCCCTTTCAAAAACATTTCCAATAAAAAAAAAAGACACAAGGAATTAAGAGGGAGGGGGAAAGGAATTCGATTAAACAGCCACCATTAAGTAGCCAATGAAGCTCTCTGCGCTCTCTTGCTTAGACTACACACACACCATTAGATGTTCGGGCCATGGCAGACTTAAAAGTACCCTGACTCAAAGGTCATCTACCTCCATTGAGCAGAGCTAATATTAGATTAGCTCTATAGCACTATGTGGGCAAAAAAAAGAGAGTGCAGGCCGGGCATTGGAAAAGAAGACATTGCATTGACTCTGTGGCCATTGTCTCTGCTCTGTTGAAACACAATTGAATTTACAGCTGTGATTTGTTTTTAAGGGAACATTTTGTTACAAGATGTAACAAAGCTGGCCGGGAGGGAGAGGTAAACCCAGCACAACTTAGTTCAACTGCCCACACAAAAAGGAATTGCACATTCTGTGGTTGGCATACGGACTATATTGTTGCCTCGCTGTAATTCATAATATTAAAATGCATCATGGTGATATAAAAATAAGCAGTCATTTTTTATTAACCACTAGTTCTTGGGGATTACAGTTAGAAGCTTAGAGAAGTAATTGGTATTAAATGCAAAGCTTAAAATATGTGATACGGTAACAAAGTTATAGGAGACAATAGAGAATAATAATAGCAATAGACAATAGATATTGTTGTCAGCGGGAGACATAAGCGACTGAGACAAACTTAATCAACAACGACAAAGATAGAAGAAGATAAATAAAAGCGTAATAAGAGAACGCCTTTGTTCCAGTGAAAACAATTTTAATAGCGTTCAGATGAGTGTTAACAGATCGCTGTGTACAGAAACATGCAGGGTTAAAACGATACACCCAGCCCTGGTAAAATAAGACTTCTGGCTTGGGGCAACACACACACACACACACACACACACACACACACTTACACTCCTGGGTTCCCTGCCCACTGTTGCCCTAAGGTTGAAACTCTAAACCTAATCACTCAGTTTTCCCGCACTCTACCAACCTAATCCCCCCACACATGTCTTACTTGTGTGTGTGTGTGTGTGTGTGTGTGTGCATGTAAACAGATGCCCTGTTCCCTGTTGCACAAACAACACAGAAGGAGTAATTTCTCCTTTCTTTTCCACCTAACGTTATTGTGTGAAGACATGAAGACCAGACATGTGCTTTCCTACGGCTGAAACCTGCACTGTGCAGTATTGGTGTGTATTTGTGTGTATGTCGGCTGGAGTTAAGCACAGACTCAGCAAATATGTGAATATATTATAATGTAAATAGAAAATTGTGCAATAATCCTTATGTAATCATTCAAATAATGACGCATTGCCTATATACAAACAAACAAAGCGGAATATACAAGGAATATGGAAATAGCCTCGCTGTCTTGTTTGGAGTTGGTCCATTTTTCGGAATATACTGAATATGACAATTGAACTGATGTTTTAGTGCATTTGGTCAGTTTGCCAATCAGAGGCTAAAGGTCGTGCAAGTGGGCGATCGTGTGAGGAATCTGCCGCCATTGTGGCGGGTAAAGAAAACATTACAGTGGAGAGCGGAATAAATAAGCTGCTTAAATGTAAAAGTGAACTGGGAAGAAGACTCTTTTTGACTGCTATGATGCTGTGTGACCTTTAACATACAGTAACGCAGCCGTTCTGTGATCCTGTGGAGCGGTTGTAATGCATAGCATGGAGTAGGTCGGGCCCCAGCTATATATATATATATATATATATATATATATATATATATATATATATATATATATATATATATATATATATATATATATATATGTGTGTGTGTGTATGTCTGTGCGGGTGTCCAATAGGTTTTGAGAGTAAGCAGGGGTCCCGCAAGGCTGATTAGTGGACCCTAACTGTCATTAGGGTGTAATGAAAAAAGCAACCCTCTTTCTAATGCATCATAAAGTGAATGGGCTGTTACATTACAGCAGTGTCCCGACTACGCCTGTTGGCACATCGGCACTTTGGCACATTGGTTAGTACGTGTGTGTGTGTGTGTGTGTGTGTGTGTGTGTACGTGTGTGTGTGTGCGTGCGTGTGTGAACGAGAACAAGGAAAGATTGATCTCATGTGTGTAGTTATGTCATATATAACATTCTTTATGCACATACGCTTGTGCATAC